>NC_072377.2:131972500-132597500 GCF_028885625.2 Pongo pygmaeus | reverse complement strand
ATCATGTCCCAGGTGGTAAAAAATTCTATTATTTTAATACAGTCAATTTGTAAAATGTGTAAATAAATGATTTAATTTTACACTAATATGACTTTACTATAAAGAACAAGATTGAAAAAATTATTCTTTCAGGCTTTCCTAATTTTTGGTTTGGTAAACATTATCATATCATATACAGCACAAATATGTGACTTTTATAAGGTCTTTAAAAATCAACACCTTTGTGGATATCCATTACTTGGGAAACTACAGCTGTGCTATGATGCTCTAATTCTCAAAGAGACAAAAACACTTCTGGGTGCTCTGCTTATGGGTAACATGTGACTTTAGCAATTTTTTCCAGAAACAATGATACTGGCTTTGGTAGTCATAACTTCTGAAATTTCAATAGCAAGAATAACTTCTCTAACCTCATGTGGGCAATAACTTTTATTTACTGCCCCATGTCTAAGTTGAACTTTTAAATAAATTACAAAGCCAAATGTTTAATTTGGACTAATACACTGACCTGAACATTTTTACATACTGCAAAACTGGAGGATGGGCGAGAAGGCGGGAAATTCAAAATTTACAAAGTACTGTGTTTAACTAGATCCTAGGCTGAGTGTTATCTCCAAAGATTCTCTGCCTTGTCAAGTAGAAAATAACCTTATACATAAACTTTTGTGAAAATGGCCACTTAGGTACCATTAGAATCTGGAAATATTACCATACTTTGGAGTGTTCCCAAAACATAAGCTCTAAAAGTTCACGTATTAAATATTTACAGGTGTTCCTATCATAACTTACTTTTGCTTCCCACTCCATTCCAGCTACTGAGATACCTAAAAGAATCACCACTGTAATGGCTCCAATAATTCGGATATCATTGATTTCATCTATCATAAGTATGGAATGTTCCTAGAAAAAGGAATCATAAATATAATAAGCAATACTAGTTATTTTTATACACATTCACACTCCTTTTGAAACATTTTAGAGATATTACGGTGCCTTACATGTAGAAGTTGAATAAATGGTTGCTTAAGGAATAAATGGAAGACCTAAAGGAACAAATTACTATTTACCACTGAGGTATCATTCAAGCATCTGATGACATAAATGTGTGATTATTAACGCTTCTATATTTAATATAGACTCAATAAATCAAAAAAGGAATTGCTAACAAAGAAGTTAAAAAGTTGTAACTAATACTGCTAGTTACAATTTTAAGTTATATAGCAGAAATATATTTTGTATTTATTGTGATTAGTGAACTCATGCTTTTAAAGGTCTTTTATACTGTGAGAGAGTAAGTGATAAGTACACCTTCCTGCTGCTGTCCGAAAACACACACTGTTTCCACTCTGCAAACAAAATTATTTGTAGTTTAATATCAATGGCATTTTTAAAAGATTCCCATCCAGGATAAAATTAAAGATTATGATATCCCAGTTAACTAAGCAAAAGCTATTTATCAATTACTACCACTTCTCAAATAAGGTAATAAAAGGCACAAAAAAACTAAAACATAATTTAGTTGTTTTGATAACTCAGGATGACTATATTCTGTGCAATTGACTAAAGTACGGATTATAATAATCCTATCAATTTGCTTCTTTTAAGAAAAAGCAATCTTGTTAATGCTTTTCAACAGAAATTGTTTCATAAAAGTCAACTACAAGGGAGGAATAAAATTGCTTGAATTCCAGATAAATGACCTTAATACAAATATTAGGGTGGAAAAACCCCTAGATCCAAAGATCCAAAGATGCTTTTGCCAACTGAAGGCATAGAAAGTGTTAATATTTAACCAATAGAGGAGGAAAAGTCATTTCCCAACCTTGTCCACTTTCAAGGGTCCCATTCAATTTCATAAAGCTACATACTTTTTACTTCGCAAAAAAAATTTTTAGTGTTTTTTGAAATTTGATTTCGACATCTCTTGAATTAATCTGATCGTTGAAATTCCCTATAGCATTTGGAAAATCATATCTGAGAATTACTTGAAAAAAAAACTGTACTAGTGTAAATATATCTATTGACTGGCTTTTAGATTCATGGACTATGATTGTAATAGAAGACTACTGCTATAGCTCAATATTTTATATAATAAATGTAGTTTAAAATGTTTAAAATTTCATTATATTTCTCTAAGTTAAATTTTCCATGAAACAAAAACATGTATAAACCCTAATTAAATACTTTGATAAGAGTTCACAGAGTAAACCTTAAACTTTGACTATCAAATAAAAATATACACTAAATTAAACAATGAAAGAATATAAACTCTAATGAGTACACTGCTTACTCATGGTATTATACCCTTCTTTTTCTTCATCCCTTTGGTGTAAACACGTAAAGGTCAATGTCAACGCAAGTGTCAATCCTTGTCAGATTTTATACTTCCTTATGTACCATTTACTACTGTAGAATAGTTACAACCTAATCTAACACGAGCAATTATAGGTGTCACTTGAGGTTCCTCTCATTTAATAATATTTGAGGAATCCTATTGCACTCTTCTTTAATTATACTCCAGAGCAATACAGCCAGCTCTATTTGGATATACTCATGGTTCTTCTAGTTAACACATTCAAACTAAACTGTCCTGTGTTCTCCATCACACTGCAAATGGCATTATCTTCCATCTAAATCCAAAAGTCAGAAGTTTGTATATAAACTTGAAATCCTCCTATTTCTCTAATTTCTCACATCTCATTAATTATCAAATCCACTCCTTCAAATTCTTTAAAATCTCCCAAATTCGCCCACATCTTTCCCACTCCACAAGTCACTGTTTTAATATAAGCCACCATCTCCTCTCCCAGGACACCTACAACCTTTTAAATGGTCTCTATTTCCATTTGTGATTCCTCAAGTCCATTCTCTGTACCATGTTCAGATACTTCCCTACAACCCAAATCTGAGCATGTCACGCCCCCCAATCCCAAACAAGATCCTAACTTCAATGGAAATAAGACCCTTCTCCTAATTATTTTTTCTCTCTCTAGTATTAAATCTCTTGCTGCTTTGTGCTTGAACCATAGAAAAATGTTGGTATTTTTCTTTCTTTTTCTTTTTCTTTTTTTTTTTTTTGAGACAGAGTTTCACTCTTGTTGCCCAGGCTGGAGAGCAAAGGCGCGATCTTGGCTCACCGCAACCTCTGCCTCCCCAGTTCTAGCAATTCTCCTGCCTCAGCCTCCAGAGTAACTGGGATGACAGGAATGCGCCACCACACCAGGCTAATTTTTTATTTTTAGTAGAGACCGGGTTTCTCCATGTTGGTCAGGGTGGTCTCAAACTCCCGAACTCAGGTGATCCGCCCAACTCTGCCTCCCATAGTGCTGGGATTACAGGCATGAGCCACCACGCCCGGCCGTATTTTTCTTTTTTTATTTTTCCGAGACGGAGTCTTGCTCTGTCGCCCAGGCTGGAGTGCAGTGGCGCGATCTCAGTTCACTGCAAGCTGCACCTCCCGGGTTCACACCATTCTCCTGCCTTAGCCTCCCAAGTAGCTGGGACTACAGGCGCCTGCCACCATGCCCGGCTGATTTTTTTTTTTTTTTTTTTGTATTTTTAGTAGAGACGGGGTTTCACCATGTTGGCCAGGATGGTCTCGATCTCCTGACCTCGTGATCTGCTCGCCTCGGCCTCCCAAAGTGCTGGGATTACATGCATGAGCCACCGCGCCCGGCCCACTGCTGACATTCTAATAGTACTTTATTCTTTGCCTATCTCCTGTAGTAAACTTTCTGAAGGACGAATCTCTTGGTCATCCTATCACTGCTTTCCCAACCTCTAACATGGTGATCGGCATATAATCCCTCAATAAAGATTTGGTAAACGAATGACTAGAAGGAAGGTGAATTACCTTAAGCAACTCCACCACAGTTTCTGCAAATCCAACCACATACATAGCAACTGCAACAGCGTTGGCAAAGGCGAAGATTAGCCCAATTGCACCACCAAATTCTGGCCCTAGACTTCTAGATATTAAATAATATGCTCCTCCTAAAAAAAAAAAAAAAAAAAAAAACCAAAAAAAACAGGTACTAAAGTTAGGATTTAAAATGCCAAATTATCCTTTAATTATACAAGAATTCACAAAGCAGATGCCCCCAATAAGCAGAGCAGTTAAAGAGGCAAGTGAGTGACTGTATTTTCAGAAATACCTAAAAAGAATATTTCACAAAACACGTATTAACAATTCTCAACATCCAGCTAATGTTCCCAGTATCAAATATAAAATCATCCTATTTGAATTCCCATTTTATCTTTTAAAGTATAGATTAAAATGGGCCACAGCCTCCTCCCCTTCACAGATCCCAAGAGATCACTTCCCAATGAATTTCTAATACATTTAATCTTAATGTAACTTTTATTTTTATGCTTTTTTGTTTTCAGACAGTTTCACTGTCGCCCAGGCTGAAGTGCAGTGGTGCAATCTTGGTTCACTGCAACCTCTGCCTCCTGGGTTCAAGCAATTCTTGTGCCTCAGCCTCCTGAGCAGCTGAGACTACAGGTGCGTGCCACCACACCTGACTGTTTTTTTGTTTGTTTTGAGACAGTCTTGCTCTGTCACCCAGGCTGGAGTGCAGTGGTGTGATCTCGGCCCATTGCAGCCTCCACCTGCTGGGTTCATGTGATTCTCCTGCCTCAGCCTCCTGAGTAGCTGGGACTATAGGCGTGCGCCACCTGGCTCAGCTAATTTTTGCATTTTTAGTAGAGACGGGGTTTCACCATGTTGGCCAGGATGGTCTCAATCTCCTGACCTCAGCTTCCCAAAGTGCTAGGATTACAGACGTGACTGATTTTTGTATTATTAGTAGAGACAGAGTTTCACCATGTTGGCCAGGCTGGTCTCAAACCCCTGACCTCAAGTGATCTGCCCACCTCAGCCTCCCAAAGTGCTGGAATCACAGGTGTGAGCCACCACGCCCAGCCTTAATGTAACTTCTAAATCACAGTTGGTATGATTTTAATTACTTAATTAAGACAGTTTGCTGGTAATGTGAATACCAAGACCAAAAAAAAAAGTCTCACAACAGCATATAATGGTATCCCAAAGAGATGTAGTTTGTATCCCAGTAAATCCTGTCTAAATGGCAGAATCAACAAAGATATTAAATGAGCTATCAAGAAGCAAGTTATTTTTTCTAACTTAAAAAATAAATCAGTATTATGATTCCGAGACAATCTAATGCTTACCTGAAGTCTCTAAGAGCTCTTCTAAAATTCGAATTTAAATTTGGCCATTAGGTCACAATCAAAACTTGGTTTTAATACTACTGAAGTTACATAAAGCTATATACATATTTCTATAAACTGATTAAATACTTAAGACTATATAGTGAAATGTCATTAAACAGCTGAATATTTGTTTCTATTGTTCACCCAGTATAAAGAAGGTAAATGCACCAACAAAAAAATTCTAAAGTTAAAGTACTAATGATGCAAACTTCATTTTGGAAAATGCCTGTAACAGGTTTTCTAGTTGATTCCTATCAATTTGCTCAAAATATTCTACACTTCAAACCCATCCACTATAAAACTTCCTTAGTTTTCATGATCCTGAAAATTAAAACAAAAAAAGCAACCTAACCATTTAACATTAGCCTCATGATTTTGAGATAAAAATGACTTACAATTTTCCATGAAATATTCTTGAACACTAAAAACTCCAATTAATTTATATAATGACAATTTTGTCAAAGATCTTCGAATATATTACATCACATTATAATTAATCACAAGTAAAATCCCTACAATAGTATAATTATCAGCCTTTATTTAACGTATGTTTTCAAAATTAACGAATTATTTCATCTACTCCCAATAGCAAAAATGAATTAAAACAAAGTATATTCTGATTTTATAGATGAGAAAATGAAGTCACAAAGAAAGGTTATTGAAATTAACACTCTTGTCTTTAGTAGTTGACAATACAAACTTTAGAATCAGAAATATCACCAATAGGACCTATTAAAGCAAGAAATTCATGTTATGTGCCTTAAAGTTTTGATTTTATAAAATGTGAGATTTCAAAATATTTAAGTCTTTCACAAATACAGCAACGTAAAACTCACATTTTAAAAGATTTGTATTGTTTTCAAGAAAAAGGAAGTGACACATGGATAAGAATATAAAAGCAATTGTACATCATCTATTACTTCTTATGAAAATCAAGTTATTTGCCCTATTCCTTCCCACTTCCATTCCTATTTCCTAGAGGTTTTTTTTTTTTTTTTAAAAAAAAAAAGATCTATCACTCTGAAAGGCTGTGTTATTTTTTACTAATAAGCACAGACTAGGCATACACCTTATTTTGTTAAATACTACACATTTAACTTAATTCTACTAAAGTACTGTTGTCATCCTCATTTTACAAATGAGAAAATCACAGCTCAGGGAGGTTAAGTAATTTGGCTAAGGTCATGTAAGCAGCTAAGTAAAAGAACTGTATTTAAACTCAGGTCTCCTGGACTTAATTGCTTACCAATACAGTATGTATGATAAACTCTTGTAAATCAGCCTTTCTGTTATCGCTAAAAATGCTGAAGACATAGAAAATAATTTTATTAAAAAAATCTATTGATCAAGCAAACCCAGACATCAATATGGAAAAAAAGTCCTGATGGGGTCTCATAATTTGGCCATAAACTACCCTAAGCTCTGACTGTAAAGAACATAATTAGATGCCAGAGATACTAAGTAGTGACAATACTGAGTTCCATCTTTATTACATCTTGATTTGGGGATATATGCCCCGGTAACTCTTATTAAATGTCCAATCAGTAATCAAAACCCTAACTAGGCTAATCAAAAGCCTAACATTAAAAACTGGTTTCAGTCATAAAGTATGTCTCAATTTCAAAAACCTGAAATGACACACTATATATTACTGACCACAACAGAACTATATTAGATGCATGAAAGATCCCTAAATATTTAAATTACGTAACACACTTTTAAATAAATCACAAGCGAAGTATTTTGAACTGATTTGATAACGAAAAGTGAAGCATAAAATCAGTGAGATATACCTAACACAGAAATTACAGTAAAATTTGTTTTAAATGCTTATACTAAAAAATGAGGATATATCAATAATCTAAGCTTCTACCTTGAGAAACTGGAAAAAAGAGTAAATAAAATCTAAAATGGAAAAAATAGTAAGAAGAAAGCCAAAAGTTATTCTTAAATATTAAAAAAACTGATAAACAATAGCTAGACTAATCAAGAACAAAGAAGAAAAAAGTAAATTAAATTAGGAATGAAAGCAGGGACATGTCATTACAAATCCTATTGCATCAAAAAGTTAAGAAGGTAATATATTAAATGACTTGATTACAATGATTTTGCAACTAGATGAAATACACAAATTCCTTGAAAAACAAAATGCGGCAGAAGTGTGACTGCAACAGGAAACTGAAGTAACCCTATAGTATGACAGAAATTAAATTTGTGATAAGCACTCCTGCCAAAAACAAAAAAAACAAAAAACTATAGGCGCAGATGGCTTCACTGGTGAGGAAGAAATAAGATCAATTTTACACAAACTCTTTCAGAAAATAGAAGAAAAGGAAACACATAAGATGAGCATAATACTGACATAAAAACCTAGCAAGGTTATTATAAAAAAAGAAAATTCCAGGCCGGGCACAGTGGCTCATGCCTGTAATCCCAGCACTTTGGGAGGCTGAGGCGGGTGGATCACAAGGTCAGGAGATTGAGACCAACCTGGCTAACACGGTGAAACCCCGTCTCTACTAAAAATACAAAAAATTAGCTGGGCGTGGTGGCGGGTGCCTGTAGTCCCAGCTACTCGGGAGGCTAAGGCAGGAGATGGCATGAACCCGGGAGGCAGAGCTTGCAGTGAGCCGAGATCATGCCACTGCACTCCAGCCTGGGTGACAGAGCAAGACCCCATCTCAAAAAAAAAAAAAAAAAAAAAATTCCAGACCAATACTCCTTATGATCATACTCAAAAATTGTTAAAGTATTAGCAAGTAAAATTCGACAGAAAGGATAATATCTCTGACCTAGTGAAGTTTATCCTACAAATGCTAGGTTGTTTTAGATGCAAAAAAAAAAAATATGTAGGTTGTGATAATAGAATAAGGGAAGAAAAAAAAATACAGTTCAACAGATGCAGGAGAATCATGACAAAATTCACTATCCATTTATGATAAATATGCTCAGCAACTCAGAAATAGAACTAAATCTGACAAATGACATTTTAAAACCTTATAGTTAACAGTGATATTGAACTCATTCCCTCTAAGACTAGGAACAAGGAAAGGATGTTTATTCTCACCACTTCTAGTCACCATTATACCAAAGGTCTTAGCTAGTTCAAAAGGCAAGAAAAAGAGGAAAGTCCTAGAGACTTGAAAGAAAAAGTAAAAACCATCTCTATTCAGATGACAAATCTTGGCTATTGTGAACAGCACTGCAACAAACATGGGAGTGCAGCTATCTCTCCAATATACTGATTTCCTTTCTTTTGGGTATATACACAGCATTGGATCATATGGTAGCTCTATTTTTAGTTTTCTGAGGAACTTCCAAACTGTCCTCCATAGCGGTTATACTAATTTATATTCCCACCAACAGTGTACAAGAGTTCTATTTTCTCCACATCCTCTCTAGCATTTGTTACTGCCTGATTTTTTTATATGATTTGCATTTCTCTGATGACCAGTGATGTTGAGTGCCTTTTCATATGCCTGCTTGCCATTTGTATATCTTCTTTTGAGAAATGTCTATTCAAATCTTTTACCCGTTTTTAAATTGGATTATTAGATTTTGTTCTGAGAGTTGTTTGAGCTCCGTATATATTTAGGTTGTTAATCCAATTTTTTTGGCAGAAATTGGTATATCTAAGTCAAAAATTTATATGAAAATGCCAAAGATCTAGAAAAGCCAAAACAATTATGAAAAAGAAGAACAAAGTTAGAAGACTTAGGACTTACTATGAAGCTAAGCAATCAATACAAGATAGTACCAGCATAGGATACACAAACAAATCAATGCAACAGAATTCAGTCCAGATGATAGACAACCGATTTTTCAACAATGGTATCAAAAACAACTCAATAAGAAAAAGACAGTTGTTTCAACAAATGGTGCCGAAACAAGTAGACATGTGTGTACAAGGATGGGGGCAAGAAGGGTAGGGAGAAAAACAAGTACACTCTCCATCTCACATTATCTCCCAAAATTAATTTGAGATTGTCCACAGATAAAAATCTAAAAACTAAAACTATAAAGCTTCTAGAAGAAAATATAGGAGAATATCTTCATGGCCTTGGGATAGGCAAATATTTGTACCATGAACAAAGCACTAGCATAAAAAAAAAAAGAGAGAAACTGGACTTCATCAAAATGGTAAACGTCTGTTCACTGAAAGACATGATTAAGAAAATGATAAAAATGGTAAGACAAGCCACAGACTGAGAACGAATACACACAATATATATGTCAAACCTAATAACATAACTAGATATATAGGAAAATCTACAAATCAGTAACAAAAAGACAACCCAATTTTTAAATTGGCTAAAGATGTGACTACATCCCAAAAGAAGACTGTACAAGTGGCCAATAAACACATAAAAAGATGCTCCTCATCACTGAACATCAAGGAAATAACCCAAACTCTTCCTCACCACCTACCACTCTCTCCATACACTTCCACTGTGGTCTGTATGTGTGGCCTCATAGAATCCTGGTACTAAACTTCTCATTTCACACACAGTAAGGCTGAGATTCAGAATCTGTGACTTTAAGCCATAGGTGAACAGTAAAGCTGTGAGAAGACTCGAGCAATCTGTTATTTAGTCCCATAACTAAAATCAAAACTAAAATGACTGCCTCACCTATCTCTTATTATTGTTTTAAGAGGTAAGTAATTTAAATCCTTTGGAAAAAATAAAGCCTGATCATAATTCCATTTTAAACTCAGGCAAAATACTGAAATTATTTTCCTTGCTGTGATGTTGTGATGTAAGAAGAAACATATATTTGGTCTTCATCCAAGGTTACTGCAACAGAGCTTATAAAACCCTTGGAATTTACTGATCAGGTGAGAGAAGCATCTTTTGTTATTTAAAATAAGCCCCTTCAAATCTACCTCAGTTTATGGTAATAAGGTGACTTGGTGGGCCCTTAGGTAGCTTCCGGATTGGACAGTGCTAGTTGCTAGAGGAACAACTATGTGATTAGAGGGTTAGCACTTTCAATACCCCCATTAGCCACTCCAGCTCCCACCCCTTACACCTTAGGGGAGAAGAGAAGGGAGAGGCACTAGAAATTGAGCTAATCATTAATGGCCAATGATTTAATCAATCGTGGCTATATAATGGAAAACTATAAACAAAGGGCTTTAGAGAACTCAGGCTGGTGAACACAGAGGTGCCAGGAGGATGGCACTTGGAGAGGTCATGGAAGCTCTGCACCCCTTCTCTCATACCATACTTTATGCAACTCTTTTATTTGGCTCTTTCTGTGTCGTAGCCTTTATTATAAACTGATGATAGTAAGCTGTTTTCTTAAGTTTTAGGAGCCATTTTAGCAAATTATCAAACCTGAGGAAGGGGCTGTGGAAAACCCCAATATACAGCCAGTTGGTCAGAGGTACAGGAGGCCTGGAATTGCAACTGGCATCTGAAGTGGGAGTAGTCTTGTGAGATGCAGCTCTTAAACTATAGGGTCTGCACCAACTCTGGGCAATTAGCGTCAAATTTTAATCGAATTGTTGGATACCCAATTAGTGTCCAGAGAGTTGGGGAATTGGTTTGTGTGGGGAAAATCCACACATTTGGAGTCAGAAGTGTGTAAACAAGAAACAGATCCTAGTAGTATTGCTATTACCTAATGTGCAGAACTTCATGAATGGTGTTAAGAGTCACAAGGGCTTTTGCCAAGATGAATGGAATGGCACAGAGTCTAGAAATAGATTCACAGTGTAGGGTCAATTAATTTCTGAGAAAAGCACAAAGGTAAGTAAACAGAAAAGAGATCACCTTAACAGATGGTGCTGGAATAACTGGATATCCATATGAATATTGATTCACATTTCACAATATATACAAAATACTGATTCACATTTCACAATATAGACAAAAGCTAGCTACAAATGTATCTAGCTAAAAACCTAAAGCTGTAAAACCTCTAGAAGAAAACACAGAAGAAAATCTTTGGGACCCTGGGCTAGGGAAAGGTTTCTTAGATACCACTCCAAAAGCACAATCCAAAAAGGAAAAAGTGATGAACTGGACATAGCTAAAACTATAAGCTACTCTTCTAATGATGCCACTGAAGGAATGAAACCACAAGCCATATACTCAAGAGAAAAAAACTACAAATCATTTATTTGATAAAGTAGTTGTATCTAGAACCTCTCAAAACTCAATAGTAAGAACTCCCAATACAATAAATAACCCTTCAAAATATGAGTAGACACTTATAGTACATGAGAAGATGCCCAACATCTTTAGCCATTATGGAAGTACAAATGAAAACCATTATAAGATACTACTATGCACATACTAGAATGAAAAATAAAAAGGACAATACCAACTGTTGGTGAGGATACAGATACAGAACAAGTAAAACTCACTGTTGGTTGGAATAGAAAGTGAAAATTTTGTAAAAATAAAGTTTTCTTGGTGTATTGAGGAAATAATCAAAGGGTGACAATAACAAAATACATTCTAGTACCCTGGTTTACAAATAAAAATAAGGAGTTTGCCTGTTAATGTTTGGCAAATTTTCTCTATTTTGTTGCCATTATTTTATCAAATAGGGAAAGGTGAGGTGACAAACATGGACTCTTCCAACCAGGATTAGGTGTTATCTTATTGTGAATGATCACCAGAATAATTCAATTAAATTTTAAGATACAAGAGGCAAAGACATATAACCCTAATTCTGCAGCAAACAATTTTGGAACCAAGCTGAAGTATTAATAATAAACTGCATAAACTGGCAAAACTGAAAGGTCACCAATGAGTGAAGAAAAAACCCATGCTGAAAATTCTATTACTTGCCAGATTCATATCTGAGCTATTTGTAGAATACAAATAGTGTGTTACTGAACTGAAAACATAATGTTATGTTAAATTTAATAAACCTCATAATACCACTGTGTTCTACAGCTGCTTCAAACATTTCATTGATCTGAAAAGTTATAATTTCAAAGAAACTAGCTATTAAAAAAAGGAACTATGGAGCTGAATTCTAACTTAGAACTCCTTGCTTGATAATGGTAGGAATTAATAGTTACACAATGGATAAAACAAAAAAATTTGACAATCAATGATAATCTGATTTTTCAAATACAGAAAGCACTTTTCTGTCACAGTACATGGAAAAAGTTTTTCCTTATTTCCAATGTTTTTGGCTTTATCTATTTACAAAAATGAAGAGGTATTCAATTATTTCAGAGAAAAGTAAAACAGATATGAGTATATAAAATTGTGACTTATGTAGACATTCTAAAAATTCACAAGCGGAATCTGCATAAAAATTAATTTTGTTAAAAATATGGGTATAATTGATTTTTTGTTCTCACTATCCATGTAAATGTTAAATGTGACTAACCACAATGTTGCATTACATAAGATAATGTATGTCAACACCATGGCATCATGCCTAGCAGTTAGGTCTCAAAAAATAATAGCTACTATTATTATCTGAATGTAAGCTCCAAGAACATAGCATGTTGTCTTTCACTGTTAAAAACCCAGTGTCTGTCACAAAATGCTCAACAATTGTCTGTTGATTGACTAAAGTACAAGTAACATAAAACTTCAGCACGGAATAGGCAAGTTTATGTTGATTTTAGATTCTGGAAACTTCAGAACTACCTATCTGAAGTTTTATGTAACCAAGGCTTTTATCTGAAAAGATACTGACCTCTGCTTTTAACTTAGTCAACTAAATGCCCCCAAGCAAAAAGTGGTTGAGGAACCTTTCCTTTGTATTGCTCAGTTCATATAACACAGTATGAATTAAAACCAAGAATTTACAGTCTTCATCTTATGAACGGCTGCCTGCAGTTGTCCTCTATTCTATGAGTGAGTCTAAATTCATGGATTAATTAAAGATGGGACAACTCTGTGTAATCTAGGAAATGCAGATCTGAGTGAAGGTGGCTGCTGACCAGCACCATCCAAGTTGCAAAACCTGTTGCACAGATCCGTGAAAATTCTATAAAGTCCAAGCTCTCAAGAACACTGCTATGATTCGTAGAACAGGAAAGGGCTCTAAAATCCCTGTAGCCTGCAATAATCTGAAAAGCATTCATGTGTCTTGCAGGCAGGGATTATGACAGAAATAAAGTAAACTTTATCAGTTCCTTGGCACTGCTATTCTTATGTGGAAGGCAGGGAACTTAAGTGATGATTCTCTAACCTGCTTCCAGTAGCTTTAAATAGTACCCCAAATCAGCCGGGCACAGTGGCTCACGCCTGTAATCCCAGCACTTTGGGAGGCTGAGGCGGGCAGATCACAAGGTCAGGAGATCGAGACCATCCTGGCTAACACAACGAAACCCCATCTCTACTAAAAATACAAAAAATTAGCCGGGCGTGGTGGCAGGTACCTGTAGTCCCAGCTACTCAGGAGGCTAAGGTAGGACAATGGCATGAACCCAGGAGGCAGAGCTTGCAGTGAGCCGAGATCGTGCCACTTTACTCCAGCCTGGGCAACAGAGCAAGACTCTGTCTTAAAAAAAAAATGGTAATAAAAATAAAAAAATAGTATCCCAAATCACTATTAAAATTGAATCAAGCCTGAAACTAAGCATCTTTTATTTTGTACATTTTGACTTTTTCAGAAACCTTGCATGTTTCCATTACATGAGACTTCAAAGTTGGACATTAATACATTTGTTTACAAGTTAATAACAAAGTACAACTTTTCTAGATTGATATCTGCTTAATCTCTAAAATGTACTGTTAAAGCCAATGTTAAAATTAATTAGTAATATTAAATCTCTCCTATGGCAAAATGTACACAACACTAGGGAAAGTTCACTGAATTCACATACTTCTGCAAAGCTGCAAACACGTAATTTTCAAGATGAGAATAAAACATTATTCAATTAATAAAAATATAAACACATTATAATTCAGTTAAGAATCAAGATAAACAGGCATTATCTCAAATTAGTTAACATTAATTTTTAAACACTATGCATCAAGTTTAAAATGGGGCTCTTTGAATTAAAATTACTAAACAATAAACACAATGTTCCCCAACATTTGAATAGTATTTTAAGAAAATTTATTTCCTTATTAATTCCCTTAATAGTCAACTTTCAGTCTACAAAAAGTTCAGATGCGTTCACCAGCCATCACTCTTCCCACAGCATTTTTCCATTTCCTTTTAAGACACCAATCCTCTGGATAATTCTAGCTCTATTACCGTCCTCTCTAAGTAGCCCTTACAAGGTAGGCGGTCAAAATCAAATCCTCAGCAGTTGAGCTGTAGGAAATCCAACTCAGGGACTCTTGGTACCACCAAGAAGTATAGTTTATAGTTTATAGCTAAAATGGCAAACAAAACCCATACCTACACATTGAATCTCAAGTTTGTTTTAAACCATTAACTCCCCTCTCCATCTTTTTTCGAGCCTTGAATAAGAAGGATTCCTTGCTCCATAGAGATTCCCAGTCTGGAATTTTCTGTCATCACCCTATGCTGTCATTTAACAAGTTCCTCTCTCCCCTGGATATTCTATAAAATGCTTCCTGGAGATATTGGCATAGTGTGATTCAGATTTAATTTGTTGGGAAACAATACTTCACAGGTATTCTTATCAAGTAAAAGCTTTACAGAAGTTAGAATTAAAAAAAAATTATTTCAATAGTTTTTAGGGAACAGGTGGTTTTTGGTTACATGGGTAAGTTCTTTAATGGTGATTTCTGAGATTTTGGTGCACTCATCACCCAAGCAGCGTACACTATACCCAATGTGTGGTTGTGTGGCCTTTTATCCCTCACCCACCTCCCACCCTTCCACCCGCATCCCCAAAGTCTATTATATCATTCTTATGCCTTTGCATCCTCATAGCTTACCTCCCACTTATAAGTAAGAATATATGAGATTTGGTTTTCCATTCCTGAGTTACTTCACTTAGAATGATGGTCTCCAACTCCAAGCAGGTTGCCGCAAATGCCATTATTTTGTTCCTTTTGATGGCTGAATAGTATTCCATGGTGTATATATACCAAATTTTCTTTATCCACTCACTGGTTGATAGGCATTTAAGTTTGGTTCCACATTTTTATAATTGTGAATTCTACTGCTATAAACATGTGTGCGCAAGTGTCTTTTTCATATAATGACTTATTTTCCTTTGTTTGGGTAGATTACCCAGCAGGAAGACTGCTGTATCAAATGGTTAGTTCTACTTTTAGTTAAGGAATCTCCATACTGTTTTCCAGTGGTTATATTAGTTTACACTTCCACCAACAGTGTAAAAGTGTTCCCTTTTCACAACATCCACACCAACATCTGTTATTTTTATTATTTTTTTAATTATGGCCATTCCTGCAGCAGTAAGATGGTATCTCATTGAGGTTTTAATTTGCATTTCTCTGATAATTAGTGATGTTGACCATTTTTTCATGTTTGTTGGCCATATGTATATCTTGTTTTGAGAACTGTCTATTCATGTCCTTTGCCCATTTTTTGATGGGACTGATATTTTCTTGCTGATTTGAGTTCCTTGCAGATTTTGCATTATTAGTCCTTTGTCAGATGTAGAGTTGGCAAATATTTTCTCCTACTCTGTGAGTTGTCTGTTTACTCCGGCTGATTATTTCTTTTGCTGTGCAGAAGCTTTTTAGTTTAATTAGGTCCCATTTAGTTTTGTTTTTGTTAAATTTGCTTTTGGGTTCTTGGTCATGAATTCTTTGCCTAAGCTAATGCCTAGAAGAGTTTTTCCAATGTTATCTCCTAGAATTTCTATGGTTTCAGGTCTTAGATTTAAGTCTTTGAACCATACAAAGTTGGAATATTCTAATTCTCTTTCCTCCTTTACTCATTATGTAGAGCAATTATCTGAAGAACAAATCTCATCGACTTCTTGGTTACCTTGAGTTCAGGAAAGAAACCTTTCAGGAGTTTGATTCGACACTATTTATTTATCAATTTTCATAAGATGGTTCCCGAGTATGTTTCAAAGGTGAAAAGTGAGATTTTTTGGTTTGTTTCACTGTGAACTTATGGATTTACATCCATATTTTCATATATTTTCATCCAAATCAGTTATCATCATTACTGCTGTTCAAATTATCCAAACTTTAGCCAGTGTTAGCTCCTCTAAGTTGACTCTTAGGTCCTTTTGACATTAAACTAGTAGTGTTCAATACTTTGCATCTGAAAAGGTGTCTAAGCTCATTTCCTGCCCAGATAAGGAATCAGTTTTTTCTCTAAAGTCCACTGGTTCTTTTGAGTGGAAATACACAACATGGGCACAAGAATTGCTTATTGCCACTGAGCTGGTCATTTATTATAGGTCACTTTAATGGAAAAAACTAAAAAATACATACTTTAGGATAAATTTTAAGACTAATACTTTCAACTTAGAATCCTGAATACACGTATAATGCGATCTCAGTTTTATGCCTATATCTACTTTCTCCCATGTGGAAAATACTTTTTTCATGATACCAAAATAAATCATGTTAGGGGTTTCCAAATCTGAGTCAGATACAGAGGAGACAGAAGGGGCTTACATTCACTAAAAGAATCTCTTGAAAACACTAATTGCAGATGATGCAGCTCATATATATTCTATAAAGACCATCCAGATGTCCAAAGTCACTAAGTGAAAAATGAATGCCTTCTATGAAAGCTTCATAGTATTTGGTCATTCTTTAAATTAATAACTTTCTCCTTTATCTTCTATGGGTTTCATTATTTCAGCAAATGTATCACTTCTTGATCGTATGAACACCTCATAACAGAATTTCAAGTGGTTTTTACCCTCTAGGTTCTTCCTTTGTGAACAGATTTTTCAGGAAACTCATGCAAAATTATAATATATAGTCATTTTTTGGGACAGATCTGTGTGGGTTCCACATTCTCGTACTTTCCCTGGCAGTCCAGGACAGAAGACTGCACACAAAGTCTATGAGGCAGATGTATTTGTAAAGATACATATATATATATACTACCAATGGTATATATATGTAAACTACTAATGGTATTATTGAAAAACGAAATAGCTTTTTAGTCACAATCTTGCAAAATCTCTACCTTCCAAAAGTCTGATTCAAATGGCGGAAAAGCATGAAGTTAATGTTGCCAGTGGCTTCATGCCCCATTCCTTTTGAGGCTCACAGCCTAGATTCTGAGGTCTGAGGAAAAGGAGAAATTCTTTGATGATTTGCTGATCCCCTACAAATACATAAATAACATCCCAGCCCATTTCTCTTCCCACTTTCATTCCCCAGTTGTGGCAGAGAGAAATGAAGCATGGAGTACCCAGTTCACGAGAAGCCAAAAAGAATCTCTCAACATTATCTGACTAACTCTGCTGAACATATCCACATTGTATATCCCAATATAGCTCAATCCAGGCTAACAGAAGCATAAAACTTCAGTCAACAGTGATGCATGCTCAGCATAGCCATAATCATATTGATACAAGATACCAGCCTCCAAGGGTCACAGTGATTTGGATCCTCTGGTGTCTAAAACATACAAAGACAATGGTGAAAAATGAAAAGCTCAGTCTGGTTCTCTCTCTCTTTCCTTCCCACACCCAAATACTTGATGCAGGTAAAGTGGAAATTGTGTTATATAATGTCAAATAGGGATATTCAAAATAGTTGAGGCAGATGAAATAGATCTTTTCTCAGTTGATTTGCTACCATGATTTTACAGGTGCTGGCAGACATTTTGTCTCCTTTCTCCAGGGATCTTCTTACTCTGACTGAGGAGTTTTGATTTGGAAAATGGAATTCTTTTCTTCTTGTTTTCAGGGATCCTGATTCCATTCTCCTGTAGTCTCTTGGGTCCTCTTCCTAGGGAGGGTAAAAATCTCACAAGGCAGATCTTATAGACTCTAATGAGAGGCCTTATAGTGTCCACAGAAAGCTAGACTTGAAAGTATGAATTTAAAGTCCCAGGGCCAGGTGCGGTGGCTCATACCTGTAATCCCAGCACTTTGGGAGGTCAAGGCAGGCAAATTACCTGAGGTCAGGAGTTCGAGCCCAGCCTGGCCAACATGGCAAAACCCTATCTCTACTAAAAATACAAAAATTAGCTGGGCGTGGTGGTGCACGTCTGTAATCCTAGCTACTCAGGAGGCTGACGCAGAAGAATCACTTAAACCTGGGAGGCAGAGGTTGCACTGAGCCAAGATCATGCCACTGCACTCCAACCTGGGTGACAGAGTGAGACTCCATCTCCAAATAAATATATTAATTAATTTACAGTCCCAGGTATAGCTCACACAATGCTATTAGATCATGGGGAAGGTATACTGCCTCAGTTTCCCTCAATAGGGGATGGAGGTGGGGAATGAGGTTACCCCAATACAATGTTGAACAAATGCCAGGAGCATGTTGCTGACTGATCCAAGGGCAAGCCTTGGAGGAGGCAATTAAGATGCAGCCCAGTGGATAAGAGACCAAAGTAGATGCTCCATTCTTGCTACGAGACACTCTGAATAACTTAAAGCTTATATGTATGAGTTGATATAAAATTTTACATTGAAATATACTAGTCTGGAAGTGCTCGGTAGCAACTTTCTTGTCTATAAGACTTAATATGTTGCTTCGGTTAAAGTAAAAAATAATTAAAAATACAATTTAGACCTCTGTTTAGTAAGAGTAATCTGATGATGATGATTCAACTTACCTCCTCTTACAAATCCATTAGTTGCTATTGCTGAAGTAGACAATCCTGTGATAGTTGTCACAACAGTGGCCATCATTATTACAAGGACTGATAGACCTTTACGAAGAAAGAAGAGATAGTGAGAATACTTACACTCTTGTTTAAGCCTGTCGTTATCTAAAACTGGTTGGTCTAAGAATACTGAATCTACATTTTAAATTATAAATTACCTAATTTTGATCTCATTTTATAAAAACCAAATCAGAATTATGAAAAAAGGAACATCAAGATAACAATCTGATATAAAGGAAAACGTAGTTAAAAATGACTAATTTCTTGAGTTTTATGAGGTTAAGAGCTCAGACACAGTTATTTTTCTTATTCTCAAATCAAGCAGGATGTAACTTCACTTACCTATTCCAGCTTGACCCACAATCCATGACAATCTAATGAAGAGCATCACACCCCAAATGTTTAACATACAACGTACCTAAGAGGGAAAAAGAAGCCAAGACACAGAGGAAGAAGAATAATCAAACATTATATAGTAAGCATTAAACCAGCCAAAGTAGAACAACATGCATTTGAAACCACAGAAGATATGTAGTTTTAAATCTAACTCCTACCCCACCCTTTTTTTTAACAGTTTTTATAAAGAGCTCAAAAGAGCTTACTTTTGAGCTAATATAAACATAATGTAACATATAAAAGTGTGTATGAAAATAAATGCACTCATCACAACTGTGTGAAGCAGCAGAAGCAACAGAACAAGAAAGATACAAGAAATATTTTTAAAATTCAGCCCTTTAAAAAAGTAGTGCATATTCCCTTTTATCAATCCAAGTTTAACTTTTGTTTATTCTTTTATAACATCCTCATTTCATGATTTCTTCAGCAGATTTAAGTATTACATAATATTTGTCAATACAAAACGCCAATTGTTCACATTTTTAAAAATTCAAATTAGCTGTAAAAGTTTCCCCTATTTATTTTCAGTTTTATTTGCTACGTTCATACATAGAACATAATCTTCTAAAACACTAAAATCTAAGGCAAACAATACTACCTGAAGCTTCACATTCACCTTATGGATTAGGCAATAAAGTTACTACTAGAACTGTGATTTTTTCCCTCTATTTCTCCCTGAAATTCCAATACAACCCCTATTAAGTGCTTCCAAAGTCCCAATGAGAAGGCAATCTAGCCTATTTTAGTCAGATCCTTAGTGCTTATTCAAACACAGAAAAACAGAAGTAAATCTGAACCTTAACCACCTAAACCTATGCAGCAAAGTGAACTCAACATTTAAGTATTTCTCCTGTATTCCTTGCTTGTTAACTTCCATATGCTTCTCTTCAAAATATAATGGGGGTAGTGTGAAAGGAAGCAGGCATATTTCAGCTCTATTCCCTGCTCAGCCTTCTTGATTCTGATGCTCCCAATTTGATAGTCTTCATATTTAATTTCTGAAAAGTGACAGTGCATGAGATTCACAAGAGGCAATGAAATATAATTTAATACCATCAGTAACACATTACATATAATATAATCAAGAATAATTTGGCAAACTAAATGGCATATCTCCTTTGCTGAAGTTAATATCCAAAAGCAAAGGAGGTACAAGCTATTAATTTGGTTTTCCACAGCACTCAGATAAGACAGTTAACATAGAGAAAAAAGAGTTCTCTTGAGAACTGATGAGAACATTAGGAAGATTTTATAACCAACAGATATGCTGTAACTATAAAATTAAGTCTATATATACATACTAATACACCCTTGATCCAGCCAAACTTCACGACTCCTTTACTTTCCGCAGTATATGTGACCACAGCATCTCTGGTTGGAGTACTTTCTTCCCCATTTGCAAAGCCATCCTCAAAAGGTTCCTGGTTATAAAAAGAAATATGAATTATGCTTAACATTTAAAATTTAAAATCACTTGATAAAAACAAACATAACTAAATACATCTAACCATATTTAAGAGGGCATAGTACAGATTTCCAAGAATCAAGGGTTTCCAAATATTTTACCCCAGGAAAGGACAAAACAATAAACTAGAAGAAAACCTTAATTACTGAAATTTCTTAAAATTTAAGTCTCACCATGACAGTAAATCCATTTTAATAATTCCAAATTCTAGCTACACTTTTGGTAGTGTCTGGAGGAAACAATGACTCCTGTTTGCTAATTACAGGGTAGCTAAGTCGATCAATTCAGACCTCATCTCTCAAGCCACAAATTTACGTCACCTAGTTGCCACCAGTCCTACATCTGAAATTTCAACATTAACAATTTAAAACTCCTCTTCATCACCAACGAATATGGTTTTTTATAGTCCATGACAGCAAGAATCCCATGGATCCCAAGATTCCTTCATAGCTCCTCTCTTTACTCATTCCTTGTCTGCAGTGACTCAGTGCTTTTCATTGCTTTCCTTTGTAGTTTTTCTCAGACTCAGACATGTACTGGTTGACATAATGAATTTGACAACTAGTGTTTCCTTTTTAGGTTTTTAGGTTTCATAGCTGATTCCATAATTCTTTGTTCTCTAACTTCTTTCTCTTTCAGTGCTTCTTGAGTTTTGTTCTATCCCAATATATGACACATTTCCAAAGCAGTAACCGAGCCTTAAAAAGGTCGTGAAAGGAAAGGGGAGATGGTTTAGGAAATAGATGTTCTGGGTTTAGAATTATGTCTCTAACACCATCCTGTGGTTCTTCCTCTACTCACATCTAAACAGCAGAGAACATAATATGGCTATATTTCAGATGTTCTTTAAATGCAGAAGAACAAACCAAATTTTTAAAACATGTTTTCAGTACTTCACATCCTTTAGTGAATTCTCTCTCTCCATATATACATATATATACACACACACACACATATATATATATATATACATACACATTTTTTTTTTTTTTTTTTGAGATGGAGTCTCGCTCTGTCGCCCAGGCTGGAGTGCAGTGGAGCGATCTCGGCTCACTGCAAGCTCTGCCTCCCGGGTTCATGCCATTCTCCTGCCTCAGCCTCCCGAGTAGCTGGGACTACAGGCACCCGCCACCAAGCCCGGCTAATTTTTTGTATTTTTAGTAGAGACGGGGTTTCACCGTGTTAGCCAGGATGGTCTCCATCTCCTGACCTCGTGATCTGCCCGCCTCGGCCTCCCAAAGTGCTAGGATTACAGATGTGAGCCACCGTGTACAGCCTATATATATATTTTTTAACAGAAATGAGATGCAGCAAGTTCTGTGCTACCACAGTGCAAAATCTACATGATAATCAAAATTCTCTTTTCCCTTAACCAATATCTGTCAGCCAAACAGACTCACTCAATTCCATTTAATGCAATATTGCTATATGCTTTTTTAAAGTACTGTCAACCTAGATTAGCTCTTAGATTCCATATTTACATGTTAATTACTGTTAATTCTTTGATTTTTGAAGCAATAGAAGTATAAGCCAGATGCAATAATTGTGTATATATATTTTTTAATAAAGGTGGTTTTATTATAAAATTCTAAAAATGTAGAGTATAGTCATGAGAATACTGCATAAGTAGAAACGTTATCTTCATGCTGCAATCACACAGATTTTATATTGTCCATGGAATTAATACTTAAAAAAATTCTTTTTAGTTAAGAGTCTTCAGAGCACTATTATTTTAATAGAAGTTATTTTGCATATCAGAGTTCATCTTTGGTCTTTTTCCTATGGCAAGTGCAAGGGAAGAGGTCATTCTCAGTCTGTGGTTCTACCCTTTTCATGCCCTCTCAGATTTGGGGCCCACTCACTTGTAAATTGGCATATTCCTGGAAAAGTTTGAAATAATAACAGAATATGTCATCATCCATGAGATTATTTCTTGCAAATTCTTGTCCTGCTTTTGCTATCTTTTTGGCCTCTTCATTGTGATCTTTTGCCCATTTAAGTTTTTCTAGCAGATTGTTCAGGTTGCTCTTCACTGGAATGTAGTGTTTCCAGGGCTGCAGCTCATTGTAAAAATGTTCATAGTAGATGGAGTCTTGGCTTCAGCACAACACTGTCACTAACTAGTAAATATGGCAGGTGATAAGCTGCTAAGATGCCATCAATATTTATTTGATACTTATGCTTGAAGAAATCAAAAAATGAAATGTGTTTCGCAATGGGACCATACAGGTTTTCATCATGTTTAAAGAAGAAAAAGTTGGTGAAAGCAGCGTCTATGAGTTCAGGGTGTTTCTACTGAGTTTAACCAACTCAAGTCTCCTTTGCAGCTGTCTCGCCCTCTCCAGAGAGCTGTGGAGTTTTTGCTTTCCCAGGGAGGACCCGTGTTAGCTTGCACAGACATCATATCCAGACTTACCCGGCCCATGATTTCTAAAACAGAGTCAGTCAAGTAGTAGGTGGGCATCACGATATCCTTCGAATCTGTGGAGCCACACCAGGAAAAGGTCGGATGGATGTTTGAATTGGATTTCTTTTTTTCCAAAGAAAAGGCCAGTCTGCCAAATTAAAGAACTCTATATCTGGCATCTTCACCTTTCTAGTCAAAGGAAGTAGTACGGCATCCATGAAAATTCTAAAACCTACATGTTCACCGTGAGTCTTGATATAAACTTTGTTATCTTTTAAGGTGTAGTGACACAGGCTCTGCCTCTGTCCAAGTCTTTTTGGGATTCCTACTGCAATCTTTTCTGGATCCACAGTAGGGAAATGTGCCGGATCTCTCTGAATCTGAGCAATGGTTTCCAGGTGGGCAGTTCATCCCCCATAGCCAGGCTGCACTGTCTTGCAAAGGCCAGTCACAATTCTCATGGCAAACTGGCCCTTTCAAAATATATGGGGATTTGGCCACATCTTGACCTTGGAATTTAACTTCCACCTTCAGATTTTTGTAGCTTGCACACATTCTGTATCTTACTATGAAGGACCCATCCTTTTGGTCTAAAACCTGGACTCCAACTCTAGTGAATTGCTCCTCTGATGCTGAGACTTTCACCTGGAAGACTTTTTTGCTTGGAGAAGATGTAAAGTTATTCCCTGATGTATCCACCGTCTGAATATAGAAATAGCAGGTGGGAAGGACGACATCTGCTTTTAGCCCGGGTCCCCATATTTTGCTCTTCTCCAGACTCAGCTGCCTTTCTCCGCCCGGCAAGTGCTGGAACTGTCCCCAGAAAGAAGCAATAAAGCAGCAAAATGCTAAACATTTACAAGACGGACTCTCGAAATGATCCATGGATAAATGAAGAAATGTAAGAGGTGGACAGAAGCAGCCGAGGCTTCAGCAGGGGCACACTGGCCAATTGCAGCGACTCCAAAGGGTGCTGCCTGGCATGCAGGGCAGGCATGCAGGGCAGGCGTGCAGGGCAGGCGCGCAGATTTCCGCCGCCCCAGGGCAATCACAACCTGTGCCCTGGCATGCCTAGGTGAGGGTCGCCAGGCATTCTGCTGACCCGGCCAAGAACTGCGCTGCTCCTCTTTCTCAGGACAATGATGAACTTAATTAAGTATATTTTTTGAAAATTATTTTAACTAGGCTTTGTAATCGTGAGAAAAATAATTAAATTTTTAATTAATCCTCATGTTTTCATTAATAGACACAGCTATAACCTCAGCTATGTGAAATACATGGAAAATGAGTCATTTTAAGATAACCAGGAATTCAAATATGAGGTTTAATGTTAAACATTTAGGACAGTAGTTCATACATTTTTCAAAACAGATCCTAAAACACATTAAGTATTTTCCTTACAGCACAGTTTCATAACTATTATCAACCAATGATTATTTTACTGTACTATAAAAAGGACGCCCCCAGGCTTATGGAAAACAGAACTAACCAACCCCACAAAAATTTAAAATTACCCCAAATTTGCAATTGTTCTTAAACTTTATTAAGCTATATTGAGATATAACTCACAAATCACAAAATTCACTAGTTTAAAGTGTACAAGTTAATGATTTTTCGTATATCTACAAAGTTGTACTCTTATTCCCAGCATCACTACAATCAACTTTGGAATATTTTTATCGCCCCAAAAAGAAACACCTCAATTCCCCCTTCCTTCAGCCCCTGCCAACCACCAACCATTTTCTGTCTCTATGAATTTGCCTATTCTGACATTTCATATAAATGGACTCACACAAGATGTGGGCTTTATGTGTGGCTTCTTTCACTTAGCATGTTTTCAGGGTTCATTCATGTCATAACATGTATCAGTACTTCACTCCTTTTTATTGCCAGATAATATTCCATAGTATGGATATGCCACTTTTTTTTAATTCATCAGTTGGACATTTGGGCTGGTTCTACTTTTTGGCTATTATGAATAATACTGCCATGAACAGCTATCTGAAGTTTTTGGGTGAAAATATATTTTCATTTATCTTGAGCATACACCTATGAGTGGAATTGCTGGACCATAATATAATTCTTGAAGTGACTACTTCTGGTCATTTTTCTCATCTCTTCCTTTGTATGAAACTGCAAACTATCACTTCCCATTTCAGCAAATATGCCTGCCTATTGTTAGCCCTCTTCCTGCTTAAAATGAAGATGCCTATTCTTCTTCTTCTGCTTGCTGGTATGAACACAGAAACCACTAACGGTTAAACTTGTTAGAAGTATGCATAAACCAGCCAACAAACATATGAAAAAATGCTCATCATCACTGGTCATTAGAGAAATGCAAATCAAAACCACAATTAAGGTACCATCTCACGCCAGTTAGAATGGCGATCATTAAAAAGTCAGGAAACAACAGATGCTGGAGAGGATGCGGAGAAATTACATTGTTGGTGAAAGTGTAAATTAGTTCAACCATTGTGAAAGACAGTGTGGCAATTCCTCCAGGATCTAGAACGAGAAGGACCATTTGACCCAGCAATCCCATTACTGGGGATATACTCAAAGGATTATAAATCATTCTACTATAAAGACACATGCATACGTGTGTTTACTGCAGCAGTATTCACAACAGCAAAGTCTTGGATCCAACCCAAATTTCCATAATGATAGACTGAACAAAGAAAATGTGGCACATATACACATAGAATATTATGCAGCCATAAAAAAGGACGAGTTCATGTCCTTTGCAGGGACATGGATGAAGCTGGAAACCATCATTCTCAGCAAACAATCACAAGAACAGAAAACCAAACACTGCCATGTTCTCACTCAGAAGTGGGAGCTGAACAATGAGAACAACAATGAGAACAGTGAGGGGAACATCACACACTGGGGTCTGTTGGGGCGGAGAGGGGTAGGGGAGGGACAGCATTAGGAGAAATGCCTAATGTAGGTGACAGGTTGATGGGTGCAGCAAACCACCATGGTACGTGTATACCTATGTAACAAAACTGCAAGTTCTGCACATGTATCCTAGAATTTAAAGTATAATTCAAAAATAAGAAGTGTGCATAAACAGTAAAAGAAAAAAATATGACTAGGTGCCTGTGTAGCTCAATCACAATAACAACCCACTTTAGCTGTACTTCCACCACTGTTTAATGTGTTTCAGACAGTAGCGTCATGGACAATCCCAAATAATAAGAAATGACTCTGAATAGGGATTGATGATTCAACTGTTCAATTATTCAAATAAAGCCAGAACAAGAAAATCTGCCAGTTAATTCAAAAAACTTTAAGGAGGAGTTCCTTAGCTTTCACCATAGAATACATAGTACTCCAGTTTTTTTAATGAAAGTAGACTTTAAAATATACAACCTCCAAGTATTATAAGAAAATATAATGTCTATAATACACACAAAAAGGCATCTATCTTCCCATCTGTGTTAAAAGAAAACGAAAGATGTATGTACTTAGTGGGCTACTTTTTCCAAGGCTAAGATTTCATGTGGGTGTCTTTTTAACAATGCAAAAGTATGCAGGCATCCAAAAATTTTTGCTGTGGGTGTTTATCAGAATTCCACCTCAAAGTTGAAGGGCTAGCAATAATTTTGCAACTAGCTCTCCACCATACTACACACAACTATGTTATAAGAACAAAGTAAAATTTTCCAGTATTTTATTTTAAAATAAAGGTATGTCCACACAAAATAAAAAATGTATCTTCCCTATCATCTTCTGGCAGATCTATTTTTAAAACCGTTTTAGTTATCTCTACAATTCAAAAGTCAAAAGCAAATAACTGTTTTTATTTGTAGTTCAATTAGTAGACTTAAATATAATAAAATTGGGTTCATAATTATATTAATTTCCTGAAATACCAGGAAACCAAAGTGGAAGACACATCTTTTGTTTCTTTAAATTCGTTTCAGAGACATAAGAGAATTATCAAGTACGGTATTTGGTCCACACACACAAAAAAAGTATAAAAACTGTATAATCAAGGAGGTTCAAGTGTGCAATTATGAACTATAAATTATGCTTATACAAAAGTACATAAATAAAAATCTTCACTCTACCTGCCATTTTCACAGAAGTGATAGATTTTTGATTTTTACTGTATATTCCACACTAATGAATAAAAAGTAGAAATTGGCAACATAAATATTTTATGGGTAATGTTTTATTAAATGAAGCTGACCAAATTTAGTATTATTTCAGAAAATAATCTTTCAAAAAGTAGCATTATGATTTGAAGTTTCCCAGCAGGGACTGGTAGGACAGAGAAAAAATGGGGGAAGAAAGGAAGAGATAAAGGAAAGAATGGAAGATCCAGATATTTAGGCCCTCAGTAATCAAAAAGGAAAAGATTCAGTTGAACATGTTGAATCTGAGGAGCTATGGGACAATTACAGTCCTATCCAGCAGTTAAAAAATGTGTGACTGGAACCTAGGAGAGGGGCCAGGGATAAAAAGCTAGTAGGTAAAGAAGCTATGCAAACAGATGAAAAGAAAAACAGAAAACACAGGGAGTGGAACACTTTTCTGAGCATGTAGAAAATACACAAAAAAGATGGAAACTCTGGTCTCCATGATCACTACTTCTTTGCAGGATGTAGAGAAAAGGATAATTTTTACACTATGGATGATCTCTTCTTTCCCTAGTATATTCAAATTTCCACCTCAACTTGATCATTCCCTCTCCTTTAACCAGAGTTAACTTCTTACTGCACTCTGACTTTAGCCAAAGTTTCTAATAGTGCAGCACATTCTTAAATGCAAGCCAACCTGGCTTCCCCTCACCACAACACCAAAATCATTTTATTAAGGCATCCAATGACTTCTCGGCTGCTAAATCTAATGTACATTTTTCAGTCCCTGTCTCACTGAACTCCTACAGTACCATCTGATACTGTCAGCCACTCCCTTTCTTGAAACAACACACTCTTCTACCCAGCAATTAAGTGGTAGGAGTTCCTTTAGCACGTGGTCCTATACCCCTCTCCCTTGCTCATCCCGTATTTTCTATGGTTATCGTACCAGACTCATAGCTCTAAACATCGTGTATATGTGTTAAGTAATAAGTGATGGCTTAGGTTCAGTCCTCTTTTGTGAGTTTCAGCCCCGGATATAAAATACTGATCTTACCACTTAGGATGTTTCATTACATTTACTGTTCTAATCCTCACCAAAAGATAAAAAGAACTTGTCAATATACTATAAACAGTGACTTCTGTCAAAATGGAGAGGGAAATTTTTCTTTTTGGATCTAGTTTTAAATTCCTGATGGTTTCAGTGAAAACACTTAAGCATTTTCCAAATGATAGAATTCCACATATTATAATGAGTCAAGGTAAATTATTTTAGATACCTATTTTTAGGTATCTATTTCTCTCATTCCTTTGTTCTCAAATCTACAGAAGCTAAGGGCTTCTAACATGGTCCTCATAAAAAGGACAGCAGAAGTTCTGCACTGTATAGCTCCAGAGGAGATTTTTAAAATTCTGTACTTTGTAGAAATACCTCCCAGGGTATACAGCATCTATGAAACTGCTATACAGGATTGTTACAAATAGCTGTACCAGACTACCTTTAAAGAAGAATTGCTATAGTGTCCAGAAAATCCATCTGAGAACGCATACCTATTTATATATATATATATATATATATATATATATTATTATTATTATTATTTTTTGAGATGGAGTCTTGCTCTGTCGCCCAGGCTAGAGTGCAATGGCACGATCTTGGCTCGCTGCAACCTCTGCCTCCCGGGTTCAAGTGATTCTCCTGCCTCAGTCTCCCAAGTAGCTGGGATTACAGGTGCCTGCCACCACATCCGGCTAATTTTGTATTTTTAGTACAGACAGGTTTCACCATGTTGGCCTGGCTAGTCTCTAACTTTCCTGACCTCAAGTGATCCGCCCACCTGGGCCTCCCAAAGTGCTGGGATTACAGGTATAAGCCACCGCACCTGGATTCAAATGTTTTAAGTATGAAATTGTGTACTAGATAGAGTTTTGTGTTATTTAACTTTGGAAGTTTATTTGGAAGCTATTCTGGTAGAGAGGGCTGGTAAAATAGGCCAATCATTCGGTTTCTACATTATCTAGGATTTTTTTCCAATTAAAAAATCCTCATTAGCTGCTCGAGATAGCATCTCCTTTTAATCAATGTTCCAGGTCAGACTAGGTCTTTCTTCCCTTAGATACTTTCCCACTGCAACCTCTGGACCCCTGGGTTTCCGTACATCCATGCCTTTTTCAGGAAGTGTTGAAAAATAATGTTATCCCAAGGAATTCTTTCGATCTGTCATAAATATGTTGTTACCACACATAGTACATTTTGACATGATTAAAGAAAAGGCAAATATTAGTCTGACTGTTATAGAAGTGATATTTCTATTTTTTCCATAAACCACTTTCCTATTTAATTTTCCTTGAATTTTATAATACCCCAAACTCTTATCCTTTAAGTTAGATAGTTGAGGGTTCTAACTAAAATGTTTAATTTGATATAATATTCTTTTGCTGAAATACTGGTTTTAAAGTATTTTCTCCTGAGGGACTTTTGGCTTGCCTTTCCCTCTGCCTGTTAAATGCACTTTGAAGATGGCTGGCTCTTTCTCATCCTTTAGGTCTTAGTTTAAATGCAGCCTTCTTCTTCCCAAAACACCTAACATATTGTTTCTTCTTAGTCCCGTTTATTTCTTTCATGACACATATCATACTCTGTAATTACCTTTTTTATTTACTTGGTGTTTTGTAATCTATGCATTCCCTCAGTAAGTATTAAAATGGAAGGTCCGCAACAGCACAGACCCTTCCTGTCATTTTTATCAAAGATATGGTAAATGAATATTGAGCTTTCATGAGGAATCTGTTTTCCAAATAATGTCCTGAAATAGTAGAGCAAAATGAGTGTCTGTTCTCAAGTCAGAGATAGGCTCAAATCCCAGCTCCGCTACTCACTAGTAATGTGTGCTTTTGCAAGTTATTTAATCCCTCTGGTCCTCAGTTCCAACATATGCGAAATGGGGATATTATCCACTCCATACTGTCTGAGAAGACGAAGTGAGAAAATACAATAATTGTATAGAACACAAAAACTCTCATATGATCCTGGTGAGAATATAAACTGTTAAAACAATTCTGAAAGAAAAGTTTGGGCATTATTTTCAAGTTGAAAAAATGCACATCTTTATCCCAGCAATTATACTCCTCAGCATATCCTTAGAGATATACTTCTATGAAGCAAGATACTTGTATAAAAACGTTCATATCAGCACTGTTTAAAATTGCCAAAAACTAGAAATATCACAAACATCCTAACTGCAGAATATAGAAACTGTAGTATATTCATACAATTGAAGAAAATAGCAATTGAAATGAATAAATGAAGGGGTGGGCACAGTGGCTCATGCCTGTAATCCCAGCACTTTGGGAGGCCAAGGCCAGTGGATCACTTGAGCTCAGGAGTTCAATACCAGCTTGGGCAACAAGGTGAAACCCCATTTCAATAAATAATACAAAAAAAAAAAGTTAGCCAGGCATGGTGGCACATGCCTGTAGTCCCAGCTACTTGGGAGGCTGAGGCCAGAGGATAATTTGAGCCCAGGAGGTTGAGGCTGCACTGAGCTGTGATCACACCACTGCACTCCAGCCTGGGCAACACAGTGAGACTATCTCAAAAAAAAGAGTGAATTACAGAAAGACAGAGTATAAATGAGTGTCACAAACTAAGAGTGAACAAAAGATGTCAGATTGAAAATATGCTATACGATTCCATTTACATACATTTTTAAAGCAGGAAAAACTAGACTAACAGTCTTCAGGAATACATAAAGGTGACAAAAATCATTATAAAAAATAACACCAATACCCAAAGAAGTGATCACCGTAAAGTCAGGGTAGTGGCTATTTTGTGGAGGAATTAGAAGGGGGTGCACAGAGAATTTCTAGGGTGCCAGCAACATTCTATTTCTTGATCTGGGTGGTGATTACACAGATGTTCACTTGATAACTTACGTTATACATTTGTATTTTATGTTCTTTTTAGATTCCACAATAAAAAATACTTTAAAAACATTAAATGAGAAAATGGGTTAAATGTTTAGTACACTGCCTGACATTAATAAAGAACTCAATAAATTTTAGCTGTTATTATAAACAAATAAGTGATCTACTATTGCAACTACCCATACTGTGAGCTGAAAACTGGATGTTGAAAAAAATACATAAAAATATTGTAAAACATTACTAATCTAGACTCTACTACATAGCTTCTTATAATTTGATATTGGCAGAGTTTAAGATTACCTCTAAAAGACTTTAAAAAAAGGACTTTTGCATACAAATATGAAATCACCATCCCACATGGTGGTGTTAAAGGATTTATCACCCACACCATCTGCCAAGCCAACACAGTGTAGCACAAAAATGTGGCTTTAATGACCAATGTTCACAGTACTAGAAATGTTTCACAACTTCTCTGACACTAAAAATTTAATAAATGATAAACTCTTTCCTATTTGCCTTAGTGACACTGATACACACTTTACAAAAGGAACGCCTAGGGTTAATATGAGATTGCCTAGTCTGAGAACAGAAACAAAACTTCTGGGCACAGCATTATTTCAGCAAATTAAATAATGGTTAACGACAGCCAGCAGAGTGGGGATCTTTATTTTAGGGCACTGTTAACATACAAAAATGTATTACTTTCTTGACAAGTAGCTTATTGTTGATTTAAATAAACCCAAAATTGTATTTCAAAAATGTTAAAGTCCACCTAAAAATGCTATTTATTTACACCCTACAAACTTCTGAATTAAAATGTTTTTTAAAGATACGTTAAAGATCAAAATTTCTTATATGGTTTAACAGCATCTGCTTAATACCAAGGTAAGTCAAAGTGTTAAATTACTATCATGAATCATAGGTGATTTAGCAACTAAAAATATGTGCACACATATGCAAATTTTGACCCCAAAGTGGCCGGTTTATTCTAACAATTGTTCTAACAATTTTTTTAATCAAGTACTGGCCAATTATATCATCCTAAAGCTACCAACATTTCCTATCCGTGCTGTCGGTGATTGGTGTATTCAGTGTAATGCTCCCCATACAGACTACTCTTTCAAAACAAAGTATTGTTTTACAGGAATCCAATCTGCTCTGGTTAACAATGCTCTATTAATATCCAGTGGTATTAATGCAAAGCTCAAAACTCAAGTGCCACAGATAAAAGTGGATGGTGTGACCATGTGACTTTACAATGAACCAAGTCAGAACTGCTGATTACAAAGAATTCAGTCCTCTACCTAGCCCATCATGTTCTTTACTAACCATTCAAGACTGAGTTACAACAGAATGCATTAGAAATAGCATTGCTTCAAATCCCACACAACTTGCTAATGTCAATAAACTAAAAGCTTGAAAACATTTTAATTCGACTACCAGAAAACTTACACCTTCCAGTATCAATTAGTAACTGTGCAATTTCTATTTCAAATTATTTTAAAGATGAACCAAAAGTTGGTAAGAAGATAGAGAAGTATATGTCTAGTAGCATCATAAATGGGTAAAACACTGGAAAAGCAGTATGTATCAAGAACCATGTAATTAAAAACTACATTTTAGTATACAGCTGGATACTTAAGATACACTTGATTTTTCATGTATTTGTCACAGGAATTTGATACTTCTCACTGTGAATACCGGTTAAGTATCCCTTGTCCAAAATGCATGGGACCAGAAGTGTTTCATATTTCAGATATTTTCAGATTTTGGAATACTTGCATTATACCTACTGGAGTTCAGCATCCCTAATCCAAAATGCTCCAATGTGCAGTTCCTTTGAGCACCATGTCAGCACTCAAAAAGTTTTAGATTTTGGAGCATTTCAGATTAGGGATACTCTAGCTCTATCACCTTTCCCATTTTTCATATAAGGAAACTGAGGGTCAGAGGTGAAGTCCTTTTCCTAGGTGTCCCACAAACTATTAAGTAGAAATGCCAAGAGTTAAATCCCTCGAGTGCTATATAATGATGTTTCTGTCAACGACTAACTGCATATACAATAGTCCCATAAGATTATAATGGAGCTAAAACATTCCTCTCCTACTGACGTGGTAGCCATTGTAAGAGCATAGTGCGATGCATTTCTCATGAGTTTGTGGTGATGCTGGAATAAACAAACCTACTAAGCTGACAGTAATATAAAAGTATAGTGGATATAATAATTCACAGTATATAACACTTGATAACAATAATAAATATGTTACCGGTTTATGTACTTACAATTTTTATTACTGTTTTACAGCTTACTTCTACTTACTTAAAAAAAATAATAACTGTAAAACAGCCTCAGGCAGATCCTTCAGAAGGTATTCCAGAAGAAGGAATATATACTGTTTTTATAGGAAAGGACAGCTCCATGTGTTATAGTCCTTGAAGACCTTCTAGTGGGACAAGGTGTGGGGGTGAAAGATAGTGATATGGATGATCTTGAACCTCTATAGGCTTAGGCTAATGTGTGTGCTTGTGTCTTCCTTTTTAACAAAAAAAAAGATGTTTAAAAGAAAAAAACCTAAATTTTTAAAAAATAGAAAAAGGTTTATAGAACAAGGATACAAAGAAAATACTCTTGTACACTTGTACAATATGTCTGTTTTAAGCCAAACGTTATTACAAAAGCATCAAAAAGTTTTAAACAATCTAAAAGTTTATAAAGTAAAAAGTTAAAACAAGCCGAGGTTAATTATTGAAAAATATTTTTTAAATAAATTTAATGTAGCCTAAGTTTACAGTGTTTATAAGTCTATAATAGTGTACAGTAATGTGTTAGGCCTTCATATTCACTCAGCATTCACTCAGAGTAACTTCTAGTCCTGCAAGCTCCATTCAATAGTAAGTATCCCACACAGGTGTACCATTTTATCTTTTACATTGTATTTTTACTGTTTAGGTTTCTATGTGTGAATATGTAAATACTTACTATTATGTTCCAACCATGTACAGTAACATGCTGTACAGATTTGTAGCCTAGAAGCAACAGGCTATACCATATAGCCTAGGTGTGTAGTGGAATATGCTCTCTGGGTTTGTATCATTAAGCAAAATAACAAAATCACCTAATAATGTATTTCTCTAAAGTATCCCAGTTGTCAAGCAACATACGACTGCATGTGCATGGAAAAGAAACCAGAGTAAATGAAAAAGCAGCAAAGACAGGAAAGAAAATACTCATGATAGATGTAGCTGCACTTTTGTCAGATTCCTGACTTTGCTGCTTTTTAACTGAGAGCCTTTCTCAACTGTGGATAGCTTAAATGGCTGAGAGTAAAGCCCTACTAACTTGAAATATCAGGAAATAGAGCCCAAAGTCAACAGAGGAATTGGAAATTAAGTGAAAATCTTTAGAAAAAGTAGAATGATGGCAAGGGTAAGCCCCTGAATCTCTGCTGGCCACCAAATTACACAAATGTAGGGAAGACTCCCCAGGGGCCAACCTAAAAATAAGTAGCTGGAAACCGTAAAATACAGAACAGAGATATCAGCTATTGTATGGGGAGAGGAGTGGATGGGGGTGGAAAGTCTGCAGTTTGAGCCTAGATAAAAAGTGCCTTTTAGAACAACAACAAAAAAAAACCCAACAACAATAATTTTCAGAAGAATATTTTTAAAAACCAATCCCAAAACCCGTAGTATCTGCATGGCCAGTTTCCATACAAAAAACTGCTAGACATCCAAATAAACAGGAAAATGTAACACACACTCAAGAAAAAAAAAAAAACAAAAACAAGCAGTCATTAGAAATTACCTCCATGTGGCCCACATGTTAAATTCAGGAGACAAAGACTCCAAAAATAGCTGTAATAAATATGTTAAACAAAAGCAAAGGTAAATATATCAATGAGTAACAGAGATGGAATCTAATAAAGGAATGAAAACTATATTTTAAAAGTTAGAAATTCTAGACCTGGAATAAATTTTTAAAGAAATTCACGAAAAAAAATTTGAAATGGAAAATTTACTAGGCGGACTTAATAGCAGAATGGAAATGGCAGAACAAGGAAGAGTGAAAAACATCAACGTACAGATTCAAGAAACTTAACAAACTGACAAAGGGTACACAAATAGAGAAACTCTTGAAGCACAAACTGCTGAAAGCCAAAGGTAAAGAGAAAATCTGGAAAGCAATGAGAAAAATAACATCTTACACAGTTGGCTGACTTCTTACCAGAAACACCAAAGGCCACAAGACATTGAAATGGCATACTGAAAAGGCTGAAAGAAGAAAGCTGTCAGCTAAGAATTCTATATCCAGCAAAACTATCCTTCAAAACTCCAGTAAAATAAAGACATGTTTAGATAAAAAAAAAACTAAGAGAACTTGCTGTCAACTGACCTCCATTACAAGAAGTGCCCAAGGAAGGGCAGCAGTCTGATAAATAAAAAAGAATAAATATAAATGAAAATATTTAAAAACCATACATATTTTTCTTTTCTCTGTTTTTTAAAGCCATGTAACTGTTGAAAACAACAAGTACAACATGTTTATCATCTAGATGACAAGAGCACTAAGGAAAGAGAAAGTACTGTGTTTTAAAATTCCTATATTTCAGCTGAAGAAATTCAATATTCAAAGTAACCACTAAAAAATAATGCAAAGATATATAACTAGAAATTCAATAGAAGAATTAAATGAAATGCTAAAAAATCTTAGCAGAAAAAATGGCAGGAAAGAAGAATTCGAGAAACAAAAAACAGGTAATGGAAAACAACACGATGTCAGGCCTAATTACAACCAAATCACAATAAATGTAAATGGACTAAAAAGTATACAAAGAGCATGAAATGGCAAGTTATAGTATATATACTTTAAAGTATTATAACTATATGAATATTCTATAGGTGGCATAGGAAACTGATTATTTACTAATGTTACTTAATGCTAGATAGAGAAAGTAGGACATAAAATTTTAGTTTAAAAATGCACACAAATGCAAAAAGGTTAAGGGTTTGAGATATTTAAGTTATCTTCCCTATTTCTCAAACTTTCTATATTACTTTCTCTTCCTCATGAAACAATAAACATTTGAAATAAGCAAAGTACAAGGAAACTCTGAATAAAATTTTAAAGTGTTGGTTTTGAAAAAGGTTAATCCTCAGACTCTTAAAATCTAATATTCTAGGAAGGCTTGAGACTGAAATTTTCCAAAATTGTATAGTTCACTGACTCTTTTTTTGTACTGAGATTTAAAACATTGTTAATTTCCTTAGCATTATGCTAGACGAAGATGTTGTAATGATCGAAATTCAGGTCCTGTCCTTATAACTACTCTAAAGGGTTATTACAGACTGCTATTTTCTGAGAACTTTGTTTCTGCTTTTCATGATTTTCTTATCTTCTGTTTCTGCAAGATATCACAAAGCCGTTTATTATGAATGCCTATTTGTTGTTATTGCTGTTATTTTGCTTAATTACCTTTCTTAAATTTGTTTCTGATCAGCAAATCTGCCTGATAATTGGGATTGATACAGGAGAGGCAGTATAATATTTTCTCTAAATCCAATCTTAGGCAAATCTCTAGAAATTTATAGGTAAGTTAGTACTGAGGCTATGTCCTGACTAGCTTTGCCAGAAACCATTTCTCTTTTAAAATACTTATTTGCAAACGCTCTGAGTACACAATTCTCATGACGGTTTTATTTTAAACTAAAATAATGAGATTCAAATTGGTGATTAAATAAATAAAAAGCAAATTCACATTTTAATTTTCAAAGAAAAAAATCTTCCTATAGAATCAAGTTATTTGCCATAACATTAGTTTCTAAAATATCAAGTCTGATAAGTTATGCCCGAAACCATTAGGTTTTATAAAAAAGAGGTTAATATCTAGACCCAACTATTCTGCAATAACTCATCAGGATTCAAACTTATCACTTAGTACTTGTATGTCTGATATACCTACAGCATTTGAATAGGACTCTTAATAGCAAAATACCATGTTTTGTTCATACTTAATGAGTAAAAACATAGATGTTTTTCCTAATACCTCATCTTTCCTAATATCCAGTGTCTGCTACTAAATAATTAGGTATTAATACCCATTACCTTTCCTAATATTCAGTGTTTACCACTTACAAGTTGATACTAGCTTCTGAGTCTGTCCATCTGTCAACTACCTAGCTTGCAAGGTTGTTGTGCCCAGGCTACAGAAAACTCCTGAAATATATCAGATGTTTAATAATTGACAACTTAATTTAATTCAGTATACAGTTATCTAACAGTTAAAGCCAGAACTTTGATAGATAGTACTTGTCAATATCAGGGTACTTCAAAATTGAGAATCAGCACATCAATGAAAAGAAATGACTGTACTCTCAATATGGTAATCAAAGACTCAACATGGTCTAGGTCACCAATTCTCAAACCAGGCTCTCTAAGAATTACCAGGAAAACTCTAAAAACCACAAATACTCTAAGACAGGAGTATCCAATCTTTTGACTTCCCTTGGCCATACTGGAAGAATTGTCTTAGACCACACATAAAATACACTAACATTAATAATAGCTCATGAGTATTTTTTTTAATTGCAAAAAAAATTTCATAATGTTTTAAGAAAGTTTACAAATTTGTGTTGGGTCACATTCAAAGCTGTCCTGGGCCACATGTGGCCCCCGCAGGCTGTAAGCTGGTCAAACTTGCTCTAAGAGGTTGAATAAAACATACTTTGCCTGTTTATAAAAACAAAACACTGTACATATTCTTTGGGAAAGGGGAAACAGCCATTTTCCCCAGGTGGTTCTTTTAGAAATTTTGGAATCACTGGTCCAAAAGAAAAAAATAGGGATACCGAGACCTGGTTTCAGAAAGATTCTGCCCTACCAGGTATTATCTTGAAGACAAACCACAGCCTTGCAAAATGAGACTGTTACTCCAGGACCTTCTAAAAAACCCACCTACTCCTACGACTGAAGACCAAATGCAGATATGTAACTTAAGAATGCTTTGGAAACTAACATTTCTAACAATACAATATTTAATTATTCACAGGCCTTTAAAGACCCAAATCTCCACTCAAAAAGAAAACAGATTCCATTGATTGAAACACTTCATTGAGAACCTAATGTTCCAGACACCTTTATTTAAGGAAGGATCCTATGCAAAATTAGAAGAACATTAGACTCTCTAATGACTTTAAACTAGTAGTGACTAATGTGGAAGAAAAGGAATTAAGAAAAGAAAGAATGAAGGAAGGAAAAGAGTTATTTTAGATATCACCTCCCTTGACAGCACTATCTAATATATCTTTCTGTGATAATGGAAATCTTTGGTATCTCAATTGTCCAATGATAACAACTAGCCAAATGTGGTTATTAAGTACTTAAAATGTGACTCAAGTAACTGAAGAACGGAATTTTTAACACAATGTTAATTTAAAGTTAAATTTACCAGCCACAAGTTACTAGTTACTGGGAAGTACAACCCATATTACATTTAAAAACTTATATCATACTTTTGGAAGATATGGACAGGGGATGGCAGAGGAAATACAAAAAACTAAGATTCTATGTATAAGAAACTTTCTTATTCTTAATTTTTTGAACATTTTTCTACTAGGAAGAGATACATCCATACACTAGAACTCTGGAGCCTAAATCTTTTCTATTTTATATTCAATGGATATAAAAACATTTGTCATGAGTATTTAAAAAAGAAAAAAAAAGTCACCAAAATAACAAGAGCTTATGCAGTATTAAACTGTAGGATATTGAAATGAATGCCAACTGAGACTCAGTAATGCCTGCCCCAATTTCCAATGCTAGCTCTGCATGTCTATGATTTTGGACAGGTCATTTAGTTCTTTTGGGTCTTAAACGCCACATATGCAAAACAGGGCAATTTCTCTGCCAAACATTCTTTAGAGAATCTAGACAACAAATATAAGGTAGGTAAGATTCTTTTGTACCACATTAATATGTAAAGAATTAGGCCTATTATTCAACATGCATCGATTGAGGGTCTACTGCGTCAGGCCTATACTAGATACCAAAGGACATAATGGTGATCAATCACAAAGTTAGCTTCTCATGGAGCTTGAAGTTATCTTAAGTTGACTCAAGCAACCATGTTAACAGATATACTATCACTAACTAAAGCCATTAAGGGAAAATGAGTTTGTTCTAGACTGGAGGATGAAGGCCTCCTCTCAAAAGAAATAAGGACTGAAGTGAAATCTTAAACTGAAAGTTAACAGTGGGTGTATGGAATGGTGGAAGGGAGAGGAAGAGTCCATGGAGAGTACCATGTACAAAGGCCACATGACCAAAGAATTATTGTGCCACTGAGTAAGTGAAACACTGAAGAAGAGGCAAACCAGAGATAGACAATGCAGGGAGCATTGGGCAACAATGATCAGTTTTGTTTTGGGCACAATAGTGATGGGAAAGCACAGTGAATATGAGAAGCCCAGTTACAAGGCTATTGCTGCAGCTTTATTGGTGCAAAAGTCATTGCGGTTTTTGGCATTACTTTCAATGTCAAAAAATGCAATTACTTTTACACCAACCTAATAGGATGGTAGCAGCTTTGATGAAAAGAATATTTAGAAATTCAAGTTGACAGAACTCAGTGATTGGATGGGGGAATGAGAGAAAAGTGTCAAGGATGACTCATAGGTTTCTCACTTTTGCAGTATGATGAATAGTGGTACCATTCCGAGAGATATAGCACACACTGGCAGAGGGCCTGGATTCTTTTGTTTCTGGAGGGAATGGAAGGAAATACTAAGTTTGTGAGCTTGAGTTATCTTTGAGACATAAAACAAAAATGTCAAGCAAGCATTGGATACCCAGAACTCAGAGGAGTGTGGGTAGAAGACGAAATTTCGGGAGTCATTGGACTACAGATGATGTAGCATAAGGAGAGAAAAAAGAAGAACAAGGAAGAAGAAAAGTCCAAATAAAGCCTTGAGGATGTTCAGGTTAGAGAAGGAGGCGACTGCAAAGGATGCAAGGCTGAAAGAGCCAGAAAGGCACAAGGAAAACTAAGAAGTCAAGGAAGTGACCAAAACACTTCAAAAGGACACCAAATGCTGCTTGAAAGCTGAACACTGCTAAAAAACAAAAACAAACAACAAAAAAAACTTCCTGAAATTTGTGATAAGAATGGAGATCACTTGTGACTTTAACAAGAACTATTTATGCAAAATAGAAGCCACACTACAGCAGTCTAGTAAAAGGTAAGGAAGGAAAGACAGCAATTATAAACAATACTCTCAACAAGTCTGGCTGAGGAAGGAAGGAAAGAGCTTGTACCTGGAAAGGAATGAGAGTTAAATAAAATATTCTGCTTTTTCTGTCAGATAGAAGCTACTCAAATTTCTTTAAAGTAAATAACTACTGACAGGAACAGTTAAATATCCAAGAAGAAAAATGAAAATCACAGGACCTCAGAACCAAACTGTAAAGTACTATTTACATCTACACTGTCCAATACAGTAACCAAAGGTCACAGGGAGCTACTACTTCAACACCATTGAAATGTCTGCCTGAATTGAGATGTGCTGTACTGTATGTGAAAAACACACGGGGTTTCAAACTTTGTACAAAAAAAAGAAATTGAGATATCTCATTATAAATGTTTTAATATTCATTATATCTGCAATGAATGTTTTAGACACAGTGTCAAATAAAATACGGTATATTAGAAATGAATTTTGCCTGATTCTTTACTTTTTTAAACGACATATGTAGTTCACATTATATTTCTATCGGACAGCACTGATAAAGACCTTAAATGGTAAAAGGCCATAATCACAACAAGTGCTAGTCCAAACTTGGGACTGGGGTCCTCAGTCCAGTCATGCTCTGTGAAGTTTCCTACCTCTTTCCAAGACCGTCAGCCCTGTAGCCCAATTCTTGAATTGTAGCTAAATGTTTTAATCACCCCCCTTCCTCTCATCTTGGCTACTGCAATGGTTCCATTAAGATGATAATCGGCTTTTACCAAAGTGGTAGTGATTGATACAATGAGAGGTATTGAGATACTGGATGTGTTTCAAATGTATAATTGCTCTGATTTGCTGATAGTTTGGATGGGGATGTATGGAGAGAGTAATACCTATTTAGAATGGAGTTGATATTAATGGAGAAGTCTGTGGGAAGGGCAGGTCTCTAATGATTAGGATCCTCTAAGTCTTTCCCCACTGCAATACTCAAGCCTGCCCTGCCAAACCACCTACACTCCCTTGCAAAAGTCTCCAAAATGGCTAGCATACCATACCAAATTCTGTTTGAAACTAAACTGATGGAAGAACTAATTTACACTTACCCAACAAAGAACTATTCCACAGGTTTCCAGAATTCTGAACCTAGATAAATATCTAATTTGTGACTATTCAGAAAAAGCACAGAATTTTTTAAAAAAATTAAGGCAGAGAAATTTCTGAGTCCAATGATACTACGAGTGTACTAGCCATAATTAGCTTCTGCTGAGAGTCAGCATTCCACTAAGCTGTTTTTTCTTTTTGGCTTTCCCCCTTCTTCCAATTAGAAACCCCCAAGTTCTCTACAAGCTCCAAGTTTTTCACAATAGGTTTAAGCTAGTGTTGGTAGAGATCCTAGTGAAAATGGAAAAAGACAAAGGAGGGCCTCAGCTGATAGTAGCTTTCATGGTTTAAATGAGACACCACTCATGTTTTTAACTTCAGTATTTTAAGTAATTTTCCTTGTTGCTCACCCTCAGTGGGCTTTCACTTTGTGGAATCAACCCACTAGTTCCCTACCCCTTTGTACGGTATTTGAAAGACTACTAGTTTTCATGGTTTTACCTGAAGAGCAAAAGCACATTTTTATGCTAAAAATGAAAAGCTGTTTTCTTAAGTTCTACTATCTAACAAACCAGTAGCTGCAATTTTACCTGTTTGCCTCATTGGAGAACTAATTTGTAGAATGAAACCCTATCTTGAGTCCATCTCCCAAACCTGCCCTTCCCACAGACTTCTCCATTAATATCAACTCCATTCTAAATAGGGGGAAAACCCTGGTATTACTCTGTCCATACATCCCCTCATCCAAACCATCAGCAAATCCCAACATTCTACCTCTGAAACACATCCAGCATCTGAATACCTCTCATTGTATCAATCACTACTACCTTAGTAAAAGTCATTATCATCTTAATGGAACCACTGCAGTAGGCTTCTAACTGGTTTCCTGCCTTCTACTCTTGACCCCTTACAGTATATTCTCTACACAACAATCAGAGTGGTATTTTGAAAACATAAGTCAGATCATGTCAAATCTGTGCTCAAAACCCTACAATGCCTTCCCCTAAATCACTCAGAGTAAAATCGTAAGTCTTTATCATGATCTGCAAGGTTCTATGCTATTTGGTCCTCACTACCCCGACTTTATCACACTGCCTCATCGATTCGGTCTTGCTGACCTCCCTGTCTCTCCATCACACCAAGCACACTCCCATCTCAGGGTCTTGGTATCTGTTGTTCCTCTGCCTAGAGTGTTCTTTCCCTGGTGTCTGCATGGGGGTCACCCCTTTCTAGAGCCTGCTCACATATCAGAGGTCTTCCCTAACAATGCTAAAACAGCACTACCCAGCCATCATCTAGCCACATTTAATTTTCCTCGCCCTGCTTTAATTTTGTTTATTGTCTCCTATCACTAGAATGAAAGCCCCATAACTTCGTTTTGTTCACTGCTATATCCCCAGCATTTAGAACAGTGTTGTTGTTGATGTTCAATAAGGATTTGTTGAATAACTAGGTTCACATTCATTTCACTTCAGCATGGAACTATACTGTAGACTTCCCAAATATATATATGTAACATATAATGAAATATCATTGAAAGCAAACACACTCCACACATAAGAACCAAGAAACTCTATTTTGGTCCTTTAAATTCTAGTCTCACAGGATTTTAAAATGTATGAACATAAATACACATAGAGAAGATATCAATTTGGCAGTGTACTGATTTTTTGCTACATTTTAAATCCCAAAATTTATCTTTCCTTCTACCCAGGAGATTTTTATGCTAAAAATTAAAAGCTGTTTTCTTAAATTCTACTATTTAACAAAGCAGTAGCTGCAGTTTTACCTGTTTGCCGCATTGTAGAACTACTTTAGTCAGTGTACACCTGGGGGAATGCATTTAGTATTATGGGTAAGCCTGACTTCAATGGCAAGTAGCATGGGTTTAGCAGGGTAAAGCCCCTGGCAAAACTGTGAAATCAGCCAAATTTGACTTTGCCACATGTAAATATTTCTTACCAGGGTCCCACCTTTACCCAGTTCTGGACACTACTATACTCTTCCCCTTACCCTCGAGAGACACATTCTTGTTCCCCCAGGGTGACTTCCAAGGACTAAAGCTATACACTGAAATGATTAATAGTGTGTGAAATTTCTTGACTAGACATCAACACAGCCCACTCAGAGAAGCAGCTCATGGTTAGAGGAGATACTGTAATTATTTAGTGTTTTACTTAAAGTCCTTGTTAAGTGACAGGAACTGCTCACCTGATTTGTACATTCCGTGAACAAATCTTTATTAACTGCCTATTCTCTGTATGAAGATAAACACATATATAGATGCTAGTGAAGAAGTCATAATAATCAATATTTACATCATCACATCTCCTGATTTCTGTCAGTTATATAATCATTCAACTCTCAGGAGTTCAAGGTAGAGAAATGTTGGTGGTAATCCCCAAGGGGTCCCCCTCAACAACTTTTTTATCTTAGAACAGGTCCAAGGGATAGAAAAGATAAAAAGAGAAGAACCTGCTGCTACCATGTCCTAGCATTAAAGTCAGAAAAACCTGGATGTGAAGTCCAAATTGAGCTGTACTACTATTTTTTTTTAGACAGGGTCCTGCTGTTTTGCCCATGCTGAAGTGCAGTGGCTGTTCACAGGCATAATCACAGTGCACTATAGTCTCAAACTCCTGGGCTCAAGCAATCCTCCTGCCTCAGCCTCCCAAGCAGCTGGGACAACAGGCTCCTACCATGGTGCCTGTCCTCCAGCTGTACTTTCTGTAAAAGTGGCTATTAAGCAATTTCTTGTGTTTCTTTCTCTTTTTTTTTTTTTTTTTTTGGAGACAGAGTTTTGCTCTTGTTGCCCAGGCTGGAGTGCAATGGCGCAATCTTGGCTCACTGCAATCTCTACCTCCTGGGTTCAAGCGATTCTCCTGCCTCAGCCTCCCAAATAGCTGGGATTACAGGCATGCGCCACCACGCCTGGCTAATTTTGTATTTTTAGTAGTGACAGGGTTTCACCATGTTGTTAAGGCTGGTCTCGAACTTCTGACCTCAGGTGATCCACCCGCCTTGGCCTCCCAAAGTGCTGGGATTACAGGAGTGAGCCACCGCACCTGGACAATTTCTTCTGTTTCTATTAGCTCATTTCATCTTGAGTAAAATGTGTATAAGACCTATTTCTTAGGAATTAATGAAAATCCAACAAGCAAAGTGACACATGGAAGACAATATAGTTGCTCCCTTGACCTTTCCCCTTGTTAATGAGAAAGGCAAAAATATAGGAATCATATAGAAACCCTTGACATAGCACTAGCAAAAGGCTTCTAAGCCTTGGCCCAAGGACAGCTGCAATAGTAATGATACCTTTAAAAACAAAAATATTAGAAATTATGGTTTAGCGGTCAAAATAGTAAAACACACACACACAAAAAAAACCAAACAAAAACAAAAAACTATTTTAATAATGCTTTAAATCCAGTAGGAGCTAGTATGGATTGTCTACCACTCCACTTTCCACATTTGATAATCTTGCATTCCATCATACATGTTGAAGATGTCCATCAAATACTGTTACCCTCCACCTCTTATTTCTTCTTGTAGGGCCAAAAATCCATACTTTGATTTTTCACTCTGTGTGTGTACATATATACATGTTTAAATCAATTCCTGGCATCAGCTTTGAAGTTTCTGCCTTTCTAAAAACTCTTTTCTCTCAGCTTCCCCCAACACTGCTCTCCACGCCATTTGACAGTATGGCAGCTCTTCCTTAATTTCCTTTGCTAATGGCTCCTCAATCTCTGAGAGACCTTTAAACAATCTCCAAGTCCAATGCCAGACTCTATTTTCTGTTCTCTTATCTGCCACTCTCCCTAAGTAATTTAGTCCATGACTTTAAGCAACCAAATCTTTATATGTAAATATATATATATTTACATATATTTATACACACACACACACTGCCTCCTCCATGACTCTTGGAATAAGTTGTCTTTGTCTTTACAGGCTTCTGAAACAGAATAGCCTCAAATACAAACTTCTCCCAACCACCAAATCTATTCCTCCTCCAATATTTCTCATCTCAAGCAACAGTACCAACATCTATTAAGTTTCTCAAGTTCAAAATCTACAAGTCAGCTTCTTTCTCACTCCCACATCCAACCCTTTCTGCCACCAACCTTTACTATCTCTCACCCAGACCACAGTAATCACTTGAGCCTCTTTGCTTCCATTCTTGCCCCTGCCAATCCATTCTCCACCCAGAGCCTAAAGATGTTAAAACAAAATGGATCATGTGGCTACCCCACACAAAATTCTTCAATAGCGTCCCACTACATTTATAATGAAAAACAGTGATCTCCTTTTAGTTATGTTAATATACCACTCTTTCTCACCCCATTACCTTCATCCTTCATGTGCGCTGTCCCTTTGGTCTGGACTGTCATTCCACCCAATCATCAACTTACCCTTCAGGTCTCAGCTTCAATGTCATACTTCTCAAAAAAACGCCTTCCCAAAACCCAATTAAAATTAGGTCCTATTATATCTTTACAAGTATCCTTTTCTTTCATAATACTTAAAAAACAGTTATTAACTATGTTATTTGTCCAACTATTTTGTTAATGTCTGTCTAGGCAGAAGCAGTAACTGGTTTGCTAATCACCACATAATCCCACAGTGTCACAAGCATGTTGGCAACATCTAAGATACCCCCTTCCCCATTAACTAATAAATGGAGAACTCATGCCTACTGGTCCTAGAATGGCTATATAATATAGCAAGATGCACCAAGGATATTTATCTTTTCCCCTACAGTTGGACATCTAGACAAAATACTTTTAAAAAGTCAGTGATGGATAATGAAAGGAATTCAACTGGAGGGAAGACAATCCAGTCCTTTTCCCTAACAAGTTTCTGAAGTATTTTACTTCTTTTGTTCTTCTATAGTTCCCAACATAGAGTTAGTCCCATGGTAGACAATTATGCACTTAGTAGACCAAAGTAGAGTATATGCCAATCAATCGACTGCTAGAATTAGGTGTTATAAAAATTCTAAATATTATAATTCACTGAAGGCTAGAAGCATTACAGAAGGTGTTAGAGGTGGAAGTCAATTTAGACAGAGTAAGGGACAACTACTGGGGATCCAGCCAACCTGTTATAACCCCTCCTGTCTGCCCCTCTTTCGACAGTGATGTATAGTCATATTTGTACTACTTAACACCCATTTCTTTAATCCATCTGCTAAAATTCTAAGCAAAATTATCTTCAACATGTAGTTATTAGTTAAGCCAATAAAACAGTGGCCATAAAGATTATGAGTGGCAGAAGGTAAACTACAAAGAATTAAACTACCTGTTGCATAAATGAAACTGAACATATTTTATATACTACATTCATCTAATAACGTAAGAATTAAGAGAATCTAAAATTGAGATCCTAGAGTCTCCTGAAGGGCCAATATAGGAGGGAAATAACAACTAGGTATTATTTTCCAGGCACTGAACATGGTCATTTCTATTGCGCTTTTTTTCTAATCTTCATGATAAGCCTGAAAAGCTGAAGCTGAGAGGTTGGGTGATTTCTTCAACTACCGTACAACTAACAGTACAGGTGTTGTTTTTTAGACACTTTGAACCAAAAAGCCAAGCAAAAAACACAGACACACAAATCTAAAGTTTTGGAGAACTTGAAGTGCTTTGTTATTGAGATAATTTAATTTAAAATAGCAAAAACTTCCCTAGGAAGCATATAAGCTCAAGATATATACCTTTCAATTGGATGTCTTTCTAAAACTTATGGGTAAATACAGATCACTTTACTGCTCACATACTTGGCTTTGGTAAAATAAATCTAAAATATATCTATAATATTTTCATTAGTAAAAATGTCCTAAGATAATGAAAATTGCCAGCTCCATATCTACTTTTGTCTACAATGATTTTCGAGTTTTGAAAAGAAAAAAGAATAACTTGATAGAAACTACAGGGGTATGAATAAAAAATGTTTTGGACATTGTTTCGCTTCTGATTATGACAAAATACCACAATGGAATAACAAGAATAGTACTATCTAAAGCTAAATGATCTCAGGCTTTTAAACAATCAATAAGCTGTAAGAGCTCTGTAATTACCTCTGTGTGAATGTTACATTATCAAACACTGGGACAAGTACAGTCTTGTATGAAATCACTGTATGAGATCAAATAATCATATCCAAAAGAAATCACATACTGGATTTAAACTTGTCCACACTGTGATCATTTCAACCTATGTAGTACTATACTCTTGCGTTCACAAAATTCCATCAATATAGTCATTACACACTTGTAAAGGAAGACTTCAAGTAATCCCGGCTCATAAAAAAGTTAAGCATTAAAGAAATCTCAAAAGCATCAATGTTATCTCAAAACAATGATATTGAACGCTGAAGAAATAAGTCTTACGTGACCATAAAAAATAGAGTTACAAAAATCAATGAGTTTATGGGGATGGTTTTCTGTTTACAAAGTGTAACTGCTTATTGCAAAGACCCCAAAGGTCTTTCTGGTCATCCTCTCAGAAAAACCAATTCTCCTGTTTCCCTTCTTTCTTTAAAGACTCGCCTCTCTCCCTTTTAATATACACCTCTCCCAAAACGTTTTCATTGCAAAAAAAAAGAGTTATGCCATTATTAGGAACAGCGTGTCCCAAGACAAGATCTCTATGATCCTTTGTATATTCAAGATTGCAAGAATTGAGCTTTAATAACTCATAGACCATAAACACACCCTGTTAAGATTTTCCTTCAAACAGCAACATTCCCACTCTTGGGATCCCTAATAGGCGTACATAAGTCACACAACACAATCTTTCAAAACTACACAGATGGTAGGTGCTCTCCAACCTCTCCCGAGAGATCCTCACTGCACATTCTCTTCTCAAGGGCCCACAAACACAACTGTCATTCAGAAGGGTGGTGACTGTTAAGCGTGTGTGGGAAAGAAAGTGCACACGAGATACCTAACTGGATGGGGAAGGTTGTTAAAGGCAGCCCTCCAGTATCACGTAACTAGCCAAACCCGCTACAAACTTTTGAGAGATTAAGTTACATTCCTCGGCAATTCCACCCTTGACAGCTGAATCCAGAGATGCCAGCAAGTCGTGCATGTCTACTACTCCCGCCACCTCAACTCGGGAAGAGTCTGCAGCCACATCCCGCGGTCGGCATGCACCAGGGGCTGGAGACGAAGGGAGGGATGGGCGAGCTCACCTTTTCCAGCTCGTCGTGGAGCTCCGCCAGGCTAGGCCGGAGCAGCTTCTCGCCCAGCTGCGCGGCTGTGTGCCGGTAGTGATCGATCCTGGGCACAGCGTCCATGGTGTTGTGGCCGAAGGTGCGCAGGTAGTAGGTGTTGGTGTGGGTATCATAATAGTAGTGCTGGTGGTGCCCACTGCCGCCGCCGCCGGAGTGCAGACTGCTGCCCTCGCTCAGCACCGTGTCCCCGCCGTTCTGGAAGCTCACGTTGGGCCCGTCGACTCCGACCCCGGCCGCATCCGACAGGCTGTCTTCAGCCGACGAGGAGGCAGCTGGGTCCACGAAGTTCACGCGAAAGCGGCCCTTGGCTTCCTCGCTGCCTTTAGCCGGCCCGCTCTCGCCGCTGGCTTCCCCGTCCGCGGGGGTCTGCTTGGTCCCCGCCCCAGCACCAGCCGCCGCCGCTGCCGCCGCCGCCGCCGCCGCAGCGGCCCGCCCGGCGTTCTCGGAAACCAGGTCCACCTGGAAACGGCTCTGGCTCGGGGTGGGCCCCAAGGGTCTGCCCAACCCGTCCCCGGCCGCCGCGGGGCCCTCATCGCGGACCCCGCCGCCGTCCCGGCTCGCGGGCGCAGCATCCTCCGGCACCGAGGGCACAGCCGTGCCGGGCAGTTCCACCCTGGCGGCGGCCAGCGCAGCGGCTGGCGGCGTCTCCCCGACCCCGGCCAGTCCCGGGGCGCCGGAGGAGGGCGCCGTGGGCCGCGGCTCCATCGCTGCCCGACCCCCGGCGGAACTGCAGAGCCCAGCGGCCGTCTCCGGCAGCACGCCCTCCGCACCGCTGGCCGGCGGTGGCCACAGCCGCAAGGCCAGGTGAGGGAGTCTTTCTCCCCGCCGCCCGCGGGCCGCCGCTAGCCTGGACGGCCACAGACCGCTGGCAGCCGAGCGAGCGCGCGAGTGTGGCGGGCGCGGGGCGGGCCCCGCTGTTTAAAGCCTCGGCGGTCCTGCGGCGGCGGCGGCTTAGGCAGCAGCACGCGGGAGGCGGGGCCGGAGACTCCTCCGCCCCTCAGCCCGCCCACCCACGGTCCCGCAGCGGCGCGCGGCTGAAGCTCCCTCAGCGATGCGGCCCTCCGCGGCTCCTGCGCGACCCCACGCGAAAGCGCCCCGTGCGAGGATCGCGGCCACCCAGTCCGCACGGGGCCACAGGCAGTGCTGGCAGCACGAACGGCGTGATCGGGGAGCAGGCGCGGCTGCGCTCCGCCTCAGTGATGTCGCCGGGAGGATTTCCGCGCCGCTACCTCCTCTTCCGTCGCCTTCCTCCCACGCCTTCACCTCCCTCCCCCGCCGCGCTCTGCGGCGAAAAGGAGCGGGCTCTCAGGCCACCTCCCCTCTCTCCACCCGGGGGCCGCGCGTCAGTGGACCTGCAGCCCAGGCAACGGGGCTGCGGACGGCGCGCGTGCCCTGCCTCGCCTCACGCCGGTAGCTGATGCTCCCGCGGCAGCTGCCACCCCAGCGCCCCAGCCACGGCTTCAGAGACTCTCGCCCGCTGGCTTTTTTTTTTTCCCTCTTTGGTGAACTCGCAGTACTTGGGCTGAGCCCGAAATCTCGCGAGAGGCTGCAGGCGTCAGTGCCGCTTCCCACTAGGCGCGTGGTACCCGAAGCCGGGCTGGAGCCGCAGGCCAGCCGCGATTCCTGCGGGCGATGCTGGGGGCTTTCCGGTGGGGGGCCGCAGCCGCTTCCGGAGCCGCGGGCGAGGTGCGTTCCCCAGCCTGATTTGCTCTGGGCTCTGACCCGCCGCCGCGAATCTCCGCTCGTAACTCCGGGCCTGAACCCGGAGGAGGGAGGATTTCCTCTGTGCAGCTTTCAAGCGGTAGACTCACCCTGCCAGGCAGACCTAGATTGGCATAACCAGAGATTAATTCCAGTTGTGATGCAGTGGGTGTTTACACACTTCTGATGACACCTTTATTTTAAAAGCAGATGTTCCAAGGTGAGAAGGGAGTCTCGTTGAGACGTCATGTTGTTTCAAGACGAGTTTTAATTTAAGGCATTTCCAAAAGTGATATGAAGCTCATCTCTCAGAATACAATGCCGGCAATAACTACCCATGGAGTCCTTACCAGGAGGTTTCTGCGTGATTTGGGTTGTGCAAAATTCCTCTGCTTATATAGAAATAGAAAGGTACTCCTCTGCAGGTCTAGTTTCTTTTCGGTAAAATGTAAGGGAATATAACTGTGTTCCCACTTTCTTAGCAGCAGAAATTTTTAAACCTAGATTATGCCCAAAGTCCTAAGTAAAATCAATGAATGGCGTCCTCCAATCACTTGGTTTTTATTTATGTACTTTATTTATTTTTTGTTTGGGGTTTTTTTGTTTGTTTGTTTGTTTGTTTTTTTTTTTTTTTTTTTTTTTGAGACGGAGTCTCGCTCTGTCGCCCAAGCTGTAGTGCAGGGGCGCGATCTCGTCTCACTGCAAACTCCGCCTCTTCGGTTCACGCCATTATCCTCCTGCCTCAGCCTCCTGAGTAGTTGGGACTACAGGCGCCCGCCACCACGCCCGGCTAATTTTTTGTATTTTTAGTAGAGACGGGGTTTCACCGTGTTAGCCAGGATGGTCTGGATCTCCTGACCTCGTGATCCGCCCGCCTCAGCCTCTCCAAGTGCTGGGATCACAGGCATGAGCCACCGCGCCCAGCCCTTGTATTTTTAAACTTGACTTTATAGAGACGAACACCATCGTTTGCTGAACACTTGAAACGTGATGAAAGAGCCACAGAGTTGGCAGAACTGTTTGAAAATGCTGTAAGTAAAAGCTGCAACCAGGCAATTTTCAAAAAATTTTCATAAACATGATCTTATTTGAACTTGACAACTTTTCAGCCATTTTATTATCTCTATTTTTAAAGACGGTGAGAGGGAAAAACAGCTGTTGCATCAGGATTTTTAAAGCTCCTTTTGAGCTTTAATAATAACCAGAGGAGGCCAGAAAAATGAGGTGGTCCTTCAAGCAATGCAGTTTTCTACTAGGGAATTGCTGCATTAGTAGTTGATCTGTGCAGTACTTTTCAGCTCCACAACGAATTCTGCCACTATTGGAATTCAACATTCATTTAGTTGAATAAATACTGAACAGCTACTATGAGCTACTCTGTATTTACGGGATATAGCAGTGAGCAAAACGGACAATCCCATCTCTCATGGAGTTCTTTCTAGTGAGAAAGAGAAACAATAGACAAGATAAATAGGTAAAATACATAGCATCCAAGCAGTGTGTACTAAGGAAAGGGAAATGGGATATTTGTGTGAAATAGGGATCATAAAATTTTCCATAGGATGGCCTCACTGAGAAGGTGATATTTGAGTGAGTAAGTGAGTGATGTGAGTTCTTGGGAAAAAAAGTGTCTGAAGCAGAGGGAAACCAAAGACCCAAAGGCAGGAGCATGCCTAGCATGCTCACGGAATTGCATGTAAGCCAGTTTGGCTGGAACTTGCTTAAGAGATGGGAAGAATCAAAGGCAATTACATCAGAGAGCTTAGGATATGGGACGTAGTAGATCAGAATGTTTAGGAACTTTTTTGGCTGTTAGACATACTTGACTTTGAGTAGAATGGTGTGTTAGTCAGCTCAGGCTGCCATAACAAAATACATAGATTGGGTGGCTCAAACAGTAGAAATATATTTTCTCACAGTTCTGCAGGCTGGAAGTCTGAGATCAGAATGCCAGCATGATCATGTTTGGGTTTTCTTTTTGGCTTGCAGACAGTACCTTCTCAGTGTCTCCTCAGATGATAGAGCGTTGTCTTTTTCTTTTTTTATAAGGGCGCCAGTTCTGTGGAATCAGGGCTTTACCCTGATGACCTCATTTAACCTTAATTACCTCCTTAAAAGCACTGTCTCTAATACAGTTACATAGGAGTGAGGAGAGGATTAGGGCTTCAATATATTAATTTGGCAGGGTACACAACAGTCCTTGGCAGATGGCAAGTTGTTGGAAGGTTTCAGTGGAGGAATGACATCTGCCATTTTTAAAGGATTCATCTGGCTGTCATGTAGGTAGGCAAGGGATAAATGGTTGGGTCAAAGAAGCGAGGAGATGTGTTAAGAGGTATTACAGCAATCCAGGAAGTGATGGTAGTGCTTTGACCACAGTGGGTAGCAGTGGAAATGGGGAAAAGTAGTTGAATTATGGGGACACAATAGAATTTGCTGATGGATGTGAAGTGTGAGAGTCCAAGGGTTTTGATCTGAGCAACTGGAAGAATAGTATTGCTATTTTCTGAGATGGCAAACGAGGTTAAAGGAACAGGTTTGGGTGGGATGAATATCAGGAGCTTAGTCTGAGATGTCTGTTGGAAGAAACACACAAATGTGTAGTAATAATAAATAGTAGTCACTCATAAATTTGTAACTGCAGACAGAAGTTCTAGGAGATAGGAACGTAGTATAAGGAAAATGCAAAATAGGTCAGACTTAGTCAAGACAGAAGTGACTTTTTAGCAAAGGTCTAAAGGAAAATTAGGACCAAACTGTCACTAGAGGGTTTCAAACAAGGGAAATATTGTGGACAAATGCCCTCATGGAGTGAGCAGGGACTATCAAAGAAGCAAGAAGCTTGAAATCAGTTTGGTTAAGGCATAGGGAGGGATTGGGGGCAAAAGTAGTAAGAGATGTGTCTGTATTCTAAAAGCCCTATAAAAGTATTATTGGGTTTCTAGATAGACTGAGGGGCACATAATTAGATTTGTGCTTATTAAAACTCTCTAGGCCTGGCAAGTTGGCTCAAACCTGTAATCCCAGCACTTGGGAGGCCAAGGCGGGTATATGGCTTGAGCTCGGGAGTTCGAGACCAGCCTGGACAACAATAATGAAACCCCATCTCTACCAAAAAAAACCCCACAAAAATTAGCGGGGCGTAGTGGCACACACCTGTATTCCCAGCTCCCTGGGATGCTGAGGTGGGAGGATCACTTGAGGTGGAGGTTGTAGTGAGCTAAGATTGCGCCACAGCACCCAGCCTGGGCGACAGAGTGAGACGCTGTCTCAAAAAATAAATAAATAAAAATAAAACTAGTTATATTATGATCAGAAGAGCGGAGAAGAGGAAGAGTAAGCATGGAAAGGCAGGACACAGTTTCACTAATCTAGCCGTGAGTTGATAGTAGTAATAGTAGTTAACCTTTATAGAGAATTTATGTCTTGGATACTGTGCCAAAATCTATACATTCATAATCTTACTGAATTCTCGCAACACTATGAAGAAAATCATAAGATTACATCCATTTTACAGAAGAAAAACTTGGTTAAGGAAAAAATAAGTAATTCCAACATTAGTGAGAACATAAAAGACCTACAAAGGGCAGGTGGCCTAAGAGGTGAGAAGAAAATCAGATGAAGGCATTTGAAAACATCAGCTGTGTTAAATTGGGCCAAGAGGCAGAGAAAAATGAGTTGAATATATATTGACTTTAGTAACATGTATTAGCCAACAAAATGAGGGAGCAATGCAGTGAGGGGAGGGCCACAAACATTCCAGGAAATATCAAAATGTATTATGTGAAACTTACGAAAAATTTATCAGGAGAGATCTCCTTTACTTAATTGTTGGCAAATATTTCATTGTCAGACTTACCAGGTGTCAGTTTAGAGACTAACCTTGAGAACAGACTTGCTGTCAGTGCCATGGTGGGAACCTGACTGACTTTGCTGTATTTCCTTTTTGCCACAAGGCCAGCCTTTGACATTGTGTGTGTCTGAGTACTTAATAATATTTATTTCATGTAGTTGGAATTTTAGGATTAGAAGTGACTTGCGTAGTTGTTATTCCAAACTTCTCAATTCACAAATGGCAAAGTATCCTAAAAGAAGATATAAATTATGTTAGACCTACAACTTCTCATATCTGCAGCATCAGAACATGTGAAGTGCAAAGCCATGTAGAACCTTTGAAATCAGCTCCCTTTTCCTTTTTTTTCTTATAGTGAGTTTTAGTTAGACATGCTGTGCTGACATTCTGCATGGTTGTGGCTTTGCTGTTTTATTAGATGGCATTCAGAGTACAAATTGAGTAAATGGTATTTCCCTTCAGAAATAATATGATTATTCTATTACAGAAAAAAAAAAAAAGTTACCCTAAAGAAGCTTTTTTATAGGTCTAGCACAGTAGCTCATGCCTATAATCCCAGCACTTTGGGAGGCCGAGGCAGGCGGATCAGATGAGGTCAGGAGTTTGAGATCAGCCTGGCCAACATGGGGAAACCCTGTCTCTACTAAAAATACAAAAATTAGCTGGGTGTAGTGTTGTGTGTCTGTAATCCCAGCTACTAGGGAGGCTGAGACATGAGAATTGCTTGAACCCGGGAGGCAGAGGCCGCATTGAGCCGAGACTGCAGCACTACGCTGTAGCCTGGGCGACAGAGTGAGACTCTGTATCCAAAAAAAAAAAAGCTTGTTTTTTTTTGTAAGAAACAAAGCTTGTTTATGTAAAAAAAAAAAAAAAAAAAAAAAAAAAAAAATCTTGTTATGTAGTAACTGTTATAATTTTGCTTTCTTACCTAAGTCCCAGTCACCCTCTTCCTTAATTAAAAATATTATAAAGATTTTAGTCATAGAATTAAACATTAATTGAAATTGTACTGTGCTTTTCCTCTAGACAATATACAAATTCATACTTGTAAATTATATCTTTCAAAAGAGACAGCTCAAGTTTTTTGCTTACCCAGGTAGTAAATTCATGACAAATGCATTTAAAAAACAGTCTTTCTTTCTTATCCCTACTTTTGTCTACACATGTATTTGTTGTAAAGCTATTCAAGGAAATCTTTTCCAATTTAAAATCTGTATTAGAAAAGTTATTTGTGATTACTTTTGTACTTCTAACTATACAGGCTGTGGATACTTGCAAACTTCAAAGTTCAAAATTGTTATCAAATATTAATATTTGAAGGAATTACTTGTATATAATAGCTTAGTGATTACACACATGGACTCCAGCACCAGACTGCCTGGATTTGAATCTCAGCTCCATCAGCTCCATCAGCTCCGCTATTTGTTGCGTGATCTTGGCCTAGTGTGACCTCTGTGCCTCAGTTTCCTAATTTATAAAATGGGGTATAACAATGGTAGCTTTTTTTTTTTTTTAGACAGAGTCTCGCTCTGTACCCAGTCTGGAGTGCAGTGGTAAGATCACAGCTCACTGCAGCCTTGATCTCCTAGGCTCAAGTGATCCTCCCACCTCAGCCTCCTGAGTAGCTGGGACCGCAGGTGCAAGCCACCATGTCCGGCTAATTTTTTTGTTTTTTGTAGAGACAGGGTATGGCCATGTTGCCTAAGCTGGTCTTGAACTCCTGGACTTAAGCAGTCAGCCTTCCAAAGTGCTAGGATTACAGGCGTGAGCCACCACACCCTCATACTTGTGGAGCTATGAGGATTACATAAAGTACTATTCGTAAGGTACTTAGAATAGTGCCTGATAATATGGTAAGGCCTAATGTATGTTAACATTAAATAAATGCTTAAAACTTAATATTTTATTGAAAAAACAAACAGGGCTAAGATACAACCTTTAGGTCATATCTTTTCTTGCAAGTATGTCCTGTTTTATTTTTTACTTTGCTTTTTGTTTTGATTTTGAGAAGTATTTAGGTAATTTTTTGAGTAGCATGTAAGCTATTTTTTTTTTCTGTTACAGATTTTTAGGGCAGTTTTTAGTGTCATTATGTTGCTGCTACATATTTGGAAGATGGAACAAGCCCAGACAAAGGATGATTCTTTTTTACTCATCTTAAACCCATTTTTTTTTCCTTCATCTGAGCCCCTTAAAACTAATGTGTTACTGGTAAGTTGGTGTGTGCCTGTAGTCCCAGCTACTAGGGAGGCTGAGCCAGGAGTATCGCTTCAGCCCCAGAGTTCAAGACCAGCCTGGACAACATAGCAAGACTCCTGTCTTAAAAAAAAATCTGTACAAATATGTTATAGGAACATTTTCTCTGCATTCACTACATTGCACTATACTTTAAAAAAAGAGATTTAAAATACAAATACTGACACTTAACACACATGTACTCATATCTTAATAATTAGTTTAATTGCTTCCCTTTTATGGAGTCAAATAATATAATGCATTTCCTAACTAATTGTATACTTATATTTTCCTCAATGTTAATGAAAAATCTCTAATATTTTTATCCTCTTATATTTCTTAATGATTAATCCATTTTCACTTTTAAAAAGCCATAAAAATAAGATATGTTTTTATAATTATTCCAGATGCCTGAAATTTTGTAAAAATCATAAATGTGGAAAAGATCTTAAAGGGTTATGTAATAAGCCCCTACTTTGCACAGTGTTCTACCTTTGACACTTTTGTTTTAAGAAAATAATTTCTAGTAACACATCCTAGTGGTTACAAGTCCTTATGCCATAGCATTGGACATTAATAATCACTGAAATACTTATTGAGGAATAAGATGTTCTTCCTAATGACTAAATTAAATTATTCTCATTATAATTCAGTTCTTTGGCTTTTTGTCCCATTCTTCAGAGGTTATGGTAACCCATAAAAGTGTAAGGTTCCCCTTCCTGTGACCATGTGTTCTCATTGTTCAATTCCCACCTATGAGTGAGAATATGCGGTGTTTGGTTTTTTTGTTCTTGCGATAGTTTACTGAGAATGATGAAGGGGAACATCACACTTCGGGGACTGTTGTGGGGTGGGGGGAGGGGGGAGGGATAGCACTGGGAGATATACCTAATGCTAGATGACGAGTTAGTGGGTGCAGCGCACCAGCATGGCACATGTATACATATGTAACTTACCTGCACGTTGCGCACATGTACCATAGAGCCTAAAGTATAATAATAATAATAATAATCATCATCATCATCATCATCATAAAAAGAAAAAAAAAACAATTGTAAATAAAAAAAAGATTATGAAGAAAAATATGCTGGGTAGGCTGGCATATTCAAATAATTGCCTTAGCATCTGTTATTTTTCAAAAGTAGTTATGGTGGAATAAGGTTTCCTGAAATTTCCTTATTCCATGGGTAAAATCTAGTAATTAAATTTTGTAGATTAAAAAAAAAAAGGTGTAAGGTTATTTTCAGTTTTATTTTCTAAATGATTTCCTCTTGCATGTCATTATAGGACCAAATTTCTAAGTATGTAATTATTTTTATTACTTTCCTCTGGGCCCTTTCCAAGTAATTTAATCTTCCTTTAAATGTGGGCCAAAACTATTAGGTTCAATATTGCAGTTTTTAAAAACATGAGTATGAAGGTAAAGGCAGGTTATTACAGTTCATGTAATTGTTTTCATTTAAAACTGAAGTACCAGCCGACTTTGAATATGGCCCTGAGTATCAGCTCTTCTGATTAGTCAAGAAATGTTTCTTGTTTTTTAAGAGATTTGAACTAAAATTCCACCTCAATTGTAACCAATTTCTTTTTTTTTTTTTTTTTTGAGACTGAGTTTCTCTCTGTTGTCCAGGCTGGAGTGCAGTGGCATGATCTCAGCTCACTGCAACCTCCGCCTCCCGGGTTCAAGTGATTCTCCTGTCTCAACCTCCCAAGTAGCTGGGATTACAGGTGCTCACGAACAGGCCTGGTTAATTTTTGTATTTTTAGTAGAGATGGAGTTTTACCGTGTTGGCCAGGCTGGTCTCAAACTCCTGACTTCAAGTGATCTACCTGCCTTGACCTCCTAAAGTGCTGGGATTACATGCTGAGACATCCACCATGCCTGGTTGAATTGTAACCAATTTCTAAAGACATAAAATTCTTAATATATATTATATAATATAGATAGATATTAAATTATTGATATATATTCCATATTATATAATTATTGATATACTATAATATATAATTCTTGATATATAATAGGATATATATCAAGAATTTAATATCTATAAGAAGTCAAGTAGATATTTATTATTTATAATATCTCTAATTATAAAGTAATACATAATTAATGTAGAAGTCATAGAAAAAAGCAAAAGGAAGTAACACTTATAATGCCATCACCCTGAAATAACATTTTCCTGTTTATGGTATTACAAAATGATTTATGTTATGTTTTGTAGTTTTTAAAACCAGTAATGTGAACATTTCTCCATATATGAAAATGGGTATCTTGCAATTGCATGATTTCTAATGGCTTCATAATATTGCATCATGTAGATTTATCATAATTTACTGAATCTATCACCTATTTTTGAACCCTGTTTATTTCATTTATAAATAAGAGCATTGGACATCTTTGTGCACATATCTTTCTTAATTGAGTATTTCCTTAGGATAAATTCTTAGAAGTGAAATAGCAGGGTATGTATATTTTTAAAACTTTCGGCATACATATCAAAATTGATTTTCAGAAAGGTTATTATCAGTTTATCCTTCTGTCAACATTGTGTTTGAATTCCTGCCTTCCACCACCCTTATAAAGTCTGAGTAAAATCTTTCTTCTTAATCTTTGTCAATCTGATTAGCAAAAAAAAAAAAAAAAGAAGTTTAATTTGCAGATCATTGACTTCTAGTGAGGTTATAGTTTTTAAAGTTTCTTAATCATTTATATATTTTTATTTCTGAGTTGCCCATTGATATCTATAGAAGACCATTACTGTATCCTAGAAGTGGGGTTTCCATTCCGTGGTTTCCATTCTGTCTTGTTGTGGTGATAGCATACAAATTTTTCTTGTTTTTGTTTGGGTTTTGTTTTGTTTGTGTAGTTTTGGAAGGACATAATAGAAGAGCTTGCCTGCCCCAGCCAAATTGTGAACGTATGACCACATGTGCCAGTCTGGCTCTCCTAAGTGTTTGGAATTTTGGGTGGTGTGATGCAAAGTCAGAAAAGTAAGTCCATTTGTGGGGCTCTTAGTTGCTTATATCTCACTTCCTCCCTCCCTGGGCAGCTGCCTTGCCTGAGGAAAACCCAAGGCCACTAACTAACTGATGGTCAATATAAAGGGCATTGACTGTATTTGGGACAATTCTAAAGAGCCACTACCTCAAAGAACACCCTGTAGGATGGACTGAGGCTTCAGCTGCATCCTCACTGTGAGTCTGCTTCTTCCTCTGCCCAATCCTGCCTTCCTCATTTCCTTATAGTTGTGTCTCCTGAGAGCACTCTCCATCAAACTTTCTCTATGCCATTTCTCTGTGCTTTCTCTATGCCATCTCTGTGCCACCTCAGTCTGTTTCTAAGGAACTGTCCATTCCAGTGGCAGTACTCAGGGAAGACAGTATGGTAGTTCCTGCCACCAGCACCCTCTGGAACTACTTCCGTTGTCCTTTCTGCATCTGTTTCTTCTTTCTTTTAACTTTCCCATACTCTTACAGTAATTCACTTCATCTAAGTTAACCAGAGTCTTGGTTTCTGTGGCTTGCAACCAAAAATCTGTATTGATACAATGTTCTTTGTCATTTTACCCATTTTAAGAGCTTTTTCATGTATTATGGACAAAAACCCTAAACTAAATTGGTTTTCTCCAGTTAGTTGCATTGCAGTTTTGTTTATCATAGTGTTGACATTCAACTATTGAGAAAATTTATTACTGTAAGTATCTTGGTCTTTGTGTGTGTGTGATTTTTACTTTGATGTAATGCAGGAGTCCCCAACCCCTGGGCCACAGAACAGTACCATTAGGAACCAGGCTGCACAGCAGGAGATGAGAAGTGGGCAAGCAAGGGAAGCTTCATCTGTATTTACAGCCACTCCCCATCACTCGCATTACTGCCTGAGCTCCATCTCCTGTCAGATCAGCAGGGGCATTAGATTCTTATAGGAGCATGAACCCTATTGTGAACTGTGCATGTGAAGCATCTAGGTTGCGTGCTCCTTATGAGAATCTAATGCCTGATGACCTGTGACTGTCTCCCAACACCCCCAGCTAGGACCATCTAGTTACAGAAAAACAAGTTCAGGGCTCCCACTGATTCTATGTTGTGGTGAGTTGTATAATTATTTCACTATATATTACAATGTAGTAATAATAGAAATAAAGTGCACAATAAATGTAATGTCCTTGAATCATCCCAAAGTCATCCACCCTCACCACCCCAGTCCATGGAAGAAAATGGTCCCTGGTGCCAAAAAGGTTGGGGACCGCTGATGTAATGCCTGGAGAGACCTTTAATGTCACATGAGCATATACATAAAAATTCATGTGTACATATTTTTAAGATTTTGTTTTTATCCCCTAATTCTTATGACAAAGATTTTTGCCTTGACTAATGACAATGATTCAACTATTTCCTACAAATAATTTAACCGAGTATTTAGACTTTTATGTTAAAATTTTCTATAACAATACCTTCAAATTTCAGTGCTGAAATAACAGACATTTCTGTTTTACTCAGACAGCAATCTAGAAATAACCTGTCTGAAGCTGGCCAGGCAGCTCTGTCATTCTCATCAGGAGGCTTCTTTATCTGAATTAAAGATGGGAGCCTTTATTTGTTGCTATTATCTCATCAGTGAGAAGGAAAACCTAGAGAGGAGAAAACAACTTCCTACCATACACACACACCAAATCTTATTGGTCCAAAGTTAGGCAGTCAGCTGTACATAGCAGATTGGGAAATAGTCTTTTACTGGAATCCCCCGTGATGACAAGTTCTGCCCATTGGTAGAAACCTGTGTTTTCCTGTGTTATAAAAGGTTATAAAACATTTTTAATACTAGTATTAAAATGGTATTATGTTGAACATGTAACTGAAAATGTTCCTACAAATATTAAGTGAAAATTAACATATGGCTACGATTTAAAAGAAATGTTCCCCTTACAAAATGGTTTGTGTGTGCTGTGTACCTGTGTGTGCATGTATACAATAACAATTCAAAACTTATCTTCACTCTCCTTCACCACTGCTACCATATATTTAAATGTGGAACATGAGTTAAGAAGATTTCGGTTTTGGCCAGGCATGGTGTATCAGTTCATTTTTACACTGCTGATAAAGGTATACCTGAGACTGGGTACTTTATAAATAAAAAGAGGTTGAATGGACTCACAGTTCCACGTGGCTGGGGAGGCCTCACAATCATGGTGGAAGGCAAGAGGTATGTCTTACATGGTGGCAAACAAGAATAAGAGCCAAGTGAAAGGCGTTTCCCCTTATAAACACATCAGATCTCGTAAGACTTATTCACTAACAGGGGAACAGTACAGGGGAAACTGCCCCCGTGATTCAATTATCTTCCACCGTGTCCCTTCCACAACATGGGGGAGTTATGGGACCTACAATTCAAGATGAGAATTGCCAAACCCTATCACTTGGTGTCTCACACCTGTAATCGTAGCACTTTGGGAGGCTGAGGCGGCAGGATCTCTTGAGCTCAGGCGTTCGAGACCAGCCTGCGCAACAGGGTGAAACCCCAACTCTGCAAAAAATACAAAAATTAGCCGTGCATGGTGGCACACGCCTGTTGTCTCAGCTATTTGGGAGGCTGAGGTGGGAGAACTCATTGATCCCAGGAGGCAGAGATTTTGAGATTTTAGTGAGCCAAGATCATGCCACTGCCCTCCAGCCTGGGTGATGGAGTGAGACCCCATCTCAGAAAACAAAAGGCTGGGCGTGGTGGCTCACGCCTATAATTCCAGCACTTTGGGAGGCCGAGGCAGGTGGATCACGAGGTCAAGAGATCAAGACCATTCTGGCAAACATGGTGAAACCCCGTCTTTACTAAAAATACAAAAATTAGCCGGGTGTGGTGGCGCACGCCTGTAATCCCAGCCACTTGGGAGGCTGAGGCAGGAGAATCACTTGAACCCAGTACGCGGAGGTTGCAGTGAGCCGAGATCATGTCACTGCACTCCAGCCTGGCAACAGAGTGAGACTCCATCTCAAAGAAGAAAAAAGAAAAAGAAAAAAAATTGTTTTGTTAAGTAGTGGTTTTTAGCCTCTTGACATGCTTCTTATACTTTTTTTTTTTCGTCTCTTAGAGGTTTCTTTCTGTGAGGATAGGTGAATATGAATAATGATGATAGGAAGGATATATTAGTCTGATTGTTTAAGAGCATTTGCAATTTATGAAATGTATCAGGAAATGTAATGTTCTTGAAAAGGAATGGCTGAATCTAATTTAGGAATGAATATTAAAGGTTTAATAATGAAGAAGTAATTAGAAGTTCCATCTTCTAATCTAAATATAGAATCTCTTCTCTGTACTGGTACTAATTTTTATTATGATGGTTTGGACACAGTTCCATATTCAGCTTCTTTGTACTTTATTTTTGAATTATAAATGCCCAAACCTTAAAATTTGTTCTGCAAGCCTAAGGATGATTCTTTGTATAGATATACCATTGTATAGATAATACCATAATTAATATAGCCATTCTAATGTTAATTACTATTTTAGTAGTTTCGAGGTTAGCTTTTGTTTTTTGCTATTATAAACACTCTGCTGTGAACATTTGTATACACACGCCATGGTGAATATATGAGTAGATTTCTCTCTAGGGTGTATATTTAGTACAGTATTGCTGGTTAATGGAGTATGTATAGCTTCGCCTTCAATAGATAAGGACACACTGTTTCCCCAAGTGGTTGAACCAAGAATGGTATTATTTTAAGATTCTTTACTATAACTTCAAGTATTTGCTTAAAGTTTCTGGAGAAAGGGAAAAAAATGAGTTATACTATGGTATTGGATTTTATTATGAAATGAATTTAAAAATAACATCTAAAAAATGGAAACCCATTTTTTTGCAGTCATTGTTTTGAAAAGGTATCTCAATGTGGATAATATGAATTCTATACCATACATATTGAATGACTGGGCCTATGAACAATTATCCGTGTGGTTTCTTTTCTCTAAAATATTATTTAACAGCACTATAATAACTATTATTTAAAATATGTTATATATGTACAAATTTTTTACATATATGTGGCAAAATAAAAGTTTAAATCAGGCATAAAGACATAAAATGAAAAATGAAGTGTACTGATTCCTCTCCCTAAAGATCTGTTTTAGCTGCCTCATTGTTTCTTTTGTTTCCTGAAAAAAATTATATATATTTCTTCATATAAATAAATGGATCATAATGCACATGTGTTTTTATTCACTTTTTAACACCATGTATGATTCTTTCTGCTCAATGCTAAATAATATTGAATTGATTGGGTATATAATAATTTATTCAGGCAGACTGATGGAGATTTAGATTATTTTCCATTTTTTGTTATTACCAGTAATAGATTAGTGAGTACACTGGAAAATGAACCTTGCAATTTTTGAGAGTTTATTCATTTAAATTCCTAGCTATAAAATTACAGTTGAAACAGTACAAGCATTCTTAATTTTGATGCATATGGCAAAATTGCCCCCTAAAAAGTTGTTTTAATTTACATTTCTAACAACTGCTACTTGCCAACATTGTGTGTTGTCAGAATATTTTATCTTTACTGCTCTCATAGTTGAAAAATATAACTTATTTTAGTTTGCATTTATTTAATTATGAGTGAAGTTGAGCATGATTTCATTTGTTTTTCTTTCTCTGTCAACTGCCTGTTAATATCTTTTGCCTATTTTTCTACTAAGTCGCATTTTTTTAGTGATTTGTAAAACTTGTAAATTAAATAAATTAATGTTTTTGTCTATTATGTGTTGCAAATATTTTTCCCATTTTGTGGTTAATTTTTATATTTTGTTTATAACTTTTTGTGCATAAATTTTAATCTTCTTCGTGACTTTCAGGTTATATATAATTTCCAAATTGCTTAGAAGCCCATTTCCTGTGTTGCCATTTGTCTTGTAAATGTATAGTGATAGGTAAATTTAGTTCACATATAACTCAGCCTGTTTTCTTTCTTTTTTTCAAAGAAGTCTGTGAAAACACACCTAGGAAAAAAAAATCACTGTAGACAGATGAATATGATAAATCTAATGAGTTTGGGTTGTCAAAAAAATGTGTTTAACAATGTGTTTAACATTTAAATGATTCCTATTTCCTTTTTCCTTCAGGCGTCCTAAAAGTCAATAGGTGGGAAAGTTTTATTAGTAAAGAACATTATCTTACCAGACATAAAGTAATCCTTTTCTCCAACCTTCCTTAAAACTGCTGGTCCTCACCTCACCTAAAACACCCTATCAGAGACTAGCAGATGTTCCAGCATCTCTATAAAATTTATTTGGTTAAATGTCGGCATGTGATAAATGAAATGAAATGAAATTGATTTATATGGACTTTTTCTATATTCTGTATTTGCCTTGGAAAGCATATAATAGATATTTTAATAGAACAGTTAAAGTATGATTTTATCAAAACACTTAAGGATGTCTAAATGAGTTAGTATATGAATATATATCCACACGAACCTAGTCCATACTTAGTCCTCAGCTAAAATGACTTCTAGTTTAACCCAAACTATAGTAAAGAGACTGAACAAATCTAAATAGAAACACTAAGTAGTGAAGAGCAACTAATCATGCAAGACTTTTTAAGTTTATATTCTTCCTTCCTATATGTTATAAAGTTATGTTAAAATTACTCAGTAAAATTATGTAGTGGAACATCAGATCTTAGCTGCAGCTTTTGTTCAGTAGGCTAGAAACTCAAAGCTACTAGACCATACTTAGTTGGACACAAGAGATTCCATATTGTCCCCAAAGTAATCTTGCTTTCTCCAGAGCTCTTCAGCTCAGGCCTATATTAAAGCAACATCAGATCAGTTCTGACTGGATTTCATACTTTGAGTTTCTAGGGTTAAAAAGGTTTCGTATTAGAGAATTCTGCTAACTGTCCCATATCTGACATTTAAAGATGATCTAAATTTTCTCAAAGATTCTCAATTTTACAGCTTACTGTTTCTAATAGAAGCAGCTTGTTAAATATTTAACTAAATGTTACATAGTTTACATCCTTGTAAACATTTATCTTGTAAAAGAATTATTTTTTAAAAAGTCATAATTTTTAGAAACACTGTTCCATTTATAATGCTGCGAGAAAACTGCTTAGCGAGCTCTGCTTCTAGATGTTAAATATCAACTATAATACTTGTTAAATCAATACATTTTAAAATGTCCTTAAAGTGTTTAAGTTTCTTCTGTAAAATGTGTATTTCTTATTAAATTCTGGGATTGATTATTTATTTATTTATTTATTTATTATTACTATTATTTGAGATAGAGTCTCGCTCTGTTGTCCAGGCTGCAGTGCAGTGGCGCTATCTTTTCTCGCTGCAACCTCCACCTCCCAGGTTCAAGTGATTCTCCATCCTCAGCCTCCTGAGTAGTTGGAACTACAGGCATGTGCCACCACACCAGGCTAATTTTTGTATTTTTAATAGAGATGGGGTTTCACCATGTTGGCCAAGCTGATCTCGAACCCCTGACCTCAGGTGATCCACCTGCCTCGGCCTCCCGAAGTGTTGGGATTACAGCCAACTGTACACTGCGCCTAGCCAAATTCTGGGATAATTTTAAAACATTTTGGACTGTAGTAATAAAATTTTATAGAACATGATATAGTTTATGCATCCACCAAAGAAAATGTCGTTACCAAATTAGTTAGAAGATGACTATAGAGTAAGTTATCACTTACCTGGCCCATACCATAAATCAATCCTTCTGCGTATCAGAATTTTTTAAATAGCTGAATAATAATTTTTTAAACGTTAAGATTTTAAACTGCCTTTAGAAATCCCTATGGGGTGATGTAACTATTATTTCCTCCACTCTTTAAGATAATATTGAAAATACTTTAGCACTTGGCTCAGATGAACTTTTGAAATGATATAACTATCATAAAATCTGAAGGCTGCTATAGATACAAATTTAGATTATGGGATCACAGTGCTCCATGATTCTCTTGTGTTTCTCTATATCTTGTAATCAGAGGCATTGACTTTGTTCCAAACTATCTTTTCTTAAATATTTGTAACTTGTAATAGCGAACAGCCTTGGAAGATTGAGATAATGTCTCCCTGCAGAGCAAAGAGCAGGTGTGCTTACTGTCCATTATAAAAGATTTGAGTGCCCTAAGCTCATTATCCTCTCCTGTAACACAGCTGCCGTGCATGCTGGTGTCACCTGGCTCTCTTCTTATTACCTGGTGGAAATTGGGGCATAAGGAATTGGTACTAATGCTGATGTTCTGATGACTGCTATTGCTGTAAATAACAAAGTCCTTTGTTTCTTACACTGGATTATCCTGTCTCCCACTAGCATCCATGAAACTGTAGCAAGCTAATTTATTAGTCTGCAAGTAGGGTAAAACTCTCAGACCTTTACAGGTCTTGGCAAGATCATATAGGATAGTCATCAGCAAACTTTTTCTGTACAGGGCCAGATCGATAATACATGGTCTCTGTCACATATGTTTCTTTAATTTTTTTTCAACCCTTTAAAAATGTAAAGCCCTTTCTTAGCTTACAGGCCATCTGAAACCAGTCTTTGGGTTATATTTTGTTCATGGGATATAGGTTGCCGGCCTCTAATGTAGATCATGGGATCAAATGACTATTCTCCTCCCCCAGGAATTTCCCCAGAACTTCTCTCAAAATTATAATGGCTTGCTTTTCAAACATGCTTTTCTCATGACTATATTAAAATGAAACATGTATTGTTGCACGTCTGCTTGAAAATAAAATATGACTGCAAAATTAATTAGATAATAAGAAACAGTAGTATCTTCCTAAGTGATTTTTATATAACTTCAAGATAATTCAGAGGGCAAAATGCAATTAAAATTGCATCCAAAAAGAAAACAAGAAAGGAAGACAATATAAACAGAAAGCACTTCATAAAATGGTAGATTTAAATACAAATGTATCAGTAATTACATTAAATGTAAAAGAAGAAAATACTTCATTAAGTGACAAAGTCAATGCTGTACTGTTTACAAGCATGATGTTTAAATTGTGAGACTCCAGACAGAGAGGAAATCTGGCCAAATTCGTCCTTTTATCAGGAACCCACTCCGGTGATAACTAACCCACTCCCATCATAATGGCTTTGATCTATTCATAAGGGCTCTGCCCTCTTGACCTAATCGCCTCTTAAAGACTCCACTTCTTAATACTATTACAATTGTAACTACCCAATGGGTTCATTTTACCCACTGTCCAGATAGAGCCTATTATCAAGACATGGGAATTGTAATAGTTTAATACATGTTAGATCAAGCTAAACAGGAGACAGGAATTTTATTATTACTTAAATCAGCCTCCCTGAAAATTCGGAGGCTATTTGAGGATAGTTTGACAGGCAGGGGTTTAGGGATTAGGAAATGCTGATTGGTTGGGGATGCAATCATAGGGGTGTGGAAAACAGCCCTCCTGCACTGTGTCTGCTTCTGTGTGGGGGCCATAGGACTGGTTGAATCCAGAATTGCAGGTCCAGATGGGGCTATCTGGTAGTCAGAAGTGCAAAAGCCTGAAAAGACATCTCAGAAAATCAATACAGGAATAATCGAAGAAGTTAACAAATTTCATGACTTCTGGAATAATGGCTGGTAATCATTTATACCTGTATTTTAGCAGGATTCGGGCCCCTCTCATCTTCCTAATCTGCTGGCCTTTCATTAGTTTTATAAAGGTGGTTTAGTTTTGGGGAAGTGTTATTTTCATTTAAACTATAAATTAAATTTATCCCAAAGTTAGCTTGGCCTACACCCAGGAATGATCAAGGGCAGTTTGAGGTTAAAGGCAAGATGGTGTTGGTTAGATCAGATCTCTTTCACTGTCATAATTCTCTCAGTTATAATTTTTGCAAAGGCAGTTTCACAATGGCAATTAAATTTCAAATGAGTTTTGGCAGGGACATTCAAACCATAGCAGCAAACTATAAGGTAAAAGCATTTGTAAAAATAAAATGTATGCTTCATAATGACAAAAATACTAAGCCACCATGAGGGTATAAAATATATGTGTATCTAATTATATAGCATCAACATATACAAAGCATTACTCTGAACTGGGTCATGTGCTCCCTACGAGGACTCGCTATGGATGAGAAAAGTCAGGGTCAGCCTCACCAGGACCTCATAGCATAGGAAATAATGATTCTCCAAAGGGATGGATGCTGGTAAACAAACTGAACCGCATCATGAAGTCCTTTTCATTTTATCATCTTCATCTATAGCAGTGCTTTTCAACTTAGGCTGCCTTATAGAATCAAGTAGTGATCTTTTCAAAAATACTGATGCAGAGACCTTCCCTAGACCAATTAAATCAGAGTCTTAGAGGAAGGGAGGAGGGCATTGATAGTATTGTTTAAGCTCTCCAGGTGATTTTAATGTGCTGTTTCAGTGTTGAGAAGCACTGAGTTACTATGTAAATCATGGAGGTAATATTTAGGGCAGTAAATAGCAAAAATATTTATAGATATTAATCTGTTTTTCCATGTGAGTTTTGTAGTTACCCAACATAAAAACTGTTGTTTTTTAAATTACAGATCATTACAACCTGTGGTTCCAGTTAAAGATTTTAAAGAGAAGAGTTTAATCCTGCAACAATTGGTTGGTCCTTCTTAACTAAGAGGTACCTTTACCAGTTCTTGATCACCAAGGTAATCAAAGTTAAGTTAGCTACATTACCACATGAAAAACAGTCAGCTGGTTCACACAACTGCTTTAAACCCATAGGAAATTGATTCATTAGCATTTCCTAGATTAGAAATTGGCCAACACCATTATCAACAATATAGGTGATAGATGGTGCTCTACAAGGAATTTTCTGAAAGATAACCTACTTTCTCATTAGTTATAACTACATTTTAAATGCTATCTCTTTCTCAAAAGCCAAAGCTACCCTTCTGGAAGTATCAGAATTCAGGCAGGACTGTCATGTGATGTCATGTGTCAAGTTCTGTAACTTCAGATAACTCAACTTGCAATGGCAACAGCCATTTCTGAGTTCTAACACCATTTTAGTAGATAGATGCTAATATTGTACTAATAGATGCTAATGTGGGGTTAATCCAATATGTTATGCTCACGCTTTGTGAGGAGTAAAAATGGCCATTCTCTTTTTTTTTTTTTTTTTTTTGAGACAGGGTCTTGCTCTGTTGCCCAGGCTGGAGTGCAGTGACACGATCTCAGCTCACTGCAAGCTCTGCCTCCTGGGTTCATGCCATTCTCCTGTCTCAGCCTCCCAAGTAGCTGGGACTACAGGCACCCGCCACCACCCCTGGCTAATTTTTTGTATTTTTTAGTAGAGATGGGGTTTCACTGTGTTAGCCAGGATGGTCTGGATCTCCTGACCTCATGATCCGCCTGCCTTGGCCTCCCAAAGTGCTGGGATTACAGGCGTGAGCCACCACACCTGATCTTTTTTTTTTAGACAGGGTCTTGCTCTGTCACCCAGGCTGGAGTACAGTGAGGTGAACATGGCTTACTGCAGGCTCAAGTGATCCCCCTGCCTCAGTCTCCCAAGTACCTGGGACCACAGGCATGCACCACTACACCCAGCTAATTTTAAAAAATTTTTTGTAGAGACAGGATCTCACTTTGTTGCCCAGGCTGGTCTCAAGCTCAAGTGATCCTCCTGTCTCAGCCTCCCAAAGAGCTGGGATTACAGGGATGAGCCACCATGCCCAGCCCATTCTCTCTTTTAATGTTAGTATAACTATACATTTGTAAGCAGCAGCATGGCATAGTGAAAAGTAACTTTTAGGATCAGATATGCCTGGAATTAAATTCCATTTGCTATTTATCAACTATGTGGTCTTGAGCAGGTTAACCTGTTAGTGCCTCACTTTCCTCCACTGTAAAATAAGAATACAACCCATCTTGCAGTGTTGTGAGGATTAGGAATGATAGCTATCAATCTTCTGCCATTTTGCTTCAGAATTTTACAAAATTATACAAGTAAAAAAAATGAGTGAATATATTCTCCTTACAAACAAATTTAGAATTACAAAATATGAAATTATTTGCTGACCCTATCCCTTCCCATGTTGCCAGTAGTAACCACTAATGTTAGTTTGGTGCATACTGATAGACTAAATATACAAATGGACAAGGACCAGACCACATATGTCAGTAGAACTCGGACACACAACCTCTGCAGCAACCAGCCTGGGAAGCCAAACCACAAGCTCTGACACAGTTGTTTCTGAAGTGTCAGTGCTTGGTCAATGACTGTCAGCTTTTAACTCAGGACCAACCAGACAAAGCCAAATGTACTCCCCAAACCAATCACATAAGATGGCTCACTTGTAATTATCCACCTCTAGCTTCCAAAACCAAGTTTCCAATTGTAGCATTTGTGAATGTTCCCTCTTTTCACTATAAAGCTTTTCATTTCTGCTTTGGCTGCCTGTGAGTATCTGCCAAACACAAGTGATGGTGTTTGACTCCCTTGTTTTAGTAAGCAATGAATAAATAGCCTCTGATTGTTCTCATTTTGGGTGGTCTCTGTTTATTTCCATGGTATGGTTCCAGTCTTTTTATTGTGGAAATATAGATGGACATTTATATGTGTATATCCCTGGGAAATATATACCATTTTGTGGATTTTTAAAAGCAAAAATGTTACACGTATTGTTTTATATCTTGTTTTTTTTTCTCAAAAATGTCCAGGAAATCTATGCATGTTAATTCATCTCGATTATTTTAACTGGACAGAGGTAGTAATATTTGTCTTGGTGTCTTTAACACAGCTCTGTGGTGCTGCCTACTTCAGTGCTTGCTTTCCTGTCTGTGTCTATCACAGAGACGTTCTTTTTACCTTTACACCCCCATCCTACTTCCCTGTCACCTGCATCCCCAGCTTACTCCTTTAATACATATCCTTTGAACTGCAGTCGATTCGCCATGAGTTTGGCTGGCTGTCTTCTTCCTTCATGGCTGCTAGTAATGACTGTTCAGTGGCTGTTTCTTCAGCTGTGCAAAGTTGGAACATGTCTGGGAGTTCAACGGCATTGGTTTCTGGTTGGTATATGTCCTGGTTATTGCCTGTTCAATTTCCTCATTACTGACTGAGAAACTACAAGTCTTACTCATGCTGGATTCTTTCACCTTGAGTCAGTTTTCAGTTGTATGTAAGAAATTTTTTCCAATGAATTAAACATACCAACCTTAGAAACTGGCTTGTGAAGGAAGTAAAATAAAGTCAAATGCTTCATTTATCTTTGCTTTCACCAAATAATTTGGGTAAACTTTGCAGTCACCCAGATAATGTCCCTCCTGGTAAATACCAAAACATTCAGAATTAGGACACCTGATGGTAAGGACTAAGAAGAATCACTTTTAAGATCTGCCCATTTGCATGGGCTGCTAAAGCCTCTAGATGATGTAAGAACAATTTAATGAAGTGATACTAGTGTAGACTCTGGGATAATATAGCTTGCATGTGTTTTTTGTTGTTGTTTTGTTTTGTTTTGCGACAGGGTATTGCTCTGTCTCCCATACTGGAGTGCAGTGGTGTGATCTTGGCTCACTGCAACCTCTGCCTTCTGGGTTGAAGCGATTCTTGTGCCTCAGCCTCCAGAGTAGCTGGGATTACAGGCATGTGCCACCACACCCAGCTAATTTTTGTATTTTTAGTAGGGACAGGGTTTTGCCATGTTGGCCAGGCTAGCCTCATGTGATCTGTCTGCCTTGGCCTCACAAACTGCTGGGATTATAGGTGTGAGCCACCGTGCCTAGCCTAACCTGCATTTGAATCCTCATTCCTCTGGTTTAATGAACTTGGGCAAATTTTATAACTTCTTTGAGTCTAAGTTTTCTCATGTTTATAATGAAGATGAAATTACTTACCTTTGTAAGTAATGTTTGTTAGGAAAATCTTTTCCTCTACCCTCTTAGGTTCAGTTCTTGAGGGCCTGGGAATTAAACTTAGACAAAACATAGATTTTTATTCACGCAGGAGCACACAGAAAAATGTGACTCTAAACAACTAAAGATGGGGGTTTATATACCTAACGTAATAGGGGAGCGGTTACTTAATGGGGGAGAAGAAAGGGGGAGTAAAGCCTTCTATGTAGGGAAGAACAAATGAGTATTTAGGGGAAGAAATGAAAAAGAAGAAAGTTTGTGATAATGTTTGTTTATGCAGGTGCAAGTGGTTCTTCTCTGTCTTCTTTCTAGCCAGTAAAATTCTCCAGAAGAGGAGATTTATGGCAGCCTCACTCCCAGTAGTTTCTGCATTTAGGGAGATAAGGTAAGTTCTGAGAAGGCTTTTTTCTGCATCTGTTGAATTTCAAATGTCTTTAGAATAATCTTTATATCAACTCTGGGGGTCTCAGTGAGTCCCCACAGGTTGTTGTGAAAATAACTAAGGTAATATGGCAAAACTGTTAAGTTAGCACTCCATAAATATTTGCTTTTATTATTATTTGAAAACTCGTCTTTCTACCTTGATGCCAGTAGCAGATGGGAAATTATGGTGATTTTTATTTCTAACATTGATCCATTTTACAGATCAGCCAGTCTGCTTAATTCCTGGGTCAGCATTTCCTATGCAATTACCCAAGTGCTGATTCATTGCTTTTTCTCATATTCAATTAAACTCCCCATCAACTTTTCCAAATCAGTTTCTTCCTGACTGTTGACTTAGAATTCATTGCAGTTGTCCTAAATAATTTGAGCAACTCAAGAAAATTAACAACTGCTGAGATCTGTTTCTACCTTTCCTGTTTCTCTTCATTCCCTTTCAATACCCTGGGATGTCACTCAAGTCTCTTTTTAAACCTATATCCGTTTCACCTCATTTGGCTTTTTGCCTATCAGAGGTGAAACAAAAAAGTGAAATCTTTGCTTGTGGAATCCTCTCATGTCATTAATTGTTTATAAATGTTTAGTATTTAAAGGGCCACTAAGGGCCAGTGGGGAAAATGAATCTTATGGATGGATATCATCATTTTTTGCTACTTAATAATGTCATGGACTTTCATATGAGATTTCTGTAACTGGAATGAGAAAAATCCTAATAAGTTTAGGATGGGTCAGAAGATTTGTGCAATGGAGTGAATGTGTGCTTCCCAAATTTCATATGTTGAAACTATAATCCCAATGTGATAGTAGTTGGTGGAAGGGCCTTTGGACAGTGGAGCCCTCATGAGTGGGATTAGTGCTCTTAAAAGAAGAGACCAGAGAGCTAGCTAGCTGTCTTTCTGCCATATGAGGGTACAACTAGAAGCTGGCATTCTGCAACCAGAGGAGGACCCTCACCAGTCCCTCATCATTTTAGCACTCTGATCTCAGACTTCAGTCTCCAGAACTGTGAGAAATAAATTTCTATTGTTTATGTCACCCAGTTTATAGTACTTTGTTATAGAAGCTCAAATTGACTAAGATAATTTGGATATTAGGTTATATTGCTTGCAGGAGGTATGTAACTTCTTGAAACATGAAAACTCTCTGTGTTGTGTTCTGCTGCCTAAATCCACCAGATAAATATTCGGTTTACTTTGCTTGGGAAAACTGTTACTTAAATGTTCTCTGTACAAATGCAGAAGAGTAAAAAACAGGCTAATTATTTCCCCATTTTATATCAGTAATTGCTATTTTATTTGTCAGTGTTTCATTATGATTTAAACAATTGGTATATTGATATAATTATTTACTAGTTGCTAAAAATACATGCTGCATCTTATGAAAATACATTTAAAAAACACTTGAATTGGTCATTTGACATGAAAGCATCATTCGATTTTGAATTCAGAGACTAAGTTGCCAAAAGAGGAAAATATTTAATACCATTCCCTGAAGGCTAGTAAGTTTATAATGAGCAGGATCACCAGAGGGAGTAAATTTAGAGCTGAAAACCACTCACTGATTCTGTAGTATACTTGAATAAAATGAGATCGCTGTCCATCTAGCTGGCCAAATAGCTTGGCACAATATGGAAGAAGGAACTAGTTTGGCAGCCTTGGGAAATATGATTATTATAAAAAATTTTAATATTTTTAATTAAATCATCAATTCATTTTAAAACCAGGATATTTCCTCATTTGATTAAGTTTTTTATACTAGAAAATTAGAATTGTGACTATGTGTATCAGAATAGAGATGAACTTCAGGCTCTTTTTGATGTGGAATTTGTTCCTGGTTTACTGGCAGCTATTTCAAGACTTGGGGTTCTAGAAGACCTTTTTCTTAAGTTTTCTCTATCTCCTAGGAAAGAAGTTGAACCCTAAAATGTCATTTAAAAGAGTGCCAACTCAAATTAGAACATCATTTACAATAAAAGACAGTAGGTAAGGTTTACAACTGTAATTACCTGGGTAATTCAGGATAGGAAGCACGAATTTTTCTAAACTGTCAAAGATAATTAAGAGGTTATGGACTCAGTTAGCCTGAATTATCCCAGTGGTTCACTGTACAATTCAAATATGCATGGTGACTCTAACTCCATACTTATAATTTTAGGGCTTATTTTGGAAAAAAAAAAAAAAGCCTTTTCAAGCTTTGAGATACATACTTAAAACTGCAGAGCCTCTTCTTGAAGACCACTGAAGCTAACAAGCATATATTTCCTTGCTTGTTGAGGTCTTCAAGAGCCTGATGATTATTCCTAGATTCACGTATTATACACAACTAACCATTTGTCCAGTAGTACCTTATTTTCTCCAGCTAACAGATGAAGAGTCTGAAAAATCTGTTCTCTTAATTGAACAACTGTCTCGCTCAGAACTCACTGGGATAAAGCCAATTGTTCACAAGACAGAGAAGTCAGGAAGGGGCCTGACTTCTGAATGACTGATGATCCATATCTTAGCACAGAGAGTTTGACATAAAAGGGTCCCATGAACTCTAGGTAAGGCAGGTAGCTAACCTTGAAAGCCTGATTAGAAGTGACACCTGGATGGCCTGTCCCTACTGGCCTGCTATTCAAGGGGAGAGGTGAGGCAAGAGCCCAGTAAGGAGGCCTGGCAAAGGTGAGGCAAGATTCATTTCTCTTGGGGTATCGGAATAGAATGAAAAACAGGACCAAGGCAGAAGCTCAGTTAAACAAACCAGTGCCACAGACTCAACCAAGATTGAATTCTGTTACCACAGACACCAAGGAGCCACACAGAACTCCTCTCCAGCTTCCCCAAACCTGCTTTTCTGCCTTTGCCGTTTCAGTAAATGGCACCACCATCCATTTTCCCCAGGTCTCCCATGCTAGACATGTTACTTTTTTTATCTCTCAGCTCCAAATATCTGCTCTCTGCTTTCATAATAAAGTTTGACTGCATATTAAAACTGTAGCAAAAACATTGGCAGACTAAAAGCTGGTTTCATTTCCTTAAGGGTAAAAAGAACTTAGTTTTACAAATATGGGACCCATCTCCACACTTTGAAAGGGGTCGGAAATATTTGTTTTATGTCCTGAGGTTACAAATAAGGGGTGATACTCCTCCTCATAGATTTATTAGAATCTCCCTTCTAATACTAAAAATAAAAGGGAAAATTCCATATTAAAACAGGCTAATTATTTATATCCAGCATACAGATATCGGCTGGAAAACCTTTATTTTTGAAGGAACGTACTTATGTAATTTCCAAACATAAGAAAAACAGTGGGCTTTGCTCTCTTTTTTTGCTGGTTAGTTTTGCTAATTACTTGAGCCTTCTGGCAAGAACATTGAAATGATAATTTTATCAGTTTAGTCACCTTTTGTCATATGTGAAAAACGAGTTACTGACAGTTGTCAGTCAGTCTGCCTTATTCCTCTGGTTGGTGTGAAACAAAGTGGTGCAGAGAATTTTAGACTGTTGCTGCCATTTGTGCTCCAAATGATAGCATATTCCTGATTTTCAATAACCAGATAAGGATGGACTTTTCTTGCCTGTGCCACTAAATATCATTCCTAATAAAACACCAAAGTTTATCATCTTGTGGTAAACATAGAGAAACTCTATTCAAGATTGGTGCACATCTACTTGTAATTAGAATTAGTTAATGAGACTAAGCATTCTAAATGTCCTGCTTCACAGCAGGTACTATGGGGAATTGAGTTCATTCGGTAATATATTTTGATTTTGTCTGATTTCTAATAAGACTGATGAACTACCCCCTAAACATTTTTATTAGCACATAGTATGTGTCAGCTCTTGGGGTTGATACCATGAAGAGTAAGATACAATCTCACTACCTAGAAATGAGCCTACCCAAATAGAGACTCTTTTTAATGTTTTCAACCCATGAAAACATTTTTGAGGGGATTCTACTGAAGAAGCAATGGAGACATCCATTGGAGGTTAACAGTATTCCTTTGAGTGGTGTGATTAAAGGGGCTTTTATATTTTCCAAGTTTTTAGTTTGTTTGTTTTGCAGAAAATGTATTTAATGTTCTATAAGTGGGAAAATAAAGATTTTTTAAAGTGATAAACAAGGACTTATATTCTTTTTCACAATAGAATGCTTAGTGAGTATTTGTTAAATGAATGAGTATATTTTTCAAATTCTCTAACTTTTTTCCTAGTGTCTTTAAAAACAATAAGGGCATTTATTTTAGGTCTAAATAACTCCCCAAATTTCCTTTAAGGGAGGTATTCTGAAAACTTTATCTTCAACATTTGAAAACCCCTGATGATAAGTAAAGAGCTTGATAAATTCTGTGGATGTTATATTGTACCCAAAGGATAAAGAAGGTGAATTTGTTTTCCCCTTCGGATTTTTAGAACATTCTCAAAATAAACACTATTTGCATGTAGGACATAAACACAGCCTGAGTGTCATCATCTAACCTGAACTAATATGAATTGCTACAGTTTTTCCAAACTATCTTGATGGAATAGATTAGAGAAGAGAATGCAAAAAAAAAAAATGTCTGTCTAAGCTGTAGGGTGTAAAGATAGGTAAATGTAATGAAAAGCAACCTTAAGTTACTGGAACAATTTGATCTTAATCTACGGATGGAAGATTTCAAAACATAGTCTAGCTTAGATGGCTGGACTTGTGAGGGCTAATGAGCCCAGTGTTCCAAACTTAGATAGTCCATTCACCTTCTTTATTTTTTTTAGCCAGTGACTGTGTTGCTAAACTGGTCAAACTTCCTACACAGAGGTTCCATGGTCTTGAGGAAAATGATGTAATAGAAACACGAAACACAATATAATCAGGAGAAAAGAGTTCAAAATATAAGCTTTAATAATAGTGGGTGGGAATGCTTTGACATCAATACTGGGAGCAGATCCAGGGAGGGCTGGTGGTAGTTGTTGGTAAAATTCCAGAGAGTTAACTATATGACATGAATTTTACTAAATTAGTCAATTTATTGAGAAAATAGAACTGGAAATATTTAAGATTTTAACATCATGAGAAAATTGAATGTGAATGATTGAATGATTCGTTTAGCAAGTGTCTTAATTCTACTGAATGGATATATGTTACTGAGACATTTAGAGTCCTACTGAAGAAACAAGAGACCCACACAACAAACTAAATAAAAGGTGTATTATATGCCTTTTATGAACCAGTCAAGTCCTCTTTCTGCCATGTCTTGCTCTAGAAGCTGCTATAATAGGTTTGGACCAGCATCTTGTTGATACAACTGGACAACAGTCACCTAAGCCCCAAACATTTACCTACAACTTCCCATGTCTTTGTTTTTTATTTGCTTGTCTCTTGCCTGTGCAGAACTTCTCTAATGCCATGGTGGAGGCCAGAAGAACTGCTCAGACACACGCATGTGCAATCAGGAAGTGCAGGGGAGGTATTGCCAGTAGGGTCATCTTTAATCAATGGAGGCCAAGAACTCATAATTAAATATTTTTTCTTTTCACCTCAGGTGGATTTTCTGAGATGCATTTCATAAGACTCATTATAAGATCCTGGTGAGACCTAGCATCAGTTACCCATAGTGGTGGCCAATTCAATAAGGCATTTTTGAACTCATTGTCCCTCCTTCTGTGTCCTACTCTCTTATGTCAGTTATGCTTCTTGGGATTATTGCCCAAATAAACTACCAATATGCAAACCTATGTCTTAGCCTTATTTTGAAAGACTAATGTCAGACCAGGGGAGGGAGAAATCAATGTGATAATGAAGCCATAGCCTAAGAACAGTAATTGCAAAGAGAAGTGAAAAGATAGATTTGAGAGACAGAATCAATATAAGAGGCCAGGCACAGTGGCTCACGCCTGTAATCCCAGCACTTTGGGAGTCCAAGGCAGGCAGATCACGAGGTCAGGAGACCGAGACCATCCTGGCTAACAAGGCGAAACCCCGTCTCTACGAAAAAATACATAAATTAGCCGGGCATGGTGGCAGGCGCCTGTAGTCCCAGCTACTTGGGAGGCTGAGGCAGGAGTGAACCTGGGAGGCGGAGCTTGCAGTGAGCCAAGATTGTGCCACTGCACTCCAGCCTGGGCAACAGAGCGAGACTCTGTCTCAAAAAAAAAAAAAAAAAAAAAAGAATCAATATAAGAATGATAGGACTTAGTAATGAAACAATGAAGACTGACAATAATCTGCTCAGATGGTCCAATAATGAGTTCTATCCTAGATGAGGCCATAACTTTAGTGGGATGCCCAGTAGGCAATTGGAGCTAAGATGCAGGAATCAAGTGAGAGTTGAAATCTTGAAGATGAATGAGTTCTTTTTTTTTCTTTGAGAAGTGAGTTCAGTAGCATGATCACAGCTCACAGCAGCCTTGACCTCTAGGGCTCAAACGATCCTCCCACGTCAGCCTCCTGAGTAGCTAGGACCACAGATACGTGCCACCACTCTTGGCTAATTTTTTTTAAAAAAACATTGTAGAGATAGAGTCTCCCTATGTCGCCCAGCCTGATCTTGAATGCCTTGGCTCAAGTGGTCTTCCCATCTCAGCCTCCTAAGATGCTGGGATTACGGGTGTGAACCACCATGGCAGGCCATGAATGAGTTCTTGAGAAAGAAGACTTTATGAAGAGATGGCCAATGGGCTATAGACTGAATTTCAGACAATGGTCAGATTTCAGAAGTCCAGAGGAAAAAGAAAGGACAGCTACTGAGCACTCAGGAAAACAGACAAGTTTAGAGCTATGTGTAATGGTGGATGAGCGGGAAGAACATACAGTTCCATTCCACCATCAGGTCAGAGAACAGACTGAAGAGGCTCAAGACGGAAATAGAGAATAGACAGTGAAGAGATGGAGACAGTAATGGAGATGGTTCACTGAGCAGACGAATGCAGAGGGAGATAGTTCACTCTTGACAAGTAACAAGCTTGTTAGTAATGAACTAAAGGAGAAAAGTTAGAAGCATGTAGATCCGAGTATGGTAATTTTTGTCAGGATTTATAAAATGGAAAAAAAAACTAATGGAGAGAACTTTCATAGAAAAAAATCCCAGTTTTAAAATTTTCAAATAAAATTTGCTGAAATTAATCATCGATTACATAGAAAATCTAATATGTGTCTTACTTTTACACACTTATGCATTTTTTATACTTAAGAACACTTATTTTTAAAAAAGATGAACACTCTTCTCTAAGATGTTGGTCCACAGAACAGCACTATTGAAAAGTAGCTCTCTTCAGAAAATATTGGAAGAATTCCACTTGAATAAATATTGCATAACTCAGTGCCTACTTTTACATACCCATATTTGTGTTAAGCTAATCCTAGTTTCTAAAAAAAGGTTGTTGTACTGCTGAAAAGCATTTCTGAAATACTGCCAACCCCATCTTGTGATTGAAGTTTTTTGGTATAAAACAGGTTAGGGGGTGAGATGCCAAGCAGGTATTTAGAGAGAGAGTTTGAATTTGATTTTTTTATATTTGAATAAATCATGGTTTAGATCCCCAACCCCCAGGCTGCGAACCCTTGATCTGAACTGGGAGTCCCCAACCCCCTGCTGGTCCGTGGCCTGTTAGGAACTGGGCCACACAGCAGGAGGTGAGTGGGGGCGAGTAAGCATTACTGCCTGAGCTTGGCTCCTGTCAGATCAGCAGTGGCATTAGATTCTCATAAGAGTGTGAACCCTGTTGTGAACTTTGCATATGAGGGATCTAGGTTGTACGCTCCTTGTGAGAATCTAATGCCTAATGATCTGAGGTGGAACAGTTTCATCCTGAAACCATCCCCCACCCCTCCTGTCATGGAAAAATTGTTTTCAATGAAACAGGTTCCTGGTGCCAAAAAGGTTGGGGACTTCTGGTTTAGACAATCTGTTTCTGCAAAAATGTTTTCAATATGCAATCTGGTCATTTTCTACTTTTTCCATTGAATATTTTCTTTCTGGTTATTTTTAGCCATCTACTTTAAATATAGATGACATTTTATCATAGTGTGTTTAGATTTTAGCATCCATTATCCTTCCAGGGTGTGTTTATTATCTGTTGGACTTTCACTTTGGATTAAACAGTTACTATATGAATGAAATTTGAGACAGTGACTAGCTGCCCGGAGAATGAATAAGCCTTATAAACTAAATATTGTTTATTTAATGCCTTGTTATAAACCTTTTGTTTATCCACATAATATAACTGTGACAATCAAACTATAATTTACGGAAGTTTTTTTCTTGTTTCACATTCTCATGACTATCATATCTGGTTTCAATTGATATTAAGCGATGGATGAGTTCCCTGTTGCTTTTTAACTTTTTTTATCAATAAGGAACTTGGATTTCTTGTGCATTAAGAACAAATACTACATAGGCACCAAGATGAGGAACAAGAAAAAATCAGGACAAATAAAGATTCACACCAAAAAGAAAATTAAAATAATATATGGAATATTTGTCAGTCTGCAAGTTGAGTAAGCAAAACTAAAAGATATAAAAGTTTAAAAACAACAGAGAACTCATCCATTGCTTAATATCCATTGAAACCAGATATGATAGCCATGAGATCTTTTTTAAAAGGAGGGAATAAAATGTTTTGCAATTCTATCAGAGAGAACCACTGTTGACATTTTTGTTTACATGATACTATAATTATTTGGTATGCCTATATATAAATAATTTAAAACATAAATGGTATCATTTGGGAAGGTTAGGAAATAACCTTCCCAAACTTGCTTTTTTCGTAACGTCTACTATATACGTATAATCCTACCCTAATATTGTCCTATAATATGATTGATATTGGGCACATAATGGATGTACTAGTCCTTTACTGTTGAATGTTTAGAGTATTTCCAGTGCTTTGATGAATAGCTGTATAGTCAAATCTTTCCCAATTTCTTAACTAACCCTTTAGGATATAGCACTATGTTATTTCTTTATTAGATAAAACTCTTATTTTCAAGCAACAGAAACCCCCTTGAGCTTAACAAATATGTTAGAAAAACACAGGAATATCTTGAGGAATCAAAGGACAAAGATGGAGCTGGAAACATTCTCTTGACTTCTATGTATGCTCCTCTCTGCATTTCTGATTCATTCCCTTACCCTTAACCAACAGTTTTCCTCTGCTTCTTACTACATTGATGAAAACATGGCCAAGACTGCCAAGTTTATATGTCATAGGTCCAGTTATCCTGAGAAAAACAAAATCAATCCCAATCCTTTCTTAGCTCCCTTCCCCACTCACTATTCCAAATTTTCGGAGTTATCAGATGTTCACCTTGGCACAATCAACTGGGTCCAAGGGCTGATGTTTGATGAACATGGCTGCCACGTTTTAACCTATGGCCATGCAAGTGATCAGGAGAGGCTGTTCAGAAGTAAAGGAGAGGATGGACAAACAACCTGTAAATACTATTACATTCTCATCACTTATACTCATTCTTATTTGGAGATATTTGTTGCAATAAATTGACACAGTTAAACTAGTAAAAGGAAATTCTTTTTGGTTCATTCATTAGTGAGGATAGTTTTTTCTAAGATTAAATTTGCTTTATCTGACAGTGGGCTGTAACTCCTTCCCGTGTTTTTGAACTGCAGATCTACAAAAGAGATATCATCTGCCAAAAGCACTCTAGTTTGATTCAACTGGAAAATTATCTATTTTCTTTTTTTATATGTATATGTATTTTATTATACTTTAAGTTCTAGGGTACATGTGCACAACATGCAGGCTTGTTACATATGTATACATGTGCCATGTTGGTGTGCTGCACCCATTAACTGGTCATTTACATTAGGTATATCTCCTAATGCTATCCCTCCCCCAAAACCATAATAGAAAATTATATGATAGAAAAAGGTCTTAAAATTTGTTGATTGTTCTCAACTAAACTTACTTCTGTGTAACATCATCTTTCTCACATAATAAATTTTATGGTTATTATAGGAAAAGTAATTCTAGTGTTTAAGAAAAGGACATTAATTTTTACAGAGAATAAATCATAACCAACTTAAAGTAAATCTGAATTTTCTATGGACACTCATTATACAACTAGAAGTGTTTCCACCGGAGAGTAAAATCTTCCAGTCAAGCACATTAAAAACTTGTGGAGGGAAAGGAATTAATAGGGTAGAAGGCCTAAGGCAAATCAGGTGTTATAGAATTTCACTGGTTTTCTGTTTTCTAGAAATGCCTACATTGTTACATGAGACTGGAATCTCTACATTTTGTCAGTTCTCCTATTCTCTACTGTAATAGTTATCTAAGACTGCATAACAAATTGCCCCCAAATTTAGCAGCTTATGTGACAACCGACATTTATCACACACAGTTTCTCATGGTCAGGAATCCAGGAGGGAGTTAACTGGGTGGTTCTGGCTCAGAGTCTTTCATAAAATTGCAGTTAAGCTGTCAGCTGTGGCTGCAGTCCTCTGAAGGCTTCAAAGCTCACTCATTTGGCTGTTAAAAGAAAGGCTCATTTCTTTACAACATGGGCATCTCTATGGGGTTGCTCATGGCACAGGAGCTGGGCTTCCCCCAGAACAAATTATCTGAGAGAGAAGAGGGGATGGAGCAGAAGATACACTGCCTTTTATGGCCTAGTCTTGGGAGTGACAAACCATCACTTCGGCCATTTTCTGTTAGTTGCACAGATCAACCCTAATTTAATGTGGGAGGGATTACATAGGATGTGAATACTAAGAGGTGGGAATCATTGGAGGTCATCTTAGGGGTAGGATCCCACATATACCATCATCAGATATTAAAAATTTTTCTTATAACTTGAGATGTATTTGCATCTTTAGAACTCTATTATTTTTCTTCTTGATATTCACAGTAATCTTACAAATCAACTCTAATTTTACAGTTTGAGCACAGAGACTACTTTAAACAAAAACAGGTCAATTGAATATTTATCTGTATTCAGGCTATTGTTCATTCATTCATTCAACAATTAATTATTGAGCTCAGGGCAATATGCTTTCTTTATTGTACTAATATGTCACCCCTGTGTTGTATCCCCTTCTTTTTATTTTATTTTACTTATTTATTTTTATTACCTTTTATTATACTTTAAGTTCTAGGGCACATGTGCACAACGTGCAGGTTTGTTACATAGGTATACATGTGCCATGTTGCTTTGCTGCACCCATCAACTTGTCATTTACATTAGGTAATTCTCCTAATGGTATCCCTCCCCAAGCCCCCTAACCCCCGACAGGTTCCCGTGTGTGATGTTCCCCTCCCTGTGTCCATGAGTGAGAACATGCGGTGTTTGGTTTTCTGTCCTTGTGATAGGTTGCTTAGAATGATGGTTTCCAGCTTCATCCAGGTCCCTGCAAAGGACATGAACTCATCATTTTTTATGGCTGCATAGTATTCCATGGTGTATATGTGCCACATTTTCTTAATCCAGTCTATCATTGATGGACATTTGGGTTGGTTCCACATCTTTGCTATTGTGAATAGTACTGCAGTCAACATATGTGTGCATGTGTCTTTATAGCAGCATGATTTATAATCCTTGGGTATATATCCAGTAATGGGATCACTGGGACAAACGGTATTTCTGGTTCTAGATCCTTGAGGAATCTCCATACTGTCTTCCACAATGTTTGAACTAATTTACACCATCACCAACAGTGTAAAAGCGTTCCTATTTCTCCACATCCTCTCCAGCATCTGTTGTTTCCTGACTTTTTAATGATCGCCATTCTAACTGGCATGGGATGGTATCTCATTGTGGTTTTCATTTGCATTTCTCTGACGACCAGTGATGATGAGCATTTCTTCGTATGTTTGTTGGCTGCATAAATGTCTTCTTTTGAGAAGTGTCTGTTCATATCCTTTGCCCACTTTTTCATGGGGTTGTTTGTTTTCTTCTTGTAAATTTATTTCAGTTCTTTGTAGATTCTGGATATTACCCCTTTGTCAATTGGGTAGATTGCAAAAATTTTCTCCCATTCTGTAGGTTGCCTGTTCACTCTGATGATAGTTTCTTTTGCTGTGCAGAAGCTGTTTAGTTTAATTAGATCCCATTTTTCTATTTTGGCTTTTCTTGACATTGCTTTTGGTGTTTTAGTCATGAAGTCTTTGCCCCTCCCTATGTCCTGAATGGTATTGCATAGGTTTTCTTCTAGGGTTTTTATGGTGTTAGGTATTACATTTAAGTCTTTAATCCATCTTGAGTTAATTTTTATATGCAGTGTAAGGAAGGGATCCAGTTTTAGCTTTCTACATATGGCTAGCCAGTTTTCCCAGCACCATTTATTAAACAGAGAATCTTTTCCCAATTGCTTGTTTTTGTCAGGTTTGTCAAAGATTAGTTGTAAATGTGTGATGTTATTTCTGAGGCCTCTGTTCTGTTCCATTTGGCTATATATCTGTTTTGGTACCAGTACCATGTTGTTTTGGTTACTGTAGCCTTGTAGTATAGTTTGAAGTCAGGTAGCATGATGCCTCCAGCTTTGTTCTTTTTGCTTAGGATTGTCTTGGCTCTGCGGGCTCTTTTTGGTTCCATATGAACTTTAAAGCAGTTTTTTCCAGTTCTGTGAAGAAAGTCAATGGTAGCCTAATGGAGATAGCATCGAATCTATAAAATACCTTGGGCAGTATGGCCATTTTCACGATATTGATTCTTCCTATCTATGAGCATGGAATGTTCTTCCATTTGTTTGTTTCCTCTTTTATTTCGTTGAGCAGTGGTTTGTAGTTCTCCTTGAAGACGTCCTTCACATCCCTTGTAAGTTGGATTCCTAGGTATTTTATTCTCTTTGTAGTAATTGTTAATGGGAGTTCACTCATGATTTGGCTGTCTGTCTATAATTGGTGTATAGGAATGCTTGTGATTTTTGCACATTGATTTTGTATCCTGAGACTTTGCTGAAGTTTCCTATCAGCTTAGGGAGATTTTGGGCTGAGACGATGGGGTGTTCTAAATATACAATCATGTTATCTGCAAACAGAGACAGTTTGACTTCCTCTTTTCCTAATGGAATACCCTTTATTCCTTTCTCTTGCCTGATTTCCCTAGCCAGAACTTCCAACACTACATTGAATAGGAGTGGTGAAAGAGGGCATTCTTGTCTTGTGCCAGTTTTCAAAGGGAATGCTTCCAGTTTTTGCTCATTCAGTATAATATTGGTTGTGGGTTTGTCATAAATAGTTCTTATTATTTTGAGATACATTCCATCAATACCTAGTTTATTGAGAGTTTTTAGCATGAAGCGTTGTTGAATTTTGTCAAAGGCCTTTTCTGCGTCAGATAATCATGTGGTTTTTGTCATTGGTCCTTGTTATGTGATTGATTACGTTTATTGATTTGTGTATGTTGAACCAGCCTTGCATCCCAATGATGAAGCTGACTTGATCATGGTGGATAAGCTTTTTGATGTGCTGCTTGATTCGGTTTGCCAGTATTTTATTGAGGATTTTCACATCGATGTTCATCAGGGATATTGGCCTAAAATTATTTTTTTGTTGTGTCTGTACCAGGCTTTGGTATCAGGATGATGCTGACCTCATAAAATGAGTTAGGGAGGATTCCGTCTTTTTCTGTTGTTCGGAATAGTTTCAGAAGGAATGGTACCAGCTGTTCTTTGTACCTCTGGTAGAATTCGGCTGTGAATCCATCTGGTCCTGGACTTTTTTTGGTTGGTAGGTTATTAATTATTGCCTCAATTTCAAAGCCTGTTATTGATCTATTCAGAGATTCTACTTCTTCCTGCTTTAGTCTTGGGAGGATGTATGTGTCCAGGAATTTATCCATTTCTTCTAGATTTTCTAGTTTATTTTCATAGAGGTGTTTATAGTATTCTCTGATGGTAGTTTGTGTTTCTGTGGGATCGGTGGTGATATCCCCTTTATCATTTTTTATTGTGTCTATTTGATTCTTCTCTTTTCTTCTTTATTAGTCTTGCTAGCGGTCTATTTTGTTGATCTTTTCAAAAACCAGCTCCTGGATTCATTAATTTTTTGAAGGGTTTTTTGTGTCTCTATCTCCTTCAGTTCTGCTCTGATCTTAGTTGTTTCTTGCCTTCTGCTAGCTTTTGAATTTGTTTGCTCTTGCTTCTCTAGTTCTTTTAATTGTGATGTTAGGGTGTCAATTTTAGATCTTTTCTGCTTTCTCTTGTGGACATTTAGTGCCACAAATTTCCCTCTATACACTGCTTTAAATGTGTCGCAGAGATTCTGATACATTGTGGCTTTGTTTTTATTGGCTTCAAAGAACATCTTTATTTCTGCCTTCATTTCATTATTTACCCAGTAGTCATTCAGGAGCAGGTTGTTCAGTTTCCATGTAGTTATGTGGTTTTGAGTCAGTTTATTAATCCTGAGTTCTAATTTGATTGCACTGTGGTCTGAGATACAGTCTGTTGTGATTTCTGTTCGTTTACATTTGCTGAGGAGTGTTTTACTTCCCACTATGTGGTCAATTTTAGAATAAGTGTGATATGGTGCTGAGAAGAATGTATATTCTGTTGATTTGGGGTGTAGGGTTCTGTAGATGTCTGTTAGGTCTGCTTGTTCCAGAGATGAGTTCAAGTTTTGGATATACTTGTTAACCTTCTGTCTGTTTGATCTGTCTAATATTGACAGTGGGGTGTTAAAGTCTCCCATTATTATTTTGTGGGAGTCTAAGTCTCTTTGTAGGTCTCTAAGGGCTTGCTTTACAAATCTGGGTGCTCCTGTATTGGGTGCATATATATTTAAGATAGCTCTTCTTGCTGAATTGATCCCTTTACTATTTTGTAGTGGCCTTCTTTGTCTCTTTTGATCTTTGTTGGTTTAAAGTCTGTTTTATCAGAGACTAGGATTGCAACCCCTGCTTTTTTTTTGTTTTCCATTTGCTTGGTAGATCTTCCTCCATCCCTTTATTTTTAGCTTACGTGCATCTTTGCACATGAGATGGGTCTCCTGAATACAGCACATCGATGGGTCTTGACTCTTTATCCAATTTGCCAGTCTGTGTCTTTTAATTGGGGCATTTAGCCCATTTACTTTTATGGTTAATATTGTTATGTGTGAATTTGATCCTGTCATTATGATGTTAGCTGGTTATTTTGCCCATTAATTGATGGAGTTTCTTCATAGCATCGATGGTCTTTACAATTTGACATGTTTTTGCAGTGGCTGGTACTGGTTGTTCCTTTCCATGTTTAGTGCTTCCTTCAGGAGCTCTTGTAAGGCAGGCCTTGTGGTGACAAAATCTCTCAGCATTTGCTTGTCTGTAAAGGATTTTATTTCTCCTTCACTTATGAAGCTTAGTTTGGCTGGATATGAGATTCTGGGTTGAGAATTCTTTTCTTTAAGAATGTTGAATATTGGCCCCCACTCTCTTCTGGCTTGTAGGGTTTCTGCCAAGAGATCCACTATTAGTCTGATGGGCTTTCCTTTGTGGGTAACCTGACCTTTCTCTCTGGCTGCCCTTAAAATTTTTTCTTCATTTCAACTTTGGTGAATCTGACAATTATGTGTCTTGGGGTTACTCTTCTCGAGAGTATCTTTGTGGCATTCTCTGTGTTTCCTGAATTTGAATGTTGGCCTGCCTTGCTAGGTTAGGGAAGTTCTCCTGCATAATGTCCTGAAGAGTGTTTTCTAACTTGGTTCCATTCTCCCCATTACTTTCCGGTACACCAGTCAAATGTATATGTGGTTTTTTCACATAGTCCCATATTTCTTGGAGGCTTTGTTCATTTCTTTTCACTCTTTTTTCTCTAATCTTGTCTCTTGCTTTATTTCATTAATATGATCTTCAATCAGTGATACCCTTTCTTCCACTTGATTGAATCGGCTATTGAAGCTTGTGCATTCATCATGAAGTTCTCGTGCTGTAGTTTGCAGCTATATTAGGTCATTTAAGGTCTTCTCTACACTGTTTATTCTAGTTAGCCATTCATCTAACCTTTTTTCAAGGTTTTTAGCTTCTTCGTGATGGGTTAGAACATGCTCCTTTAGCTTGGAGAAATCTGTTATTACTGACCTTCTGAAGCCTACTTTTGTCAACTCGTCAAACTCATTCTCCATCAGTTTTGTTCCCTTGCTGGTGAGGAGCTGCAGTCCTTTGGAGAAGAGGCACTCTGGTTTTTGGAATTTTCCGCTTTTCTCCTCTGGTTTCTCCCTATCTTTGTGGTTTTATCTACCTTTGGTCTTTGATATTGGTGACCTACAGATGGGGTTTTGGTGTGGATGTCCTTTTTGTTGATATTGATGCTTTTCCTTTCTCTTTGTTAGTTTTCCTTCTAACAGTCAGGCCCCTCAGCTGCAGGTCTGTTGGAGTTTGCTGGAGGTCCACTCCAGACCCTGTTTGCCTGGGTATCAGCAGCAGAGGCTGCAGAACAGCAAATATTGCTGCCTGATCCTTCCTCTGGAAGCTTCATCCCAGAGGGGCACCCGCCTGTTTGAGGTGTCTGTTGTCCCTTACTGGGAGGTGTCTTCCAGTCAGTATACATGAGGTCAGGGACCCACTTGAGGAGGCAGTATGTCTGTTCTCGGAGCTCGAACGCCATGCTGGGAGCACCACTGCTCTCTTCAGAGCTGTCTGACAGGGACATTTCAATCTGCAGAAGCTGCCTGCTGCCTTTAGTTGTGCTATGCTCTGCCCCCAGAGGTGGAATCTAGAGAGACAGTAGTCCTTGCTGAGCTGCGGTGGACTCCGCCAAATTTGAGCTTCCCAGCCACTTTGTTTACCCTGTGAGCTACTCAAGCCTCAGCAATGGTGGACACCCCTCCCACTGTCAAGCTGCAGCATAGCAGGTTGATCTCAGACTGCTGCGCTAGCAGTGAGCAAGACTCCATGGGTGTGGGATGCGCCAAGCCAGGCATGGGAGGGTATCTCCTGGTCTACCAGTTGCTGAAACCATGGGAAAAGAGCAGTATTTGGTCAGGAGTGTACCGTTTCTCCAGGTACAGTCTGTCATGGCCTCCCTTAGCTAGGAAAGGGAAATCCCCCGACCCCTTGTGTTTCCCGGGTGAGGCAATGCCCTGCCCTCCTTCAACTTGCCCTCCATGGGCTGCACCCACTGTCCAACCAGTCCCAATGAGACGAACCAGGTGCCTCAGTTGGAAATGCAGAAATCACCCGTCTTCTGCGTCGATCTTGCTGGGAGCTGCAGACTGGAGCTGTTCCTATTCCACCATCTTGGAACCTGACCAGTATCCCCTTTTTTTAAAAAAAACAGGTTTATTGAGAGATAATTCATGTATTATACAATTCACACATTTAAAGTCTAAAGCCTCTCCTTTTAAACTTTATTTTTCAAGACAAATGGCCTGACAGTATCTAAAATTGGGGACTGTTCTTATGAATCTAGATATTTGGCCACCCTATGCACTTAAATAAGAAAGTCCAACCTTAAGATTCCATGGATATATGTTCTTCTATTAGGGAACATAGGAAGACACAGATGCCTTCTTTATTCTTCCTGTTACGACTCCACAGAACTCCAGAAACCTAGAGGGATATTGAATATGTAGCAAACAGGACCAAACAAGTAACTTCAGTGGCCTGCAGACCTATTTACTTTTAGATAAGTTCTCTAATCACACCCCTATCATTGTATCCCTAAGAACATATAAACCAAGCCCCAGTAGTGACTATAAAAGACATGTTACCAAATTATCGGTACACACCGAAGTACTGCTGCTCCAAATAATCAGGTCACCAAGGAAAGAAAATTACATTTTAACTAAAGATATTCTAAAAAATCAAAAGATGCTTTCACATGCTCTTTAAAAACAATCATAAGCATAAATCAAAGCAGATGTTTATCTTAAGGGAAATGTGATATACATTCTTTTATTTCTCCCCTTTGGGATAATTTTTAATTGTTAAAAAGTTATACAACTAGTACATGTACACTACAAGAAATTAGAAAATACATGAAGCCAAAAGTACAAGAATTATAAGAACTCTTGATGCTATTATTCAGAGATCCTTTGTATAAGTTCTGCTGTATATCCTTCCAAATATTTCTTTTGGTGTATACTTACATAAACTGTAGCTGGTATATTGCAAGCTTTAACAGTGTATAACTAAAAACTAGGCTTGTATGAATATTTGACACCCAGATTATTTCCAATTGTTGTGTAGTCTATCTATCCTGATCTCTAACAGGTATCTATCCCCTTCTTTCCTCCCTGCCCTGGCTCCTCTGAGTCCATGTTTACTATTGTGGTTCCTGAAGGAACCTCATCATCACCATTGTTGGTGGTGTCCCCTGCCTGTGTGAAGGTTCTCATGGTGCTTAGAAAGCTGGCAAATATCTTGCAGGCCTCAAAACAGCATTGCCATGTGCCATGACTCTCCTTTAGCTTCTTAGAACTCAGTTCCCTATCAGCAATCCTGCAAACAAACATGAATGTTTATTTATAAGAACAAGTGACATTTTTAAGACAGTGAGATCTTAAGCTAAATATATACAATAAAACATTTATCTCGAAGAGACTAGTACTTGTCATACAATAAGAACACTTAGTTTACCCATACAGCCAGCCTTCTGTGTGAACCTCTTTGTGCTAAAACACTCAAGTTTTGGGGGCTCACCATCTCCAACATCTATCCAGGTGAGAGATTAGTGTAATACTTACATCATTAAATGGCCTATGGAGGATTTTCAGGTCAAACAAGCAACAATCTGCCCTAAAAGCAGATCCAATAACTGCAAAACAAACAACAGTAAAATCCAGTTCGCTCCTTTGACAATTATGTAGGTTCTTATCTTCTCCATCCAGGTTTCAATTGTCCAAGTTTCAGTAAAGGTACAAGTTTAAAGTTCTTGCTCCTTATTAGCTGTCTCAGCTATTAACTCTGGTTCCTCTGAGGAGGGTCTTTACTATAGGTTGGGAATAGGAAAGGGGAACTTTTCCATTTTAATCCTTGAGGCATATGTAGACTTTTAAGTTGTTGCAATGTAAACATATTTATATATTAGTGGCATTTGTGGATCACGAGGTCAGGAGATCGAGACCATCCTGGCTAACACAGTGAAACCCTGTCTCTACTAAAAATAGAAAAAAATTAGCCAGGCATGGTGGCGGGCACCTGTAGTCCCAGCTACTTGGGAGGCTGAGGCAGGAGAATGGCGGAAACCCAGGAGGCAGAGCTTGCAATGAGCTGAGATCGCGCCACTGCACTCCAGCCTGGGCAACAGATTGAGACTCCGTCTCAAAAAAAAAAAAAAAAATCTGCCAGTATCACCACCAACAAAACAGAAGTAGAGATCCAGCCCCAAACATGTTGAAGCAGTCAGAGCAAATCTCATGGTGTATCTCTTTTTAATACACTGTTATTAAACTGGTTACCTCTTACAGGACTCTGTAAAAGTGAGATGCTGTTCTTGTTATTCTCAGATCTTATAAAACTCACATCACTTAGGATTCTTATGGTTGCATGTAACAGAAACCCAACTAAGAAAACTTAAGACAAATGGAAAATTTATTAAAAGACTATAAGTGTGAGTTATGGAAACCTGCTACTGCAACATATCTAGGCCTCTAGTATCTTAATGGATGGGAAAACTGCAGGTAACTGGTTAGCTAATGCTGCATTACAAGCCACCCTTATAAAAACCACAATTTACTATCTTTCACAAGTCTGTGGGTTGGCTGGGCAGTTCTGCTCATCTGGACTAGGCTTGGATGATCTCAGGGGGGCATCTCTTTGTCTCTTTAGTCAGTTGGTGGGTCAGCTATCTCCTGGCTTTTTAGGATGATCTTGGCTGTGGCACCATAGCTATGCTTCTTATCCTTCCAGCAAGCTAGCCAAGCATGTTCTTAGGGAGAAGATGGGTCAAAGATAAAAATTGTAAATATGAAAAGCTTGTGATTAAGACTTGAAACTGTTACTCTGTCACTTTTGCCAAGTCACAAGTCCAGCCCAGATCTAAGCAATGGGCCACTGGCTCCACCTCTTGTTGGGAAGACCTGCAGTCATATTGTTAAGGGAGTGGCATACAGGAAGGGGAATAAAGAATTGAGGACAGTTATGTAATCTGTCTCCTGTAGTAAACCAGGGAAGGGTTGCTTATTCTTTTACTGCAGACCAGCTTTCTCTTTTACCTGGTCCATGTAGTACGGTAGTAAATGGCCACTGCTACCAGCTTCCAAGTTTACTTTTTTTTGAGATGGAGTCACCCAGGCTGGAATGCAGTGGCATGACCCCGGCTCACTTCAGCCTCTGCCTCCCAAGCTTAAGTGATCCTCCCATCTCAGCTTCCTGATTACCTGGGACTACAGGCATGCACGACCACGCCTGGCTAATTTTTTGTATTTTGGGTAGAGATGGGGTTTTGCCATGTTGCCCAGGCTGGTCTTGAACTCCTGAGCTCAAGTAATCCTCCCGCCTCAGCCTCCCAAAGTGCTGAGATTACAGGTATGAGCCACTGCTCCCGGCCCAAGTTTATATTTTTGCTCTTCAAGAAGATAGATGAAAACTGAAACCTCTACCTACACCATATAGCCTGGAAGAGATCTCAGTGGCTCATCTTGAGTCAGATGCCCACTCATGGTTCAATAAACTATGGTCTAGAAGACAGGGTCATATGGATGTTTCTATTACAGCCATACAGATGGAAGGAGAATAGAGGATAATTATCAGAGAAGGAAATAGCAACACAAATGTTATTCAAATATAATTACAGAACTTACAAGTGGTTCCAATGTGTCTTCAATTATTTTAGGAGAAATATCCTTTTGCAGCTATGGCTTAGGTCATGAACAAAAGAGGAAGATGGATCCCTGTGCTAAGCAAGAGCCTGGGTTCCAGGATGAGACTGCGTATGTTGGTATTTCCCATCTGCTACATCCTGATTGTGTGATGTTGGGCAAATTCTTGAGCTCTTTGTGATGCAGCTACTTTATTAGTAAAATTGGGAAGAAAATGATTCCTGCCTTATAGATTGTTATGAGGATTTAATTAGCAAATGGATAAGATATGTGTAACAGTGTCCATACATTAGTAAATGCTCAAAAAATGTTAGGTATTGATAAAATTCAGCAGTATAGCACTTGTCATTCCTGTCTATTAACCCTCATTGTCCAATGTATTTGCTAGGTGCTGGTAGAGATTCCTAGTTTAAAATTAAATTAAATTTGTCACAGGATATCTTTATTGGAAATCCCAGATATGTGTTTACCATTCTGACTATTAGTCATCTTTTTTTATTTTTTTATTTTTTTGGGGGGGACAGAGTCTCACTCTGTCACCCAGGCTGGAGTGCAGTGGTGCGATCTTGGCTCACTGCAAGCTCCGCCTCCCGGGTTCACGCCATCCTCCTGCCTCAGCCTCCCAAGTAGCTGGGACTACAGGTGCCCGCCAACATGCCCGGTTAATTTTTTGTATTTTTAGTAGAGATGGAGTTTCACCGTGTTAGCCAGGATGGTCTCGATCTCCTGATCTTCTGATCCACCCATCTCGGCCTCCCAAAGTGCTGGGATTACAGGCATGAGCCACCACGCCCAGCTATTAGTCATCTTTTTAAAACATTCCTCCAGGTTTGTGTGTTATGCTCACAAAAGACACAAAGAGTTAAGTCAAAATGTACAAAGACCAGGAAGTCGAGTCTATCAGTAGCAGCAAAATGAAGATGTGAACAATCAGAAGTTTGAGGATCAGACAGTGACCTTCTGCTCCAGGCTACAGTAAATCAGAAAGGCACAAAATTTTGAAGGAAGAAAAAAGATTCATCTTTATATATATTTTTTCCCTAACTGCTATACAAAGCCCCAAAGCCTGGAAGTGTTCATTATTATATGACCAATAGCCCTGGCCAAAAAGAAAAAGAAAATATTTAAATATTGAAAGATTAATTATAGATAATTTAAGTCATATGACATAGAATGCAAATAGGAGTTTAGCGGCCACCAAATCAAGAACTTATTTTAGCAAAAATAAGAATTGTCTGTTTAAATTTTTAAAAATTTACTATGTAATTATTTTGAAGGTCAGATTGTATCAAATGAACCCAGTCTAAAACTACATGCAAAATATTATTAAAATGTATTAAAATAGCTTCTTCTGTTTTATTTACCACACCTACATTCTTTGTGCATATTCACATAGGAAGCAGCTAGAACTCAAGCAGGCAATTCCTTTATCTCATCAAAAATAGAAGCCAATAGTTGTAATGACTCACTTGTTTCCTTCTGCTTTCAATCCTTATCTTGGGACCACAGATTGCATTAGTTTTTTAAGTAATTGTACATCTTTTGTGAAGCACTTTGAAGTGGTCTGGCCGTGTTTAGAATTCCTAAACAAAGCTAAGTTTGTGACTGAGCCCTATCTCTTTAATGCCGCACTTAATATGATTTTGAGATCCTGCACAAGTCACTGACAAAAGGATCAGAGCCAAGCTCTTAGTTAAATTAAGAGATTTTCCTATAGTTCAATCAATTTGTCATACTTTTCTTCACTTCTAAAATATACTATGAGCTTGTCTAATTATAAATTCTTGGTAACTTGATGCTTAGAATTTTTTTCTTCTGTATTGTCCTTGACACCAATTTCTTTTTTCTCTGCATGAAATATAATTCAGAAGTTTGAAAACAATGAAGGTCCATATGAGATTAACCCAGGCACAATGGATTTGATTATTAATACAATGTTAAAATGTGTGGAGTGGAGTGTAATGGAAACTGCTAGTAGCTCCCCCAAATCCATTTTCCACTTAGTCTGTATTAACAAAGTCCCGGTGTCCATCTGGGTACATGGCTGCCCCATATCAAAGCTATGTTTCTTAGCCTTCTTTGCAGCTGGGTATGGCCAAGTAATTCCCTTCTGGACAATGGGATTTAAATGGCAGTCATGTTTGACTACCTTTGGACTTTCATGTGAGAGTGTTAATTACCTCCACACCTCACCACCCATCTGCATTTCATTCAATAAAGGAATAGTTGGAAATGATAATAAAGTAGTTATTATTAGTAATTAGTGATTATCATTGGGTACTATAAAAATAAAGAAGCATGAGAGAGAGCTATCCATACCTCGGTCTGTAAACAGAGTGACAGTCCTGAGCCTTCACCTGCATTCTCAATTTCAATAGAAGCAGATCCATCCTTAAAAATACAAAATATTTGTAAACTGATGGTTGCTTTTCAATTGAAGGTTATCACGTATTTTAGACACTACCCACTGATTTACCTCTGTTAAAGGTGAAAAATGGGAATTGGATCCAAATCATGGCAAGAGAGATTTGTGCTATAAAGATAAATTTAAGGAAGAATTTAAAATACTAAAGATGATTAAAATCTACATAAAAGATCTCAATTTTGACTATATTTGAAAACAGGATAAACAGATGCATTTTGTATTCCAGTTTCTTCAGTCTCCTTTCTGATACAGAGTTGGATGAGTCCCCTACATATTGTATCTATTTAAAATTATAGAAGAACTTTTCTGTGAAAATAAAATACAGTATCTTTTCTTATTTTTATGTTTCTAACAAGCATTACTTTAAAAATTGTATACACATTCAGACATAAGTGATTCTTAGGGAGGATAAAAAAAAACACAGGCTTACATTTTCATTTTTGTCATGCAAGTTCTTAGGTAGTTAACTAAATATATATTTAATCATATCAAGGCATCCAGTTAAGCTATAATTTCTAAGCCATCTTACAGGTCATATAAAGGACAAAGATATCTTCATTGCACACTGTAAATATTTTGTTTAAAACATCAGGTAAGATTGGATATAATTATAGTTTTCTTTATCAAATTTAGAAGACTATCAACCACAGCACACATTCATTCCACTAGTCATTTTAATCAAGTCTGAAAAGCAAAGGGCAAACATCACTCCAATCAGTTGTCATCTAGACCCTGGGGCAAATATGCTTAAGCAATGCTGAATTCTCCTGGACAGGAGAAAAGAAACAATTGTGAGAAGAATCTGCACTTCCTTGTAGTAGCCTCTGCAAATTCTTGAATGCTGGCCATCTCCTTTCACTAGAAAAAAAATGAGGCAATTGATGAATTTCTGTTAATTCTACTACTCCTACAACAGTAGCAAAACTGATGCTATTTTTTTCTATTATTACTTGAAAGAAAACTTGTAGAACAACCATATTTCTTTAAATATATCTGGGCAGCTGAATCCCAGGGTTTTTTCCTAAGTTTTACGAACACACACTATGAAGATATGATAACCATACCAGCACGTTTCCTGACTGTTCTATCTTCTCCCTAATTTTGATTATATTCTACTCATACTGAACATTGACTTGGATAAAATGTAACATCATTGCTGAAGCATTCTTCTAATATCTTACCATGATAGTCTTTATACATTTTTAAAATTATTTTTTTCTGGTGAAGAAAGGAAGATGGACCAGAAAGTAGGAGACCTAGATTCAATTTTCTGCCTGTGACCTTAATTTGTAGTGTGACTTTGGGCACCCAGGGTCGCAATGTGCATGACTGTCTTATCTGTACTATGAGGAGAATTAGGCTAAAACATTTCTGGGATATTTTCCTCTAAATTACAATATGCTAAAGTTACAATTTAAACAAATGTTTAAAAATATTTGTTTATTTGGTATACTCAGGTAAATATCCCTTCTTTTTCTTTTGTTTTTTGCTTTAAAAACTATAAAGCCTAGAAATGGTAGCACTTATGGTTTAATTTTAGTGGGAATTTGAAGAGGATCTTTATTGATGTTAAAAAAAATTATAACCATACATCTCTCTGAAATGAGTTTTGGGATTCAGTATGATTATTTTATACTTGATGAGAATTCAGATATAGAGCCAGAAGTTACAACTCAGAGTTATACATGGCATAAGTTAAATAATGAACAAGTCTGCAAATTTATTACTAAAATAATATTTTTGTGGGTTTTCTTTGTTTGTTTTACAAACCCTACTAGTATGCCCTCTGAATTTACCAATGCTTAAACTTTTGGAGAATAAATGTGGCATTTTAAGAAACTTTATTCAGATTATTAGAAACTGTAGAAGTAAAAACCTTCTAAGGTTGAGCTAGATTTCATTATAATGCAAAGTTTTGACGTTAGCCATTTCTGCAACCTGCAGTGCTATTTTTCAGGTTCAGTAACCATTAACTGGCCATCTCAAAACCTATTCCTCTTTTTATTCCTATTAAGTTCCTCCCTCCCCCGCTTCTGCCCAGCCACTCATCCTGCCTCTCTGTACCATTGATTTATGGTGCAGCTCACTCTGACCTTTCTCCACCAGCTGCTGCCCAGGCACTGAGCCATCTCAAGGGAATACAAAATCCTGGGGGCTCATAGAATCAGTGCAGTCTGTCTATCTATCATCTACCAAATTTCTCTCTTCATTGGCTTTAGCTACAGAGCATTCTTCCATTGTCGGGTATGTGTTGATGTTTATGTTGTATAATAAATACAGTTAACATCTTTTTATATCAACACCAAGTTTCTATTTTTTACAGATTTTACCCAGATCATCATCAGTTTATGTATTCTTTCTTGACCCTCAAACAGTACCTGAAAACTAATCTAAATCAGAATCATGCATCAGAAAACTTACAATTTTTTAACTTTGCCTCAGGATTTTTATTACCACTTTCCTTAATTCTCAGCTGATTTATATTGATTTTACACTTCTGCAGAGAAAATGCCAGATTATTTGGAAGATAATAGCACAGTTTCATCAGCTGCTGAATGAATACAGATAAGGAAAGAAAGAACTATAACTTAAGGAGCACCTGATTTATAAGCAAAAGACAAGCACTTCAGACTGATTAGCCAACAGCTGTCTTCATTTTTCTGAGGAAAATCTTTGGAATATAGTATCACAGTCTCCTAACTTTAGCATACTGATGTGGACATCAGAACAGGTAACGTGTAGATAACCAAAGGCTGTGAAGGGCTAAAAATCGAGGGCATTCTGAATCATACTTCGCTTGAAATTATAAGTTGAGCCATGATGAATACTCTAAGATAAACTAAAAATCTCTGTTGAGAAATATAGACAAGAAAGGAAAGTTAGGTAATCAGAAAACCCAAATATGTAGACAGAACATTGTTTAAAAGCATGCCTGAATTAACACTGATGAGCTGTCTGTGTTTCTATAATTCCCAGATGTACTTGCAAGCTATATACTTTCAATTGGTATCATATTTTATGTGTGACATTCATAGTTAGAAACATTGTCATGATTTAATCACTTGCTCTTGGAGAAGAAGCTAGAGAGAAATAAAGTTTTGGGAACTTTATTTTCTTTTTATTTTAGGTTTGGGAGTACATGTAAAGGTTTGCTACATAGGTAAACACATGTCACGGGGGTTTGTTGTACATATTATTTCATCACCCAGGTATTAAGCTCAGTACCCAATAGTTACATTTTCTGCTCCTCTCTCTCCTCCCACCTTACCCCCTCAAGTAGACCCCAGTGTCTGTTGTTTCCTACGTTGTGTTCATAAATTCTTATCATTTCTATCCCACTTATACGTGAGAACATGTGGTATTTGGTTTTCTGTTCCTGCATTAGTTTGCTAAGGATGATAGCCTCCAGCTCTATCCATGATCCCACAAAACACATGATCTTGTTCTTTTTTATGGCTGCATAGCATTCCATAGTGTATATGTACCACATTTTCTTTATCCAGTCTGTCATTGATGGGCATTTAGGTTGATTCCACATCTTTGCTATTGTGAATAGTGCTGCAGTGAACGTTCGTGTACATGTGTCTGTATGGTAGAATGATTTCTGTTCCTCTGGGTATATATCCAGTGATGAGATTATTGGGCCAAATGGTGGTTCTGCTTTTAGCTCTTTGAGGAATCACCATACTGCTTTCCACAATGGTTGAACTAATGTACATTCCCACCAACAGTGTATAAGTGTTCCCTTTTCTCCATAATCTTGCCAGCATCTTTTTTGTTTGTTTTTTTTTTTTTGACATTTTAGTAATAGCCATTTTGACTGGTGTGAGATGGTATCTCGTTGTGGTTTTGATTTGCATTTCTCTAATGATAGTGATGTTGAGCTTTTTTTTTATATGCTTTTTGGCCGCATGTATGTCTTCTTTTGAGAAGTGTCTCTTCATGTCCTTTGCCCACTTTTTAATGTGGTTATTTGTTTTCCTCTTATAAATTTGTTTAAGTTCCTTATAGATGCTAGATATTAGACCTTTGTCAACTGCAAAGTTTGCAAGTGTTTTCTTGCATTCTGTAGGTTGACTGTTTACTCTGTTGATAGCTTCTTTTGCTGCACAGAAGCTCTTAAGTTTAATTAGATCCTGCTTGTCAATTTTTCCTTTTGTTGCGATTGCTTTTGGTATCTTTGTCATGAAATCTTTGCTTGTTCCTATGTCCAGGATGGTATTGCCTAGGTTGTCTTCCAGGGTTTTTATAGTTTTGGGTTTTGCACTTAAGTTTTTAATTCATCTTGAGTTAATTTTTGTATATGGTCTAAGGAAAGGGTCAGCTCCAATCTTCTGCATATGGCTAGCCAGTTTTCCCAGAACCATTTGTTGAATAAGGCATCTTTTCCCCATTGCTTATTTTTGTCAGCTTTGTGAAGATCAGATGATCATAGATGTGCTGCCTTAGTTCTGGGCTCTCTATTCTGTTCCATTGGTCTGTGTGCCTGTTTTTGTACCAGTACCATGCTATTTTGGTCACTGTAGTCTTGCAATATAGTTTGAAGTCAGGTAACATGATGACTTCGGCTTTGTTCTTTTTGTTTAGTATTACCTTGGTTATTCAGGCTATTCTTTGGTTCCATATGAGTTTTAAAATAGTTTATTCTAGTTCTGTGAAGAATGTCATTGGTAGTTTGATAGGAATAGCATTGAATCTGTAAATGTTTTGGGCAGTATAGCCATTTTGATTATATTTATTCTTCCTATCCATGAGGATGGGATGTTTTTCCATTTGTTTGTGTCTTCTGTGATTTATTTGAGCAGTATTTTGTAATTCTTATTGCAGAGATCTTTCACCTCCATGGTTAGCTATATTCCTAGGTATTTTATTCTTTTTTTGTGGCAATTGTGAATGGGACTGCCTTTCTGATTTGGCTCTTGGTTTGGCTGTTGGTGGTGTATAGGAACGCTAGTAATTGGGACCTCTTTTTAAAAACTATGCTGAAACCATTTATAAAGAGAAAAATTCAAAATATTGAAAAACACGTAATGTTAACCAGCTAATTTCTAGACTTGCTTTTAGATTACATGATCACTCTTTTTAGCAAATGTACCACATTTAATTTTAAGTCTGATAGATTTTTGTCACCATACTGCTGTATTCTGCTAGTGAATGCAAATTATTTAATAGCCTTCCATTAAATTCTTTAACGAATTCATCATCTAAGATTAAGGTGCTAAATGTTCACTCTATTGCTTGGTGGGTTTTCTCTAAAAAGAAAAATTTTACAAACAACAGACGAGTTCCTTCTAGCTTTGTAAATGAGTCAATGCATCAGTACAAAAATTCCTTGCTTTTGTTGAATTATTCATACTACTGTTATCAGATTAACAATTCTGCCTTCATTTTGTTATCTCAACTCATTTTTCTGTCACATGAAGAATTTGAAAAAGGCATTTATGTAGTAAATGAGTGATGTTGAATTGGTTCATCTTTAAGGTCCTTTTAAGGGTTCTACAATAGAACATTAATATTTTCTTTTCCTTCTTTTTTTTTTTTTTTTTTTTTTTGAGACAGGGTCTCACTCTGTCACCCAGGCTGGAGTGATCATACATAGGTCACTGCAGCCTCAAATCCTGGGCTCAAATGATCCTTTCACCTTAGCTCCTGAGTAGTTAGGACTACAGACCCATCCTAACAATTGTGAGGTAGTATCTCCCTGTGGTTTTGATTTGTATTTCCCTGATGATTAGTGATGTTGAGCACCTTTTCATACACCTGTTGGACATTTTTAGTCTTTGGAGAAATGTTTATTCAGGTCCTTTGCCCATTTTAAAATTGGATTATTCAGATTTTTTTGGCTATTGTGTGAATTTCATATATATTTTAGATATCTATATTTTTTCGTTTTGTTTTGTTTTGTTTTTGTTTTTGAGACAGAATCTCACTCTGTGGCCCAGGCTGGAGTGCAGTGGCACGAACTTGGCTCACTGCAAGCTCCGCCTCCCGGGTTCACGCCATTCTCCTGCCTCAGCCTCCCTAGCTGGGACTACAGGCACCCGCCACCACGCCCGGCTAATTTTTTCTATTTTTTAGTAGAGATGGGGTTTCACCATGTTAGCCAGGATGGTCTCAATCTCCTGACCTCGTGATCTGCCTGCGTCGGCCTCCCAAAGTGCTGGGATTACAGGCATGAGCCACCGCACCCGGACATATTTTGGATATTAACCACTTATCAGACATATGGTTCACAGACATTTTCTCCCACTCTGTAGGTTATCTTTTCATCTTGCTGATTGTTTAGTTTGATGTAGTTTGTCTTGTTTATTTTTGCTTTTGTAGCCTGAGCTTTTCGTATCCAAAAAATCATTGCCAAGGCCACTATCAAGGAGCTTTTTCCCTATTTTATTCTAGAAGTTTCATGGTTTCAGGTCTATGCTTAAGCCTTTAATCCATTTTGAGTTGATTTTTGTGTATAAGATAAGGGTCCAACTTCATTATTTTGCATGTGGAGTAGCCAACATCTTGACAATCCCTAGAAACTCTCTGTAAATTTCAGGGGTGAATATGAGGGGATAGGGTGGGAGTTAGCATGCAAATTCACAGGCAGGTATCAAGAGAAAATCCTTTTATATCCTTGTAGAGGTCCCAACACTGAGACCTTTCCTGGGAAAATGCTCACTCTAAAATTGTATGTGTTTTAATTAAAAACAGTCAAATCTTATGTATTGGTTTTTATTGCTGCTTTAACAAATTACCACAAACAATGGCTTAAAACAGCACAAATTTATTATAATTGGTTCTACAGGCCAGAAGCCAGAACATAGGTCTCATTGAGCTAAAAGCAAGGTGTTGGCAGCAGTGAGTTCCTTTCTAGGAACTTTCTAGTTCCTCTGTAGAGGAGAATCCATTTTTTTCCCTCATTTTCTAGAAGTTTATATTCCTCGGTTCATGTATTAATCCATTTTCATACTGCTATAAAGTACTGCCTGAGACTGGGTAACTTATAAAGGAAAGAGGTTTAATTGACCCACAGTTCAGCATGGCTGGGGAAGCCTCAGGAAACTTGCGATCATTGTGGAAGGCAAAGGGGAAGCAAGGTACCTTCTTCACAAGGCAGCAGGAAGAAGTGCCAAGCGAAGAAGGAAGAGCCACTTATAAAACCATCAGATTTCATGAGAACTCACTCACTATCATGAGAACAGCATGGGGGAAACCACCCCCATGATTCAATTAGTGCCACCTGATCTCTCACTTCACATGTGAGGATTATGGGGATTACAATTCAAGATGAGATGTGGGTGGGAACGCAAAGCCTAACCATATCAGTTCATGGCCCCTTCCTCCATCTTCAAAGCCAGTAACAGTGGGTCTAGTCCTTCTTATGCTGCTATCTCTCTGGTTCTATACAGCCAGGAAAGGTTCTCCACTTTTAAAGACTCAGGTGATTAGATTGAGCCCACCTGGATAATCCAGGATAATTTCCCTGTCTCAAGATTCTTAAATTTATTCACATATTTTTATTTATTTATTTAAATTTTATTTATATGGAGAGTCAGGGTCTTCCTTTGTTGTCCAGGCAAGTCTTGAACTCCTGGGCTCATGCAATCCTCCCACTTTGGCCTCCCAAAGTTCTGGGATTACAGATGTGAGCCACTGTGCCTGGCCTTATTCAGATCTTGAAAATTCCTTTTGCCATATAAGGTAACATATTCACAGGTTCCAGGAGTAGGCCATGGACAATTTTGGGGAGGTAATTATTCTGCCCACTACACCTTGGGAGGCATTCATTTGCTCACCTTTTCTTTCTTTCCTCTCCCTGTCTGTACTGATACCATGGATATTCTGTCTTCTCTTCACTTCCTTCTCCAGGAATTTCATTTATTCTCACACATTTGATATTTAATGAGGATGACTTTTTATTACCAACATACGACAAATTGATCACTTTTTGTTAAAATTTCACTTAACAATGTGAAGTCAGTCAAACTATACTACAAGGCTACAGTAACCAAAACAGCATGGTACTGGTACCAAAACAGAGATATAGACCAATGGAACAGAACAGAGCCCTCAGAAATAATGCCGCATATCTACAACCATCTGATCTTTGACAAACCTGAGAAAAACAAGAAATGGGGAAACGATTCCCTATTTAATAAATGGTGCTGGGAAAACTGGCTAGCCATATGTAGAAAGCTGAAACTGGATCCCTTCCTTACACCTTATACAAAAATTAATTCACGATGGATTAAAGACTTAAATGTTAGACCTGAAACCATAAAAACCCTAGAAGAAAACCTAGGCAATACCATTCGGGACATAGGCATGGGCAAGGACTTCATGTCTAAAACACCAAAAGCAATGGCAACAAAAGCCAAAATTGACAAATGGGATCTAATTAAACTAAAGAGCTTCTGCACAGCAAAAGAAACTACCATCAGAGTGAACAGATAACCTACAGAATGGGAGAAAATTTTTGCAATCTACTCATCTGACAAAGGGCTAATATCCAGAATCTACAATGAACTCAAACAAATTTACAAGAAAAAAGCAACCCCATCAAAAAGTGGGCGAAGGATATGAACAGACACTTCTCAAAAGAAGACATTTTTGCGGTCAAAAGACACATGAAAAAATGCTCATCATCACTGGCCATCAGACAAATGCAAATCAAAACCACAATGAGATACCATCTCACACCAGTTAGAATGGCAATCATTAAAAAGTCAGGAAAAAACAGGTGCTGGAGAGGATGTGCAGAAATAGGAACACTTTTACACTGTTTGGTGGGACTGTAAACTAGTTCAACCATTGTAGAAGTCAGTGTGGCGATTCCTCAGGGATCTAGAACTAGAAATACCATTTGACCCAGCCATCCCATTACTGGGTATATACCCAAAGGATTATAAATCATGCTGCTATAAAGACACATACATGTTTATTGTGGCACTATTCACAATAGCAAAGACTTGGAACCAACCCAAATGTCCAACAATGATAGACTGGATTAAGAAAATGTGGCACATATACACCATGGAATACTATGCAGCCATAAAAAATGATGAGTTCATGTCCTTTGTAGGGACATGGATGAAGCTGGAAACCATCATTCTCAGCAAACTATCGCAAGAACAAAAAACCAAACACCGCATGTTCTCACTCATAGGTGAGAATTGAACAATGAGAACACATGGACACAGAAAGGGGAACATCACACACCGGGGCCTGTTGTGGGGTGGGGGGAGTGGGGAGGGATAGCATTAGGAGATATACCTAATGTTAAATGATGAGTTAATGGGTGCAGCACACCAACATGGCACTTGTATACATGTGTAACCTGCACATTGTGCACATGTACCCTAAAACTTAAAAGTATAATCATAGAAAAAAACAATGTGAAGTCAGTAATCTGTTACTTATTTTCATTTATATGACATGTATATTAGTTATTAAACAGGCAAGGTTTTAGCTGATTTAGTAGACTGTAACAACTATGTATAAACTGTGCTTATTTTCTTATTAGCTAAAAATGTTGACATAAATAAATGAAGCTTTTAAATCTAGAATGCTTTCTGACTGGGAGAAGGACTGATTTTCTGTTAAGAGTCAAGCTGGTTTTCAAAATTGCTACTCACTTGACTATCCCTATGTAAAAATTGGACTAAAACTTAAAATTTGAAAATTTAAAAAATATTACAGGGATGGGAGCATGGGATAGGTAATGGAAGGAGATTGGAGTCTTGGGTAAAGTTATTACCCTTACGAGCTATATTTGTCATACAGCCTCTGGTTCATTGCTTTTTAATTTCAAGTCACTAAACTCTACTCACTTTAAAACATAATGTTGCCAGATAAAATTCAGCATGTTCAGTTAAATTTGAATTTCAAATAAACAATAAATAACTTTTTAGTATAAGGATGTCCCATGCATTATTGCAATATTTGGTTAAATACTTCTACCAAAATTGTTACTTATCTGAAATTCAAATTTATCTGAGTATTTTGAATATTTATTTGATAAATATGGCAATCCTATTTGTAACTAAAATTTTCATATCTCTGGCAAAGATCAAGACAAATTTGTCATCAATTGTTCTGCTAAATTTCTAAGCACTTGAATTAGGGGTGGGATGATGAAGCCATTCACCATTTAGGGAAACAAGCTGAGTGCCAACATTTCTTCCTCTTCTTTCCTTTAAGGAAATTTATGAGCAATAAGTTTTCTGGCTTCTTACATTTCACTTTTTCTATTTGAATCACAGGCCGTCCAATTCAGAAACATTTGCAAGCATATAGAAGGCAATGTAGACCAACCTTGGAGTATGATTTTAAATAAAGATGAGATTAGCTCAGTGTAGTACAATAACACATTTTTATCACTTTTTCAAACCTTTATTTTCAAAAACACTATGTTTAAAGTTGCCACAGATCAAATTTCATTATCACTACCAGCTCTAAAGAAACTGTATTATTTCAGTTCTTGTCACCAGTAGAAATTTTTGATATACCATATGTGGCTTAAAATGAAGAGGTAGCTGGCTTGTTGCTCGCACATCCTTGGACCGTCCAAAATGTTAGTTGAATAGGATTTTTTGGCATGGGGTTCTCTTAGTAGATGGCTGGAGCTCTTGGATCAAATTTCTTTCTTCATTTTACCTTTGCCATCAACCCTAATGCCTTTTACATCTACATTAGTACATTTTAGGCTTCTCCACTTTGAGATCTTTCACTCTCTAATTTTGCACAGGTTCACTTTCCCAACATATTTTCCACATATGGGCATGGCATTAACCCTGGATTTTATCATCATAAATTTCCCAGAGAGTAAATGGAGCCATTTTTCCTTTAGGACCACATTCTTATAGCTTCTGTCTTCTCTACTCCTCTATCAGGCCACTAGTATTACTTCACCCAGTGAGTCTTTCTTGACCACCTTGCACTTATTCCCTGCTTGGCTTCCATTCTAACCATTCCAACACTATAGATCACCTTCCATCATGAAAGTAATGATCTGGGCATCAGTTTCGTGACCTCACAAACTTTCTTCTTTGGCACCTGATCCTTGACAAAAAACTCTGTTAAAGGATAGAAGACACTGTGGACCAGATCCAATGCAAAGTCAAGTGTGTCATTAAAAGGATTATGAGTATGTCTAGAGTCAGACCAAAGTATGAGAGGCATACAAAATCCAATCAGGACTAAAAGAATGCAGAAATTTTGCAGAGTCCTATCAGACAGTAAGGAAATTAATGGAATCAAGTCAGAGCGTGAAGGAAGTTAATTGCAGTCATGGTAAAGATGCAGAATTCTAGCTATCCCAGTTAGGTGATTAAAATTGGTTTGTGAGCTGCATAGACTTGCTGACACAGTTTGTATAAAATAGCTGCAATCTATTTTGTGATTCTGGAAGAATCATGGAAGTATAGATTTCAAATTCCACTCTCTGGTCTTAAATTTCTGAACAATAAATAACTATCAAGATCTTAGAACTTTGATTGAATAACTTCATTCTGTTAATACTTGAGATGGTAAATCTCCTTCACTAAGTAAATCTCTTGAAACTCAGGAAGGTTTAGAATTAAAATGGATGCAATGAAATAAATGAAACCCATGATACTTAGGCTTTTATATAAGAACATTTTACACAATCATTAGGGAAATATGTGTATGTGTTATTTAATCTAAGAGATTACACATGTCACTTTCATTTGAAATATGTATTTGGTTTAGATATGTGACTTAAGTGGAAAGAAAAGTATAAGAGAATTTGAATAATTTATTAAAATCAGTTTCGGAATATTTATGAACAATCGTGATTCATATTTTCATAGATATAATTTATTAGCTCTATAGAAATGATGAAGGAGCTGTGGAAGGCCTTACTTTTTAGGGTATAGGTGTACCTGTGCAGACATTTGAAATGCTTGCAAAAAATCAAATCTATTAAATTTATAATTTAAAATGTAGCAAAGTGTAATTAAGTATTTAAACAGAATTACTTACATGATTGTAATCTGTTCAACATGAGTTACTTGAACTCATGTTCAGTTAAAAACAACAATAAAAGAACATCTTAAAGTGATTATTCTTATTTTATACAAAAATATTAGATTTTTTAAGTGAAAGATTTGGATGTTGACCTCAAAGGTTTAAGAAAATCTTACCTTTAAAAATATCTGAATATTAATTTGAAACCTAAATAACTATAAATAGCCCTTTCTGAGCACAAACTGAAACACTCAACCTAACCCTTAACAATTGCACTTCCCGAATTTTTTTCCACTGTCAGAATATGCTAAACACTTTTTTGTTTTACCCCAAATACTTCTTTTTTGTCCAAACCCAGTTGAGGTTCTGCCTCAGATATTAGAATATATTTCCTAAAATGTAGCTGTCAATGATTGCTTCTTGTTTTGACATTTTAGTACCCTTTTTCTCTTCTTTTATTCACTTTAGACTTAACTTAATAATTTTTCAGTCAGAACAACTCATCTGTTAATCCACCTAAAGGAATATATTTGCATCCTTATATCTTGTTTGGTACTGGGTAGACCAGTTGTTTACGTCAAATCCTTTACTAAATGATTTAGGTATTTAAATAATTCATCAAATGTTTGCTTTTTACACTTTCTGGAGGTATAATTTGCATGCCATAGTTTTTTCCCATTGAAAGTGCACAATTCAATAATTTTTAGTAAATTTAGCAATTATTCTACTTGGGTGCAGCAATTCAAGAGTACTCTCAGTGACCATTGCTCTTTGTATCTTTCCCTTCTGCCACCCTCAGTGGTTTGATTTTCTTTCTAAGGTTTGTCTAAGGCAAGTTTGCAGTACACCTATGATAGCTCCAGGAACTTCATCTTCAGAGTTATGCATTCACAACCAGAAGAAGATATAGTCCTCACTGTTTCTTTTTTTATTAAGGATCAAAATTCCTTCCAGAAATCCCCATAGAAATTTCCCTTATATTTGTTTGATTGATACTAGGTCACATGCTTATTCCTGATTTGGTAACCCAATGGGTTACCATGCTCACTTAGACCAATTATACTGCATACCCAGCCTTCATCACCTAGCACTGGGTGAGAAATAGAAGGTATATTATTTTGAATCTCACTATTATCATGATTCCTCTGACAATCTTTAGAATTCATGTTGGGACTGTCAGTTCATCTTTCTAATCCTCAGTTTCCTGTTTGGTAAAACAAGGGGACTGGAGTTAGACTAGGGTCAGGAAAATCTCTGAAGATTCCTTCCAGTGCAAAAGACTTGTTGGTCCCTTAGAGTTTTTCACAATTTCCCTGATCCATTCCAATGGGGCTTGTAGGGAGCCTACCTCCGTTCTGATTTGATTCCAGGAACTACAGTCAAGGTGTAGAGGTGAGGAAGAAATTTTTCTTTTCATTTATCTTTAACCAAATCTACTTTTTTCTCCATCTGACTTTGCTTGGAGCCATAGGCTTGTACTATCTTGGATTATAATATCTTCTATTTAGATAGCATTGAAAAAATTGAAATCAGGGTGTTCAGTGTTAAAACCCCCGGTTTAAAATATGTCTTTGTGGTTTGGCTTATCTGCTATTTTATTTTAATTAATTTATTTTTCTTTTTCTTGCAGCCACAGCAATTGTCTGCTATTTTAAAAGCACTGTGATGCTTAAATATTCCAGCTGCTGCATCGGACAGGTGTCTGATGATCCTCAGAATAGTCGTCGAAAAATAGAACTTGAGCCTGGAATACATTCTCTGGCATAGCCACAGTCAATCACCAGTATAATTAATGTAAATGGACACTGGATAGCTTTTTTGTGAATTCTAATGCAGCACAAAGAGACTTTAATCGTTTCCAAAAAGAAAATGTTTGAGATTAAAATCTAGAGTTTTATGACTTAGAGGAAATTTTATAGCTTACTCCAAAAAGGGTAAGGCACAAAATATTCTGTGCCAAAGGATGCATATTTGGTATTTTTCCTATGAATCCCTTAGTGTAAGTGGCATGATGAGATTTTCTTGGTTTCAACACAGATGATGTGTTGAGGTAGTGTTGAGGCTGAGAGGTGGGTGGGATGGGTCTTGGAGAAGGAAAAGATTTGTTTTGCAAGGTTTGTGGAGAGCTGATGCAGTAGTGAGTCTAAGACGACGGGTATTTACTTGCTACTTACATTGAGTCCACTAACATCTGCAGCACTTTGCTTGCATTATCCACACAATTATCATGGGAAACCTATAAAATAAGTATTCCTCTCCTCATTTTACAAATAGGGAAGCAGATAAGACTTAGAAAATTTCCCAAGCTCACACAATTATTAAATGACAGAACTAGGACTCAAACCTAGGTTTGATTAATTTTAGAGACATGCTTTTAACCACTTGGACACTGCCAACCATGGAATTGTTGGTATGAAAAAAACGTACTCTTGAGTTACATTATCCATGGTCTTAATATCAGAGAAGTGCAGTTGAGTCGCTATTAAAGAATATGGTAAAATTATAAAATGGATACTATACAAAGGTATAAAAATATTATAAATACTTATGTTTGGGGTAAAAGGATCAAAGTAGCCATGCTCAGTGGAGGGGTAAGGAACTCTTAGCAGAGATTGATTAATTAGGAGATAATTGATTAATTGGGAGTTAATTGATTAATTGGGATTTATTAATTTGGGAGTAGGTAGGAAGATAGGAAGTTGTATAAAATAAAGGAGAGATAACTTAGTACCTGGAAAAAAAGAAATGGAAATAGGTAGAAGCTAAGAGTTCAATTTAAAAAAAGGAATAAAAGATATTGGAAGGGAATAATGAATGTAGCATGGAAGATCCAAGATGACGGGAGTTCAGGGGCTAATTACAGCTATGGGAAAAAAGTAATGTATAAGCTGGAAGCCAGAGATAAGAGCCAGGTAAATGAAGAAGTTGGGCCCCCTTAGGAAAGAATTATAAGGACTAGAAGGAGCAGGAGCCATGTGGAAAAATATCATGTAGTACTTTTAAGCTTGACCTGTCATCTGTAGCAAAACCAGCATGCTTGAGAACCGAATTGACCTGACTGAACTATGTTGAAATGTACTACGGTTTTATATCCATATGCACTTGGTCTGTAGAGTTGTGGGAAAAGCATCGGTGAATAGGAAGCCCAAGGATTTGGGTCAACTATTAAATACGCTATTTACTGTCTAGCTGTGTGACCTTATATAAGTCACTTGTGGTCTCTGAGCCTTCATGTATTCATCCATAAGATGAGTTGTTGTTTATATTAAATGGGATTTGGTATGTTAAAGAGCTGAATGCATAGTGATAGAGAATTACTTTCTGTAATACTGTTTTTTAAATATTTTAAATGAAAAATTAATGAACTTATAAATTAAAAGATTCAAAAGGGATAAAAAGGTATACAATGAAAAGCAATTCTCCTTCCCACCAGTAATTCTGTCCTACTCCTTAGGACATTCACCATAAACAGATATCCTGAATTCTTCTAGAAATATTATATATAAAATCTCCTTATTTTTCTTTTTTACTATTTTAAAGGGGATAAACTAAACTTTGCTTTTTTTCATATAATAATATATTCTGGAGATCACTTTCTAAAAGCACATGTAAACATACCTCATTATTATAAAGGTTTGAAAATATCAATTTATTTGACCCGTCCCCTCTCGATAGATAATTAGATTGTATCCATCCCTTTGGTTATTACCAACAGACACTAATCACTTGCCATGTACATATAGCCTGTTTTTTAGCATTGTTAGACAAAGTAGGCATATTCCTTCCCATCCAAGAATTCATAACCTAGTAATTGTAGTTGGCTGATAGCTCATTGCCCATACATAAGGACCTAACACAACGTCTTGAATAAACATCCCCCTTATTCAGAAATGCCTTTTCCTATTTCCATATTGCAACTTTGCTTACAAATTTCCAATCTGTCTTTCTGTTTACAGAAGATATACAAAATTCCTTTTGTATGATCTCTTTATATCTCTTGATTTTCTTTTGTGTTTGCTACCAAAGGGCCTGCACATAGTGAGAAGATTGTGCATGATCTGTGAGCTCTACCACACCTGGAATTAGGGATGACCAATATGAGAAAAAAAATTGGAGGTACAAATAACATTATCATATGTAATTGGCATATAAATTACAGATGTATCTATGATTAAAAACCCTGTGGATATAAACCAAATGCAGATAAATATAATAAAATATATAAATATATAATCAAATAATGATAGTGCTATTCAAATACTTCCAATTTGCACAGTGATTTATTTCTTAAAATATGTTAACACATGTGAGCCAATACACTCAGGTCACTGGATAAATAAACAGATTCTTACAAGTGCTTTGGAAATGAAATTTTTTTTAATCATTTTAATTTTGAAGAAATAAACTTTAGAATTTTAGAGTCATAGAATTTTAGTGGTAGGAGGAAATTGACAGTTTAATCTAGTGGTTCTTGAAAAGTTTTATGGGTCTTAGATCCCTTTGAGAATCTAATAAAAGCTATGTTCTCTTTCCCAGAAAAATAAAATTTATGATATACTTTTGAAGAGTCCATAGATGCCCTGAAGCAAATTCACTGCCCTGTAGAGCAGTATTTTGCTTTGTTTTCAAACAGCTTTATTAGGATGTAATTTAATGCCATAAAATTCATCCATTTTAAATGCCCAATTTAATAAATTCTAGTCTATTTACAGAGGTGTCCAACTACCACCACAATCTAATTTTATAACATTTCCATCACCTTAAAAAAAATTTTAAGTCAATTTACAGTCACTCCCCATTCCTACTTCTAGCCCTACAAAACCACTAATCTATTTTCTGTCTCTCTATATTTGTAGCTCAGAGTTTTAAAAACATTTCAGTTCTATTAACAATAAGAAATATGTTTAACGCCCAACTCACAGATACAACAAAAGTTTATAGACAAATACTCTTGTTCTGTGCAATGTATTCTTAAGTATTCCAATCCATTACAAACATTGGTTTTATGATCAACCAAATGGTTACAAACCCAATTTGACCAACTCTGTCCTAGAGCGTCTACCCTAGCTGAAAACGCAGCCCAACCTAACCCTGAAGCAGATGGCTCCTTTGTTTAACAGCTGAAGAAACAGGCCCAGCAATGTGACTTGCTCAAGACAAAAGCCAGGTCATAGCAGAGTGATAATGCTATTTAAATTCTTCAAATTTGCACAGTGGATTAGAATTCAGTTCTCTTTTGTCCTAGAGCACTTCGTTATTTGTTCTACTCTTGATTTCCATGACCTAAGAACAAGCACAAAAGGGGTTTATAAGAAGCCACAACAAATTGATATGTGATCAGGAGAAAAAATATTTAGTGTGTTACAGTTTGAGGGAGAAGAGGAGAAACTTGATTCTTCCTGGAGAAGTGGGGTGCATGGGTGGTGAAGCAGTATGGGGCTGCTCTGGACTACAGGAGGAAGGCACACCTGCTGCAAGCCCTGGTGGAGGCCACAGCTTGAGGCTAATTGCCCTCCATCATGTTCAGGTTATTAGAGTTGAAGCCAAACAGCCTTTTCCACTGAGATATCTCTTGTGGCTCCGTTGCTCAGGAGGTTCTGGCATGTTTATAATCTTCTGCAGTGACTCTGCAGTACCAGCAGAAGTTCTTTCTTTTGCTTTCTGTGGTGCCTGCAGGCTGTCAGCCCATCTGCATTCAGAGCAGATGCCTACAGTGCATCTTCATTCTTGTCTGCCTTTGCTGTGGGTTGAAATGTTATCTCTCCATATACTGCTGAATATTCACTGTGGTGCTTGTGAAACCCACTGCCTTCCATTCATATTTTGGATAGCAAGTAGCAAATTGGAGGGTAATGGTAGGTGCAGGGTTAAGAATTCAATTGTTTAGCAGATAATCACACAAATGATTGAGAATAACACTGAAGATGGCAATAAAAGAAAGGTATAGGGCCCCCTGAGAACATATAAAAGGGGTACCTGGCCAGGCCCGATGAGTGATGAAATCTAAGCTTTTGATCATTATAGTTTACAAGATGAAAGACAGGCATGTTTTACATTTATGAAGGTCTCAAAGACCCTCATTTTTTAGTTTCAAAAGTGTCTACATTTTCCAAAAATAGGTGAATGAAATACAATGAGAGCAGCTATCAGCTTCTTTGGGCAGAGAAATGTATGATTAACCTTTTTTTTTTGAGAAAGGCATTTGTGGAGAGAAGTCACAAAGGGTGAGGATTCCATTTCAGATTTCAATCCTAGATTGAAGAGGAATGGGGCTAACGGGGAGACAGAGAAAGTACTGTTTATCTTCTTGCCAGAGGGAAGAACCAGACATGTAGGAACTAAATGCAATCTAGCTTGAGCAGATTGTGAAGAGACTTGGGGAATGAAACAAAGAAAAAAAGAAAGAGAATGCAAAGTTCTTGTAGAAAATTAAGCAAACAAGAAAACCAGGAAATACAGGATTCCAGCATGGTGAAAGAGAACTGACAGTTGAGTCAGGAGAATAGAAAGTGAATCCCTGTATGTGGCTATATGCAGATTTGGTGTGACCTATTTCTTGTCTTTCCCCAGCACAACAGTTGGCTTGGAAAGCCTAAAAAGACTTGTTGAGCCCATTTGTTGGGAAAGGAAGGGATTCTGGAGGATATTTGGGCAATAAGGTCCTAGGGGGGAAAAATCCCAGACAGACTTGAAGCATTGTCATTCACCTTTTCCAGTTAACTTCTGTGACTTCAAATGAGCAATAAGTATTTAAAAGTATTTAAAACGTTACCAAGATGGGACCAACAATGGGAAGTCTCTGAATCATGGTTGTCATTAATAGGAAGATGAATTTTAGGCTACCGGTGGCACACATCTTATTAGAATGGAGAAGAATATATATTTGCCTGGTCTAGAGTTCTATGAACTGGACATGGGAGGTATGAAGAGAAGATGAAGAGAAACATCCAGACTAACTATCCATGGAAGAGCTGGTTAACAGGAAAACATTATGGGAGCTTCTCAGGTTTTGACAAGTGAAAATAGGCAGGGAAGCCAAAAATAACACTGAAGCCTTAAACATCCATCCCTTATGTGATATGGACGTAGCAAACGAGATGAGCAAAATAAGCCTAAGACCATAATCAGCAAGCGTGAATTCAGATGCATCACTTGGTCTACTGTGCCAGAGCCCTCAAGTGGAAAAGTACACTGGCAGAGCAGGGAGAGGGGAGAGGTGATGTGTGTCAGGATGCTGCATACCTGGAAGAGAATCCTTTTACCTGCTAGTGCAGGCACACTGCAGGACAGGAGAAAGGTTGAAAAGAAGAAAGAAAAACAGTCCATTGTTTTTCAAGTAGAGTTGAGGCTATCTGATGAGATAGATAAAATGAACAATGCATTCCTGAAGCAGATTCTAAAATTGTCACAGAAAAAAAAATATACAGTGGCGATAGAGAGTTTTATCCAGCTGATCATCTGCATGGATGTCTCAACTGGCTGAAGTTAACCAAGTTCTTATCTGGCTTTATTCACAATTATATGCACCAAAAAAGTCAGTTACATAAGCCAGTGGTATTATCTGTCATCCAGTGTAAATAATTTCATGATGTTAGTCCATTTGAATAGTATGTTGGTCTCCTTTCCACCTGGAGAACCATAAGACTAACAAGAAGTTGCAACTCTCCCAAAATCCAAATAAAACATATGTCTGATAGTCAGTTGACTGAAACAATAAAATAATCTAAAATTTTATTTTCCAATTTAGTAAATTCTTTCTATCTGTCATTCAGATAGCTCTGGAGACTTCACTCCCCTTTTTGCCTTGTAATGGAGGAGGTTTATGATTTTCCATTCATATTACATGAAATGTAGAGAAGAGAGTAAGGAGCAATGAAGGAAGGAAAAATGGTGTACAAGACACGATTCTTCAGAATAGTATTTCAGTAAGTAATGAGAACGTGAGGAAGCAAGTTTGGCTGTAGTTGGCTATAGTGCTTAAGAAGGGAAGTAATGGGAAGTAATTTTGGATGGATAGTTGGCAGTCAGACTGTGGAAGCCTTGAGCGCCAAGCTAAATTTTTTGAATTTTATATTTGGGGTATAGGAAGTCTTAAAATACTTGAGCAGGAAGTGTCAAAATGAGAATGATTTTTAGGAATGCTAATTTGGGTGCCATAGCTAGGAAAAATTTGTGGGCCAAAGCGATTAGGAGATACTAAAAACAGGGGAAACCAGACAGGAGAATATTACACTAGAGCAAGCACAAGTTTAGAAAAGGCTGAACTAGATTGATGATAGTGCTAATGGGAAAGAGAGATTATGCAAAAAAAGAATTGTTAGGGTTTGGTAAAGGACAAAGAGAGAAGTGAGATTATGCTGAAGTTTTGAGCCCAGGTGACCAGGATAATGAAAGGGAAGATTGAAAAAATTATTGATATATGACTTATTGGTGATGGCAGAAAACCCAAGTGTAGAAGTTTAAGAAGCAATTTAAGATATGGGAGGGCAGATAAGGTCAGAATTTGGAGATACAAATATAGATTTTGAATTTATTTTCATAGGGAGTTAACAGCTGAAGCTACAATAATATGAGCTTTACCTAAAATATCCATGCCATTAGAACTATTTTTGCCAAATTATTTTTTCCAGTGAATATGGTCTACAGCAGTTTTTCATGTTTGTTATAGCCAGAGTTCAGTTTTAGATAAGAGTCTGGCCTGTTTAAGCTGAAAGATATTTGGCTATTAAGAGGTTTGTGAAATCATTGTGACAGAGGGAGCTGAAGAAACAGGGTCTAGGTTGAGCTTCCAGGAATGACTCTCAAACCTTATTAGAGAACTGAGCATCCGGGTGAGCTGCTGCCACCTCCTCCACCAGGGCCAGGAAGACCCTGGATCAGGAAGCCTGGGTTACTGCGGCTGACCATGAGACAATGCTGCCTCCAGCACAGACCTTTCTAGGAATATGTACGTTGAACTCTACCTTTCTCTTCATGCAAGTCCTTCTGAATTGAAACCTAAAACCTGAATGTAAAAGGCCCAAGAGATGTTTTTTAGCTTTCCAGCTTCTGCATCCTAGAAGAGAGTTGGCATAAATGTTGAGTAAACCAGTCCATAATATTCAACACTGTGTCTGTGTCTCAGCCTCATTTCACAGTAAATATCTAGAATCAAGTTGAAATTTGAGAGTTTATATGATTCTCTTAATCAGACCAATGAGACTGCAATGCTGATCTTTCTGTGGGCACAATATCATGTTCACTGTGTTTTCAGCATGTTCTTTATAGGGCTACTAGTTCAGGGATGACAATAAAGACCAAGAATCAGAGGTTGCTTCCAGTATCAAAAGGAAAGTGTGCCATCGTTGATTTATAATGCCTGCCTAGGGGGAGGAAAGGGAGGGGAGGGGGCAGTGGCTTCTTCTATTTGCCACTTCCATACTAGATCACTGCTTCATTAGTGATATACTTATTGCTTTGTCTGTCACTGTAGAATACTTTCCTTACATGTTAGAAGAAACAGACACTCTTAACATTTTGGCGAATAGGTTTTTTTTTTTTTTTAACCGATAGTTTTTTCTATTAGAAAACTAGTAGAACACATACTAAGTCCTAAGCACCCTGAGTGTATTATGTGATCTTAACTATTTTATTTTTTAACTCTAGATTTATCCAATGGTGTCCTCCCCACCCTCTCCCTCAGTTCCTCTATGACTCATCTGCCGATTTTATCTTATCTTTTTCCTAAGCTACTTCCTTGGAAGGATCAGTCACCTCGGAAGAATGCTTTTTGGAAATGCCAACAGGGCCAGGCAGTGTGGGGCAAAGCTAGAAATGTGCGCAACTTTCAACTTCCAAGAAAGGGAGCATCAGTGGCCTGAGAGGGTGAACTTTTCTGCTGCTACCAGGAGACCTGGGAGATTTAATCTTAACTTTTCTAAATGTCTCTCTCTTCCCCTCTTTACTCATCTGTCAAGGTTACCTTCTTTCTGACACTTCATTGATGACCTTCTCCCAGCCCCACTCCAGACAAAATTAGCCACTCCTTTCTCTGTACTGTCTTATAGAGTACACCTTCTGCTGTAGCAAATAGCATATTACATTTTGGTTATTCATGTACATGTCATTTTCAAATCGAGCTATTCAAAGGCAGAAACTGTCATCTTAAAACCATAATGTATTGAGTATTTTACATAAATTATCTTTCAGTTTTTACAATAAACCTAAGAGGAAACAAGCTCAGGGGGGTTAAATATCATGCTCCACTGAAATGTAATTACTCAGCAAAAATAGGGCTTGAAACTAGGTCAGGATTTGTATCTATACCTAGCACAGTGCTTGGCATCAGGTGTGTAGAGGGTCAATAAATGCCCAACAAGTAAGTAATTAAATGTACAAACTGTATGTTACAAGAAAGTCTTTTGGCCATCAGATGAAAACAAGTCCTTTCAGTTACTCCCACAGCTGTGAGTATGCTGCGGACTTTAATTCAAACCAGACCTTAATACCTAGGAGAAGAAGGATATATCACAAAGCCGAATTACCGGGAACAATGCTGTAACCGCCTCAGTTAAGGTCATCTACTGAGCTTGGCCTTCCCAATAATGTTGTTGACATCAGGAAAATCATTTAAAGATTCAATTTAAAATGTTAATACTGCAGTGTCAGAAACACACAAACATGAAACAAGAAAAAAAGCCTTCCTTCCATTGTGTGAAATGAGCTTTGTCATGCCCTGTGTTCAGATGGAAGATTTTCTTTTGCTAAAATATTAAGACCTACTTAATGAACTTTGATGGAGCAATGCACTTTTCCAAGTTTGCATAGTTTGCGTGGTTATCTGTTTTTGGTACCACTATCTCCTGTGTTCCTGAAGGAGTTTCTTGCCATGATTTGAATGAATAAAGATCTTTTCGAACTAAGATGGTTTTAGATCTAATGTTTTTTGTCTGCTGGCATTATTCATAAATGGCAGCCAGGTGCCTGAGCTATTTTTTGGCTTTCCTTTTCTGCTCCAAAGTGGGTTTTTCCATCAATAGGTCTTCTTCCACGTTTACCATCCATTGGGGTGGAGGTTGGGAGTGGTCGTGTGCTTCCAGGGTGCTGTGCTGGGAATGCTGGACACTATTCCCCTGTGTTCATGAGCTCACCCTGTTTCCATGTGTCACTGCACATGTGTTGGATCCTGGTGGAAAAAATAGTTTGGTTCAAATGGAAATAGCAGGAAGTAGGACAGCTGCATTTCAAAGCTTTTCATTTCCTTTTCCTCAGCATCCAGCATATGGCTCACAATAGGGTTACTGAGTGTATAGTTCTGCACAGTTTCTCCCTGCCTTTACCTTTCTATTTTGCTCCTTTGCTATCACCACTCCTAACCTTAAAGCCAAATAGTGTTCCCAATGTCTGTCTCTTGGGAATATTAGTTTTATCTTAATAAAAATTTTCTTAAAAATCTAAACTCTTAGGAATTCTACTCATATACCCTCAGATTCTTTTTTAATGTGATTATCCACTGTAAGACTTTTTTAAAAAAAATCTTTTTTTGGGAGTGGGAAAGGTTTGGGAAGAGGCAGTGTGATTTTTGACAGTCTTGTGGTAGTAGGAGTGGAGAGATTTGGTTTCTGGTCCTAGTTCTGCCTCTATCTAAATGACTATTTCAGACAAGTCATTTAAACATTCAGGGTCTGTAGAACAAGAGAGTTGAAAGCTAAAGAGATGATCTTTAAAATCCTTTCCAGATTAAAAAAAAAAAAATTCTGGGATCTTATCCATCTAGTTTTAGAATTTTTTTTTTTTTTTTTTTTTTTGGTTTCCCAGAATTTGAGTGAAGTAGAATTTAGAGGAGGTACAAAGTGTGAACAGAACTATTTTTATATGAGAAGGATTTTCTATCATAACACATTCTCTATTGATTTGTGGTTCTATACTTTCTCTGTGAATTAAATTCTTCAGAATTATCCATAGTTCCCAGTGTATTTAGAGCCACTGGAATATAATTAGATCGATCTAAATGACTCTCAGATTGACCACTAAATTATTTCTGGAGCTATCCTAGTTTATTGAAAACAGGGTCTTAGTGTCTTCCTGAGAAGAAATAGAATAATTTATTTTAAGAAACTTACTGGAATTTCTTAAGTTTGTGTTCGGAGTTTGTGCTCAAGATTTTAGCTTCTCCTCCCCTCCTCCTCACCTTTATTTTTGTAGTGTATTTACTACTTACCTCCAACAAATCGATTCATCTCTTTGGGCCACAGGCTACCCAGTTAAAGAACAGTGGTATATTTCAAAATCATCTGGATTGTAAGGGCTACCGAGTTAAACTCCGTAACATGTTTTAGGTAGTCTGATAAAAACTGATAAAGACAATGTCTTATTTTAGTCTCGTTTTCCTCTTCATGCTATTAAAGACATTCAGTATGAGAAATGCTATTTCTGTTTTCCAAGTAGAATTTTTGAAAATGTTGACTATAGTAGCAAATTTTTTAAAAGAAAAGTCCATCAGGCATTTATTGAGCATAAGCATTAACATTATTTATTAAACTTCAAATCATTAGCATTGCATTTTTTTTCTGGGCACTATCAAATTTCCTTTTGTATCTTGGTGATTAAATGTATCCTGTATCTACTAACAAGAGGGCGACTTCATTTTCTGCCAGACAGAAACTCTAATTCTCCCTAGAGACTTTAGAGTGTTTCATTCTAAAGTGGATCAGAAGGGCCCCTTTCTTCATTTTATAAACACTACTTTTATCCAAGTATCTTTATTCCCTGGCCTAACTGAGCCATAGGTGTCTTTTAAAGTTGAATAGTACCCATTATTGATAAATATAATATTTATGGAGATATTATTAATAATAATCTACGAATCTGTTCTTTACATTTGGCAGCTGAATTTTCAAATCCACGTCTTTGCAGATTAAATACTTATATCTTGCCATGAATAGTTTAAAACATCAAAAACTTATTTTGCTTTGAAATGGTCAACATGTTAACTAACCACATTATTGGCATCTAGATCCTTTATTGTTTTATTTTTTCATGGTTTTCAAATTTTACACCAATTCTATGTAACAAACCTGCACATCCTGCACATGTACCCTGAAACTTAAAATAAAATAAAATTAAAATTAAAATTAAATTCTGCTAGGTCAGTGAGATGAGCATTTTACCTGCCAGTATGTGGTAGTGCAAGGGTGAATCCTGGTTTAGGGGGACCTGGACCTTACATAATTGGGGGTGGGAGAGGACTCTCTAAGAAAAAGAACACAAAGTAGGTATGATAGTGATACATACATAGAAAAAGAAATCACACACACAAGTTTAAAAGAGCTGACAAATACCACAAATTAAATTAACTTCCTGAAATTAAACTGTCCTTTTCCCAGTATTTTGTGATGTAAGCTCTTTACCTCTTTACATGTCAACAATTTTTAAATTTTATATCATTTTCTATAAAGAGAATAGAATAAACTTTTCTCTAGCATGATTGATACAAATTTGTTCTTAGTTGTTTACAAAAGGTTTATTTTATTTCTACAACTCATGATTCATTGTGTAAAATTATGGATTTTTGTCTGTGGATTCTGAACCTAAAACTCTATTCACTTTAAGGAAAACCTAACTCTGACCAAGTGCCTGGTCTTTTTGACTTTGGAAATAATGTTCTTTATATCCCTGGTCCAGGTGTGAACATTCCCTTGGGGCACCAGAGCATGGTGCTGCTATAGCAGTATCTGATGTCATTTAGTAGAAATAAGGCCTCTCTCTTTCCCCTCCCCATGTTTCCTTTTGTTTGTGGTATCCCCAGAGCCTAGCAGTACACTTGGTACACAGCATGTGGAGAAGTAAAAAGATAGAGTCTTTCCAGGGTTCAAATCCTACTTTTGCCCTTTGACTTTTGGAAAATTAGTTTATGTTTATGAGGCTCAATTGTAAACCAAAGCTAATACAAACCTTTAAAAGTTTCTGTGGGAATCGGAGAACTTCTATATGGACCTTGTTCCCAGACACTCCATGATAGAAAGAAGAATACGTGTAAATTACATGTAAATTAGTTAATTTTTGTGAGCCTTGGTTTATTCATTTATAAAGTGAAATTATTAACACTTATCTTGAAAGGTTGTTTTGAGGATCCTAGATAATGCACATAAATTAATTAGCACAGTTCTTGGAATATAGACAGCATTAATCAATATATCAGCACTACTTGTGGGAAAGACTCTTAGGGCTCGCCAGATATTCTGGTGCTCTTCTATACTTTCCAGCCTACCTAGCAGTTGGGTTAGTGTCATGTGAGTAGCTCTAGCCAATGAAATATGAAGAGAAATTAGCATTTCTGGGCCAGGACAGTTAAATGCCAGTGTATTTTCTGCATCTCTTTCCACCTCTGCAGCAGGAACCTTGGCTATGGTGTAGCTACAATATGCAAGGAAATTGCATTGTTGAGTCATTATCAAATGGGAACTTCTCAGGAGAGCTCCTAGACTGTATTGGACTTTGTATGAACATGAATAAAATTTGATTATGTTATGCCACTATGACTTGGGGATTTTTTTTTTTTTTTTTTGGTTACTGCAGTTTGCTTAGCTTTATCCAGTCATTATTGTTGTTGTTGTTACTATTGAATTGAACAGAACTACTCAAACTTTGGCAATTTTACTGATACGTGGAGCTAAAGTGTTGGTGCCTACCCTCAGTAATGGAGACAGTAAAATATTCCTGTTGCAAATCAAACCTCTATTTCTTTCATAAACATAGATTCCAAGAAAATTAAGCGAAAATAACATAGGAGGGAGAAAAAAGTGTATTAAATTTTCCATTTGGCTCCCCAGCTAATCCTCTTTATTAGGCTACCTTATTTCCTTGAAACCCTTACTCTAAGAGTCAATGCATATTTTCATGACTTATAATGTCTCTTTATCAAAGTTTTAGAAATTATGTTTTCTCTCTTCTAAATTTCATTGGTTCAAAAATCCTCCTCCAAGACATTTTTTTAAAAAGGTCTAATTAGAGTTGTGTACTATCTCTTCCGATAGGAATAAATCCTATAATCACTGATTCTTGGTTAGGTGGCTGGTAAGTTACATTTAGCATTAAGGCATCAGCAAGCACTGGCACAGAGTGAATATGTGTGTTTTTGGTTTTGGAGGAAAAACAAAACTATTTGGTAAACCTCTATTAAACACTTTTTAGTGGTGTAATTCTAAATATGGTTCAGTTTACCCAGCTTTCTTTGAAGAGACTGCTGGAAATCCTAGCTTGATGTGCTGTTTCCTGAATCCTGTGCAGTTTTTACTAGGGGCTTCCAGAAGTACACATAATTCAAGAGACCAGTGCAAATTATAGAAGGAAAAGTAGCATCAATGTCCGGTTGGAAACAGGTATGAGGCTGCAGAGAAGTGGTAAGATCACAGTGCAAGAGGTTGGGAAATAAGGTAGGATACATGATGGTTTAGGAAACAGGGCCTGGACAAAGAAAGAGTGCTGGATCTTGTTCTTTTTGAATGCTAGTTATACACCTGAAAAGGGAACAGGCAGGTGTCAGTGCTGAGGGGCAGATCATGGGCTTAAGGTTGTAGAACTAAATTAGGCTCTCAGTCTAGTTAGAAAAAGATGATAAGACTTGGCACAAAGAAACGTCAATATTCATCAACCTGGATGATGTTATAAAAGAAACATATGCCCATGGATTTTAATATATATATATGTTCACGGATTTAAAAAAACCAATTAGTCACATTTGACAGCATATTGAGGTTAATGGGGTTTCATAACCTTAATCTAAGTATAAACAGATGGTTTTGCTGCTAATTTATATATGGACCTTGTTGCCAGATACTCCATGACGGAAAGAAGAACAAAGATTAAAAGAACACACACACACACATCTAATGGGGCTCCTGAAATCTCCAGCTAAATCCTTTTATTGTAGAATATTTGTATAGTGATATCAGGCAGGCTTAACTTGAGAGGTCTTCTTGGTAATGGTAAGATGAGCATACATTCTGAAAGATTTGAGGAAATTGACATAATAAATTGCAAATATATTCCAATATGAAGAAATGTGGAGGAAGAGGCTAGGGAGCAGGTGCTCTGAAAGCAGGAGGAGTCTTCATGCTGTCTCCTGAGAAGAATTATTTTCCAGATTTCTCTAAAACCCTAGTTTACTAACACTAGCAACAGACAAGTAGCACCCCAGTCAAATAAGAAATCCTCCTGGAAAAGGAGAAGAAAGTCCTCCCTTGAGGGCTTCAGCAATGTTCCTTTCTTCAGGAGCAGCTCCCTCCAGCAAGAGGCCTGCCTATGATTCTCCCTTGGGTCAGTGCAGTCTGGTTAACCACCTGCTGGGCCTGCTAACTGCCTCTCTGCTGATTTCCATCCTAAAAACAATGCCTCTCAAACTTTGGCTGGCATCAGTCACTTGGGGGGTTGGTTTGTAAAAGCACAGATTGCTGACCCCACTCTCAGAGTTTCTGATTCAGCAGGTCTGGGGTGGGGCCCACTAATGTGCATTTCTAACTAGTTCCCTAGAGATGCTATTGCTACATCTTGAAGAAATGCTGCTTTAATATATACAATAGAAGGATTTTTAAATAGTTGTTTATTAACAAATATAGATCATTTTCTGTATTCCAGGGGTACACTTACTAACCACTTTTTACTGCTAGATGCTGAGTGTTTAAAATGTTTCCAAAGATCTCTGAATCACAAAATCACAGAAGCTCAAGTGTTGGGCATTACCTTATAGAGCCAGATTTTCTAATTTTGTCTTCTTCCTTTCTCTCTCTCTCTCTTTTTTTTTTTTTCCTTCTGAGATAGAGTCCCACTCTGTTGCCCAGGCTGGAGTGCAATGGCATGATCTCAGCTCACTGCAATCTCCGCCTCCCAGGTTCAAGCGATTCTCCTGCCTCAGCCTCCCAAGTATCTAGGATTACATGCGTCCGCCACCATGCCCAGCTAATTTTTGTATTTTTAGTACAGATGGGGTTTCATCATGTTGGCCTGGCTGATCTCGAACTCCTGACCTCAGGCAATCCACCTGCCTTGCCCTTCCAAAGTGCTGGGATTACGGGCGTGAGCCACCACGCTCGGCCCTTCCTTTCTTTATGAAGCTTTAAATACATTCACCCTTTATGCTGCAACTCAGTATCTCTAAACTTCGTGGTAAAGAATCAGTCTTCCTCTCTGGCCAGCTGTTTTATCAGTAAATGGCTTGTTTTTTACCTTTTTTCTTCTTCATAGGTAAGGATGGTGGTCTACAGAATACAATAACTTTTATAAAAACATTGTAAATGGACAGGATATTATTAGAATTGGTCCTACTTATGATCACCTCCCTTTTCAAAAATATCACTGCTCAGTGCTAGCTGGCTTTCTGTTCTATTTTTTGATCTTCTGTTGTTTTTCTGTATGGGTAACATAGTATAATTCTTGCAGATGAGGATCCAATGTATTTCTTCTGTTTTTAGTTCTTCTGAAAACTTTTTTTGTCTTTTCTGTAAGTTCATAACATGTTAGTATCAGAGGGACTTTCTATCACAAGGTCTCCTTACTTGCTTTTTTTCATTTGTTTACATTATATTTTTAAAATTGTGGCAAAATATATGTATCATAAAGCTTATTCTTTTAACCTTTTGAAAGTGTATAAAATATATGTAACATAAAGCTTATTCTTTTAACCTTTTGAAAGTGTATAATTGAATGTTATTAAGTATATTTACAAGGCTATGCTATCCATTTTCAGAACTATTTCATCATCCAAAACAGAAACTCTGTACTCATTAAATAATAACTTCCCATTCTCCACTCTCTATGGCCCCTGGTAACCTCAATCCTACTTTCTGTCTCCAAGAATTTGCCAATTCTAGGTACCGCATATAAATGGAATCCCACAATATTTGTTCTTGTGTCAGGCTCATATCACTTCATTTACCATAATGTTTTCAACGTTCATCCCTGCTTGCTCTTATAATCTGTATTTCTTATTGGAGCTTGCATTTTTTCTAGAGCCCTTTTCCAAAAGAAATCTCTCTTCTTTTTATTTTATAATCATCTTCTCTTTTTTTTTTCTTTTTAACTGAGTCTACTTATCATAAAGGTATGGGTTCTGGAATTGTTTCTGTTTGGCCTTTACTAGCAGGTGAATAGAATTCTGTGTGCTGATTATTTATTTTGTGACTCGTGCAGTGTCTCTGAAATCTCTGCTGTTATCTTATTCCATAGCCAGCCACAGCAAGTAGAGTTTTCCCAGAACATTTCAGGAGTGTCTTAGAATTTCTCCAAGAGATCTCTTTCTAGTTCCTTCTGGAAGTAATCTGTAAAGCTGAGGGCCTTAGAAATAGAGGGAAAAAATACCTGTTAGAAGCTGTATTGATTGGACTTTACCTGCAAAGCAGCTGCTGCTTTAGCATTCTGTCGTTAACATGGGTATTGTTTTTTCTCACATATTCAGTAAATAAAATAAGTAGATGCTACTGTTATGGAAAAGTTTAAAAGACAGTAGAATTTTTAAGTCACTAACTGTATTTTGTTTCATAAACCTTTGCCTTACATCTGACAAGGCAGCAAGCACATGACTCTCTGCCAAAGGCAAAAAAATAATAAAAGTCAACAATCTTCTGATAGATATAGTTAGAAGAGGGTGACATCTTTCTGTTATCTATGAGTTCAGCCTGCATATCAATTTATTAAAGTTGTGGAGAATTAAAGGTTGTCTCCAAGCAAAGTAAGTAGTACAGACAAACCACTGCCTCAAAAGAAACCCAATGACAGTGAATTCCTTTTTCATCACTGCAAGTCACACTAACTTAACAACTGCTTGAAAATAAAGCTGTGTTCAACTACTACCCAACTATCAGTTGGACAATATCAAGCATCCAACTAATTAAAAATAAAGATCTCATTAGTGTACATATGTACGTGTGTATTTTCTATTTTTAGTTCGTCTCTGGTATATATGTGTTGTTATATATATATGTATATACACACACACACACATACATTAATATATATACAGACACACACGCACTGTGCACACATGATTTGAAGACATCTAAGTAGCCACTAGTTCCTTCTTTTTACCTTCTTTTAAAACATTGCTTATTAGTACTAATTAGTGAATGATGTTTAAGAAAATCATATTTTTAAATTTCCTTTTGTATATGATAGACTCTATCCAGTTAGAAAGAAAGAGACTGTGTTATTTTTACTGGATTTTCAATTTAATGGGCCAAGCTTGGATTCCTTTCTGAGTTCAAAGTTACTTAAGCAAAATGGGAAGCACAAATAGCATTGTGTATACCTTTTATAGGCAGATAAAATAGAAAGAACTTTTACAGAACCATCAGCCTTACACATACATTTTGCCTCAATTCTTGATATTACATTTCCCGTCCAACATTATGCATTCAGGAAGTTATGTTTAAAAAAAGGGCTCACACTACAGAACCAAAGAATGAAGAGATGATTATAAGGATGGAGCTTTAACTCCTTTGCCTTTCTTGAAACTCTGCTAGTTAAGAACTTGAAGCATCCAGTCCATTTTGCTGTTGAATTTTCCAGAATGGAAATTTTTAATTGATATTAAAAAGAAAGTTTTCTTTCTAGTTATTTATTCTCTAGTACTTTAAGTACCACAAATTCTTTCATTCCAATGTAATCAAACAAATATTTGAAGGACACTTTGTCAAGCCCTGATTCCTAGTGGAAGATTAGTAAGCAGAGTTCCTTCTTGCAAAGTGTTAACAATTTGGCAAAAGTAAAGAAGGAATAAGATGAATATACACATATGGTTAAGGTAAAGCAGAAATGCCAAGGTGTGGTACAAAGTGCTGCTCAAAATGTTTTAGTCAGGAAAGAGATCAGGTGCCCTTGGAAGGATAAGAAATAATTTTAGGCCAGGTGCAATGGCTCACACCTGTAATCCCAACACTTAGGGAAGCTGAGGTGGGCAGATCACTTGAGGCCAGGAGTTCGAGACCAGCTTGGCCAACATGGAAAAACGCTGTCTCTACTAAAAATACAAAAATTAGCTGTGTGTTGGCACATGCCTGTGATCCCAGCTCCTTGGGAGGCTGAGGCAGGAATATCACTTGAGTCTTGGAGGCAGGGGTTGCAGTAAGCCGAGATGGTACTACTGTACTCCAGCCTAGGTGACAGAGCCAGAGCGAGACCCTGTCTCAAAATAAAAAAAGAAAGAAGAGAAAGAGAGAGAGAGAGAGAGAGAGAGAGACAGAAAGAAAGAAAGAAAGAAAGAAAGAAAGAAAGAAAGAAAGAAAGAAAGAAAGAAAGAAAGAAAGAAAGAAAGAAAGAAAGAAAGAAAGGAAGGAAGGAAGGAGGGAGGGAGGGAGGGAGGGAGGGAGGGAGGGAGGGAGGGAGGGAAGGAAGGAGGAAGGAAGGAAGGAAGGAAGGAAAGAGAAAGAAAGAAAAAGAATTTTAGATGGCAGCATTTGAGATTGGTCTTGATTCTCAAAGTTTAGTGTGCATCAGAATTACCTGGAAGACTTGTTAAAACACAGATTGCTAGGCCCCATACTCAACATTTTTTATTTAATACGTCTGGAGTGGGGCCCAGAATTTACATTTCTAACAAGTTCTTAGGTGATTCTGTTACTGCTTTTTCAAAGACAACTCTTGGAGAACCACTGCTTTAGAGAGATTAAAAAGGAGTGGAGAATGTTCAGCAAAACGAAAGAAAATGAGCAAATTTGAGAAGCAGGAAACTGAAGGGTACTTTAAATAATAATAATAGTAATGACAAACAACTAACTTTTTGAGTTATCTCAATTTTGCCAATGAGGAGATTAAGTTTCAGAGAGGTTAAAGAATGGACTTGAAGTCATAGAGCTGATTATTGGCAGAGTCAAAATTTGGACCCATGGAGTCAACAATTCAGAACCTATGTCTAATTGCCATGATTAATAGTAGGAGTTAGTACATCTGTATTGACACAGGCATTTTGTGAAGCAGTAATGAAAGTTAAGGCTTAGGATACAGGTTGCAGTTGTATTTCAGAGGGCTTAAAGCCAGGGTAAGGAAGTTTATACTTAGGATGTCAATAGAGATGTATTAAAATGTTTTGAGCAGGATTAATTGATTGAGTAGCAATGAATATAATCAAGAAAGAGAAAATAATGGAAGCCTAGTTAGAAGCTTTTTATAACAGCCCAAGTAAGAGGAAAGGAAGGAATAAACCAGGGCATTTGCAGTTGGAATAGAGTAGAGGCTATGGAGGTAAGAGCTATTTTTGTAGGTAGGCTGTAGTGGTGATTCCCAATCTTACCACCAACTGTGATTCCGTGATCCAAAAGATTTGGTTTATGAAGCAAACTATATTTAACTAAACAAAGATAAACATGTTCCATTTGAGATTAGTATTTTTCCCATTATGACACAAATCTAGGTTGTAACTAACAGTTCATAATCATCAAATATTAAAAAAAAAAGTCACAGCACTATCCTGGTTGTGGTAATGATAAGCACCAAACTTGAACAAAGGAGTGGAAATTTTAAAATATTTTGCTGCTTTGTGTATCAGATCCTTGTTATTATGCCCATATCCAAGATCAGTCACATGATCAACATTTTAAATTTAAGTCTGATCTACATTCATGTTTCAGGTATTCTTCTGATGCTATCAAAAGACATTGTAATGTTTTAATAATCCTTAGACAATACATGTTACCATACTGATATAAAATAATTTCAGGCCGGGCACGGTGGCTCATGCCTGTTATCCCAGCACTTTGGGAGGCCGAGGCGGGTGGATCACTTGAGGTCAGATGTTCGAGACCAACCTGGCCAACATGGTGAAACCTCATCTCTACTAAAAATACAAAAATTAGCTGGGCTTGGTGGTGCACACCTGTAATCCCAGCTACTTGGGTGGCTGAGGCATGAGAATTGCTTGAAACCAGGAGGCAGAGATTGCAGTGAGCCGAGATTGCACCACTGTACTCCAGCCTGGGTTACAGAGCAAGATTCTGTCAAAAAAAAGACCAGCCAAAGCAAAGAAACCCATGTGGTTTTATGGGTAAATATATAATTTAAACTAGATATTTTAAAATTGAATATATCTTTCCTGTCTTTATGGTTCTAAAACTACAGGATTTTATTACCTGATACTGTGTGTGGGGTCTAGAAGTTAAGGAAGACTCTCTAGGTTCAGGTCTGTTTTGGAAGAGGGTGGAGTATTGATCAAAACAGGAAGGTCAGAAAAGAACCCCTCTGGGAAGAGTTGGTGCTGAAGATGAGATGGAGTAAGAGAGGCATGTTGGGCTGTCAGTTTCACTCAGGACCCATGGCAGAATATTGCTATCAACGAGCCATTACAAAAACAAGAAGAATTGAAACATTTTGGAGGCCAGAAACACCACATTGATATTTCTCTCCAGTGTGAAATATTTTAACCTGAAAAACTTCTAGATGCAATTTTCAGATAAAATAGGCCTATTCTAATGGTGATGTAAAAGTTCCACTTAGACTTTCTGTCACTGCTCATACCTGTAAATCCCATGGGGGGAAAGTCATGATTTCCTTTAGACATAACAGTCGTAGCCCACAAATAAGCCACCACGAAATAGTCAAGCAACAGGCCTCCAGTAGTTGCAGCTGGAGAAAGCACTGGATAAAGTGATCCAATTTCTGCACAACAGGATCTAGTCTCTCCTCCATAGTAGCATTTAGCCTGGAAGTCAGTCATTCTCATACTGTCAAAAGCCAGGGTGCCAGAAAAGGGAATCTTCACAAAAGCAAATATTTTACAGAGGACTTGAGAGAGTGTCTCTCAGTGTTTCAGTATATATTCCATAGCAAATTAGGAATAACAATAGCTAGAGTTATAAATACAATTCATTATGTATATTTTGAAATTGAATTTTGATCAATTAGCATAAAAATACTGAATATGCATTGCAAATTAGCATGCCAAACTTGCTAAATGAAATAACAGCCCTGACACGTACTTAAGTAGAAAGTGGAACTACACAAAAATGGAGGAATATCAGTAGATAACATGTAAACCAGGATGATGAAAAAAGAGGACACAAGTAAGGTCACTGCGGGTATATTATTCTTAGCTACATATAGCTAACTGAGTCACCATTTTCTAAGGAGGAAAAATTAGAAGGAGTGCTGAAAGGGAATAACTCCAGACTGTTAATTACTTACAGTGAATATATGTTTGCATATATTTGCTTAAAGTAGCTGTTAAGGAAGCTCTATTTAATTTATTCCTCAGTGTGGGCTGAGTCATCGACAATTATACTTTTCACTTTTTTCATAGAATCCAGGACAAGAAGAATCTTTCAAGTGTTGCTAACCAGAACTGAGCAGATCCAAGCAGCAATCATAGCCAAGCCATTAGTCCATGTATGGAGAGACCAGAGAGGGCATCCCCACGTGGTGATGTCTCAAGCTTCAGGAGCACTCAACCAGAGTCAGTGTAGCCCTTGGCAGCTGGTGAAGCACAACCTGGGACAAATGGAAGCTTTAGCAATGAACCGATAGGTCAAGGCTAACCAGAAAGAATGCAGCTGGGTAATGCAAGCTATCCTATCTTGTAATTAAAAGGGTTTTTTGTGTGGTTACCTGACGTAGTTACTAAATGGCTTGCATGAAATAACATGCAACATTCTGCAGTTACTGTGCTATTACCTTATATCATCACCCTACAGTCAAAAGACAAAAAGAAAATTCAGGGTGAAGCTTTTAACCGCAATTTGTAGCAAAGATGTTTGGAATAAAAACACATTGCTTGTTACCACTGGCTCTTGTGTTAATCACCTAATTGCAAATTGGTATAGACTTTTTTTTGTCTCTTCCCACAGGCATTCAATGGCTCAATTTTTTCCTTCCTGTTTGGAGGAATGGAAATAAGACTAGTGAACCATGGGACTATATTCTGAGCCCATAGTTCAAAGATAAAATATAATATAAAAATGGAAATGTTCTGTAAAGCAATATATAAATCTTTATTCACAGAAAAACCTATCAAAAACTTCACATTCTGGAGAAGACATTTTTGAATATTGCTTGACTATTCAAATTCAATTTTGAATATCTTTGAATATTGCTTTCCTTTTACCATGGTCCATTCTGGCATTTTGACCCTCCTTTCTTAAAAAGAAGCAGACTTAAATCCAAATTCTGCTTACTATATTCTATAGGTGACTGTTACCTTCTACTAATGGAAATAACTGTGACCACTGGTTGTTTGTGGTTACTGTTATTATATAGACCAAGAGAACAGTCTGCATAGTCATCCCTGGCACCTAGATGTGTGCCATTCAAGACACTCACACAGAATGTACAGCCTTATCAGGTGGATGAGAGGGCTTAAGTAAACTAGTGTGAAGTAAGCTAGTTAGCACAGTGTTCTACCAAAGGAAAGGGAAAAATGCACATATGGGGTCCAGGCAGTTATCATCTTCCATCTTCCTTCCTCCTCCTTTTTATTTTTAAACTTCCCTTAAATGCAAAATATTTGTTATAGAAAATTATATCTGTAGTGATGAAAGGTATAAAGAAGAAAACAAAAATAACCCTTTCCCCCACCTTGAAATTAATGCAATTACTATGCATTTTAAAATTCTTCCCTTTTCAAGATTTATTATTTCTATTTTTCTATACTTCTGAATGTATTTATTTCATTACATAAAATGAATGTATATGTTCATCAGTCAGGAAATATTTTGAGCCTATAAGGACTAGTTTCGACAAAGACAAATTTCAGGTCAATACGGTGTAGGGATTACAGATGATCCTTTTATAAACTATTGGAAGGAAAAGAAAATGCAGAATTGGTCATCTTATCCAGTTGTCACATAACATAGGACCAGGATATATATCTGATTTTTATGTTTATTTTTTTAGTCTGGTTGAAATACTATGTTCACCTCCATTTTGGTTCTGTTCCCAGAATCTTCTTTTTCACAGCTCTGGGTTATATATTTCAACTAATTATCTTAATATATTTATTTTATCTTCTAGTGTATTTAATCCAAAATTTATGTTTGTAAAAAACAAACTTGTCTTATAAAATGTAACCTTGAGGGAAGAAACAGCACACATCCAAATAATGAATAAGTGGGGTGAAAGACAAAAGAAAAAGCTGTGACTGCAGCTTGAGTTTGCAATCTTACCTGCTCAGTTAAAACCCCCTTACTTTCTGAACCACACAAAAAGGACTATTTTTGTTGTTTTAAAATCACAGCTGAACATAACACCAATGAAATAATTTCATTCCTAGCAGCTAAAAAAAAAAAAATCTAGTGTCTCTAAATCTAACAGAGTAAGACTCCATCTCAAAAAAAAAAAAAAAAAAAAAAAAAAGATTTTCCTCTTTCCTCTTTATAATGGGCTGAACTTGTCATGTTGTAATTCAAAGGCTTTCTAAAAACTAACCTTATTGAGTGGATAAGGTGATAAACCTCACTGGCTCTGATTGAAAATGTAAAAACTGAAATGAAAATGTTGAAGGCAGGAAACAGGTTTTCGTCAATAAATTGACATGGGATGAATTAATTAATTAAAATTTATCCAGTTTAGGCCTTCTAGCCTTTCATAAATAGTCACAGGTTAACCTGGCTCCCAGACTGATTTTCCTAGGATACCCTTAAATCAAATGTCTTAGCTTAAGAGTAAACCAAATTCACCCAACCTTTAGGTACATATAAACAAATCTGAAAAATTTGCAGAGGAGGTAAGGAGTATGTTGTGTTCATGAGTCTTCTGAGCAAAATTTTATTCCTGGAAAGAAGGAGTTTGACCAATACTATAGAAAAGGGGTGACACTGTGTCTTGCCCCTCAAATTAATCCTTAATACTCAGACTAATCCCTGGTATATACATGTAACAGGTTCAGTAACTTTGCCAGAAAGTGGACTAGAAACTTCAGTAGATGATGGACTTGGCTGCAAGTATTGCACTCTCAGCTAGACACGGGTGGTGGCTGCTGCCTTTGATGTCCTCAGTAAGAGGAAATATTACCCTATAAAAAGGACAGGAGAAGAGAAGCACTAGTAGGGGGTCACCAAGAACATTAGTTTGTGGAACACAGAGGAAGAAGTTCTTGAGAAGCCTCATACTTCTTAGCAGAAAAAGAAGCTGAGTCAGGAAATATTGTTTTGTGATCATTGTTTTGACTATATATTTATTCTCCGGCTGTGGTGACCTAGGAAACATGGATTTTCCACCAGCTTAGAGTTTGTGTTAGAATAAAGATGACTGAAGGGGGTGAAAAAAATATCTGAGGCATTGAAACATTATTATATATGCATTTTAGACAATATTTATAGTTCAGATTTAAGTGAATTGGTTGTATATTACTGATCTGCATGGTTTAGTTGGATGTTGGATGGGAAATGTGACATTAGAATGTTTATCAACTGATAAAATGTGATTTATTAAAACTACATGGTGTGAAGAACATTGTTAAATGCCATGGAAGGTTGACATTAGTGGGAAGCAAGACATGTGTGGCAAATTCCTACCTCTACTGAATGTATCCATGTTTTTATAACCAGGACCATGGAGTTATGCAATTGCCTTTCTTATAGGCTAAATGACTATCAGTAATTATTAAGAGTTGTTATAAATGATAAGAATGTCTTTCAGGCTTACTTTGAAAAGGCTAACTATTGGTGGGTCTCCATAAACATGCGCTTAGATAGGGATTCGGAGCCCAGATAGCTGGTAGAAGAGGTCCAAAGGACAGCACCGTACTTCAGGAAATACAGCTTATCAGGAGAGTATGCTAGATGCAAGGGCCTTGAGTTTTGTTCACTGCTGCAGCCATAGCTCCTAGAACAATGACACTCACTAAGTATTTGTTGAATGCATGAAGAAATGGACATGCAGTGGGGGCATCTCAGGTGGCTCAGGCAGCAGGGGAACCAACCAAAAGCAAATTATGTGAGCATGACTCAGCTTCAACTGAAATTAGAAGTCATCAAACTAGAAAAGGCCATATTATCTTATCCAGGAAGCAAGGAAGACAGTTCTGGTCCGGGGTTAACTAGAGAGGAGTATTTAGATCAAGGGCCACTGAGAAAAATTGGTAACCTAATGGACTATTCATCAGCTATTTATGTCTGTTGCTGCATAACAAAGTTACCCTAAAACATATCAATTTATTTTGGAACCCAGGAGCAGCTTAACTGGGTGGTTCCAGCTCAGGGCCTCTGATGAGGATGCTGTCCAACTGTTGGCTAGGGCTGCAGGCATGTCAAGGCTTGACTGAGGTTAGAGAGTCTACTAAGCTCACTCCCATAGTTGATGGTGGGCCTCAGTTTCTCATTGGCTGTTGGTAGGCTGGCAGGTTCTTGCCATGAGAACCTCTACATAAGACTGCTCAAACATGGCACATTGCTCTCTCCCAGAGTCAGTGATGAAACAGAGAGAGAGAGAGAGAGAAAACCTGAACAGAAGCCACAGTCTTTTATAATCTAATCCTAGAAGTGACATCTCATCACTTCTGTATTCTGTATTCTGTATTCTGTTGCTTGCACAAACCAACCTTGGAACATTGTAGGAAAAGACTATTCAAGTGTGTGAATAACAGGAGGCAGTGATCTTTGGGGACCATCTTAGAGACCAGCTACAGTAGTAGCTATGGGGACTATTCCAAAACAGTATGTCCCCCAAGAGAGGAAAAAGTGAGCCAATCCTAACCCTCAAGGAGTTTATAGTCTATGTTGGGCTATAGAAATTTTTGAATAATTATTAAAAAAATTAAAAAGTAAGCTGTCAACAAGTTCAAAATAAAACCCCCAAATCTCTCTTTAGGTTTCTGCTATAATATTTGAACTGGAATGCAGACTGCTCTGAAACCCATCTAATTTGGGGCCTAAAGTCAGAAATTTATTTCCAGTCTATTATCTCTGAATCAGTCTCAACTGCCCAAACTGTCAGGAGAAGCAGAAAGGAGTCATCTTTTCAATTCAGCTTTTATTAGCTAATTTTCTAGACAGGACTGAGGGTAAATCCTTTTGGTCACTCCAAACCCTCATTTTCTGGCTTACCCAATCTCTGTTTGACATTAGGATTATCTTCACTGTAGAGGCTCCCTCAAACCTCTAGTACAGTCTTTATTTTAAAAAAGCTATATTTCTGTTTAGAGAGCATTACATCCACTCCAGTTTTATAGCTTATGCAAATCATTCAAAAGTCATATGGCAAGTGAGGACATGCACCTGTGTCCTGGTGCCACTAGAGAATGTCTGCTTCAAGCAGACAGGGCTCTTCTGTGGGCCGAACACAACAGACCATCCCCTCTGTGGAGTGTTTTTGTCTTCTCAGGGCTTGGTGAGGTGTTGCTCTTGGAGCTGCTGCATTCCACAGGGGGAAAGATCTGCAAAATAAACAGCTCTGGACTAAGAACTATAAGATCCATATTCGAGCACACCAATGGACTCAGTCCAGGATTCAGCTTGGGCAGCTTCTCCTGTGTGGATGAGGCTGGATGAGCAGCACTCCGTTATCTTTCACCAGAGCCAGCCTGGCTACACCACAAGGAGTTAAAGCTTTCTCTCTGCACACAGAGAAGCAATACCGGAGCAACCAAAGCTCTAATTGCTTCTCTAGAACTGACAGGGGGATCGGTAGATGCAATGACCTAATAGTTTTTTTCCACAGCTATTGTTCTGATCGCATGAGAGCTATTCGCAGTCCTTTAATACAAATTTTCCAAACCCTGGCAATTGTCATGATATAGGCTAAACTAACCTTTAAGCCATTTTGTTCCTTAGATCTTTGAAGCCACTGGACAATGAAAGTGCAGATTGCTAAACTTCAGCTGGTTTATAAAACCACATGGTAGATAACAATTACAATGGTCTTTTCCATTGCTTAGATAAGCTCTGCTGGTATGGATTAATAAACTTGATCTCAGCATTCCAATGAGGGAGTGGCTTTATTAAACCGAGTTTGACTCTAGCAACATAATTCTTTACAATAGAGTTAATGTAGGAAAATCTGATTCTTACTTAAAGGGATAGTGAAGCTATTTATCAAAATTTTGCTCTAATCTAAATTCTAATTTGATTAATACATAGTCTTCAATAAACCTAATCATATGGACATTTTCAAATCATAGTTGCTAATTACAGAAGCCATTTCTGCCAACTTTCTGGGGGCTAAGAAAGTCATGATTGAAAGGACAGTTTTTACTTAGGTCCCTGATGAGAGAGAGTAAGTAATGACTTCATTTAACACATGACAAAGAAACAAGTAAGTGTTTTTGGTGAACATATTCTACTTCTCTATTCTTCTTTGTTTCCAACAGTTTATTTCTGACAATTTTCTCATTGGCATGAGGTAGAAGTACTTGTCATAAACCAGTCTACTTAGTATAATCCAGTTGCCAAGGAAATTACACAAGGATTGTCCTACCTTTAACAAAATGTACTTAACCCTTGCACATAATGCTCCAAGAATTCTAGCCAGAGTGGGACAAAAAGGGGTGTGTGCTTGGGAGTATGGCTGCAAAATATCCCAACAGAAGCTATCTTGTCCCATGGACAGGTATCTTCACCGCTCGCACCATGACTTTGAAAAGTGCATCACTTGGTTGTTATCAATGCCTTCACAGAGGACACTTTATATTCATCTGCCAACATGTGCCAGGCAGAGAAGCAGGTACACTTAACAGCAGATGTGTAGCATAGTTATTAAGAGCAAGGATTTTGGACAATGATTGCATGCGTTAGGTTCCTATGTCTGGCATGCTAATTGGGTAGTGTTGGGAAAGTTATTAGACTCATCTGTGCCTTGGCTTCTTCAACTTTAAAATGGGAATAATAAAAGTATCTATCTCTTGGTGTGAAGTGATGATTAAATGAGTTAACAAATGTACTACATATAAAACAGTGCCTTCCATAAAGTTATGCTATATTTTAGTTATTATTGGTGTTATTATTATTAAAAATAAATATAGTCTCAATCAACTATTTTCACCTAAATTTCTCCCTGTCCACTCTTTCTCACAGTTATTTTTTGTTAAGTTTAAAGTCAGTTTTCACGAGAGCTTCAAGAAGTACAGCACTTTGCAGTCTGAGACTCTTATTTTATAGATGAAAACCAGCCCTGGAAAGGTTATATGAATGGCTCAAAGTGAAAAACTTGGTTGCAGTGCCAGGATGAGTATCCTATTATGCCTCCAATACTATAATTGTTGCTCGAAAGTCAGTATGGCATAGCTTTGGGGGCCTCTCAGACCTTGGCCAGAGGACCCCAAGCTCATTCTTCTCATGCTACCACTGTCCTCTCAATAAATCTGCATTCTTCTTCTCTCCACAAGAGCCAGATATTGTGGCCTTGAATCTCCATTCTGGCCACTTTCCCAGTTCCAGGCATTCTTATAGCAAGCATTAATGCAAAAACAAAAAAAAAGGTGAGTATTTCTGACCTTTTCTATGCATCAGTCATTACATTGGTAACAGAAACCAATCCAAATTAGCTTACCCAAAAAAGGAGATTTATTAGAACTGAAAGAAGATGTGAGCAATGACCCTCGAGAGGTCTTCAGAAGACTAAAACTAGGAGTTCACATTCCATCAGTATTCTCTTTCTGTCATCTGCTAGAGAAGCAGAGTGTTGCCCTAATTCTTCCAGACCAGGTCTCCTCACGTGCTAGGGACTTGGCCACTAGCAGCTCCAGACTCACCATCTTATGGATTTCTGATTATGTGACACAACAGGCCTGGCTTGGACTGTGTGCCCATCATTGCCAAGGAGAGGGGGTAAGGTATTATAATTGGCCCAGTCTGAGTCATATGTGAATCCCTGAGGCTTTGGGCGGGACCGGGGTCTGTTTTGAGTGGAAGGAGGAAAGTGGTACAAGGAAGACAGAACAGTTACTCTGATTAGCTTCTTCTGAGCGAAGTGTCAATTCATGGCTCTTTGTAGGCTCACGTGATACACATGTCTCTGGAATCTAGGTCTCAAATTAATTTGCTTGAAAGTAGGGAAGATAGAACACATGCTCCTGTGAATATTCTAAATAATCTCTGTGTATTATAGCATACATCCTGGGTTCTGAGATACCTTTCCTATTTTGAATGTTCACTGAAATTCTGTGGGGAGTAAAGCAAAGGGGGAAATGGAATTACCAATCATCCATTTCCCTGACGAAACTGTTTTTGACATCTGCCAGTCTGGGATTTAAGAGACCAAGACAGCCTTCATACAGCAACTTGCCCAATATTTATCATTGCTTATAATTATAAGAGCTTGTATTCGGCCATACTTGCCTTTGGTAACATATTTAATAAGTAATAGAACATGAACTAGAACTGAATCTTTTTGTCTCATTGTCAAATATTCTTTCTATATATTTTGCTAAATTGAGGCAAGCAAGGATATTTGTAGTTTACAGGCAACAAAGGCATTGAGTACAGTGTGCTAGGAATCTGGCTCAGTGTATACATCAATACGCATTTGTTGAATGAATGAAAATATCTTTGCTAATGTCACAGAGTAAAGCCTTAACTAGGGGGAAAGAGAAGTGAAGATGTGTGCAACAATGAGGCCTCACTAAATTCTCTTGACACGTGTCCACCAGGGCTGGCATTCTTCTTGAGTACTGGCTGAGGAAAGCTTTCGCTTGTTTTCTTTCCTGATTCAGATTGCCAGATCCTTGTGTTTGATTTTAAATTGATATGACAGCACGTCCTGTTTACTTGGATTAATTCACAATTATTCTTTTTGTCTTCTGTTCTATAATACAAGAGTTACTTTTTCATACCTGACCGGATGCTAAACATGTCCTTTATGTGTTTGAGTTTGTTTAGTTCTTGCAAATATGTTTCGCAACTGTATTTAACAACCAAATCAATTCACAGGATTGGGGTGGAGGAGTAATGAGTAGAGTGAAATTCTACAAGCTCTTTTGCTTGGCTGTTAATTAAATGATTCATTCTATATTAAGTATTACTGAAAGCAATTCTTAAATTATGATTAATTAGATCAATAATAACATTCTCACTGGGAGTTTTTTATTTCCAAAATCAGAACTTGACGCAAATACAGTTTTGCAAAGAACCTACTTCTGTTTCAAAACTGGGAAACCACTGATCAAATCCCAGAGAAATTAGAACAGAAACTTTATGCTCCGTAGTTATCAGTAAATCCAGTTTTAAAAATTGACACCCCACCACCAAATAGCCAATAATAGAAGTCCTTTATAATTGGCAGCAATGAGCCCTTTCGAACTTGGAGATTCCATCTGCAGTTTTCCCTTTGAGGTCCCAAACTCCTCACAAATAAATGATTTTACACTTCATGGAATAGAGGGGCTGGCCCAGTCTATAAGCAGTGAAAAATTCCTATGTGCCATCTTGTGGAGCTGTTGAATTACTCATCAACAAAATTAATCTGTGACTGTTTGCATGGGTCACTCAGTGTGCCACCTCACACATTACATAAGTGTAAATGTAAACACTGAGCTGTGCACATGCTGGCCTTGTACCTAAAAGGTGAAAGGAAAGTTAATTCTACACTTAGGGTCTTATTCATTATTTTCTTCTAATGTAAACACATTCACATCTCTTGGCCATCCTTTTGTTTTGAGGAATTTCCCCCTAAAATCTTAGTGTAATCTCAGTAGTCTTAACAAAGCATACGCCATGTTTGGGGTAACTTTTATGTTCTTTTTATCGTCTTTGTGTTCCTTATATAATTTTACCTTGCCTTTCTTTCTTTGTTCTTATCAGTCTTCTTTACATGCATCATTTCCATAATTTCCACAAATTCCTGAGTGCTCTTGGTTTTTATGTATTCTTTACGTTCTTCTTCCTTGAATCTCATGATGTCTCTAAAGAGATCTCGTTGTATGACAAGTGATGAAAACAGGAGGTCTTTATTCCCATTGGCACTGTTAGGTTGGCTTTCAGTATCCACTGTCTTAGTTTTTCTGGCAGCCATTCTGATAATACCTCTGTGTATAGAAAACTGTTTCAGACAGTTTTCAAAACAATGATAAGCTCTATAACCATGTCAGTGTCCCAAAGTGTCTAAGCATCGATTACATTTTTCGTGAGCCTAGATTTTTCTATAGACAAAGAAAAGTTTTCCCTCTAGTCTTTTTTTAATCAAGCTCCAGAGCTAACTTACAGTGAGTTGCTTAGAAGTGGAAGACCCTAGTCATTGCCTGACCCTGGGGCCCAAGTAGATCATGTGTGCATTTGACTGCAAGCCACTTGGGGTCTTAAACAACTCCAGGTGTGGACATTCTGTGTATATTCAAGACGTTCTTCCCAAAATCTTAACTAAAATTGCTTGTTGCCCATTAAATTTTATTCTTTTTGTCTGTCTTGTGTGAATTCCTCCACAAACTTAGTATGAAATTAATTCCACCATTATTTTATTCATTTCAAACAATCTTTTTAGTCTCACCTGTTGTGTGTGTGTGTGTGTGTGTGTGTGTGTGTGTGTCTTTCAGGTCTCTAAGAACACTAGGAATTTACGTAGTCCAAAGACTGGGGACAAGGGAGAGTTAGAAGCCTGACTTTCATATACAAGCAAAGAGAGAAATTGAGTCTGATCAATTCCCGTTGCCTCTGGCTGTCACGGGATGTCACTATTGATGACTGCTCTCAAGACAAGTGGTGTGTGCCATAGCTGTGATGGTTCTATGGTTTAGGCTGATCTAGACCCTGCCTAAGCCAAAGGGGTCCTTAGAGGGAGTCCATTACCACCCCACCAACACTAAACTTGCTTGGCTCTTTCCTATACAGCACATTAACAGGTCCCAGGTTTGCTGGATTGGTCTGGCCTGATATTTGTCCACTCATAGACCCAAAACAACATCTCCCTTCTCTCCTTCAGGATCCACTCAGTTTGATTTCGTTCATATTGAGAAGGCTTGTTCAACTGTCTTCTGAGGATGAATACTTTCAGTAACTCAAAAGTGTTTTATCTTCTGAAAAGGATTCAGAAGTGATTCCAGGGTACTGACAGCTACTCTTCTTTTGTTTGGGAAGGGTTACTGTCCCCAGGGTATAATCTTCAGTGAGATAAAGGTGATTGGTGATTTTGTGGCACTTTTCTAGATGACTTAGATTATAGTTTGTTTGTTTCCTAAATTGTGATATTTTTGAAAGGACACTAAGAATAATTGTACCAGAACTCCACTCATAAACAAGGGAATCTAGGATGTTCAGTTATTAAAAACTTTTTTCATTAGAGAGGAAAGAGAAATAGAAATGTAATGTATGGTGGACCTTCTACTACAATGGATAAGAGCCTACTAACGTTTTAACATCAAAAGAAAAATCAAATACCATTCACCGAAGGAGAACAGAAAAAAAATTAAAGTTTGTCTTCAAACAAAAATGGATATTATACTGATCACACAAAGTCCCATAACTAGATTTTCTTTCTTTATATAATCAACATTTATTGAGCACCAACTGCATGCAAGGTCATACTGGTCATGGGGAATGCATGTATGAATAAAACATTCCCCATCTGCTGTTTTGAATTTAAAAAATTTCAACTTCTACATCTGTTGTTTCTCTCCAAAACTGCTGGTGTTACTTGTATTAAGTAATAGTAAGATTGAAATTTTGTCAGGAATTTATCCATTTCTTCTAGATTTTCTAGTTTATTTGCATAGAAGTCAAATCCCTGAATAGACCAATAACAAGTTCTGAAATTGAGGCAGTAATTAACAGCCTACCAACAAAAAAAGTCCAGGACCAGACGGATTCACAGCCGAATTCTACCAGAGGTATAAAGAGCAGCTGGTACCATTCCTTCTGAAACTATTCCAAACAGTAGAAAAAGAGGGAATCCTCCCTAACTCATTTTATGAGGCCAGCATCATCCTGATACCAAAACCTGGCAGAGACACAACAAAAAAAGAAAATTTCAGGCCAATATCCCTGATGAATTGAACATCAATGTGAAAATCCTAAATGAAATACTGGCAAACCAAATCCAGCAGCACATGAAAAAGCTTATCCACCACAAACAAGTTGGCTTCATACCTGGGATGCAAGGCTGGTTCAACATACGCAAATCAATAAATGTAATCTGTCACATAAACGGAACCAATAACAAAAAACCACATCATTATCTCAATAGATGCAGAAAAGGCCTTCGACAAAATTCAACAGTCCTTCATCCTAAAAACTCAATAAACTAGATATTGAGGGAGCTCTGGAAAGCTCAAAATACTAAGAGCTATTTATGACAAACCCACAGCCAATATTATACTGAATGGGCGAAAACTGGAAGCATTCCCTTTGAAAACCGGCACAAGACAAGGATGCCGTCTCTCATCACTCCTATTTAACATAGTATTGGAAGTTCTGGCTAGGGCAATCAGACAAGAGAAAGAAATAAAGGGTGTTCAAATAGGAAAAGAAGAAGTCAAATTGTCTCTGTTTGCAGATGACATGATTGTATATTTAGAAAACCCCATAGTCTCAGCCCCAAATCTTCTTAAGCTGATAGGAAACGTCAGCAAAGTCGCAGGACACAAAATCAATGTGCAAAAATCACAAGCATTCCCATACACCAATGACAGACAAACAGAGAGCCAAATCATGAGTGAACTCCCATTCACAATTACTACAAAGAGAATAAAATACCTATGAATGGAATACAACTTACAAGGGATGTGAAGGACCTCTTCAAGGAGAACTACAAACTGCTGCTCAAACAAATAAGAAAGGACACAAATAAATGGAAAAACATTCCATGCTCGTGGATAGGAAGAATCAATATCGTGAAAATGGCCATACTGCCCAAAGTAATTTATAGATTCAGTACTATCCCCATCAAGCTACTATTGAATTTCTTCACAGAATTGGAAAAAACTACTTTAAACTTCATATGGAACCAAAAAAGAGCCCGCAGAGCCAAGACGATCCTAAGCAAAAAGAACAAAGCTGGAGGCATTATGCTACCTGACTTCAAACTATACTACAAGGCTATACAGTAACCAAAACAGCATGGTACTGGTACCAAACAGATATATAGACCAATGGAACAGAGCAGAGGCCTCAGAAATAACACCACACATCTACAACCCTCTGATCTTTGACAAACCTGAAAGAAACAAGCAATAGGGAAAGGATTCCCTACTTAATAAATGGTATTGGGAAAACTAGCTAGCCATATGCAGAAAACTGAAACTGGACCCCTTCCTTACACCTTATACAAAAATTAACTTAAGATGGATTGAAGACTTAAACATAAGACCCAAAACCATACAAATCCTAGAAGAAAACCTAGGCAATACCATTCAGGACATAGGCACGGGCAAAGACTTCATGCCTAAATCACCAAAAGCAATGGCACCAAAAGCCAAAATTGACAAATGGGATCTAATTAAACTAAAGAGCTTCTGCACAGCAAAAGGAATTATCATCAGAGTGAACAGGCAACCTACAGAATGGGAGAAAATTTTTGCAATCTATCCATCTGACATGGGCTAATATCCAGAATCTACAAAGAACTGAAACAAATTCACAAGAAAAAAACGACCCCATCAAAAAGTGGGCAAAGGATATGAACAGACACTTCTCAAAAGAAGACATTTATGCAGCCAACAAACATATGAAAAAAACCTCATCATCACTGGTCAATAGAGAGATGCAAATCTCTTTTGAGATTCCTATTCTATTAGAATGATGATCATTAAAAAGTCAGGAAGCAACAGATGCTGGAGAGGATGTGGAGAAATAGGAATGCTTTTACACTGTTGGTGGGAGTGTAAATTAGTTCAACCATTGTGGAAGACAGTGTGGCGATTCCTCAAGGACCTAGAGCCAGAAATACCATTTGACCCAGCAATCCCATTACTGGGTATTTACCCAAAGGATTATAAATCATTCTACTATAAAGACACATGCAAATGTATGTTTATTGTGGCACTGTTCACAATAGTAAAGACTTGGAGCCAACCCAAATGTCCATCAATGATAGACTGGATAAAGAAAATGTAGCACATATACACCATGGAATACTATGCAGCCATAAAAAAGGATGAGTTCATGTCCTTTGCAGGGACATGGATGAAGCTAGAAACCATCATTCTCAGCAAACTAACACAAGAACAGAAAACCAAACACCACATGTTCTCACTCATAAGTGGGAGTTGAACTATGACAACACATGGACACAGTGAGATGAACATCACTCACCAGGGCCTGTCGGGGGGTGGGGGGACTAGAGAAGGGATAGCATTGGGAGAAATACCTAATGTAGGGTGACGCGTTGATGGGTGCAGCAAACCACCATGGCACATGTATACGTATGTAACAAACCTGCACGTTCGGCACATGTACCCCAGAAATTAAAGTACAATTTAAAAAAAAGAAATTTTTTTTAGTGTTATAGAATTAGCATTGGTGAATTCCTTCTTTGTTATTGTTTTAAATTTCCTTTTAAAACAAACAGCAGTTGAATTAAATGTGTTGAATTGGGAATATACCAATATTTTATTCTTCTTAAAATTGGAGAATGTGATGACTCTGAAACATATGCATCCTGGCTTAGTCTAAGCATCAGTCATTGATTGCTGTGGCTGCCTTCAGTGTAAATCTTGTCTAACCTTAGTCTAGCTCAAAAGACAAAATGCTCTCAGTTAGATTTGACAGAAGAACCTGTAAAAACAAGAGGCTTACATTGTACCTCTGGATGGTTTGGAGTAACTTGTGATAGATACTCTGTTCACCTGGCATAATTAGATTCAACATTGTTAAAATGTCTGGATTCATAATCACAGCTCTTGGGAACATTAATAAATTGTGGAGGCCATTTTGTTTGCATTCCACAAAGGATGATCTTTTTGTAAAGCTTGCTGTGCAGGGGAGATTTTTGGGCTCTCTTCCAAGATGACTCAGCTCTTGTCTGGCTGTTCTATGAATTGGTTACTTGGAAAATAATGTAAATAACAACTGCAATGGTAAATTACAAGTAGGGACAGCAAGCATTCTGGACATCTAGCATGCAAAAAAGCCCTGCCCATTAAGGCAGGCATTTAGGTCAGTTGCTGATGCTATGGAGGCAGATGTTATGGGAACATTGTAGCGTACATGTGTTTGAGCATATCTTGCTCAGGGGTGCTGGATGTGCATTGCATTGCCTTGACCACAGACACTGACCACAACCAGGTATCTGGAGAGGATAGAACAAGAGTAGTGCAAATTTATAATCATTTCTGAAAAAACAAAACAAAAAAACCTCAAAGCTCCTCAAATTCTAGAATATACCATGTGGTTAAACAGCTAATTACATGCTGCCTATGTTTTCCTTAATTTGTTCCACATGTGACAGTCTTAGCTCCCCAAATAGACTGTAAGAAGGCATAGTCCCTGACAAAGCTGGGAAACAGCTGGTATTGGTATTGGAAGGAGCTGGTATTGGAAGTCTTCCCACCCACCCTCTCCTGGTGTCCTCCACCACCCTCCCCATCAGCCCCCAGAAGTACTACTGTTGTATCCCCTTACCCCTAATAGGACACTGTGCTCTAGGCCTACCCAGTGTGACCTTTCCAATTAGGCAAATCTGTCAGAATTTGCTCAGTACTTACTGTGTGACCTCTGGAAATCTCCTTATCTCCTTGTTTCCTCCCTGTATGGAGCTAAAAATACTGGATGGTTGTGAGCATTAAACAAAGTAAGGTATTAAAATGGCTTAAACAATGTGTAGCACATGTAAATAGTGTAATAAATGCTGCTCCTCTTTGCTTCTCCTCAGTTGAATTCTAACCATACTCTACACTTACTGAGGCTGACTTTCTTGAGTTACTTCTGTAAATGAGAATTATGTATTTTAGAGTAGAAAAGGCTTTAGAAATGATCCAGGCTGGAAGTTTTTGAGAAGTGTTCTCCATGGCCTCGGGTTCCCCTGGGACACCCTGAGGAAGGCTGCAGTATTGCCCAAGGAGCAGAGCTGGTAGAGCTCTGGCTTTTGACCTCTTTTAACCAGAGAAATACTGCTTTTATCAGTTGTAAATAGTGAGATTTTCATAAGATTTCATTTTGGGAATACAAAAGTGTTCTGTTCCTTGCCCCCACCCCCACCCCCCAAAAAATAGTTTGAAATGCTGCTTTGGCCAATACTTCATTTTATGGATAAGGGAAATGAAAAAAACTCAAAGATATTACAAATTCAAGCCTTTGCCTTGTTCTTTCTACCCCACCAAGGCCTTGGACTCTCCCTTCTTGGAGCACTTCCTTTAGTGTTTTAAATGCCATTTGACCAGACTCCACATTGAACTGTACTCTTGCAAGCTCTGTTCAGTAAAGATTTATTAAATTCAAATTACCACCAAAAGTTTCACAACTGTTTATGATTGAAGCCCCTTCTACGACTGCCAACATAATCTGAGTTTCATTTGTTCACTTTTTGAAATCCAAATATATTGGATTTGAAATCCAATATAGAGAATTACTCAAGTAATACAAAAATATGTGCTATAAACATTCAAACAATGAAGATGTGTGTAGCATAAAAAGCAAAAGTGCTTCTTCATCCATCAGCCTTCCCCTAAGTCAGGTCAGTTAACTTCCTACCCTACTGTGGAACCACTGTTAAAATTTTAAGACATTGAAGATATTACTCTGAATCTACTTACGTTCACATTCACATATAGTTTCAGTTTTCTCCATATAAAGAAAACCAAACTCCTTATATTGTTTGACTTGATTTTTTACTTCTAAAAAGTCATAGAGATATTTCTGAGTAAGTCCCTATGTATCAATGTTACTCTTTAAAAATTCTTCACGGTATTTCCATTATATTTCTTGGGGTGATTGTCACGAAAAATGGGCAAATAGATGGTTTTCTTTTTTTTTTCCATTACAAATACCCTTGCAATGAGCATTCTTGTATATATCTTCATGTACACGTTTGAAATTATATCTCTAGCTTGGGTGAGGTGGCTCACGCCTGTAATCCCAACACTTTGGAAGGCAGAAGCTGGTGGGTCACTTGAGGTCAGGAGTTTGAGACCAGCCTGGCCAACATGGCAAAATCCTGTCTCTACTAAAATTACAAAAATTAGCTAGGTGTGGTGGTGCGTGTCTGTAGTTCCAGCTACTCGGGAGGCTGAGGTGGGAGAATTGCTTGAAGCCAGGAGGCAGAAGTTGTAGTGGGCGGAGATTGCGCCACTGCATTCCAGCCTGGGTGATGGAATAAGACTCTGTCTAAAAATAAATAATAAATAATAAAAATAATTAATAAATAATGAAAGTGTATCTTTCGAATAAATCCTGGGAGAATTTCACAGTCAATTAAAAAACTTGATAGATGTAGACACACTGCCCTCCAAATTTCCATATTCATTTATATTCCCATTATTACTCTCAACCAATACAAAATATTTAAACATATATTTTTCTTTTATTATATTTTAAATTTTACGTCTTTAATTTTTCCAGTGAAAAAGATTAAAGTGATTTATTATTTTATTTTGTAACTCTTCGTTTCTTGACAGGGTTGAATGTCTTTGTACATGCTATTTTATTTGTATTTTGTTCTGTAAATTATCTCTTTATATCACTGCGCATTTTTCTATTGGGTTGTTTGTCTTTTTCTTATTCATTTATAGCTTTTAAAATGTATTTCTGACATTTTTTAATATACGTAATATATTTTATTTTAATCGTTTGTTATATATATTACACATTTTTCTTCATTTATTTTTTAACTGTTAACTTTGTTTATGGTCTATTTGATATGTAAGATTTATCTTTCCATACAGCAACATCTGTCAGTCTTTTGCCTTATGCCTTCCGCAAGCCCTGTCAAATTTTCCTTCCTAATTCAAACACTTCACTCTTCTTTCTGTCGTTCTTGCCTAAGACACTATTTTCTCTTGCCAAGACCACTGCAATAGCCTCATAACTGATCTGCCAGCTTCCACTCTTGACTCTCCACAATTCATTGTCCATACCTTTCTTATTAAAAAATATTTATGAGATATTACTCTGTTTAAAATTCTTTAATTAATTCACATTTCATTTAGGATAAAATCCAAACTCCTTGCTCCAGCTTGCTTTCTTACTCTAACTTACTCTATTTTACAGATCCTAAATGGTCTGACCTACCTCTCAGACTTCATCTTAGATGGGTACTATGCTTCAGCTACGTAAGTATTTAAGTTTCTCAAACAAGCTAAATTTAATCTTAGTTTATGGCCTTTGCACTAATTAATTTCCCTTAATAGAAAGTGTTCCTTCCAACTCTTTGAAGGACTTGCTCCTTCTTGCCATTCAAATATCAATTTAAATTTAATGTTTTCAAAGAAAACTTTCAGCCAGAAATAGCCAAAGTTACTCTTGGTCATCACACCAAACTTTGATTCTCACCACAACACACATTTCACTCTTTGATTCTCTTTTTTCCCAGTTAGTTGTTGGCTGAATGATCAGTCTATTTATTTTATATATATCTAGCCATCTACATATCCATTCATCTACTTCTCTTCATATCCACCTACTTATGTATCCATCCATCCATCCATCCATCCATCCATCCATTCATCCATCCATCAGTCCATCTCTTCTCTTGGACCTTTTGACTAATATTTTTAAAATTATTGCCTTTTAAGTAGAGTTTGGGGAGGGAGTACAGTCACATATATATGATTAATTGTAGGGTGGCCATATAATTTATCATCCAAAACAGGACAATTTGAGGGTAAAAAGAATTATAATTATACTGGGACGAGAGGTGAAACCTGGTCTCAGGCACATGATTATCCAATTTAATACCAGCAGTGTCTTTATTTAAATTATAGAAGCTTTATAAGATTTTAATATCTGTTATGTTTTATATTTCTTTATTCTTTATTTAATAAGGCTATTGACTATTCTAATAATTTTATTCTTCTTGATGAACTTTACATTAATATTATTAAATTCACATATCTCTATGTTGGAATTTTTTTCTTGGAACTGAGTTACATTTGGAGCAGAAATAACACTGATGTATGGCATTGGTTGGAAAGGACATTTTTAAGAAACATAATATATATCTTCATTTCTTTTAAAAAAATCTTTCAGAACATTTGATGATTTCTTCATATGTGCCCATGTAATTTTTAAACTTTTTTTCTAAATTATTTTATATTTTGTAGTACTGATGTAAATGGGATTTTTTTCCACCTTTTTTGCATTTTTTTAAGTTTTCATGACAGAGTCTTGCTTTGTCACCAGCTTGGAGTGCAGTAGTGCAGTCACAGCTCACTGCATCCTTGACCTCCCTGGCTCATGTGATCCTTCCACCTCAGCCTCTCAAGTAGCTGGGACTACAGGCATATGCCACCATGACCGGTTAATTTTTGTATGTTCTGTAGAGACAGGGTTTCACCATATTGCCCAGGCACTGGTCCTGAACTCTTGGGCTTAAGCAATCCACCTGCCTCAGCCTCCCAAAGTGCTGGGATTATAGGTGTGAGCCACTGTGCCAGGGGCTCCACTTTATTTTCGTACCTATTATTGTTGGTGTGTAGGAAAGCTCTTACTATTTGTCTAGTTTTTTCATAACCATTTAAAGCCCTAGTTTAGATTATTTTTTTTATTTCCCTGTTATTTGTGCAGGAAATATATTTGTGCTTATAGTGGGAGATGACATTTTTCAAAGATGTCCACAATAGCATCTGCCATCACAAATACTCTTCTAAATGTGACCCTGCCACTCTTCCACCAAGAGTCATCTTCCATTGAATCTGGGCTTACTGACTCACTTGTAGCCAAGAGAATACAGCAGCAGGGTTTCTGTGTGACATCTGAGGCCATTCATCTCCTGCCTAGTTCTCTAGAGCACTTCCCTTCTGGATGCTCCCTTTTGGAAGTGCTCGTCAGAATGCAGATGACATGCTGGGAGAGGCCCAAGCCACATGGAGAGGCCTCATGTAGGTGTTCTGGTTTATAGCTGCAGCTGGTGTTGTAGTCATCCTTGCTCAGGCACCAGACATGTGAGTCTTCTTTAAGCCTGGTCATCATCTATTCTTCCTAGCTGAGGCCCCAGACCTCGAGGGGAAGGCATAGGCCATTTCCACCGTGTCCTGTCTAAATTCCTGATGCTCTGAATGTATGAACAGTTTGGAGTTGTTTGTTACACAGCAGTAAGTAAATGGAACACTCATAGATGAGTGCAAAGAATAAGGAGTCATAATACCTCTGCCATCGGTTACCCTTAAGACCTTCAACATATCAAGTAAGCTTTCTTGGGCTCAAGTTTCCTTATCTGTAAAGGAGTACAGTGTTATTTGACCTTCCAAAACCACAGAGAATTGGTGAGAATCAAGTGAGAAAATAATATGAAAGCACTTTGTGGAAATGGATGTAAAATAAATAAATAAGAAGAGCTGCATAAATATAAAGACTATCTTTTGAGTCAATTATATGCATATTTTTCTAAATCAAATAGGCTTAATGATTCCCTAGGTAGAGCTGGCCCCACACTGCAGGAAAAGTGATCCTGGCCCCTCGGAACATAAGCTATATTTCCAAAACATGAAAAGAACTCTCTGCTCTTGATAAATGACTGAAATTCCTTCTGAGAAAGGCAAGATTTGTGTAGTTCCATTCAGAATTGAAGAAATCCAGATATCTCAGACATGACCTTAAGTAAAATTAAAACTGCTAGAGAGTGTCTCACCCTTGTTGAGGTTTTTCTTTACAATCTAAGGTTAAAATAATTACTAAAAATAATTGAAACTGCTTGTTGAGAGAGCTGCTTAGCGTGTTACTCCAAGGCAAACCAAGGCATTGGCCAAAATGGCTTAAGTCTCCAATGTGAAATGCCAGAACCATCAGTGATCAAGCCAAGCTCAGTAATTTCCATGCAACCCAAGTAAATCAGAGTTAGATAAGAAAGTGTTTGAGCTCTGCAAGGGCACTGAGAGAGATCTCCCTCTCAGTATTTCCACTCTGTTTTCATGTGAGTCTAAGAAAGAAAAGTGTTGATGCAGAAAGTATAAAAATTTGAGCTTCCTGATTTATGCCTAGGTTGTTCTCAAACCCAATCCCTGCTCATTCTCTTTTTGACACTGTTAATTATCCTGTATCTAAAACAATTTGAGCATCCCTTTCAGTTGTCTGTCTTGTTTTTTTCTTTAAGAATTTTATAGCTGCAAGTAGGCAAATGAACAGAATTTAGTGCTTAAAAACAGTATGATCTACTTACAGGAAAAACTCAAATCCTGTTATGCACAGTTAACAGCGTTAACTTTATCTATCTACCTTCTGAAACCCAGAAATGGAGTAAGGAGGGATAATGATATTTATTTCCTCATGTTGTCATGAAGATTAAATGGTCTTTTATGTATGGGAGAACAAAGTCATGTTAACATCTTTATCCCAATTTCCTTGGCTCAGATCCTCTGCAAACATTGCTGCTGAGCATCCTGACGCCCTCCTTCTTCTTTCCCCATTCACTCTAGGTATTTCTGGAATGTCCTATGTGTTTTCACACATGCCCACGTGAGGGTCTCAGCCCTTATAAAATTTGGAGTAAAAGAGTCCCTTTAACTTCGGCCTTCAACCTTTTGGCCCATAGGCTTCAGGCTGGAGATTAGACATAATTTTCTCTATAAGCCTATTTTCTTTCTCCCTCCCAATCTACATTTCTGTTCAGATTTATAACTTAACTACCTCTTACTTGTATGCAAATAAATTCATAAAATAGACTCAGGAATCACCATATCTTCCAGTTTCTAAGCTTAGCTAGACCCTGAATTCTGATTTGGGCTGACTGGGGCACCTGGCACGTAAGAATCTCTCCATTACAAGATCTAATTTTACCTTCAGAGAGGCTCAGTGGCATATCCAAAATCACAGAGTCAGGACTCCAACTCAGATCTTGTGACACTATAGAACCTCTTCTGTATGCAACAGTTGGAGTTAGACCCTGGAGCTAGATTGCCATCTTCAAAGCTGGGATCAGTGCTTTCTCATTAGTGATATTGGATCAAGTCTACTCAGGGACAGAAGACTCGAAGTCTATTTTGTGACTTAGCCTGGTTGTTGCCCTCCATGATTCTGATCTATAAAGGTCATTCTGCAAAATCTATGATGCCTTCCTACTTAGTAGGAAAAATCACATCTTTATTTTTCACCCTTGGCAAATATGTGAGTATACTTTTCTTGAGTAAATATTAGTTATTTGTGTTTAATTTCTATTGTGTACTCAAAATTTCCATCTATGGGCAGAGTCACAGCTTAAGTTAAACCTGCCTCATAGGATTTTTGTATTCAATATTTTTCTAGCTTTTAAACTTTAAAAAAAATCCTGGAATAATTCTTGGAGAACATTGGCAGAGACAGCTAGGTAGTGCTGTCACACACATACATACAGAAACATCCAGTGATTTTTAGTTTTTCTACCAAAGGACCTGCCCACTTGGTATCCAGATTCACGTACAAGTGACATGCAGTTAATGTTCATGGAAGTCAGCTGAGATAGCCCAGCCAGCTTATTCCCATGAACCACCCCCATGTAATTCAGAAAACCGATAGGTTGAAAATCAATATAGCATTGATTTCCAGCCAAGAAACTAGTAACTGTTTCTTGCATAGTCAAAAGAGATCAGCTAAACTGAACCCTAAGAGCCCCTTTTATGAGGCAGGCTTGCAGGCCTCCACAAACTACTGCCAGACGTTTTCTACCCCTTTGGAGGGGCTGGCCTACAGACTCAGAAAACTATCTGAAGCTCGTGGCTCTGCCCTGTCGATTCTTGAAGAGGTAGGGAAGTCATGGCACATTATTTTGTGTAAGAATAAAGGGTATTCAGTGAATGGAAGCATCATATAACTATTAAATTATAACCAAGATTATCATTATTAGGTATGTTTGCTACAAAATGTCTCCAAAAGAATCCCTTTCTGTTCTTCCTCATTGTCTTTATTTTGATTTCACTTCACTTCTGTGTCTTTTTATACCTCTTGGGCAGGAATTTATACCAAACTGAAACTTGTATCAAAAACCATAACCACCAGACTGTCTTGCTAACCCTGAACCAAAGATAGATCAGCAAATAAATATTTATTTAAGGCATGGGCTAAATGAAAGACTTTGTTTTTCTTTCTTTCTTTTTAAAATTCTAATGAATAGGTTTGAAATGGAATGAGCTTTTTTCCCCTTAATCGAGAACACCACAAAGTATTCTCAGAAATGAAGTGAACAAAATTTATGATTTTTAAAGTTCCAAAGTCTACAATCAAAGGGAGAGATCTGGGGTCACTGCCTCGGAGATGTATTTATTACCTGAGATGCTGGGCAGATGATTAAGCTTTTTATAGCTATGTCTCATTTCTTACCTGTCTTCCCTGTCTTCCCCCTTAATTTCAGGAAGTTGATTATTGAAACTTGGGCTGACCCCTGTACTCTCCTGGTGCTGTCTGTATTGGCACCCATGACCTGTAGAGTCTAGAAAGTCCTCGGAATGGGTAGGAAGCCATTCACCAATCAAATCTGTGCACTCCTATTAGCTCTTGAACCTTAGAAAGCAGATTAGATACTGCTCCAGCTTTCCAAAAAAGAGAGAGAGAAAAAAAATGTCAGATTTTCAAAAGGTATTATAGATAAGCACTCTCTCTTAAGCTTAAGCTTGGGTTATTTAAAATAATTACTGTAACACCTGTACTTTCCTTTATTTTCTGTACCAGGCAGAAATAAACCCGAGGACTACTTTGCACACTGAAATTTGCAGGAAAATGAGACCCTCAATTCAGCCTGACATTTCCATTAGCACTTAAATGAGTGGTAGCCTAGCAGCTCACATTAGAGACTTCTCCTCTCAACTAAATGTGACAGGAAATAACCCCTGGCACTTTGGGGGACAATTGTTCCTTCTCACCCCATTTCTATACACAAAAAGTCCCGCTGTTATCACCTATATTGATTTTAGCTCAATTTGTACTAGAGATAAAGATTTTCATTTTAAAGTTAAAAAAAAATCCCAGATTAACTTAGTTAATCTTTAGCACAACCTCATGAGCGCAGTTCTATTACATCCACTTCACACAGGAAGAAAGTAGAGGCATAATGTTTTACATTCCCTGACTATGTAGACTCTGATGGCCTAATTTGTTTTGTTTACTGCTGTTTTCTCAAAATCTAGAATGGTTGGCACATAATAGGCGCTCAATAAATACTTGCAGACTGAAGTGTGCATGCATGCATGAATGAATAAATGCACAAACAACCCCAAGGTCACATAGCCAACTGGGACCTAAACAGCTATCTAACCCCAATGCCTGTGTCCTTGGTGACCTTGGCACACAGATGATTCAGGTGGTATGCCTGCACTGTGACCTCACTCTACTCAGAAGAGGAAGGGGCTACCTGCTCATTGTCATAACCTTTGTGAAATCACCAACCAAGGTAGGACCAGATTTAGGTCCTCCTAGGGTTGTCGTAGCTACTTGTTTGGGTTTGATATGAATAATCCGATGAAGTGAAGAAGTAGGTAGTGTAATGGAATCTGATAGAACTCTTAACTGCCTAACATGTACCCTCTCTCTGCTCCAGTTCCATCATCTGGAAAATAGAAATAATTATATTTACCTCATGAGGGAACTGTGAGGATTAAATTTTAAAATATAGATAAAACACCTAGCATCAATGTCTTGTACATAGTGGGCATTCAGTAATAGTTTACCTTTTCCTCCACCCATTTAACCTGAAGCTCTGTCCCCATTTTTGGATAGGCAACACAATGCTCTGCTCTCTTCTTTTCAAGCATAGTGGAGAGGGAAAAAGCCTGAACAAGAAGATTCACCCTAGGGCATAGAGGATGAAAATGTACTGCATTTGTACTGACTGTTCCTCTGCAGGTAAAACATTCCCTTGCAGATATTTCAGCATGCGTGTTAAATACTCTGAGATAATTCTGGCATTTGTGGATATGAAATAAACACCAAATTGACTAAGGTGTTGTGGATGCTGAAACAAAGCCTAATTAAATAGTATGAAACACTGTTGGTAATGTGTAGCTGTTGTGAGGTTAGGGAAGGCAGCCTTTTCAGAATTTTTATTGAGAAGGAAGGATTAGAATTAAGCATTACTAAGGACTCAGATTTTACGAACACTTGTGTTTTAAAAAATGTACATATGAAGCTTAAAGTATCTTTTACAGAAAAAAAGGAGTGTCATCCGAAATGGGATTGAAATGCCTTTGAACGTTTTCCTTGAATGCAACATCAGATCCTTTTCGGGACTGAAGAGGAAGGGAGGCATTGGGAAAGAAGTGAAGTGGGGATCAGTGAGGCAGGCCTTAGGAAGCTCACTGGAAGAGTGGAGGCACCTGTGTCTCTGCCTCTGGGTCTTATCTTCACCCCAGCTGAGCCTTGCAGTGGAAAGTATTTTTGAAAATAAGCTTTAATTTAAAAAAAGAAAGAAGGAAGGAAGGGAAGGAGTGAGGGGGTAAGGGAGGAAGGAGGGAAGGAAGGAAAGAAGGAAGGAAGGAAAGAAGGAAGGGAAGGAGGGAGGAAGGGAAATGCCTGTTAAAGCACCTGCAGCAGAGTCCTGAGAGCTGGAGCTCAGGAGCTGCCACTACTGCTTACAGTGTATTGTTCTGAACTACCAGCATGATGAAGTCTACATTCAGAAAAAAATGTTACATCCGAAACTGGACACTCAGCCAGAACTGAAGCAAAGTTCCCTAGACTGGGAAATAAGCTCTCCCTTGCATTCTTGTTTCCTTTCCTACTGTCACCCAAAAGTTTAGCAGCATTGCTTCATTTCTGTAAAATGTCTTGAAGATTCGAACAATGGAAAGAAGGCCTTTAGTAAAATGTTTTCCCCTTAAAACAAGGGTTAATAAGGCTAGATTTAGGAATAGGAGTTTAAAGATAAAACAAACATGAAGTCCTATTTGTCTTCTCTCTTTCTGCCTCCTGCAGGGCCATAGTAAGTAGCCGTATGAGGACGGATGTTGGCTGTGTTTGTATCTCATTTCCATGGCTACTTCGCATGTCTTCCTTTTGTCCGTCATCTTCTTTTATTCTTGTCTTTATTTATCTTTTTTCCTATTCCTGCTATTTTAATTTCCACTCCATTGAATTCTGCTCCAGTCTTCTTCCTTTTTTCTGTCTTACTAATATGTTTATACAATAATTTCTCAGAATGACAGGTTTAGAGATACCCCTTCTTCACTCTGCCAATGTTAAATGCAAGAGATTTTTATTATAGAGTTTATTTAAAAGAATTTTTCTCTGAAAACTTTTCTTAAAAACTGGAATGCTCTTTGAGATAATTTGATACAGATTGGGGTGTAGCAAAATGAGGTCTGTGCTTCTGAGGCAGGAGAATAGGGCCTGGAGGCAGGGAACCTAAGGACTTCCTAGAACGAAATCAAAGGGAAACACATCAGCTATGACAGGAAATAGCCTCTTCATTTACATAGGGCATACACTAATAAATGACTTTGCAACTTCACTTTAGCCTCTTATTTACATAGGACATACAACAAGTAACCAATGGAAGCCTCTAGAGGGTATTTAAGCCCCAGAAAATTCTGTAACTGGGCTCTTGAGCCCCTATGCTCAGGCCTGCTCCCACCCTGTGGAGTGTACTTTCATTTTCAATAAATCTCTGCTTTTGTTGCCTTATTGTTTCCTTTCTTTGTTGGTGCGTTTTGTCCAATTCTTTGTTCAAAATGCCAAGAGCCTGGACACCCTCCACCGGTAACACGTCCCAGCCCTGAAGATCTTGGTAGATCCCAGACAAAGTAAAATACGTTTGCCTTTAGTTAGAATAACGTACCATAATAACTCGAGAGAATATTGTAGTATAATTTATAGGTGACCTAACATGTTTTCTGTGTGGATGATAGCAGACTAAATTATGAACCCCGAACCTTCATAATATGATTATCAAGCTTAATAAGAATTCTAAGTGTAACTTTGAACTTGTTGACCAGCCTCTTCTGGTCCCCTCTCTCTCCTACCCTCCCCAGCCTCTGGTAGCCACTGTTCTACCTTTCCTTCCATGAAATAAATTTTTTTAGATTCCACATATGAGTGAGATCATTTGATGTTTGTTTTTCCGTACCTGGCTTATTTCACTTCACATACTGTCCTCCAGGTTCATCCATGTGCCATCCACCTATCAGTGGGCATTTAGGTTGCAGTTGGAAAGGAAGAGTTAGTTCTAGTGTTCTAGTACACAGAAGGGTGACTATAGCAAAGCACGATGTAGTGTATATTTCAAGTTAGCCAGAAGACATTTTTAATATTATCACCACTAAGAAATGATAAATGTTTATGGTGAAAAATATGGTTATTACCCTGATTTGATCATTAAACAACATATACAGACATTGAAACAACACACTGTACCCCATAAATATGTGAAATTATGTGTCAATTGAAAAATAAACATTAATTAATTTATTTTTTGGATCATATTATTTTATTTTTATTTATTTATTTATTTATTATTATTATACTTTAGGTTTTAGGGTACATGTGCACAATGTGCAGGTTAGTTACATATGTATACATGTGCCATGCTGGTGCACTGCACCCACTAACTCGTCATCTAGCATTAGGTATATCTCCCAATGCTATCCCTCCCCCCTCCCTGCACCCCACAACAGTCCCCAGAGTGTGATGTTCCCCTTCCTGTGTCCATGTGTTCTCATTGTTCAATTCCCACCTATGAGTGAGAATATGCGGTGTTTGGTTTTTTGTTCTTGTGATAGTTTACTGAGAATGATGATTTCCAGTTTCATCCATGTCCCTACAAAGGACATGAACTCATCATTTTTTATAGCTGCATAGTATTCCATGGTGTATATGTGCCACATTTTCTTAATCCAGTCTATCATTGTTGGACATTTGGGTTGGTTCCAAGTCTTTACTATTGTGAAGAGAGCCGCAATAAACATACATGTGCATGTGTCTTTATAGCAGCATGATTTATAGTCCTTTGGGTATATACCCAGTAATGGGATGGCTGGGTTAAATGGTATTTCTAGTTGTAGATCCCTGAGGAATCGCCACACTGACTTCCACAATGGTTGAACTAGTTTACAGTCCCACCAACAGTGTAAAAGTGTTCCTGTTTCTCCACATCCTCTCCAGCACCTGTTGTTTCCTGACTTTTTAATGATTGCCATTCTAACTGGTGTGAGATGGTATCTCATTGTGGTTTTGATTTGCATTTCTCTGATGGCCAGTGATGGTGAGCATTTTTTCATGTGTTTTTTGGCTGCATAAATGTCTTCTTTTGAGAAGTGTCTGTTCATGTCCTTTGCCCACTTTTTGATGGGGTTGTTTGTTTTTTTCTTGTAAATTTGTTTGAGTTCATTGTAGATTCTGGATATTAGCCCTTTGTCAGATGAGTAGGTTGCGAAAATTTTCTCCCGTTTTGTAGGTTGCCTGTTCACTCTGATGGTAGTTTCTTTTGCTGTGCAGAAGCTCTTTAGTTTAATTAGATCCCATTTGTCAATTTTGGCTTTTGTTGCCATTGCTTTTGGTGTTTTAGACATGAAGTCCTTGCCCATGCCTATGTCCTGAATGGTAATGCCTAGGTTTTCTTCTACGGTTTTTATGGTTTTAGGTCTGACGTTTAAGTCTTTAATCCATCTTCAATTGATTTTTGCATAACATGTAAGGAAGGGATCCAGTTTCAGCTTTCTACATATGGCTAGCCAGTTTTCCCAGCACCATTTATTAAATAGGGAATCCTTTCCCCATTGCTTGTTTTTCTCAGGTTTGTCAAAGATCAGATAGTTGTAGATATGCGGCATTATGTCTGAGGGCTCTGTTCTGTTCCATTGATCTATATCTCTGTTTTGGTACCAGTACCATGCTGTTTTGGTTACTGTAGCCTTGTAGTATAGTTTGAAGTCAGGTAGCGTGATGCCTCCAGCTTTGTTCTTTTGGCTTAGGATTGACTTGGCGATGTGGGCTCTTTTTTGGTTCCATATGAACTTTAAAGTAGTTTTTTCCAATTCTGTGAAGAAAGTCATTGGTAGCTTGATGGGGATGGCATTGAATCTGTAAATTACCTTGGGCAGTATGGCCATTTTCACAATATTGATTCTTCCTACCCATGAGCATGGAATGTTCTTCCATTTGTTTGTATCCTCTTTTATTTCCTTGAGCAGTGGTTTGTAGTTCTCCTTGAAGAGGTTGTTCACGTCCCTTCTAAGTTGGATTCCTAGGTATTTTATTCTCTTTGAAGCAATTGTGAATGGGAGTTCACTCATGATTTGGCTCTCTGTCTGTTGTTGGTGTATAAGAATGCTTGTGATTTTTGTGTATTGATTTTGTATCCTGAGTCTTTGCTGAAGTTGCTCATCAGCTTAAGGAGATTTGGGGCTGAGACAATGGGGTTTTCTAGATATACAATCATGTCGTCTGCAAACAGGGACAATTTGACTTCCTCTTTTCCTAATTGAATACCCATTATTTCCTTCTCCTGCCTAATTGCCCTGGCCAGAACTTCCAACACTATGTTGAATAGGAGTGGTGAGAGAGGGCATCCCTGTCTTGTGCCAGTTTTCAAAGGGAATGCTTCCAGTTTTTGCCCATTCAGTATGATATTGGCTGTGGGTTTGTCATAGATAGCTCTTATTATTTTGAGATGTGTCCCATCAATACCTAATTTATTGAGAGTTTTTAGCATGAAGGGTTATTGAATTTTGTCAAAGGCCTTTTCTGCATCTATTGAGATAATCATGTGGTTTTTGTCTTTGGTTCTGTTTATATGCTGGATTACATTTATTGATTTGCGTATATTGAACCAGCCTTGCATCCCAGGGATGAAGCCCACTTGATCATGGTGGATAAGCTTTTTGATGTGCTGCTGGATTCGGTTTGCCAGTATTTTATTGAGGATTTTTGCATCAATGTTCATCAAGGATATTGGTCTAAAATTCTCTTTTTTGGTTGTGTCTCTGCCTGGCTTTGGTATCAGGATGATGCTGGCCTCATAAAATGAGTTAGGGAGGATTCTCTCTTTTTCTATTGATTGGAATAGTTTCAGAAGGAATGGTACCAGTTCCTCCTTGTACCTCTGGTAGAATTCGGCTGTGAATCCATCTGGTCCTGGACTCTTTTTGGTTGGTAAGCTATTGATTATTGCCACAATTTCAGATCCTGTTATTGATCTATTCAGGGATTCAACTTCTTCCTGGTTTAGTCTTGGAAGAGTGTATGTGTCGAGGAATTTATCCATTTCTTCTAGATTTTCTAGTTTATATGCGTAGAGGTGTTTGTAGTATTCTCTGATGGTAGTTTGTATTTCTGTGGGATTGGTGGTGATATCCCCTTTATCATTTTTTATTGCATCTATTTGATTCTTCTCTCTTTTTTTCTTCATTAGTCTTGCTAGTGGTCTATCAATTTTGTTGATCCTTTCAAAAAACCAGCTCCTGGATTCATTAATTTTTTGAAGGGTTTTTTGTGTCTCTATTTCCTTCAGTTCTGCTCTGATTTTAGTTATTTCTTGCCTTCTGCTAGCTTTTGAATGTGTTTGCTCTTGCTTTTCTAGTTCTTTTAATTGTGATGTTATGGTGTCAATTTTGGATCTTTCCTGCTTTCTCTTAGGGGCGTTTAGTGCTATAGATTTCCCTCTACACACTGCTTTGAATGCATCCCAGAGATTCTGGTATGTTGTGTCTTGGTTCTCATTGGTATCAAAGAACATCTTTATTTCTGCCTTCATTTCGTTATGTACCCAGTAGTCATTCAGGAGCAGGTTGTTCAATTTCCATGTAGTTGAGCAGTTTTGAGTGAGATTCTTAATCCTGAGTTCTAGCTTGATTGCATTGTGATCTGAGAGATAGTTTGTTATAATTTTTGTTCTTTTACGTTTACTGAGGAGAGCTTTACTTCCAAGTATGTGGTCAATTTTGGAATAGGTGTGGTGTGGTGCTGAAAAAAATGTATATTCTGTTGATTTGGGGTGGAGAGTTCTGTAGATGTCTATTAGGTCTGCTTGGTGCAGAGGTGAGTTCAATTCCTGGGTATCCTTGTTGACTTTCTGTCTCGTTGATCTGTCTAATGTTGACGGTGGGGTGTTAAAGTCTCCCATTATTAATGTGTGGGAATCTAAGTCTCTTTGTAGGTCACTCAGGAGTTGCTTTATGAATCTGGGTGCTCCTGTATTGGGTGCATATATATTTAGGATAGTTAGCTCTTCTTGTTGAATTGATCCCTTTACCATTATGTAATGGCCTTCTTTGTCTCTTTTGATCTTTGGTGGTTTAAAGTCTGTTTTATCAGAGACTAGGATTGCAACCCCTGCCTTTTTTTACTTTCCATTTGCTTGGTAGATCTTCCTCCATCCTTTTATTTTGAGCCTCTGTGTGTCTCTGCACGTGAGACGGGTTTCCTGAATACAGCACACTGATGGGTCTTCACTCTTTATCCAATTTGCCAGTCTGTGTCTTTTAATTGGAGCATTTAGTCCATTTACATTTAAAGTTAATATTGTTATGTGTGAATTTGATCCTGTGATTATGATGTTAGCTGGTTATTTTGCTCATTAGTTGATACAGTCTCTTCCTAGTCTGGATGGTCTTTACATTTTGGCATGATTTTGCAGCGGCTGGTACCGGTTGTTCCTTTCCATGTTTAGCGCTTCCTTCAGGAGCTCTTTTAGGGCAGGACTGGTGGTGACAAAATCTCTCAGCATTTGCTTGTCGGTAAAGTATTTTATTTCTCCTTCACTTATGAAGCTTAGTTTGGCTGGATATGAAATTCTGGGTTGAAAATTCTTTTGTTTAAGAATGTTGAATATTGGCCCCCACTCTCTTCTGGCTTGTAGGGTTTCTGCCAAGAGATCCGCTGTTAGTCTGATGGGCTTCCCTTTGATGGTAACCTGACCTTTCTCTCTGGCTGCACTTAACATTTTTTCCTTCATTTCAACTTTGGTGAATCTGACAATTATGTCTTGGAGTTGCTCTTCTCGAGGAGTATCTTTGTGGCATTCTCTGTATTTCCTGAATCTGGATGTTGGCCTGCCTTGCGAGATTGGGGAAGTTCTCCTGGATAATATCCTGCAGAGTGTTTTCCAACTTGGTTCCATTCTCCCCGTCACTTTCAGGTACACCAATCAGACGTAGATTTGGTCTTTTCAGATAGTCCCATATTTCTTGGAGGCTTTGCTCGTTTCTTTTTATTCTTTTTTCTCTAAACTTCCCTTCTCGCTTCATTTCATTCATTTCATCTTCCATCGCTGATACCCTTTCTTCCAGTTGATCTCATCAGCTCCTGAGGCTTCTGCATTTTTCACGTAGTTCTCGAGCCTTGGTTTTCAGCTCCATCAGCTCCTTTAAGCACTTCTCTGTATTGGTTATTCTAGTTATACATTCTTCTAAATTTTTTTCAAAGTTTTCAACTTCTTTGCCTTTGGTCTGAATATCCTCCCATAGCTCGGAGTAATTTGATCTTCTGAAGCCTTCTTCTCTCAGCTCGTCAAAGTCATTCTCCGTCCAGCTTTGTTCCGTTGCTGGTGAGGAACTGCGTTCCTTTGGAGGAGGAGAGGTACTCTGCTTTTTAGAGTTTCCAGTTTTACTGCACTGTTTTTTCCCCATCTTTGTGGTTTTATCTACTTTTGGTCTTTGATGATGGTGATGTACAGATGGGTTTTTGGTGTGGATGTCCTTTCTGTTTGTTACTTTTCCTTCTAACAGACAGGACCCTCAGCTGCAGGTCTGTTGGAGTACCCGGCCGGCCGTGTGAGGTGTCAGTCTGCCCCTGCTTGGGGGTGCCTCCCAGTTAGGCTGCTCGGGGGTCAGGGGTCAGGGACCCACTTGAGGAGGCAGTCTGCTGGTTCTCAGATCTCCAGCTACGTGCTGGGAGAACCACTGCTCTCTTCAAAGCTGTCAGACAAGGACATTTAAGTCTGCAGAGGTTACTGCTTTCTTTTTGTTTGTCTGTGCCCTGCCCCCAGAGGTGGAGCCTACAGAGGCAGACAGGCCTCCTTGAGCTGTGGTGGGATCCACCCAGTTCGATCTTCCTGGCTGCTTTGTTTACCTAAGCAAGCCCAGGCAATGGCAGGCACCCCTCCCCCAGCCTTGCTGCTGCCTTGCAGTTTGATCTCAGACTGCTGTGCTAGCAATCAGCGAGACTCCGTGGGCGTAGGACCCTCTGAGCCAGGTGCGGGATATAATCTCCTGGTGCGCCGTTTTTTAAGCCCGTCAGAAAAGCGCAGTATTTGGGTGGGAGTGACCCAATTTTCCAGGTGCCGTCTGTCACCCCTTTCTTTGACTAGGAAAGGGAACTCCCTGACCCCTTGCGCTTCCTGAGTGAGGCAATGCCTTGCCCTTCTTTGGCTCGCTCACGGTGCGCGCACCCACTGACCTGCGCCCACTGTCTGGCACTCCCTAGTGAGATGAACCCAGTACCTCAGATGGAAATGCAGAAATCACCCGTCTTCTGCGTCGCTCACGCTGGGAACTGTAGACCGGAGCTGTTCCTATTCGGCCATCTTGGCTCCTCCCCATTAATTTATTAAGAAAAAATTCTAAAGATCTTTCTATTATTCCTGTCTCAGTCCTGGATGCCTAAAATCAACTTTGAATTATTCAGGCATGGCTAATCCAACACCGTTCCTATTATCTAGCACTCACTTCCTTCTATAACATATTTAGGAGGTCACAGTGATGCAAAATTCATAATATGGTCAATATAATATAATTACAGGTCTAATATTAATTATTTTATTGCAGAGTAACTATCTTTAGGAATCATACCTTTTTTTTCTTTTCTAATAACCCTATTGTCTTCTCTTTTCTACCCATCCTGACTTGTTCATTTATTCCATAAACATTAAATGCCTACAAGGCATTCAGCTATGTGCTGGGCATTAGAAACACCGTAAGTGAACAGATGAACATGGCTAGGTCATCCCAGAGCTTAACATTTACTTGTTTCTTCAAGTGGCTTGGTTTTTACTAGCCTTCAATGACTACAAAGAAAAAGAAAAGTTCATTTCTTGACTTGAATATTGATGCTTTCAAACATAGCAATGCTACACTCCCCAATAAATCCTTTTTGAAGACTGAAACAGTTTAGTTTGTAAGAGTATACCTTGAAATCAACAATTTATCAAGCTTTATAAAGTACCTATACAGTGTGAACCACTGAATGTAAGATATTCTACAAATAAAACCCAGATGCAATTTTTTGAGGAATATATAGACATACACACATTTTCACTTTTTTCTACTTTTGATTGATTTATTTATTTAAATAGAGTTATAAGCTGGGCGCGGTGGCTCAAGCCTGTAATCCCAGCACTTTGGGAGGCCGAGGTGGGCAGATCACCTGAGGTCAGGAGTTCAAGACCAGCCTGGCCAACATGGTGAAACCCTGTCTCTACTAAAAATATAAAAATTAGCTGGGCGTGGTGGTGAGTGCCTATTATCCCAGCTACTCAGGAGGCTGAGGCAGGAGAATCGCTTGACCTGGGAGGCGGAGGTTGCAGTGAGCAGAGATCGAGCCACTGCACTCCAGCCAGGGTGACAGAGCAAGACTCTGTCAAAAAAAAAAAAAAAAAAAAAAGAGGTATAATTTACATATAATAAAATTGGTAGATGTTAAATTTTGTTTAGTGAATTTTGACAAATGCATACAGTTATGGCATCTACACTTCTGTTAAGACAGATAATGCTTCCATCATCCCAGAATGTTTCCTTTGCTCCTCCAGCCAATTATTTCCTTTCCTAATACCAGAGAACCTTATTTCTCTCACTGTGGATTAGGTTTGCTTGTTCTTGGTCTTCATATACGTGGAATCAGATAGTAAGTACTTTCTGGTTTTTTCCTCTAAATATTATTTTTGAGATTCATCCATATTATTGCGTATATCAATAGTTTGTTTCTTTTTAATTCTGAGTAGGATCCATTGTATAGCTATACCACAATTTGTTTATCCATTCAGTTATTGATGGACATTTGGGCTGTTTCTAGGCTTTAACTACTGTAATAAAGTTTTCTTATACAAGTCTTTTTGTGGACAATTTTTTTCCCCAATTCTCTTGGGTGAGGACCTTGAATGGGATTCCTGGGTCATAGAATAGGTTTCTATTTAACTTTATAAGAAACTGCCAAAACATTCTTCAAAACAGTATTTATATTCCCATTAGCAACATTTGAGAATTCTAGTTGTTCTACATTCTCACCAATATTTTGTATTCTAGCCTTTTTATATTAAACTTTATTTTTAATTGACAAGTAATTATTGTATATATTTATGGTGTATGACCTGGTATTTTGATATGCAGCATGTTTACCTTGTGGAATAATTAAATCAAGCTGATTAACAAATTCATCACCTCACATACTTAGCATTTTTGTGGTAAAAACATTAAAACTCTATTCTTTTAGCAATTTTGAAATATAAAACACATTATTATAATCAACATTGTGTGAAATAAGTGACTAAAGCTTATTCCTCTGGTCTAATGGAATTAGCCCCTGGTGACCACCATTCTACTCTCAGCTTCTATGAGTTCAACTTTTTTAGATTCCACATATGAGTGAGATCATGTGGTATTTGTCTTTCTGTGCCTGGCTTATTTACTTAGCACAATGTCCTCCAGATTCATCCATGTTGTCCCAAATGACAGAATTTCCTCCTTTTTTGAGGTTGCATAGTATTCCATGGTGCATATACACCACCTTTTAAAAATTCATTTATCTGATGATGGATACCTAGGTTGCTTCCATATTTTAGATATTGCAAATAATACTCCAATGAATATGGGAGTGCAGATACCTCTTTAACACACTGATTTCAATTCCTTTGGATATATGCCCAAAAGCAGAATGCTGAATCATATGGTAATTCTATTTTATGTTTTCTGAGGAACCTCCATACTGTTTTCCATAATGGCTATATTAATTTACATTCCTACCACCAGTTATGCCAGTCTTTTTTATTCTATTTATTTTGAGTGGGTGTGACAAGGTGTCCCATTATAGTTTGTACTTTATATTTATTTAATGATTAATGATTTTGAGCACCTTTTCATGTTCTCATTCCCTATTTGCATATCTTCTTTTGTGTAGTATCTGGTCAAACTTTTGTCTTTTAAAAATGGATTTATGGGCTGGGTATGGTGGCCATGCCTGTAATCCCAACACTTTGGGAGGTCCAAGTGGGAGGATCTCTTAGAGCCAGGAATTTGAGACAAGCTTGAGCAATCAAGAGTCTGTATATGCCTAAATAAATAAATAAATAAATAACCGGTCATGTACCTGTAGTCCCAGCTATTTGGGAGGCTAAGGTGGGAGAATCACTTGAGCCCAGGAGTTTGAGGCTGCAGTGAGCTATGATGGCACCACTGCATTCCTGCGTGGATGACAGAGAGAGCCTGTCTTCTGAAAAAGAAGAAGAAAAGAAAAACAAACAAAAAAATCCCAATGGACTTATATATCTTTTTATTGACTTTATGAATACTTTATATATTATAGACACAAACTCTAAATTAGAAATATTTATGCGAATAGTCTCTCCCAGTCTATGTCTATGGCTTTTTCTCATGTGAGTAAAGTATAGGAGAAGTTGCTGCAAAGACTGAGAGAAGCATTGATTTAGCTGGGAGTTTGAGGATCATGGATGGCTGTGGAAGTCTGCAAGAGATGAGGGAGGGTAAGGACTATAGATCAGAAATTAAGGGCAGTGATTTCTAAGGTGACCCTTTGGTTCACTGGCCAGACATCTGCAATGGCTCCCTATCAGAGAAGTAGGGAGAATGGGTTAGTGTAGAGTTGGGTATTGAAAAGGGCGACAAAGTAATAGGACAGGTGGTGGAATCTCAGATGTCAGAAAGACCACCACAGAAATGGGCAGACATAAGTCTATCCTGAGAAGGAAGGAATTCAGGGTCAGAGGACGGCTGATGGAATGGAAGAATATGGAGCTCCTGAAAACAAATGTGTTAAATGGTGGTAGAATTGTCTGATTGTGGGCAATGATATGACTGAAACACCATTTCTTTTTCCATAGGAATTTTTATGTAGGTATGGCTGACCTAGACCTAGTCTAAGATTGTGGACATTTTAACTATCAGAAGAACGATTAGAAATTGATTTTTGGAACCATACCAGAGAAGTTGTTCTAGAGTCCTATGAACTCCAAGTTTCTCTATACTCTCTCATACATAGGTCCAGCAATTTTACAAAATTTAATCAACTGTGCTGTCTTAAAAGTAATTACTTCCTACTGATAAGCTAGTTCCTCTCCTTTGGAAAAATGCTTTCTCAATGGTAACTGTTTTACATTTGGCATGGCTTGCATATTACATTTACTTTTGCCTAGAAGCACAGCTCTAGATATCTTGTAGAAGATGAGATACCAAAAAATAGAGGAAGAAAGGCAGAGAGAAAGCAAGACATCTGGCATCCCGAAGGGGCTCTGAAGGAACAACATATCTCATATGAGCTACCAGAGTATTGAGAAGGCTCATTTCTAAACTTTGGTCTCTCTCATATTCCTCATGTCTTCATGTCTTAACTAAAATTTGACAGTAGTCACTGAGCAAATTTCATCATTTGAAATTTGATGCAGATTCTAATTTTCCCTCAGGTTTGCTGTAAATACACCCAATATTCTGCCAAAACACAGTCTCTTGTGGAGATAAATTTAATAAGAAGAAAGAGAAAGGAGGAAATTGAACTTACTCTAGCTTTGGCTTGATTTGCAGTAGACCTCTGAGTCTGATCATTCTTTAATACTAGTTGACTAAGTCAATTCACTACAAAAAGTTAATAATATAATACTTCTGAATCAGTGTTTGACATAATAACTATAACCCAATTGATTACTTGGTTAAATATTTTCACACCTCAGTCAATGGCTATTGCCACATTTTCCATCCTATTTTCTGCTTGGCCTAGGACAAGTGGCTTGTCAGTTGCATCTGATTTTAGACTTTTAGAATCCTTCTGGAGTGTATTATTATCATCTATTATTATCTATCTGTTTTCTATTATTATCCTCTAGAGTCTATTATTATCCCTCCAGCTTCAATTATTCTTCTTTTAAATTGTTTCAGGCCAATGAGCAAGTCTCCTAATCTCCGGGGAAGGGCATGTTCTTGTGACCTAATTCAGAACTCAGTAAATTGTACTGTTCAATTTAATAACATTGTAGGAGAATGCGTGGTATAAAAAGCACTGCCCTCAAGGCTGTAAGCATCTAGTTGGGACAAGACATGTGTGTGAAAAAATAGCTAACACAGTAGTTATTAAGTGCCTAATATAAGTACTTGACAATATATGCTGTAAGAATTCAGAAGCAGGAGAAATCAGTGTAGTCTGGAACACTCAGGAAAAATTTTATGAAGGGTTAGAGACTGGAGGATAAATATGATACCAAGAGAAAGATAAAAGTGGGGAGGGCAGGCCAGGTTGAAGGCACGGTACGAGTGAGGCATTGAGGTGGAAAGGCTCATGGGTACTTGGGAAATGATGGTTAGTAGAGAATGGTTAGAGAGCAAGCTTTCAGTTCAGAAATGGGAGATAAGTTTGGAAATCTGGGGTGGAATAAACAGTGGCAAATCTTGAATATAACTGGTCCAAGGAACTTGGAATTTGTTGTGTGGGATGTAGGAGGCTATGTTTAAGCAGGAGAGAAACATGATAAATTTAAACCTACTTTCTATTTGGTTCTCTATAGAAAAAGGATCGTTAGCTTCTGTCTTCCATATATTAAAATTTTAATGTACTAGATGCTAATTATTAAATTATGTTCTTCTCTTCCTGGAACTAGATGCATCTGGGAATCCATCTCCCATTCTTTTAAAGATATTCACCTGCACTTTTCCAGATATTTTAACCACAATTCAGTTCCTTGAAAAAACACTATAGCCTTTGTTTTTCTGTCAGAGAATTTCAGCTAAGAGCATCTGACTCAACTGTCAGTGATTAAGATGGCTCAACAAGTCAGTGTCTGTGAAGCATGAACATGGACTCCTAATGCTCCACATTTAGTTTTCCTTTATTATTTTCCTATAGAAAACATTTTTAGATTTAACAAACTTTATCAGAACATGACAAGTCAGTTTTCTTTTGGTGCTGTAAAATGTCTTTCAGAGAGATGATACTAGTAAAACTCAGATGGCCCTATTGAGAACTGCTTGTGTCTCAGAAGCAGTTGAAAATTGTCTGACAGTGAGTTTTGATAGAAAGAAGCAGGGCAGTGCAAACAACTACATACACTCTTTGGGACCTGCTATTTTTCTGAGTGACTTCACATTGGGAGTCCTAGAGATAAGCAACCACTTGGTCTCTGCTGAAGAAAGATTCCCTTTTATTTTGACCAACCCTATACAAACCAGGTCACTGCATATTGTATTCATGGCTTCACAAAGCCCTGCTTTCATTCTGATTGGAGGCTGATCTCTATTCAGGACCTTTGTTGTTGATGGCTACCAAATAAAAGGAAAGGGATCTGATGTTGGCCAGGCCAGGATGGGCAGAACTGTGAAGCGGAAGTTTCTTAGTCCCAAAATGGGGCATTCATCTGGCCCAGGCAGTGCCACTTGCTCGCTTGTTTCCTAGTTTCCCCTAGCTTTAGATCCCTGAAAAATGTTAATCTTACTGTGTTAGTCAGGGCGTGACCCACTTGTGTAATCTTGTGAGATTAAATCTCCGGGATTTAAAGTACTATGCTATGTAACGGAGGCAGTATATTTGAACAGTTGGCCTTTTCTTGCAGGAAAAATTTTATTATGCAAGGAGCCACCTTTTTGCATGTATTTGTTTGTCTCTAGAATTTTAGAGCCGACTGGGATTTTACAGATTATTTAATTCAGTTATCCCATTTTACAAATGAGGAAATTAAGGTTCAGAGATATCAACCAATATGGTGACCAACCAATTATGCTGGTTTGCTCTGAGCTAAGTAAGAGGTTTCCTGGGATGCAGCACTTTCAGTGCTACAACTGGAAAAGTCCCAGGCAACTGGGAATAAGTTGGTCACCCCAGCAACCAATTACCTAACTCAAAGTTTCACAGCAGTTACTGACACATTGCAAACTAAAACACATGCTGACTTCTAGCACAAAGCCTTTCTTAGGACAGCATAATACAATCAAAATAGTTTCTCATTCATGAGCCACATATTAAGACTCTGGAATACTATAATGGTCAGGTCGACTTTATGTTCTAGATATTTATGAAAGTTTTCTCTGACTTCTGATTTAGGCCATCTTATCCCTAAGAACTCAGCATTAGTACATATATTTTTAATCTAATTTAAATTTAATAAGGATGGCAGGCTATTTCTGTCTTTATTGAAAGGAGAAAAAAATCAATGCAGTGTATTAAGGATAGCCAAAGAGAGTATTTGTTTTGGATATTAGTTTAGGACCATAGTTACTAGATCTCAAACATAAGAGGCTTCAGTTAAAGGCAAGAGACAATGGATAGGAATTCTGTATTAATAAAAATTGGGAAGCAGTGAAGTCAATTGATACACGTAGCTTTCAAATTGCATCATTACTTTACAGGTACAACCTGGGCAAAACATTGTGACTCCTTGTGAAAAGGGTGAAATGCTTAAAAACCTAGGTTGACAAAAATTGCTGAACTTACCCTAAGTAACAAACCCTGTTTTATCTTCTTCTTAAATATTGGTGAGTCACTGGATTCCTCTTGATCATGGTTTTCTTCATATGCTACATGCTGTTTGGGGGGCAAACTGGACCATGAGTTCAACTGTTTATGACAGAGTCAGGCAATGTGCTGCCTGCCTGCCACTGCACCTCTGGCTTAGGCCCATGGCATGTATTGCTGATTTGTCCTGGTACTCATTCCTGCCCATCCTTGACTTGGCCGCACAGTCCTTCTGAACATGTGTCTTCAATATGACACTACAAACTGATCCAAAGTGGCATATCCTTGGATCTGCCATTAATTAATCTTAGACCCAGATAAAACCCAAATTTAGGTATCTAATCCAGGCTTCCTCCAAGCTGCCTATCTGAATGTCTGAAGCCCATGTTCCATCTCTATCTGGATGACTTAGGGATAATTCTGTTTCAACATGTTCAAATGTGAACTCATCTTTACCCTCCAGATCTGCTTTTCTTCTGTTTTCCTTACTCCTGCCATTCAATTAGTCACCAAAGCCTATATTTTATTCACTATAAACACCTCTTGAATCCTTCTCATGCCTTCTATCCCTGCTGCCACTCCTTTATTTGGGCTCTTGCAAAGCCTGCTTGCTGGTATCTCTAACTTGATTCTCCTCTCTTCCTTCCCCATATCTACAAGAGGGATTGCTCCCAAAACCACAGATCTGACCATGGCCATTCCTTTCCTCAGAAATCCCTAGAACAGCTCCCCCTGGCCTTCAGAATAAATATAGTTCAGGCCTCATAATTCAGCTTATAAGATCCTGATTGTTCCTCTGTGCCTGTTTTTACAGAAGTGCTGACTTCTTCCCTGTTTTAATATTTGCTGAAGATTTGACTCACTTATTTGTCTTTTAAAAAGACAATATTGGTTTGTTTTATTAATCAAAGCTTTATTAATCTTTTAGTTTTCTATTTTATAGTTATCTTCTTTTATTCTTATTTGTATTTATTTTCCTTTATTAATCTTCTTAGTTGAAATGTAACTGCCCGAGGGGTTTTTCCTGCCCGCTGCACAAAGAAAGACCATGGCATTGTAGTAGAGAAATAGTTTAATAGACACGAGACCAGCCACACCATGTGGGAGATGGAGTTAGTACTCAAATCATTCTCCTCCAAAGCCTTTAGGTTAAAAGTATTTCAAAGGCATTTTGTGGGGAAAGGGTGAGGGTGGCTGGACTTGCAGCTGATTGGTTGAGGCAGAGATGAATTCATAGGGGGTCGAAGCTGTCCTTCTGCTTGCTGAGCCACGTTTGGGTGGGGCCACGGGAGCAGGCTTTGGGGATCCCAAGTGGAGTCATGGGTGTCAGACATGCAAAGAAACTTGAAAAGATATCTCAAAAGGCCAATCTCAAGTAGTGGTGTTATTTGTAGGAGTAAGTGGGGAAGTTGCATGTCTTAAAACCTCTGGAATACCGCCTAACAATCGTTCATGTCTGGACCTTAGCGGGATTCAGGCTCCTCTCTTTCCCCAAGCCTGATGGCTTTCCATGAGCTTTACAAAAGCATTTAGCTCCGATCTCTTTCACTGTCATAATTTTCTCACTGATAATGATTTTTGCAAAGGTGGTTTCACAAATACTTAGTTTTCAATTTTATTGTTCTCTTATAAATGTTTTTAGGAATGGATTTTCTTCCGTGTCGCTGACACGAACAGGAGACAGAAATACTGAGTAGAAGAGGGCGGTTCCCTCGCTAAGGCCCCACCCTCAAGCCTGGATACCCGCGGCCCTAAATGAGAAGAGGCATTTCTGTTTGGGGCCCAAAAAGTTGCCTTTTGACCCGCCACGCCCCCTGTCCTGCCCCCATATAAACCCAAACCCCAACCTCCAGAGCATACCAGCAGGTGAGGAGATAGGAGGCAAGCCGACTGACGGCAAAACAACAACAACGTAGCAGAGAAAGAGAGAAGAGGAGGGACGTCTGGACACCGAGAGATGTTTGGCTGGGGGCAGTCAGAGCGGAGTCCAGCCCCTGGGAGGCCCAACTCCAGGGGAAGATCACCTTCCCACTTCATCCATCCCCACCCTTCCAGCTCCCCATCCATCCTGCTGAAAGCCATTTCCACCACTCAATAAAACCTCGCATTCATCCTTTAAGTCCGTGTGTGACCCGATTTTTCCTGGATTCTGGAAAAGAGCTCAGAATACAGAAAGCTGTCCTGTGGTCCTTTGCCCTTGTGAAAAAGCAGAAGGTCCATTGAGCTGGTTAACACTCCAGCCATCTGTGGTGGCCAAGCTGAAAGAGCTTTGTAACACTGGGGTTGCAGGCACCCACCTCTAGACGCTACCGCAGGGCCAGAGCCCAAAGCCCTCACCCCGGCCTCTGCACTTGCCCATCTGCGTGCTCCACCTCTCGCAAGGGGTTTCAGCAGAGGGGGCTACTGAACAGGTGAGCCACACCCCGTCGCACGCCCTGCAAGGGGAATCAGGGAACTCTTCCGTTTCATTGCTTTGACCACATCCTATAAATCTTGTTCTCCTTGTCTTTCAGCTCCAATTTGTTTATACAGTTTTTACTTTTGACTTTACTTATGATTTATTATAGAAAGATGTTTAACAATTTTCAAGCAAATGGAATAATTTTTGCTCCCCTTTCGTTGTTAATTTATTATTCATTGGAGTTAGAAAATTATTGCTAAAATAAATTCTGCATTTTGCAATTTATCAAGAGCATGTGTGTGAATGTGTGTGTTTGGGTAGGCATAGGTATGTGGTCAATTTTTGTAAATATTCTATGGATCTTAAGAAGAATGTATATATTCTCTTACTGTGGAGTATACTGTTCTCTTAATGTGTATTAGGTAAAATGTATTTTTATATATATATAAAATCTTTTAGAAAAGTTTTCTTTTTTTTAATGGTACCTTTTCTGAGTAAGGACACGCTCCCCAAATCTTTACCTTGTTCTTATCTTTTAGTGAGAGTTTGGCTAGGTATAGAATTCTAGATTCAAAATGGCCTTTCCCCAGTATTGTAATGATATTGTCCCTTTGTTTTCTAGCAACTGTATTTGCAGATAAGAAGTTCAATGTTAATCTGATTCTGTTTCCTATTGGTATATCCTTTGTTTCTGTGAAGTATTTTAGGATAGTCTCTTTATTGTTTGTTTCCAAAAATTTCATCAAGATAAGCCTAGTGGGTTTTGTTTTTGTTTTTAATTTGAGGTTTTTCATCTGAAGGATGAGGATATTTTACTCTATTATTATTTTTATTTCTTCTCCTTCATCCCCTCTCTTCTGTTTTTTAGAATGCCTAATAAGTGGATGAATATTCTTCTGGGTCTCTTCCTCATTTTCTTTAGGTTTTCCCCTACATTTTTCACTTCTTTGTCCTTCTGGACTACATAGTAGGAGAATCACTTGGCTCTATTTTCTGCCTATTTGACTCTTTAGCTGTGTACATTTTTCTATTTGAGCCGCCAATAGATGGTGATCATATTTTTTACTTTGGAGATCTCCCTTGTTGCTTTTTCACTACAATATATTATTTTCTTTTGAACACAGTATCTCTTCAAACCAATCTGAGGAAATTATTCTTATTTTGAAAGTTTTATTTAATTTCTTGTGTTTATATTCCTTTGTAGTTTTCTTTCATTTTCTTGGATTTGGTATTTCCCCAGGGGTTAATTTTTCTACTTGTTGAGTTTAGAACTTTGTTGTTGTTATTGTTATTATAGTTGATATATTTATGGTTGATTTTCCTCAAATATTTAGATATTCTAGTTATCTGTTCTTAGCTGTAGATGTGAATCCTAGCCTGAATGAAAATCACTGCTCTTAGGCTGGGTGTGGTGGCTTATCACTGTAATCCCAGCACCTTGGGAGGTCGAGGCGGGTGGATCACCTGAGGACAGGAGTTCAAGATCAGCCTGGCCAACATGGGGAAACCCCATCTCTACTAAAAATACAAAAAATTAGCGAAGGATGGTGGTGTGCACCTGTAATCCCAGCTACTAGGGAGGCTGAGGCAGGAGAATCGCTTGAACCCGGGAGGTGGAGATTGGAGTGAGCCAAGATCGCGCCATTGCACTCCAGCCTGGGTGACAGAGCAAGACTCTGTCTCAAAAATTAAAAAAAAATTCACTGCTTATGTGACACAGAAACAGGTTCTGATTATAGGAGCCCTGGGAGCTTATGTAGGGAAAGTATGAATGAGATCACTAATGCCAAGAGCTCCAGTCCCTCACAGTAACCATAGGTTGTAGTACTGCTCTACTTCTCCAGCCTCAGCTACTCTGGAATTTTCTATGCCCCAACTTTCACTTTAAAGAGGTGTTCTCATGGCTTGAATCTGGAGTCTGTAGCTCTAAGAAGTAGCCACTCTCTGCATGACATCAGGGACATGGGTGGACACTGATGTAAATGTTTTGAAATCCTTTAATTAGTCACCTTACTAACGGTCTTCATCCTGCTCTTTCCCCTAGTTCCCACTGGTTCTGCTCTTTGGATTATTTTGGGGCACAGTTGGGAAAACACACTCTGTTTGACCTTCTGTTTCTTCTATATGAGATTGTGGCTTCCTCAGCTTTCTTAGTTTCCACTTTCAATCTAGTCTGAATGACTCCATATCCTCTAGAAATTTGATTGGTGGCGTCACTTTCAAATTTCCCACTCTATTACGGATTCACTTTTTATGTGTAAGTATATGTGGCTTTCTGTCATCTTAATGGGATTTCTTTCCCCCACAGTAAACTTTTGTATTCAGTTAGCCAATGTGAACCGGAAAGCCAACTCTTTGTTTAGGACTTCAATATATAACCAGGACTTTTCCTTTTTATTGTTCCCTCTGTTGAAGGATTTAGAACAGATGTCTCAAATCAGGTCAGAAGTATACTGAGCTATGCCCCAAACATGCTTTTTTCTGCTTCATGATTAGAGTCTCTTGCTGAGGCACATGTCAGATGTCTTCTACTTCAAGGTAAGAACTTGGGGACCACCTTTATCTCAAAGGCTCAAACTTTGAGCATGTTTCTCAAAATCCACTTTACATTTATCTCAGGAAGTATCAGAACCTTTATACAACAAGAACTCCTGGTTATCTTTTCATCCCAGAGTCTCCAAGGATATACACATTAAGTCCCCTCAAATTCACTCATGTTTGTCTAACATTTCTCACCTTATCTAGACTTTTACACTGGTATTTCATTTGAGCCTTTTGATAATTTTCTTGTAGTTATAGAATATTATCCTTATTTGACATATGAGGAAATTGATTCAGACAGGTTCTTTGCCAAGTTATACAAATACAAAATGGAAAAGCCAGTTCATAAGCCCCAAAATTCTTTTTCTGGGTACAGTGTTTTGCTTCTATACCTCCTGTGGACTGCGGTATAGAAAGAAAGCTGAGGTGAGATCAATGTCCTTAGACCAAGATTGGTTTTAAATCTAGATATGTATCCTTGAGGCTAGACAGTAATTGAACTAGACTCTGGGAATTTGATTCAATATTTACTGAGAAGAGTATGTCTGCCGATGACAGATTAAGTTTTTATATTATTTTTAAAAGTCATAGAATTAGCTACTCCTTAAAGAAGCTCCCCTGAGAAAAACGTAGGAATTTCATGAATTATTTCTTTAAGATGCTTGGTGACCTGTATTAACTCCATTTTTCTGTCCAGGTTCACTTTATTGTGTGTATCAGTTATTTATTGCTGTTTAACAGGCCCCTTCCATGCCCCAAGCTTAGTAGCTTAACACAGCTACCATTTATTATTGCTCCCAAATTTACCAGTCAGCCGGGTAGTTCTGCTGATCCAGCCAGGCTTGGCTAATCTCTGCTGGGCTCACTCATGTGTCTGTGGTCAGCTTGAGGATTGACTGGAGGCTAGCTGTTATATTCATGTGTTTGGTCATTGGCTGGCTTGCTACTGGCCAGGATGATGCCTCTTATCCAGCAGGACAACCCAGCTTTATTCATGTGGTGGCGTCCAAGCTGCAAGAGAGCAAGTGGAAGCAAGCCTTTTGAGCTCTAAGATTAGAAGTGGTACAATGTCACTTCTGCATTTTGTTGGTCGAAATAATTCGTAAAGCCAGTCCAGGTACAAAGAGTAGTGAGGGAGTTGCAAAGTCATATTGAAAGGGTCGTGCATACAGAAAGAAGAATTGCCATCTTTTTGCAAACAATCTATCATACCTGGCCTTTGTACACATGCCTCAGTTGCTATGAGTGTTGACTGCCAAAGGGTCACAGATGCCTCTGGCTATGAACTGACTTGTGTCACCTCAAAGTTTGTATGGTGAATCCCTAATCCCCAAATTTACTGTATCTGGATATAGAGTTTTCAGGAGGTAATTAAGGTTAAATGAGATCATAGAGGTTGGGTCCTAACCCAATAAGGCTGTGAGTTTATATGGAGAGAAAGAGAATTTTTTTTCTTTCTCTCTCTGCCATGTGAGGACACAGCAAGAAGGCAGCAACCTGCCAGCCAGGAATTGGGCCCTCATAAGAAACCACCTGTGCTGGACCTTGATCTGGGACTTCTATTCTCAGAACCGTGAGGAAATAGAGCCACCCAGTGTGTGCTATTTTGCTATGGCAGCCCAAGCTAACAAATACACCTCTCCACTTTTGAAGAATTACCCTGTGCTGAAGGGGACTGCCTTGCCCTAGAGATTATGCCCTCATCTTTCATGTGGGAGGAAGGAGGTGCAGCTCACAGCAAATGGCTCATGGATGTGGGAGTATAAAAGGCTGATCCTCAATAGGCAACAACGCTGTATGATTTAAGCCCCAGAGCCTTCCTATGGATCAAGGCAAGGCTAGGTTTTGTCTGAGACCACATCCTTGCTCTTTTATCCCTCTCTAGTCTTACTTTCATCTCCCCGTTACAGGTTTTTCCTGATGAGGACTCTCTCAGTAATTCATAGGCATCCAATTCCCTGACTCAGGACCTATTTCTAGGGATCCCTACCAAGACAGATGTTTTATGATCATAGGATATTAAAAGACAGCACTTGTCATTAGTACATATTTATAAGCAGAGTTGCATATTTCAGCTTAGTTGTAGTCTCTGTGAAATTTGAAAATGCTATTCTACACTTTGATAAAAATAACAATGGTTATTAACATTTGCTGAGTGCTTACTAGGCTCTCTGCTGAGTATATAACATATGATCTCATTTAATCTTCACCATGACCATATGAGATAGCTACTGTTACTCTCAGTTTTTATACTTTCAGTGTTTTCTAAATCAGTTTGTATCTGGGATTTTGGTCTATGATTCTTTGCTGTAACAACAAAAGACTTCTGGGCCTGCATAAAAATAGACTTTGGCACATGACATTCAGGAAACACCTGATAAGTGTCACAGACAAGACAAGTTGGCCTTTCTTCAACTTGAAAAATCAGGACTCTCTGGATTCATTATTGAACAGTATTGACAGGGAAACCTAATGGTCTATGGAACATTCCTGTTCAAAACCCTAAATCTTTTCGGTGAAGTTAGCTGGTAATTGTGGTGTGCTACTTTGGTGTTTCAAAGTGCTTTGCTAAATAACACATTTGTGGGTCTAGGCATGTCCATCTTAGTTTTTAAAAAGTTTTACCCTTTCAAGTTTCCACTAAGTAAGGTTCATTCATACAACAAACATGTCTTAAGTTTTCATCACTGCTTGTTAAGTAATTCTCTCTCTCTCAATCTCTCTTTCTATATATACGTGTGTGTGTGTGTGTGTGTGTGTATGTGTTGTGGGCATCACAGGAAGATAAAAAATGAGTCCATATCAACTGTTCAAGTCAGTGAATCCCTAATTTCAGCAGCTGCAGCAGGAAATAGGAAATCTTATAAAGGGAGGGTCAAGGAACAGGCATCAATTCTTTGTTAGTTGCATGGCAATGCTTTGTCTTTTTCAGTTTAGGTGGAAATGGCCTCTGGCTCCAAGGGAAAATCCAGAAAGGAAGACCAGATAATACTGTATTTGGCATGGTCCTGAGCCAGAAACCAAGGCTTAAAGGACTCTCCTCAATGTTACACAGCTAAGAAGTGGTGCAATCAGAAATTGAACATGGGTGCACCACTGCCAGCTGAAATAGCAGGAAATGAAAGAGTAAGCAATGTGATGGATGTAAAGGGTGCTTCCTGGAGAGCAGCTCATATGGTGCAAAGTTTCTTCTACAATGAAAGCAAACTCCAACAGGTGGCATTCTATGTAGCTTTCATGGAATTTATTAAGGGGATTGTAGCTGGACTTACAAAATTAAATCAGTTACCCAGAAGTAGAACAGCCATTTGAAGAGAAGGGGAGCTTGAGAGACAGACGGAATAATGAATGTGTCTCTGAGTCTAGTTGGTTTGAAATGTCTGCTAAAACTGATGAGAAAATGCTAAGAGGCTTAAACTTTGGAGTTTTGTAAAGAAAGGTTTCTCTGGAAAGTATATAATAAAGACATAATTCTTTCAGTGAAAGAAACAGAGCCTAATTTAACAGGAGACTGGGTACCTTGTTCTGCAAGGGACCAGAGATTGAAGACTGCCACTGGGCATTCTATGAATTCCCATGGAGTGGGGGTACTCACTGGCATTGAGCCCACATAGGAAGGATCCACATGGATAGCTTAAGTTCCCCAAAACCATTTGTTTTATCTAAAAGAGACACAGTCACCCCAGAGGCTTATGGATGTGCAGTCTAGTCTCACTTTTAAAGGATTTTTACATATCCTTGTGTCTTTAAAGGCAAAACTAGCAACTGCTTTTTACATCTGTCCAAGCTAATCTTTCCCTGCTTTAAGCATGCAGACAGGAAATGCAGTTTGCCTCTATTACCTAACGTGCAGGAGGTATATAAAAGAGAGAAATAAGAAAAAAAAAAGTGAGAGCATAAGGTAAACGGATTGGATGAGATCAAAAAAGGAAAATAGGAGCCTGGTGAGCAATCCTTGGCAGGGTGCCCAGAGCAGCTTCAGGAGAGGGACAGAGCCCAGCAAGAGCATTTCCTGCTTTGGGTTAAAAAAATAAATTCAACTATCCTCTATGAGGTGGTCTATTTATCCTGTGCAGCATTAGGTCATTAATTTGAAAATTACAGGTAGTAATAAAAACAGCAGTTATTTTTTTAACACCTAGATGAATGGGCCTCTCCCTGCTTCACCTACTGCACACCTGGGTTATATTAATATTATCTGGTGTGTGGGTAGTTTCCCAGAAAGGTTCAGCCTGCATGAAAGCTTGAACAGCCTTGTTGCTTCTCTAAAACTTCTTATGTTTTCTATATACTTCTATTTCCCTCAGCCCATAATCTTCAATAGAAACTAAAGGATAATCACCATATAGGCTAGGAAGAAGCTTTTTTTCATAATCATAATAATTACTGGAATTAACAAAATCCTAAATTGTCTTCTGTCATAGCATACCTGAGTGGCTTCATGTTTTGCCTGCCTTTCGGTAGTCATCAGTTTCCCTCATCCACAGGACTTTGGAAGCTCCCTGAGTACTGCTTGCTATCATTCCACCTAGCCTTTCTTCAGGAAGTGGATGAGTCTGGCTTTCTCCTTTCACATTGCCAGCTTGAAAAACCTTGGACTTAGGGGAATTTGCCTTAGATGTCTAGCTATGCGACTATAAACTCTTTCCCATGTCAAAGTTTCCTGATGCTTGTACAACATATCAGACCATAGTCTTTGAACTCTGGGCAGGTGTATGGTTTTACAGTGCAATATTTTAAGAGAATTTGTTTTAATCTTCCAGCTAAGCCTCTTTATACAAACAGGGCTGCCAAGAGAACAAATGCAATTCACTTACAAGTTGTTTGTCTAGTTAACAGTAAGTACGCAAACCAGTTTCCTGTTCACACAAAGGATTTTCTTGTGTTTGAAATCTTTGACCAACATTACGTTGGCTCGGATTTTTACGGAGAATTCACAATGTTAATTATCTATAGTGCTCTGTGCACCAGGATGTGAGGTGACTTAGTAAGCAGCTGGTTAGTACCAAACAAGTATATTGCCTGAGTTTTTGAAAAGGACCTTTGTGTGCATAGTGGGGAGGCACCACAAAGGGCCCACATGGAAACTGAGGTTCAGCATGCAGTGAAAGGTATCAGGAAGTTGGAAGACAGCACAGAGGAAGGGAAAAGGAAAGCTTTATTGTAAGGATAAAACTAAGACAAGGGATTACAAATCATTAATTTTTTCTCAGGGTTTTTGTTCAAGGTTTTCCTCTTAATGCTTCTTTGCTCGCATGTGTTTCTTCCTTTTTCTTTAAGAAAAATGAAGGCATTCACATCAATAAGCATTTTCAAAGAGACTCTTGAGTCTTGAGTCTTAATGCAATAGGACTGCATTATCATTAAAAGACAAATTGTATGCAGCATCAGTAACAGAAGCCCAGCAGCCAGAGCCATATGGGGGCATTGCTAATATGCACGGTACAACACAGATACTTAACTGTAGGCACATAACCTCCCCCAACCCATGTATGCATTTATGTACTTTATTCTCATTGCCAAGCTCTTTAAATCTTTTCTCTTCACTTACTTACCTAAGGCTGTTTCCCTTCAGCCCAGAGAAGTTAGACATAACTTGCACATTGCCCTGGGGAAAGAAAGATGCTATGCAACTGGAATAACAAAGGTAGCATAGTCTTGATTCTTAAGTTCAAAACTGCTGGTTTAGAAGGAAGACAGAAAAAAATCAGAAGCATCCTTATAGAACTAGTTTCTCTTATGGTCAAATCTGGGAAATGGGAATATGATGGAACCCTTTCTGCGTGTGCATTTTGGAAAATAGAGTGAAGCTTATAACCATGGTTTGAACTAGGCAATAGCAATTCTCAGGGAAATGATCCCTTCTCCCATGCCACCCTGATATGGCAGCTGACAGGTATAGATGAGAACTGGTGGCACAGTGGATCTAGGCAGGAGAGGGCCAGAAAGAGTCTCCTCAGTTTTATGTGCTCTTGAAGTTGTGGGCAAAGGCATGTGAAAAGTTCCCCAAGCCCCTAGAGCAGGTCACTGATCCAAACTGAGGAGAACCACTGTGCTACATAGGTCTTGTTGTGGCAGGAATGAGATGTTGCATTGTTAGCAGGGGGTTGAAGCTACCTGCTAGCAGATGGATGCCAAGATGCTACATGGGAGCCAGGCCAAGGTCTGCAGCTCCTCCAGCCACCATGGGAATAAGCACCACACTTTGTCTCTGCCCAGGACCAGATAGGATGAGTCACACCTGGAGCAGGAGGCCAGCATGGGCCTGACACAGATATGGACACCTGCTGCCCACTGCTGCAGGGGTGCCATCTGCTTACATTCTCTCACAGCTTATTAGTGTCAACCCCAGGAGGAGGCTACATAAAAACAATTCGTAACAGGCTGAGTTTTTTTTTCTACTAAATTTTATATTTGAGATAATCGTCGATTCACTTGCAGTAAGAAATAATACAGAGAGATCCAGGTACCATTTACCCAGTATTCCCTAGTGGTAACAGTTTACAAAACAATGTAAACCACAGCCAGGATATTGTCAAGGTATAGAACATTTCCGTCAACAGAAGGAACTTCATGTTGCCCTTTTTTTTTTTTTTCCAGATGGAATCTTGCTCTGTTGCTCAGGCTGGAGTGCAGTGGCGTGACCTTGGCTCACTGCAACCTCACCTCTCGGGTTCAAGCGATTCTGCCTCAGCCTCTCGAGTAGCTGGGACTACAGGTACGTGCCACCATGTCCAGCTAATTTTTGTATTTTTAGTACAGACGGGGTTTCACCATATTGGCCAGGCTGGTCTCGAACTCCTGACCTCATGATCCACCTGCCTCAGCCTCTCAAAGTGCTGGGATTACAGGCATGAGCCACCGCGCCTGGCCCATGTTGCCCTTTTATAAACATACCTGCTTCCCTCTCCAGCACTTACAGGTGGCAACCCCTAATCTGTCCTCTATTTCTATAATTTTGCTTTTCTGAGAAAGTCTTTATTTCTTCTTCACTTTTGAAGAATAATTTTGCTGATATAAAATTCTAGGTTGGTGATTTCCCTTGTTCCTCTATAGGTAAGGTATTTTTTCCTCCTGTGTCCTTATTCAAGACTTTCTCTTTGTCTCTGCGTTTTTTCACTTCAATATAATATGCATAAATATGTGTGGGTTATTTATTGATTTTTTAATTTATTATTCTGCTTGGAATACTCTGAGCTTCTTGGATGTGTGATTTCATAACTACATTCACTTTGGAAAGTTCTCCACATTATTTCAAATATTTTAAGAGTGTCTAGCTATTCTAGTACCTTTGCCTTCACATATAGATTTTAGAATAATCTTTTAAATAGGTAAAAAAAAAATGGCTGGGATTTGACTGGAATTGTATTGAACCTGTATATTAATTTGGGGAGAGTGTCACTATATTGAGTCTACTAATCTATAAAGACAGTATTTATCTCCATTTATTTAGACCTTCTTTGATTTTTTAAATTAGCATTTTACAATTTTCACGCTACAAGTCCTCTGTGTTTTGTTAGATTTACACCTAAGACATTTTTGTAAAAAGTGATTATAATGATAATGCATTTTTTATTTTGGTGTTTTTAATTACATGTTCATTGCTACTATATAAAAATACAGTTAATTGTTGTATTTTTATCTTGTATCCCGAGACCTTGCTGAACTCATTTATTAGTCCTAGAAGGCTTGTTTTTTTTGGTTTTGTTTTGTTTTTGTTTTTGTTTTTGATACTTGGGATTTTCTACAACTTTTCAAAGAGGGACAGTTTTATTTCTTCTTTTCCAACCTGTATTCCTTTTCCTTTCTTTTCTTGCCTTATTGCACTGGCTGTGATTTCCAGCATTATGTTGAATAAGAATGGTGAGACTGGAAATTCTTGCTTTGTTCCCAATCTTAGAAGGAAAGCAATTGGTCTTTCATTATTGAGTATAATGATACTTATAAGTTTTTTTTATAAATGCTCTCCATGAAGAGAGTAAGTACTTTGTAAGAGAATAAGTTGATTAAGTTTCCTTCTATCTCTATTTGTCTGAGAGTTCTTAGTTATAGATACTGAATTTTGTCAAGTGTTTTTATCAATTGATATGGTCATGTAATTTTTTTAGCCTGTTAAAATGGTAGATTACACTGATTGAATTTAGCATATTGCACCAGACTTGTATCTCTGGAATAAACTCCACTTGGTCATGGTCTATAATTATTCTTCATTATTGTTGAATACCATATGTTTTTATTTTACAGAATTTTTTGAGCCTATATTTTGAGCTATATTGGCCTTAATGTTCTTTGTCTGGTTTTGTTATCAAGGCAATACTAGCTTTATATAATAAATTGAAAAGTGTTCCCTCCTTGAGATGGTTAATTTCATGTGTCAATTTGACAAGCCTAGCCTACGGTAACCAGATATTTGGTCAAACATTATTCTAGATGTTTTTATGAATGTACTCTTTAGACGATAGTAGCATGTAAATCTGCAGACATCAGGTAAAGCAGATTACCCTCCATAATATGAGTGAACCTCATCCAACCCCCTATGAAGGAGGAGAATTCTATCAACAGACTACCTTTGGACACAAACTGCAACATCGACTCTTCCCTGGGTCTGTAATATGCTGGCCTACCTTACAGATTTTGGGTTTGCCAACCTCTGCAACCATATCAGTCAATTCCTTAAAATAAATTCCCTCTGTCTTTCTATAGTAGATATACACACACATATATATATGGGCCTGGAGATTTCTTTTCTTGAGATCTCAAATGATTAAACCAGTTTCCTTAATATTTATAGGTCTACTCAGATGGTCTATTTCATTATTGGCTGAGTTGTGGTAATTCATATTTTTTGAGGAATTGGTCCATTTCATCTAAATTGTCAAATTTAGATTTATAGACTTGTTTCTAGTATTCTCATATTATCCTTTGGTGTTCATACTGATATCCCCTGTTACTGATATTGCATATTGTGTCTTCTTTCTTGTCAGTCTTGTGGAAATTGTCAATTATATTGATTTTTTAAAAAATCCTAGGTCTTTTTTTCATTGATTTTCTTTATTGTTTTATTGTTTTCTATTTAATTGACTTCTCTTCTTTTTATTATTTCATACCATCTGCTTGCTTTGGGTTGATTTTGCTCCTCTTTTTCTAGTTTCTTTAGAAGAAACCTTAACTATTGATTTGAGACTTTTCCTCATTTATAATATTTCATTTGAGGCTATAAACTTCTATTCAGCACTGCTATAGAAATGTCCCACAAATTTTAATAGTAATATTTTCATTTTCATTTAGCTCAATGTACTTTTAAAGTTTTTCTTGGGACTTCTTTATCCCATGGCTTACGTATATTGTTTAGCTTCCAAGTTGGAGATTTTCCTATTATTGTTCTTTAATTTATTTCTAGTTTAATCCCATAGTGGTCAGAGAACACTATCTATATGATTTCAGTTCTTTTAAATTTTTTGCGATTGTTTTATGGCCCAAAATATGGTTTATCTTGGTATATGTTCCATGGGCACATAAGAAGAATGTGTATTATGGCCGGGTGCAGTGGCTCACACCTGTAATCCCAGCACTTTGGGAGGCCGAGATAGGTGGATCATGAGGTCAAAAGATCAAGACCATCCTGGCCAACATGGTGAAACCTGCCTCTACTAAAACTACAAAAATTAGCTGGGTGTGGTGGCGTGCGCCTCTATTCCCAGCTACTCAGGAGGCTGAGGCAGGAGAATCGCTTGAATCCGGGAGGCGGAGGTTGCAGTGAGCTGAGATCGTGCCACTGCACTCCAACCTGGGCGACAGAGCGAGGCCCCTTGTCAAAAAAAAAAAAAAAAGAAGAAGAATGTGTATTCTTCTTTAGTTGAGTGGAGTGTTCTATAAACGTTGATTAGATTCTAGTGATTAATAGTGCCATTAAGTTCTATATCCTTGCTGATTTTCTGTCTAGTTGTTCCATCAATTGTTGAAAGAGGGGTGTTGAAATCTTCAGCTATAATTTTGGATTTGTTTATTTTTCCTTTTAGTTTGATCAGATTTCGTTTCACGTGTTTTGCAGGTCTGTTTGGTGTATATACATTCAGCATTGCTACGTGTTGTTGGTCGATTGACTTTTTTAAAATCATAGTATAATGTTCCTCTCTCATGCTAGTGATTTTGATTCCTCTGAAGCCTATTTTATCTCTTGTTAATAGAGCCACCCTTGCTTTCCTTTGATCACTGTTTGCATAATGCATGTCTTTTTATTTAAAAAATTTTAATCAGTCTATGTTGTTATTTTTGAAATGAGTTTCTTAAAACTATATATTGAACATTATATAGTTTGATATATAGTTTTGTCTAGTCTACCATTATCTATGTTTTAATCTGTGTATTTAGGCCATTTACATTTACATGTAACCACTGCTATTACAGGGTTTAAGTCTCCATTTTGTTTCTTATTTTCTGTTTGCTCTTCTTTTTCTCTGTTTTCTTTTTTCTGTCTTTTTTTGTGTTATTTGAATATTTTTTTAATTCAATTTTGATTCACTATACCATTTTTAAAGTGTATTTCTTTGTATAGCTTTTGTTAAGTGATTACTTTAGGTATTACATTCTATACTCACAACTTATTAAAATCTACTGTTGGCCAAGCATGGTGGCTCATACCTGCAATGCCAGCATTTTTGGAGGCCAAGCAGGTGGATAGTTTGAGCCTGGGAGTTTGAGAGCAGCCTAGGCAACATACTGAGACCCTGTCTCTACAATAAATTAAAACAAAACAAAACAAAATGCCAGGAGCACTGGTACACACCTGTAGTCCCAGCTACTTGGGAGACTGAGGTGGGAGGATGCCTTGAGCCCAGGAGATCGAGGCTGCAGTGAGCCGTGATTGAACAACTGCACTCCAGCCCGGATGACATAGTGATACCCATTCTCAAAGAAAAAAAAAAATCTACCACTGGAGATGAAAAAGTATTGCAAGATTTCAAATTTTTGTTTTTGTCCTTACAACCTTCACCTCCTGGGCCTAAGTGATCTTCCCACCTCAGTCTCCCAAGTAGCTGGGACAACAGGTACACATCTGGCTAATTTGTGTATTTTTTGTTGCGATGGGGTTTTACCATGTTGCCAAGGCTGGTCTCAAATTCCTGGGCTCAAGCGATCTGCCCACCTCGGCCTCCCACAGTGCTGAGATTACAGGTATGAGCCACTGTGCCTGGCCCTCAATGAATTTTTAATGTTAGTTCCTTAATCATGTGTGGATTATTTTCAGGCTGAAAGGTGTATCAGTGCCATTTTATTATCTAACCCACTGTGATTCTGTAGAACTCTTTCAAAGAAATGGAACAGAATGAAGACTCTTATAAAATGCTCTCTGACAGGGAGGACAATTCAGTTGTTTATTTTGTGAAGCCACTATACTCCACCATAACTTTGGTCACCAGAAGAGAAGGAAGAAGCATCTATGAGCATCTGATTGGTGTAAGACACAATATGGGTGTGCTTTCCCAAGTTATCTCACTTTAAGGGAAGTTCTAATCAACCTTATTCTGGGGTAATTTTCACCAGACTCATAACAAAACTTCACTGCCTCAGTGCTGGCTGGAAATAATACAAAAATTTTAACTCTCTCTTTTCGTTTATCTGGGTGAAGTGCTAAAGAAGTTCAGATCAGTAGTTTCCTGTTTAGTCTTTAGCTATTACAGTTAATCGTGCCTACTTAAGACATCTGGAAAAACTCTAGTCGAATCAAACATATAGGACAACTATTGTAGTACAAAGAAAAAAAAACTTATATCTCGATTGTAATGTAACATATCTCATTTCATCCATGGATTTACTCTGTAGAGAGCTCACTAAATCAGTAGAATGTTTGTTTGTTTGCTGGGACTTATGACTTACAGATTTACCACACATTTCCCTATGGGGAAAAAATCACAAATATCCCAACCTATTAAGTGTTATTACTAGTACTGATGAGAACAGATGTTTCTTGGGGTTGATTCCCTGGAAGATTTTTTCCATGCATTTGGTTTGTAATGCAACTATTTTATTTTCCAATTTTAATTACTAAAAAGGAAATTTACTTATAGACACAGGCTCTCTTTTAAAAATTTAATTCCTTTTTCTCAGTAAACATTGAGTTCTCTAGTTCTTGCTGAAAAAGTAGCAGATGGGAATAAGCTCTCTCAAATTATACATCACTCTAGGGGCCTATTGAATTTCAGTATTGGATGGGGTCTCAGGCAAGCATCACTATGCTCTGATGCTTGAAACAACTCCCTCCATTATAGTTAGCCCTTCCACAGCCTGAGCTCCTGACTCACAGGCACTCTGACATCTTTACAAGATAACTGCTATATTTCACAACTGCAGAGCAAACACCAAGAAGGAAAAAATAAATTCTGTCTTCAGAATCTCAGTTTATTAAAGTATGTAGCAACCAGAAATTTAGAGAATAACCTCATGGAATGGGTCTAAGTTTCTATGGCAAAATAGTATGATTGGGTAACTCCCAGAGGATAATCGGATTAATTTAAATTCTTGGCATCTTTGCTACGCTGGAGGTCAGGTAGAGAAGAAAGGAAGCCACTGCTCTTCTGTATCCCTAGACCTTCCTTCAGAAATCTGAATCTGCAGACTGAAGCCCTAGACCTTCATCTGAGTGCCTGAATCTGCAATCTACTGAAGATGATAAATGACCTGGCTCTCTGAAGACTATCTGCCCCTACAAAGTAGAATTCATCCTCTCCAGAAGGTCCAGAGCATGGGGAATTTTTAAAAAAGTTCCTTCTAATCAATTTCAAATATATTTGTAAGAGAAACTATAGCATAGAAAACCTCTCCTTCTCCTGATTTCTTTTTACCAGCCATTTCTTGAACCCACTATTTAATAAGCTTAAAAGGTATAGTAAACATCTCTGCGGCAGTAATAAGAAACTATATTATTCTATGTAAAATTTTGGGCTAAATCTAGACATCTGACATGATTGCTAGAGCATATGATATGTACAAGCTCAGAATAAGTGTTCAGTAACTTTCTTGAGTGAATGAGTGAATATATACTCTGATAGATAATTTTAACAAAAATGACAGTGTGATGAGAAGATTTATACTTCAGCTTATAGTGGTACTGCTCTGTAAGTCTTTGAATAGTAGAGGATGGTATGGCAGAGAAAGAGACTTTGTTTTAGCTTAAATACTCTCATATGAATCCAGGCTTGGTGGCTCACAGCTGTAATCCCAGTGCTTTGGGGAGGCCAAGGCAAAAGGATTGCTTCAGGGAGTTCAAGACCAGGCTAGGCAATAAATTGAAACCCCATCTCTGCAAAAAATTAAAAAATTAGCCAGGTGTGATGGCATATGGCTGTGGTCCTAGCTACCAGGGAGGCTGAAGTGGGAGGACTGCTTGAGGCCAGAGGTTCAAGGCTGCAGTGAGCTATGCTTGTACCACCGCCCTCCAGCCTGGGTGACAGAGTGAGATCCTGTCTCAAAACAAACAAACAAAAAACAAACAAACAAACAAAAAGACATACAAAACTTTCATATGAGTTATCAGCAGCTGGATTTCTAGAGTTATGACTTTAATTCATCTTTGGAGATGCCTTCCTTTATATTAGAAAGTCACAAAAATGGTCATTTAATTATGAGAATGCAAATACCTACTTCTCAAGATGGAAGTCACCATATATCTGAGTGCAGATGTACAGATTGAGATACTAAGCAGTCTGTAAAGTAGCGTGTATTGAGAACATTTCCTCCTAAATACAGATTTTTATAGGACTTCTGGTATCCCACAGAGGGTGTCATTTAGGCTTGAATAACCCAGGTTCTAGGACATATAGTTGAAGTCTGTGAGATCAGGCCACTGACCTTAAAGGGAAGTTTGAAGATCAAGTGAGTAGAATGTCTATATGTGGGTCTCCTGCCTTCAGAAAATGCTGGTTCTGGTAGTAATCACTTACCTATTTACTTATGCTAGTGATGTGGATAAAATGACATTTTGCTATCAGAATTCCCCACCGCATGCAAAACAGATTGAAAAAGAAAGATTTATAAGCTGTCTTGAAGTCATGAGAATGAGGCAGTGGGCTCTTAGTAACTTTCTTTAGATTTTCTTTTCCTTCTTTATTATACATTTGGAAATATGTATTAATGTTAAATGTAGGATGTAATGCACTCATTTTGAATGTTTATTTTAGACTATAAATCAAAAGTTCACAACCACAGCATACTAAATCAGACCTGGTATACACAATTGAGAGTATTTCAGGCAGGGTTTACACACCTATAGGACAAGGCAGGCAAGACAAATGCCTTAAGCAGCACTGCATAAACCAACAGGAAATGGTGGAACCTGGAGCAAACTGTAGAGTGCAGCCCCTACCCTTCTTAAAAGAATTTACTTTAAAACAAAACAAAATAAAACAAAATGAGCAAACAAAAAACAAAACACTGTTCTGTGCTGAACCAAACAATTGGTCAGTTGAATCTGGACCACTTTTTGGACCCCTATAGAGGAGCAAGCATGAGAAAGCAGATACCCATGGAAAACTGTTTTTCTTATAAATGGGATGGAGGCTGACTTGAGAAAGGGGGTATAAGCAATAAATATCTTTGTTGTCTAACTGCACAGGAGTGGTGAGTGATGAAATGTATACTGGCCTGGGGGCTACAGATCCTGGTTCTGGCATTTTCTTTTTATAAGTTAGGACTAGTTATCTAGCTAAAACCTTCTCATGATGATCAAATACAATAATCTATTTGAAATGTTTTAAGTAACTGTAAATTGCTGTGTAAATATTAGTTACATTCCTATATATATATATAGCTGATGGTTAGTAAATGCAGGTCTGGAACAAGATAGTGGGCATCCACGATGGGTATTTGTTGTTCCTTTCACTATCACCACACCAACTGTATTTCAGTAGGAGCTAGGCAATAAGGCACACTTTTTTATTACAAGGCCAAAGATTATATTATCAGCATTTTTCTTTTAATGATAACTCACTGTTATCATTGCTTGGACCTCATATGACAAAGGGCTGGTTTAGGGCTAGTTCTTTCTCTTCCATTCTGCTATCATCCATTGCCTGTGATATCATCATGCTATATGAAAAGGGTGATATCAGGTAATGAACTGTTGGTGAAGCTTATTTGTGACATTTAGGAAAATGGATTAAAGAGTTATTAGACCACATGCCATGTGATTTTCCCATCCAAGAACAGAAAGATTGGGTACTATTGGAATTGTGCACTAAGGGTCATTCTTTGTTAAACAAAAAACAATAGTAAACCATAGAGATGGAAATGGTCAGATAATTAAATGTCATCCTGCCACAAGCTCATGTTATTGAAAATGTACAATACCATGCTGAATAGGCAAAAGCAGGAAGCATTCCCCTAGAAAACTGGAACAACACAAGGATGTACTCTGTCACCACTCCTATTCAACATAGTACTGGAAATCCTAGCCAGAGCACTCAGTCCAGGGAAAGAAAGAAAAGGCAACCAAATAGGAAGAGAAGAAGTCAAACTATCTCTGTTTGCAGATGATATGATTCTATACCTAGAAAACCCCATAGTCTCTGCAAAAGCTTCTAGATCCGCTAAACAACTTCAGCAAAGTTTCAGGATACAAAATCAATGTACAAAAATCATTTATGCATTTCTGTACACCAACAACATCCAAACTGAGAGCCAAATCAAGAACACAATCCCATTCACAATAGCCAAAAAAGAAATAAAATATCTAGGAATACAACTAGATACAGAGGGATGAAAGATCTCTACAATGAAAATTATAAAACACTGTTCAAAGAAATCAGAGATGACACAAACAAATAGAAAAACATTCCATGCTCATGAATGGGAAGAATCAATATTGCTAAAATAACCATACTGCCCAAAGCAATTTAGAGAATCATTGCTAATCCTATTAAACTACCAATGATATTCTTCATGAAATTAGAAATAAAAACTATTTTAAAATTCATACAGAACCAAAAAAGAGCTCAAATAGATAAGGCAATTCTAAGCAAAAAGAACAAAGCTGGAGACATCACATTACCTGACTTCAAACTACGCTACAAGGATACAGTAATGAAAATAGCATGGTACTGGCACAAAAACAGACACATAGACCAATGGAACAGAATAGAGAACCTGGAAATACTGCCACAAACCTACAACCATCTGCCCTTTGACAAAGTTTACAAAACAAGCAATGGGAAAAGGAAGCTGTACTCAAAAAATGGTGGGACACTAGCTATATTCAAAAAATGTCTGGGTGGGATAACTAGGTAGCCATATGCAGAAGATTGAAACCGGACCCTGTCCTTACACCATATACAAAAATAAACTCAAGATGGATTAAAGACTTAAATGTTAAGACCTAAAACTATAAAAACCCTGCAAGATAACCTTTTTAAACACCATTCTGGATACAGTTCGGGGCAAAGATTTCGTGGCAAAGACACCAAAAGCAATTCCAACAAAAACAAAAATTGACAAATGGGACCAAATTAAACTAAAGAGCTTCTGCACAGCAAAGGAAACTATCAGCAGAATAAACAGACAACCTACAGAAGAGGAGAAAAAATTGGCCAAATATGCATCCTACAAAGGTCTAATATCCAGAATTTATAAGGAACTTAAACAAATTACCAAGAAAACAACAAACAACTCCATTAAAAAGTGGGCAAAGGGGATGAACACTTTTCAAAAGAAGATATACATGTGGCCAACAAACATGAAAAAATGCTCAACATCTCTAATCATTAGAGAAATGCAAATCCAAATCACAATAATATACAATCTTACGTCAGTCAGAATGGCTATTATTAAAAAGTCAAAAAAAGCTGGACATGGTGGCTCACGCCTGTAATCCCAGCACTTTGGGAGGCTGAGGTGGGCGGATCACGAGGTTAGGAGATCGAGACCATCCTGGCTAACATGGTGAAACCCCGTCTCTACTAAGAAATACACAAAATTAGCCGGGCATGGTGGCGAGCGCCTGTAATCCCAGCCACTTGGGAGGCTGAGGCAGGAGAATGGCGAGAACCCAGGAGGCAGAGCTTGCCGAGATGGCGCCACTGCACTCCCGCCTGGGCGACAGAGTGAGACTCTGTCTCAAAAAAAAGAAAACAAAAAAAAGTCAAAAAAATAAGACATGCTGGTAAGGTTGCAGAGAAAAGGGAATGCTTATGTGCTGCTGGTGGTCATGTAACTTAGTTCAGCCATTGTGGAAAGCAGTGTGGCGATTTCTCAAAGAACTTAAAACAGAGTACCATTTGACCTAGCAATCCCATTACTGAGCATATACCCAAAGGAATATAAATCGTTCTGCCACAAGACACATGCACACATATGTTCATTGCGGCACTATTCACAATAGCAAAGTCATGGAATCAACCTAAATGCCCATCAATGGTAGACTGGATAAAGAAAATATAGTACATATATACCACGGAATACTATAGCCATAGAAAAGAATGAGCTCCTTTCCTTTGCAACAACATAGATGAAGCTGGAGGCCATAATCGTAAGCAGATTAATGTCAGGGAAAAGAAAACCAAATACTTGTTCTCACTCATAAGTGATCTAAACTCACTTATAAGTGGGAGCTAAACCTTGAGTCCGTGTGAACACAAAGAAAGGAACAACAGACACCAAGGCTTACTTGAGGGTGGAGGGTGGAGGGTGGGGAGAGGGAGAGTGTCTGGCTTTGAAAATGATTTCTTTGGGAAACTGAAAATAAGAACTGTTTTTTGTTTTGTTTTGTTTTACCATAAAAGTCCTAATTTCATTAGGTGTGGGAAATTTCATGGCGAGGCCTGTCTTTTGCTGTGAACTTTGTCCCAGTGTACTTGTTCTTCTATTTTAAAAAGGTTATTTCCTACTTGAGCTCGATTCTCCTCTTTTAGCAGGAAAGTTCTCTTGTGTGTGGGAAATCTTAATAAAAAATTTTGTTGTAAAACCATGGAGAAATAATAATTATTTCTTTGTAATTTGTCTGTTCTTTCTTGTTGTTTAATTTCAAATTATGAGAATCAAGCTTTGAATCTCAAACATTTGGTTTCCTAAGTCTTTTTAAAATGTTTAAAAAACCCTTTTAGAGTAGTTTTGTCTTTGCAGTTCCTATACTTGATAATTGCCAAATAAACATTATTTTTACTTAACCGTATAACATTTATCAACAATTCTCTTTTTATTGCATTAAACCAAAAATTATTTATTTCAGTGTAATATAGAAGAAAATGATTGGATTTTGAAATAAGCAGAGAGAGTATAGGAGATAATTAGAATTGGATTAGATTCATTCTTTTCCAGAAATGCACTTAGAAAGTACTATAGTTTATCTCCTTTTGCTGAACTGAATACTAGAGAAACCCCTGGGCCAGTTACTCCAATGGCTTGCTTTTCTGCTAATTTTTAACAAGTTTATTGCTATGATTTCAGCTTTCCATGAAAGTATTTGGAAGTCCAGTAATATAATAATGAAACTAAATTGTTAAATCCGACATTTACCTAAATTGGTTAGAAATGTTACATATTTAACTTTCTGTCTGCGAAAAGTTCATGCCAGGTGAAAAAGGAGATTTAAAACTATGTATATAGTTCTGTAAATGTTTTTATACTATTAGAGAATGGCTTGTGTTACTCTTGTTAAGCACCTTATTTCCTGGATTTTCAGTTATCTTTGAATCAGATATATTACCTGATGATTTGCTGAATTTTCATTAAAAAATAGGATCATTAGCATATTAATTGTTTTGTTATATTTATACGCAATATTTTAATGATCAGTGTGAACTGCCTCAGCAACCCGATTTGCTCTAAGAAAATGAGATTTGTGTTTACAGTGTAGGCTATAATCTGATTTTCAGTTCGTCTGAACCAGGTATTTAGCACAATTTGAAGTTTACTACTCAATTCTCTAGAGGTTTGGCAGAACATAGAAATGAACTTTGGGGCGTACAATCACAAAGAGATTCGGCTGGGAACATGAATTTTTCCACTTTTGAATTTCTCAGGTTGGGCACAGTGGCTCATGCCTGTAATCCTAGAGCTTAGGAAGGCTAAGGCAGGAGGATTGCTCGAGGCCAGGAGTTCGAGACCAGCCTAGGTAACATTCCAAGACCCAGTCTCTATAATAAACTAAAACAATTAGCTGAGTGTGGTGGCTCATGCCTGTGGCCCCTGCTACTCTGGAGGGTGAGACAGGAAGATTGCCTGAACCCAGGAGGTTGAGGCTGCAGTGAGCTATGATCGCGCCACTGCACTCTAGTCTGGGCCATGGAGTGAGACCCTGTCTCTAAATGATGTTAAATTAATAAACAAATAAAGGAAAAGAATAAATTTCTCAGAGGCCAATAACACTCCTCCCATCCCCTCTCCTCCAACCCTGGATACTTAAAAATTTCTTGTTACCAAGATGTCCCTAACAGAGAGTAGTCTATTCATACCTTTGGGCCAAATTTCCTCCCCACTTCTAATTTGGCAGTAACCTAGACCTGAGTCAAGATCAGCTTCTTGTAAAGATGGTTTTGCAGGGTAATATGACCCCTGATGCTTTCTTCTTTGGTGGCTGGTCCTCGGATATTTAGAGGTGATAGGCTCAATTAATTATTAATAGCAGCTCCTGCTCTGCCTGTTACTTTATCTCAACTGTAAGGCTGCTTTCATACTGAGGGCTACTCATGGCATTAGCCAGGGGAAACTGATCTAGAAGTTAACACACTGCTATCTGGAATGTGATGAAAATTTCTCTCTCTCTCTCTCTCTCTCTCTCTACTTTCCTATAGTGAGACTGGGATATCTCATTCCCAATATCCCATGAGATTAAGACAATCTTTGGTAAAATAAAGAGATGGAAACTTGATTAGCATAATAACAGCAAAATTGTGGAGATGACAGTTTGTCTTGCAGATGGTCCACTCTTAACAAAGGGAAGGATTTAAAGCTTTCTCCTACAAATACACAGTAAGAACATGCTAACCCTCAGTCTCACTACAGTGTCAGGGGCAATGAGCCCTTCATGACTGCAACAGGGACACCTAGGCCAGAGAAATAGAAAAGATCAGGGAAATCATGGGTTTTGGGGAGGTGAGAAAAAGGAGGGACCAGCGAGAAGGGATTTCTGAGGTGGATTCTGTAGGGACTGAAGTACACCCTATGGAAAAGATAAGGAGGTACTTTTAACTACTTTCTGGGGTAGTGTATATTCATGATCAGTGAGTTGGTTTCATTTCTGATATAGAACTGCACCTGTACATACTTGTAGCCATTGTAGGCAAAACTAAGGTTAAATACAAATATGGGAAATTTCTTGCTCTGGTTGAAAACAGAGGCTACTGATAGGACCCATTTTTTTTGGTGTTTTTTGGTGATGGGGTAGTGAACCTCTGGAGTAAATATCAACAAGTCATCTTATGTGAGTCAAGAACTCAATTAATTCCTTTTTTGTTTTTGAAAAATCATATTTGGAAACTCTGTTTTGTACATAGTTGGGATCCATAATCAGATTATGCAATAGGTAAATAGAGTAGAAGACTCATCCCAGATTTCAAGGAGAAATCTCCTTCTGGGGATCGTCTATTAGTCTGGGAGCAAAAGTATAATAGGTCTGCTGGAAGCCATCCCTAAGCCAATGTGGCCTAAATGTAGTTTCTGGAATAAATTCATCAGGAATACCACATGTGTTTATTAAAATGCATATTCCTGGGCCCTAAACTAGAGGCCAGGAATATACATTCTTGCTGATTACTCATGCTCAGTGTATCTGAGAACCTCTGCTGAAGCGATGCTGATCAGGTTTACCCCACGTTCACTCACTTCCCTTCTCCCATTTCCCATCTCTCAATACAATCGGCCTTACTTTAAGGAGATCCTTGTGTGTCTATGAACTTCTGGATGGTGAAAATTGTGATTCTCATGTTTGCTGTGATTTCTAACATCTATAATTGTGCCTTCCAGATAGAAGAGTATTTGATGAGGATTTGTTGAACTGGTTGAATTAAATCGAGAACTAGCATTACAGTCATACTCATGAGAGAGCTAGAGCTGTTTGCCTGAGTCATGCTGTACCAGAACAGTAAGAACTAAGGACCGAAGTCTTTCTCACAGTTAGTGCCTAGCTGCTCCCTTTGAGTGGGAAATAGTTTATTTGAGGGGGTTGAGTGGAAGAGGAATATGATCCGATTTCTTTTATTCTATTAATTACAGGGCAGCTTTCCATTGCTCATTCTCCATTATTCCTGCCAGTGTTTTGCACTGTTCACAGCTCATTGGTACAATCATAACAGAAGATTGTATTTTGCTTTGGTTTTAGTCTTGTTCCAAAGGGAAAAATCAGTGTTGTGTGTTTTCCCAGGGAGCTGCTGTACCAGGACACTTTTCCCAAAGGAACGCATCTTTGATTCACCCATTTTTAGTTTTTTTATTGCTTTAGTTTTATTTCCTTTCTATCCTTGCTAATGTTAATAAAATGCATGCCATAAAGGAATAAACTCCTGAGGACATGAAAGGACAGACCTCATGGCTATTTACTCTGCTGACGGCTCCTGCTCTTTAGCTCCTACTCTTTAGTACCCGCGCATTCACCAGTTTGAAGCTGGCCCTCCGCGACAGCTTTCTGTTCACAATAGAGCTGCATACTAAACGGGGTCGGTGCCACCCCTCCCTTGCAGTGTGACAAATCTCTGGTAAGAGGATAATGCTAAGTTCTTTCACCATCTGTCTAGTTTTGTTTTCTTCCCTCCCCCACTGCTACCAGGAATGTCTAAAAACATAGTATTCTACAGCTGTGTGGTTTACGTGACTATTGCTGTCCAAAGGGGAAACATTCAGTGTTTGCTCTTGAACATTTCCTTTATTTTGTTTCCTTCCAATATGAACATTACAGTATACATTCAAACACATGAACTTGAACTTGAATTTGTCACCTAGGAGGCTATTTGGGATCGGACTTTACCTGGATGACACAATAAACTTTTATTGTTTTCTTACTGGGAATCTTTACAAATTCTCATCAGAGACCACAGGAGGGACGTCATGAGCAGAGAAAACTGGGGCTTCTGGTAAACATCCTGGAGGGTCCTTGACCTCTTGGGGAGGATGGGGACTCCGCTCAGCTTCCAGCTGCTGAATCTTCCTTTCCTTTTCCTCCAAAACTTCTTTCAGCTGAGTAATTCTCTCAGTCTGAAGGGAAACCTGGGTCGACAGTTCCATTATCAGGCTAATTTTTCTATCACCTTCTTCCACAGGTGGGAGACCTCCACAGAACCCTTCCAGCGAGCTGTCTTCTAAAGCAAACAAGAAAAAGAAAGTCTGAGCAGTTTTGAATAGATTTCCCAGAAGTCGAAGACAGGAAAAATGAAAAAGCTTCATTTCTCACGTTCTTAAAAGAGAGCACAGATGTTGCATCATCTGGTTAGATACCCTGAGAATAAAATCTGGATCCAGTGAGAGAAAAGATTCTGGGTGTTCATGAAAAAAGAAACAAAACAAAACTTGGGAGCCTCTTGAGAGTGTACAGAATCAGCCCTTGCCAACTCTTGTTTATATGCATTGAACTTTCAGTTAACCATGGGAATAATTCATGAAAATCCAGTCTACAAACAAAGGCCATCCCAACGTTCATGTTATTCTTTTCCCTAAGAATCTTTCACAAGAGCTATTATCAAGTAGAATTATGCTTTGATTTGAATTTTAATTCAATTGAAAATAAAAAATGAGGGCCGGACGCAGTGGCTCATGCCTGTAATCCCAGCACTTTTTGAGGCCGAGGCGGACGGATCACGAGGTCAGGAGATCGAGACCATCCTGGCTAACATGGTGAAACCCTGTCCCTACTAAAAATACAAAAAAATTAGCCAGGCGTGGTGGCAGGCACCTGTAGTCCCAGCTACTCGGGAGGCTGAGGCAGGAGAATGGCGTGAACCCAGGAGGCAGAGGTTGCAGTGAGCCGAGATCATGCTACTGCACTCCAGCCTGGGCGACAGAGCGAGACTCTGTCTATAAATAAATAAATAAATAAATAAATAAATAAATAAAAGGTTGCCATTGCCCTTTCTGGGGAAAGTGATGATGAGGAAAGACTAGTTTCTTAACCCAAGTCAGCTTTAGAGTCGGCAAGGGTGCAATTTGAGGTGATCCAGGAAAACTCTATTAGCATGGTATTTCCCATACAGATTCATTTTTTTTAGGCCTGAAGTCTTTTTGGCACTTCTTAATAAAATCACAGATACCTCTTGGACCTGAAAGCTTATCCTTTATCAATTTCTATCAGTTAACCCCTCAGATGAGGATAAAGGCCTGAGTAAGAAAGGACAGAGAGAGGTTCCACAAAGAGATAAAAGATGAGTGGCCATAAGGAGTCTTTGAAAACACACCTCTCTAGGCCATCAAAAAATGCAGCTCCTTAAACTCAAGTCCATCTTACTAGCCTTTAGCAGTACCCCACCACTCTCGAAATTTCCAGCATTAAATGTCTCTGAGCTATATAAAAGGCAGACTTAGGTGTAAGTAGGAAGAGATATCAAAGGCTTGGATATCATTTCAGCACTAATGGAGCTAATGGCATGTATGAATGAACCTGACACGTGGTCTCCACGGTAGGTTGTTACAATTGAGGTCCTGCATTTATGAGATTCCCAGTGAAAACAAATCTCACAGCTTCACCTGAGAGAAACAGTACTGTCAGTCTCAGATACAAAAGCTGCTGCTATTAGGTACTTACACACCTGCTGAAAATGGACCAGCTTTGCTGTAGTAGTGCATGCAGGCCAAAAAAAAAAAAAAAAATCCGTAAAAATAACCCATTTCTCAACAAATAAAATTAATTGGCAGTCATCATGTTCCCAAGGGATCAAGGGGTAAAATCTTTGGCAGCTTATTGCACAGTGGGCAGGGTGTTTTTGGCTTCACAAAAGTGATAAGAGGAGACATCAGGCTATTCTCTGCTCTTAGAAATTATTAGCACTTTACTAACATTTAAGAATCCCTGGGGAAATTTTTGTTCTGAATTTCTGTTAGAATATTTAACATTATAACAATAATATTTAAGATGTTGGTTTGAAGGTGGGGCACGGTGGCTCACGCCTATAATCCCAGCACTTTGGGAGGCTGAAGCAGGTGGATTACTTGAGGTCAGGAGTTTAAGACCAGCCTGGCCAAATGGTGAAATCTCATCTCTACTAAAAATACAAATATTAGCCCGGTGTGGCGGTACACACCTGTAATCCCAGCTACTCGGGAGGCTGAGGCTCGAGAATCACTTCAACCTGGGAGTTGGAGGTTGCAGTGAGCTGAGATTGTGCCACAGCATTCCAGCCTGGGCGACAGTGTGAGACTCCATCTCAAAAAAAAAAAAAAAAGATGTTGGTTTGAGTACCTTTCATAAGTTAACAAGCAATGGGAAAACAGCTCAAATTTCAAGAGAGCATTTAGTTCATTGCTCTGCGATAAGCCTGTGCTTTCCAGCCCAGGAGAAGGAGTCCATATGGCAGGAGGCCTTCCTCGTCTCCTGATGTTTCAGGGACTCACCTTTCCTTTCATTTGGCTGGAGCTGTGCTGTCCAATACAGTAGTCACTAGTCACATGTGACCATTAAGCAATGGAATGTGGCTAGTCTGAATAGAGATGTGCTTTAATGTAAAATACACATTTGACTGGGAGATTTAGTTTAAAAAAATGTTAAATACTTCAAATTTTCTATATTGCTTATGCATTAAAATGATAATATTTAGAATACATTGTGTTAAAGAAAATGTATTTTTAAAATAATTTAACTGACTTATTTTTATGTTTTTAAAAATGTGGCTCCTAGAAAATTTAAAATACATGGCTTGCATTTGTGGCTCCCATTATATTTCTGTTGGATAATGCTGGGCTAGCATTTCCTTCCAGATGAGCACTCTCTGAAACCCAGGTGGATGTGTTACCTGGAGATGGCTCTAGTTAACCTGCACAGATATTATTTGAGAGGGAGGATCTCTGGTCCTCAAGCATTGGCATACAGATTATTTTTCTGTTACCCCAGAGGATGGAGTAATGGAAATCAAAGTTTGGCAAAAAGTGATGACTGCCAATTAATTTTATTTGCTGGGGAATGGGTGATTTCTTGCCTGAATGCACTACCACAGCAAAGCTGCCCCACCTTAAGCAGGTGTGTAGGTACCCAGGTAGCAGGCTTTTCTATCCGTGACTGACAGTAATGATTCTCTCAGTCCCTAAGCTACTCCTTAAACTACATAAGAAACTGATTCAGACGAGTTGAAGTGAGTTTCATCAGGAGTGGGAGAAGGAAAATGGCGGCAAAGTGGCCAGGGAAGATGCTGAGGAGAAGAACAGTGAACAGTGGGGGATGCAGGGCCTCAGCGGGGAGCAGGGGTGGAGGGGGGTGCATTGGAACCTCACTGTGCCTGTCTCACATCTTCTTCCTCTTTGACTTCTCCTTTCATCTTGTCTCTCCTCAGTTTTTCCTCTGCTTTTAGAATGAGTTATTTTCAACGGATTTGTACAATGAAGAAAGGAGTTTAGTGTCACCCCTGGTCAAAGTGGTCAAAACATTTTTAGACAATGCAGTATAGGTAGAGTTCACCCAGCTCTAATGATACAGCAGCAAAAATGCAGTGAAGCGGCATTGTATAGGCAGTCACGGTCACTAGGACCACATCCTCCTTCTGGAAGAGAGTATTACAGGGAGAAGGTGGAAAGAAAATGAGAGGAGAAGTGAGTGTCTAGGCAGCTTGGGCTGCTATCACAAAGTACTACAGATGGGGTGGCTTAAACAAGAAACATTTATTTTTTATAGTTCTGGGGGCTGGAAGTCTCAGATCAGGGTGTCAGGATGGTCAGGTTCTGGTGAGGACTCTCTTCCTGGCCACCTTTATGCTGCGTCCTCACATGGCAGAAAGAAAGAGACTAAAAACTCTCTCATATCTCTTCTTATAAGGGCACTGGCTGCATCATGAAAGGCCCACTCTCATGACCCCATCCAAGCCTAATTATTTCCCACAGGCCCCATCTCCAAATGCCATCTAGTCGGGGGCTAGGGCTTCAACACAGAAATTTTGATGGGGACATAATTCAGTCCATAGCACAAGAAGAGGACAGTCAGAAAAGCGGTAGAGTAGATGCTGAAAAAAAGAGAGATGGCATGAGGATTCCCATTGTATTGTTCTCATGTATTAAATGAAAATGCTAATAGACAACCTAAAGACATACTAAAAATAAAAAAAAATTCTCATACAAGTATATTTTACTACTAGTCTCTTTACACATATAAAGCACAAATATTTTGTTCCATTTCTAAACACATTACAACTAACAAAAGTGTTTAAAACTGTTTAGCAAAGTGGGGGACTTCAAGAGCCTCAAGTCCTATTTGTATTGGAAAGTGCCCAAGGCCACCCCCAGTGAGTTTTCTAGACTCTACCACTAACCATCTCACTCCTCTCCCCCATCTAGTCTCCCTCATCTGTAACAGGAAGTGATGTGTGTCCCCAAAGTCCTGACAGCTCTACATGTCCCACACTTCACACACCTGTGGTCCCTCATAGGCTTCTGCTGGCAGCTCAGACAGTCTTGCCAAGGCGGTGCTCCCTGAAGCCTGGAGGTGCTGTTATCTGACCAGATCATCTCAGCCTTAACCCCACACCCACAGGATCCAGGAAACCCAGAGATTGCAACAAGAAAGGCTCTTCTATGTGAGACGGAGGAAAACCCTGATTAGCAACAGTGAGGGTATAAACTCATCACTTTCGCCACTACTGCAGGGGTTTTTACAGTCATACATCATTTTTCATCATTTTCCCTCTTTCTTCTATGACTTAAAATAGATGTAAGTCAGGACTGAGAATGAGGGTTTACGGTTCTCGCAAAAAGACTATAAGGGATGGCCGGTGGGAGTTGGGCAGGGTTAGAAAGATTTAGTGAGAGGAGAGGCAGTCCCAGCATTCCACCTTCGGCTGACCCAGGCTGTATTCACTTTTCTATGTCAGCCTTGAAAGACCAAAGGCCCAGAAGAAAATATGACCTTGCCTTTGGCCGTTTCCAGCTTCCTGTTCTTCATACCCTCAAAACCTTCATGCTCTGAGAAAAGTGACATGTGAGAGTTACATCAAAAATGACTAATAATAGCTAAATAGATAACAATAGAGGCGACTGTAGTTGAAGGAGTACCTTAAGAGACTGACTGTTGACTACATTTTTGGGGTGATCTAGTCTCACCTGCTACCAGTATAGGAATTATTTCTGTAACATCTCTTTGATAATTTTCTTTTCTTTTCTTTTTTTGAAACGGAGTTTCACTCTTGTTGCCCAGGCTGGAGGGCGATGGCGCAATCTTGGCTCACCACAACCTCTGCCTCCCGGGTTCAAGCGATTCTCCTGCCTCAGCCTCTTGAGTGGCTGGGATTACAGGCAAGCACCACCACGCTCGGATAATTTTGTATTTTTAGTAGAGACGGGATTTCTCCATGTTGACCAGGGTGGTCTCAAACTCCCAACCTCAGGTGATCCACCTGCCTCGGCCTCCCAAAGTGCTAGGATTACAGGTGTGAGCCTCCATGGCTGGCCTCTCTTTGATAATTTTCTAAGCAAGTGGCTCCCAGTCACTGGTGTCCCTCCAGCTCTTCAGAGGTTGGCTGCCAATTGTAATCAATGAGTTAAAAATCTGAATTTTGTGATCACTGCAGCTGCACACTTACAGAGAGACCTGACAGAGGGAATGCTGCCATACATAGACTGGGAAAACAGTAGGGCATCACTTGTTGCTAATCAGAGCAAGAAGGAGTGGTTTCATATTAGGTCAACATACCTAGAATATGTGAAAACATTGCTTCACGAGTCCAAGATGTTAACACTTTTCTGTAAACAGTGATAAAGGACTGAAAAGTGACCCAATGAATAGGAGGAAGAGTTCTTTTAGATTTTCTAAATACTTCTTGCTAAAAAGGGATGTTCCCCTTTTGATTTCTTTATGAGTGCCACCAAAAAGTATGTGTTAAACAGAGAAATGCTGAGAAGCACTGATCTAATTTCTGACCCAACTACCTCTAACAATGGGAAATATACTTGTTGCTAGCCAGATCCCAAGTATCCTCCACAGTCAACTTCTTGTTCATTCATTCATCCAATAATTATGTTTGGGAACCTGCACATAGAGAATAAATAAGATAAAATGTTGGCTCCCACAGCTGCAGCTTCACAGTGGAGTAGGGGAGGGGCAGCACTAAGTTAGGCCCTAAAGGGCATTCGGGATTAGCCTAAACAAATACCTCAGCTGGGTACTCACTGGTGAAAGTTTACTTTTCCCTCTGCCTTTCAAGCTAATGACTAAGGCTGCCAAGTATTTACTCAACAAGAAAGACTCAACAAGGATCACCGGTGAGGTGATTAAATACCTCATTCCACCAGAGCCACCCAGGATTGCTGTTTGGACTAAAAGACAATGTCAGCTTCCTCCTCTGTACAAATGCCCATTACTCTGAGTCACTACGGGGCTGGTTTTGAAAGCTGTGTATTATTTGTCAGCAACCACCACAGAGTCCAGGGTCATCTCTTGCCATACTTGGACTTGCACAGTGGCACAGCTTTAGGACATATTCTTTAGAAATATATCCCTCCCACTTAAATTAACAAACCTAAACAAAACTTTTTAGGTTTTCTCTCCTTGTCTAGATTTTTACAGTGAACGTTTGCAAATGGCTATTTTCTGAAATAAATGATTCACTTATTTTTTTGTATTGTAGTACAATTATTTTTCTTTTTGAAAATCAAATTAGTCCTATGTCTTGAAGTTTCATCTGTCCTCCCCTTTTAATGTTTTTACTTGTAAAGAGACCAATCTCTATAGTGCCAAATGACTGACTTCAAAAGTACTTCAATTTCCTTCCACTAACGCTGTCAACATTTAGGATCCATCTGAAGTAGGCATGTGTTAATTGATTTGGAAAAAACAAGCAGCATTATAAGAATACAATTGGTTGGCAAAGAGGTTTGGTCACTAAAAAGAATTAAAATGTAGTATATAATATTAGCCAGGAATTTTTGATAATATAATGAAGATCAGTCTTATAATAGTTATATTTTAGAGGAAAAATTCGAAATGTAGTGGCACGGTGGAGGGAATGTATGTTTTCATCTAGCAACAGGCCCAAACCTGAGAGTTTAAGAAGATCTGTCTGTTTTAGTAAGTGACTTAGAAGGCAGCAAATACTTAGTTGAGATCGTGATGGAAGGGCTGCGGCCTGAATGACATGGGGTAGTGCTCCTGAGAGCAGTGGATCAGAGAGCCTGTAGAACACCCAGTGAAAAGGAAAACAAGAGGCAAGAGAGACCATGTAGGAAGCAGTTGTTGCTTACTGCTCATCTGGGCCTTGAGGAGTTGTGGTGCCTGCATATCTTAGTCTGCTTAGGCTGCCTTAGTTTATAAACAACAGAATTTTATTTCTCATTGTTCTGGAGACTGGGAAGTTGACGATCAAAGTGCCGGCACGTTCATTGTCTAGTAAGGACCCATTCCTCATAGATGGTGCCTCCCAGCTGTGTCCTTATATGGTGGAAAAGCCAATAGGCTCCCTCAAGATTCTTTTATAAAGCATTACTCCCATTCATGAGGGCTCTGCCCTTATGACCTTGTCACCTCCTAAAGACCTTTACCTTTCAATAGCAACCCACTGGGGACTGGATGTCAACATACGTATTTTGGAGGACCACAAACATTCAGACCCTAGTACTCCACCAGTCTCCAGACCAGAGTGAGGGGCCTGGCTGATGAAGACACTTCTAGGACTTGTTTACTGTTTAGTGAACATGTAGAATGAATGAAAAACCCTTGTCTCTAACCACTAGCATCACTCCTGTGGCAATTAGATGCTCTCACGATGAGAGGTGTGTGGGAGCTAAGCAGACCAAGAGAAATACAGATTCCTATCTTACTTCTTATGCTCACTCTGAGGCATATACTCACTCCAGTGCCCATGCTCATCATTTATTTAAGTGGTAATTCCCTCTCGCCTAGTATTTAAGTATTGCAATAGCCTCTTCTCTGGTCACCCTGCTTCTGCTACTTTAGGCTGGTTTCAACTCTGCACAGAGAGGTCCCATTAAAATATAAGTCAGGTCTTGACACTCTCGCCTACAATCCTCCAGCGACTTTTCATCTCATGCAGACCAAAGCCTCACACTGATCTTCAAGGCCCTATGTGATCTGGGACCTCTTTACTTCGATAGCACGTAACCTATTCCTCCTTCCTCCTCTCCAGAGTAAATGCAACATTTCCTCTGCTACATTTCCACAATTCTCATTGCTGTTCTACCAGGCCTGGCATGTTCTTGTCCCAGGGCCTTTGCATTTACTATTTCCTCTGCCTGCACAATTGTGTACCTGAGGCATACATGGCTAGCTCTCTCAGTTCCTTCAGGTCTTCAACCCTCCAAAGTCACCTTTACACAATGAAGCATTCCCTGGCCATCTTACCTACAATTTCAACCCAAGCCCCATTGCTGAACACTTCATATCCATGTTTTCTGCCTTGCTTTTACTGACATGCTGTATCTGACTATTCTAGATCTGGTTTTTATCTTGTTTGCAGTCGCTCTCCCCTAGTGGAATGAAAGCTCCATGAAAGCAGAGCTTTTTTATTGTTTTGTTCAGTACTGTATCCCCTGTGCCCAAAATAGTGCATGGATTGTAGTGACGGTCATTTGTCAAGTGAATAAATAAATGAAAGTTAAGTGCATATATAACACAAATCATCTAAGAAAGCATCAGTCCAAAGGTTACAATTGCTGTATCATTAGGGTGGATACAACAATATCATATGTTCCCTCCCAGGAGTATTTTTTTCTTCAAATAATGCTTTCACTACTGCATTAGAAAAAATAAACTGGTGGCTGGGCACGGTGGCTCATGCCTGTAATCCCAGCACTTTAGGAGGCCGAGGTGGGAGGATCACCTGAAGTTGGGAGTTTGAGACCAGCCTGACCAACATGGAGAAACCCTATCTCTACTAAAAATACAAAATTAGCTGGGCGTGGTGGCGCATGCCTGTAATCCCAGCTACTCAAGAGGCTGAGGTGGGAGAATCGCTTGAACTTGAAAGGCAGAGGTTGCAGTGATCCAAGATCGTGCCATTGCACTCCAGCCTGGGCAACAAGAGTGAAACCTCGTCTCAAAAAAACCACAACAAACTGTTGTCATTGCATGTAACATCACTGAGTTTACTTTTTTTTTTTTTTTTTTTGAGACGGAGTCTCACTCTGTTGCCCAGGCTGGAGTGCAGTGGCATGATCTCGGCTCACTGCAATCTCTGCCTCCCAGGTTCAAGCGATTCCCCTGCCTCAGCCTGCCGAGTAGGTGGGACTACAGGCGTGCACCACCACTCCCTGCTAATTTTTTTTGTATTTTAGTAGAGACAGGGTTTCGCCACATTGGCCAGGATGGTCTCGATCTCCTGACCTCGTGATCCACTTGCCTCGGCCTCCCAAAGTGCTGGGATTATAGGTGTGAGCCACCGTGCCCAGCCTACTTTCTTTTTTGATAGAAAACAGAAAGTTAGAAAAATTGGTCCCCTAGATGTCTTCCCAATCCAGGATTTAGATTTCTATAAGCTATAAAAATGGTTCCCCAAGTCTGGCACTGGGAAATCTCTGTTAATACGGAGAATCCAAGACCTCATCCTTGAAATTCTGCTTGAGCGAATCTAGAAGGATGCCTGGGAATCTATATTTTTACAGAGCTTCCCAAGGAAATCTGATGATCAGCCAGTTTTCTACAAGTGAATTCCTGCTGACCTGCAATATTTATGGTGAACCAAGATTTGACTAAATCCTAACAGGTAGGCCAGAAATCACCAGGCAAGCCTATTTTTGACAAGGCTGCAATATGCACAGCTGGAGGAGGGAGAGCACATCTATTGTGCTGGCTACTTGACAAAGCTCTGCCTTTAAATGTTACTGACTGACTGAATGCATCCATAGTCCTTGCAACCCAGCCCCCCTGCTTTAATTAGCTTACATCCCAACAATATCTTGCCAGTTCCAATTTGGCTAAATTATCTCCAGAACATACAGAAAAAATGATGAGTGTTCATGGGTTTGTTTTTGTTTTTGCTTCCATTTCTGTTTCAGTGGATGAATAGATCTATTTCCTTAGACTCTCTTTTCCTTCCTATGGGTAGTGGGTGGGAAAGAGAGGGTGAGCCAGAGGGAGAGGAAGGAAGAGATTGGACTTTGGGTTCGAAGCACAGTGACTCCCAGCTTCCATAGAAGTTTAACAGTTACCACCACCATGCAGGGAGGAAGTGAATCCCCCCCTCCTGAGAATCCGAATCCAGGCCCTTATTCCTGGAGCTTGCTGGAGTCAGCAGCAAGAAGACTGATAAGAACAGTATCACAGAAAGATGTGTGCATACACATCTTTGCTAGCACAGGAAAGGGTGGCAGGGTGTTGGTCGTTTGTGTGGAAAAGCAAGTGATGATGTCTCAAAGATGACGCCACAAAATGAATATAGGCCTGTGAATGGTGGGGGTAGGCCCCAGTGGCCAGACATTGGCTGGTGAGCAGAGTGCAGTGTGTATCCCGTCTTCTGTCTACTCTCCAGTAGGGCAAAGTGTTCCATTAGGGTTGAGGGTAGGACAACCTAGGCTAACTTACTTAGCTCATCAGTTCCTTTCTGGGGCAGAGTTCCTTCCCACCCACTGCAGGGTCTCAGGCCACATCAGAGTATTTTACAGAAGGGGTTCTTGGTAAGGTTGAGAAGACTGTTAGCATAACCATGTACCTGAGTTATGCCAAGAGGAAGTCAATCTGAGCAGAAGAAAGGGTTTCTGGAATCTCTCTTACTTCCTCCTATGAGTAGGACCTGAAGTCTCCTCCCATAACTCTAGCTTCTTTGAAGAGAATAATGGATGGAATGCAGTGACCGGCAGCCTGGCCAGAAGCCACAAGGTAAAAATGGACACTGGTGGGAGGTCAGGAAATTCCAGGAGGGGGAGACCATGAGATTGAATGAATGGAAGAAAGATAGAAGACAATAGATGAAGCACTGCTTCTATGCTCATCTGAAAATGAATCAGTATGGACTCAAAGTCAATTGAAGGTACAAAAGTAAAGATGATTTTACATCTTTTTATTTTAGTTTAGTTTAGTTTAGTTTAGTTTGAGATGGAGTCTCACTCTGTCACCCAGGCTGGAGTGCAGTGGCATAATCTCGGCTCACTGTAACCTCCGCCTCCAGGGATCAAGTGATTCTCCTGCATCAGCCTCCAGAGTAGCTGGGAGTATGGGCACGTGCCACCACACCTGGCTAATTTTGTATTTTTAGTAGAGATGGGATTTTATCATGTCAGTCAGGCTGGTCTCGAACTCCTGACCTCAAGTGATTTGCCTGCCTTGGCCTCCTAAAGTGTTGGGATTACAGGTGTGAGCCACTGCACCAGGCCATTTTCCGTCTTTTGGACTGCATGTTGCACTAGTGTCAAATGTGGGACTTTTTCAAGTTTTTCTTCCTGGTGGTGCAGAAGGGTTAGTTAAGGATACCTCCTTATGAAATAAGGGATGCCTACTTAGATAATTTGTTTGCCTTAATTTTAAAAAGATATGACAGTTTCTAGTGTTGTGTAGCATTGAGAAACAAAACAATGCTGTAGTAATAATAGTATTGTTAGGGCTATTTGATAATGACTGAAAAAAATTTTTGAGAAAGACGGGATAAAGGATCCATTGCTATTGTTTATCAGGATTTTACTTGTTTAAACTGTGCACAGGAATGGGCTTTGTACCGAGGAGGTACAAGTTATTTTGATTTAGCTGACTTGACATTGCTATTAAATGTCCCTGATGACGGGACACTCGAATGCAATCTTTTATTGTACCAAATTTTGACTGACATGTGCAACTATACATCTCTACACATAGCCCCTTCGCTTTTTAAAATTTCATCCCATCTCTCATTTTCTTTCTTTTGATCAGCCTTGGGATGACAGTGAGACAGCACTACTGACCTGCAGAGGAGTCTTTCTTTTCCTAGCCCCCTAGATATGGTGCTAGGTCTGAAGTCAGTGTCTTTTGGCCGGAGCTTTAAAATGTGTGCATAAGACATAATAAACTGCAAAAGATACTACGGCAGCGACAGGTTCACACAGAACTTATTTTTGCTGTTCATTTATTTTGTCCTGAATACTAAAAACGATGAAATCAAATGCTACTGGTACCAGCCAAGTGGGATCATCACACAATTCTCAGAACATATTCTCTGAGTGGTGGCCCCTCTATCATTTAAGAATAACATGGCTGAGGCGGGCGCGGTGGCTCACGCCTGTAATCCCAGCACTTTGGGAGGCCGAGGTGGGTGGATCACAAGGTCAGGAGTTTGAGACCAGCCTGGCCAGCATGGTGAAACCCTGTCTCTACTAAAAATACAAAAACTAGCCGGGCATGGTGGTGGGTGCCTGTAGTCCCAGCTACTCAGGAGGCTGAGGCAGGAGAATTGCTTGAAGCTGGGAGGCAGAGGCTGCAGTGAGCCAAGATCATGCCACTGCACTCCAGCCTGGGCGACAGAGAGAGACTCCGTCTTACAAAAAAAAAAAAAAAAAAAAGAATAACATGGCTAAAATATGTTATTGAGATTTTCACTTATATAAAATGTAGAGCAGGGGAAGCTCCATCTATAATTCTCAGCAAGCTTGGAAGAGTACTTTAGAAATAGGGAAGTGTGGTAGGCAGAATAATGACTGCCTGTCCACAAAGATGTCCAGAATAATATCCCCCTAAGATATCCCCAAAACCTTTGAATATGTTGCTTTATATGACCGAAGAGACTTTGCAGATGTGATTAAGAATTTTGAGATGGGAAAATTGTCTTGGATTATCTGGGTGGACCCAATGTAATCACAAGGATGATAAAAGGGAAGTAGGGGGTCAGAGTCAAAGAAAAATATCTGAAAATGTCACAATGCTGGCTCTGAACACAGAGACAGGGGCTACAAGCCAAGGAATGTAAGTGGCCTAAAGAAGATGGAAAATGCAAAGAAAGATATGTTCCTCTAGAACTTATAAAAAAGAACACAATCCTGTTCACACTTTGATTTTAGTCAGGTGACACCTGTTGGACTTTCGACCTCCATCTATAAGAACTATAAAAGATCATCAGCCAGGCATGGTCGCTCAGGCCTGTAATCCCAGCACTTTGGGAGGCTGAAGCAGGCGGATCATGGTAAAACCCCATCTCTACTAAACATACAGAAATTAGCCAGGCATAGTGGTGGGTGCCTGTAATCCCAGGCACTCAGGAGGCTGAGGCAGGAGAATCGCTTGAATCCGGGAGGTGAAGGCTGCAGTGAGCCAAGATTGTGCCACTTCACTCAGAGTGAGACTCTGTCTCAAAAAAAAAACAAACAAAAAAAAAACTATAAGATCACAAGTTTGTGTCATTTTAAGCTATTATTATACTATAATTTGTCATAGCAGCAACAGGAAGTGAATAGAGAAGGGAAAAAAACCAAAGAACATCTGAATAATGAAGAAAATCTATCCATTATAGGAGAGCCAGAAATCTCATTTAGTGCAATGTCACCAGTGGACTTGGATTTCAACTAAGGGCAACTGAGGGTTTCCAGACATCCAGAGAGATCTGGATTACAGACCCTCCTGCCTCCTCTGGAATTTTAAACCATTATAGTTCCCTCTTCTTTGTAAATGTTAATCTTTCTACTGGCTCCAAGCCATGAACATTTAAACATTTAATTGCTACCATTTTAAATAGGAAATAAAATTCTTAAGCTACTTAATGCCTTTTCAGCTATTAATCTGTCACTCTTCTCACCCTCACAGTCAAAGCTCTTGGATGAGTTGTCTGTACTCACCCTCTTTCCTCTACAGTAGTCCCTACTCATTCTCGGGGGATAGTTCCAAGACCCCCCGTGGATGCCTGAAACCACAGATAGTACCAAATCTCATATATACTATGTTTTCCTCCTGCACACACATACCTATGAAAAAGTTTAATTTATAAATGAGGCACAATAAGAGATTAACGAAAGTAACTAATAGTAAAATAGAACAATTATAACAATATACTGTAATAAGAGTTATGTGAACGTGATCTCTATCTCTCTCAGTATCTTCTTGTACTATACTCACCTACTTTCAGACCATGGTTTACTTCTGGTAACAGAGACCGAAGAAAGCAAAACCATGCATAAAAAGGGACTGCTGTATTTTTCTCATGAGAGCCTATTACAATCTAATTTTTGTTTTCAAAAGGACCTTACTAAACTTTGCCTTACTGAGGTTACCAATGTCACCAAATCCAATGGATTTGCTTCAGGTTCATCTACTTAACCTCTAAACATTTGCCCTGTTGACAGTCTTCCTCAGAGCACTCTCCCCTTCATTTTGGTAACAGGACACTCTTTTTCTCCAAACTTTCTGCCTACTCCTTTGGTCCCCTGTGAGCTTTTCCTCAGAGTAATTACTGCATGGAAATTCTTAAACTCGTGGTCTTAAACTTTCTTTTCCCTCTCTATAGGTCATTTCATTCCCTCCTGTAGACTTGGTTGCAATATATTCGTATGAATAATGCCAAATTTACAACTGTAGGTCGGACCTGAGCTCTAGACTCTGAACTCCTACTGAGATATCTTATAAGCACCTCAGACATAATGTGCCAAAAACTGAACTCATTATCTAACCTCTGAAGCTTATCTCATACCCAGTTTCTCCTTTACCCCCATGCTCTTTCATCTGTCTTTTCACAAAGTTCTGTTGAATTAAACTTCTAAATACCTTTTAAGTTTGTCTTATTATCTCCACCCCGGTTAGCTCATGCAACATGCTCCTGCAACTTCCTTCACCTCCACATCCTTATAATTCTCTTTCACAAAATACGTTCTCAATCTCTATGGGGTACTAGTTTATCAAGGACGTGTCCAAACCCCATGTTTCCTCCTCAGTTTAAGTCACTTTAGGAGATATAATAGCCATAAGGAAGTAACAAGCTGATGAGGAGTCACTTATCAGATTGTTAAAGCGAACTAAATGTGGCCTGAGGACTCCATACTTCTATATTTGAGTCCTTGTGGACAAACTGCAACCTAGCTTAATAGGTAGACAAAAATTGAAAACCTAACTTAGGAGTATGCACCTGTAACAATAGCTGAGTCTTGGCCAATTGCAGCGGCAGAACTTCAACCACTCATACATTGCTGACTGTTCAAACTGTGTTCAAATAAGGCAAAGGCAGAGCTGTAACCAATCCTGCTGTTCTGTACCTCACTTCAAATTTCTGCATGCCCCATTTCCCTTTTTTGTCTACAAGTCTTCCACCACGTGGCTGCACTGGAGTCTCTGTGAATCTGCTGTGATTCTGGGGGCTGCCTGATTCGCGAATCATTCATTGCTCAATTAAACGCCTTTAAATTTAATTTGGCTGAAGCTTTTCTTGTATTAAGATAATACAAATGGGCTTTGTAGTGACATGTCTGAGCACTTGGACATTTATTGTTGGAAACTACAGGGTTCAGTTCAGAAGATGCCAAGGGAAAAGTAGGTTTTAGAGAGAGAGCCATGAAAGCAGCTTAAGCGAACGAGAAGCAACAGCAGAGTTGAAGTGGGTAAAAATAATGTCGAAGTGGGAGGGCCCTTGCACACTTGAGAGGAAGAACTTACAAAAGCAATGACTGCTTATCAATCTTCTCCAAGATGAACAATCATATCTAACTTTATTTTTATCAACTTTCTTTCACTTTTACTTTGTGCTACTTGCTTTTAGTTTAAATTTTACTGTAATAAAACAACAGTAAAAAATTGACTCAAGGATGGGCTGAGGGACAGGGATGTGTCTGCTAAGCTAACTTGGCAGCATAAAAATGCCCTGTTCTTGAGGACAGCTTGTGGAATACTCGTCTTTCGATTCCTCCTCCTTGTGGAATGCCATTCCAATTTTATCAGCTTGATTTTATTTTTTTCATATCAAGATACAATTCCATCTTGAAATTACAAAAGATAATTCAAAAGTTATAGAGAAATTCTCCAAGAGGGGACTCAAACAAGCTTTTTTTAGTTTAGGAAATCTTCTGATATTCTATTATAAATATTAATTTTCATAGGTGTTTTTTCCAATAGTTACCTACTTTATCAGGTAAGTTATATTCCTTGAGAACATTATTAAAGCTAATGGTAATAGAGTTATTTTCAGGTTAGACTCAAATCCAAGGCACTTTAGAGCGGCATAAAAAATTGTCTAGAGGACAGATGGAATACTCAGCAAAATGCTTCTGTTGTTGTTGTATATAAGTTTTGTTGTATATATTTGAGATGTATTGTACATAAATCATAATAGAAAAATAACATAATTTTTAGAGATGTCAAAAACTTCCATGGCTATGATTTTTTTTTTCCATAGCTTCCTCCTCTGTATTTGTGAGATAGGAGGAAAGAGGAGGATAAAAGGAAAGTGGGGAAAGATAAACATTTACAGAGCACCTACTCCATGTCATTTTACTAAGAACTTGTTCAGCAATTACACCAGAACAGAGTAAATATTTGCCTCTTATTGCTACTATTATGAATGATACCACCAGAATCTTTGTATACATCGCAGCACCTATCCATTGTTCAGATAGGTCTGAAACATGCAGGCCACTTTTCAACCACATCACTCCATCCTGCCTCTACTATCAGGTAAATATGTAAGTCCATGGAAGTCTTGTCCCATTAGCATCTCCTACTGATCTGGAGTCACAACATACCCTTGGGGGTCATATGCTAATCACTTCTCAATTGTTTATGGAATATTCCTGGCTTTAAAAGATAAAACAACAGGCCAGTTGTCTCATTCTTTTTTGTTTCCATCTATTATTAATTTCTGATCTAGCAAATGCTAAGAATCTTAGGAATTGGCAGCACAGTTACCACTAAGACTTGTGGGCATTTGTTCTGGCTGCTTCCCAAGATGACCCTCCCAGTGTTTTCTGGTTCTAACCACCTGGATAAACAAAGGCTTAGGGCACACATTCATTTTCAGCAGGCCAACTTTCCATTTCATCTCAGGCTTAAGATATAGAAATTATTTAAATTTAATCTGCATTATGTATTAATTGGTCACTTCAGTTCTTCAAACCACTTAAACCATCAAATGACAAAGTGTGCCAAAAATGGTGAAAGTACTTGTTTCCTCTTTAGGACTCAGATTAGCTTTAACCAACTAAGTAAGGTAATATTTTACTTGAGATTAACCTCAAAGAATCAATATTGTCTGTGAATATATTGGTCAGAGTGATCCAGCTTCAAATAACAGGATATGTGACTATCAGCAACCTATACAATGGGAAGTTTATTATTGTACCTAAGGTGAAACCTGGGGGAATTCCAGGGTGAGCTCATTTGGTAGCTCTGGGGAGCCAGGTTGGCTTCTCTGGGATTCTTTTGTTTCTCCTTTCTATCTGCAAGGTGGCTGCATTCTTCACAAGGCATTGTCTGAAAGTTGGAAGAGAAAGTCCCGTCTTGTTTCATCTTTTTAAAAGTTAGGAAAACTTCCGTGATGCTTGCAACAGAATTTACCTCATATTTTTGTGCGTGTATGTCCATCATATTCCTAAAGCAGCCCTTGACAAAGAAAAAAAAATCACAGCCATGATTGGTTAAGACTAATGAAAAGGCCGGGCGCGGAGGCTCACGCCTGTAATCCCAGCACTTTGGCGAGTCGAAGTGGGCGGATCACAAGGTCAGAAGATCCAGACCATCCTGGCTAACACGGTGAAACCCCGTCTCTACTAAAAATACAAAAAATTAGCCGGGCGTGGTGGCGGGCACCTGTAGTCCCAGCTACTCGGGAGGCTGAGGCAGGAGAATGGTGTGAACCCGGGAGGCGGAGCTAGTAGTGAGCAAAGATGGCACCACTGTACTCCAGCCTGGGAGGCAGAGCAAGACTCCGTCTCAAGAAAAAAAAAAAAAAAAAAAAAGACTAATGAAAATTAGCATTCTGAAATGGGTGGGGGAGGACCTCTAAAATACTGTATGAATGAACTATGAATAAAATTGGAGTTCCATTCACAAGGAAGGACAGTATCTTTTGTGTAGGTGACTAATAGGGTCTGCCACAATGAACAAAACTTTTCTTTATACCAAATTTCAATAATAGTGTATCATTTACTACTGTTTTTGTTCAACAACCTGAAAGCCCAACTCTAACTGGCTTAACTAATAAAGAAAATGTATTGGCTCCAGAGATAGCTTCAGGCAAGTCTTGAACTAGTGGCCTCAATAATGTAACTGAAAATGTGGCTTCTTTTGGTCTCTTTGCTCTCCCTTTACAGTGCCGGCTTCTTCCTAAGCCTGATACTATTCTGGTACTCAGATGGCTGCCATTATCTTCTAGAGAGAATTCTCTTTTCTGTCTAGTGTCAAAGAATGTTTCTACCTGTATTTATTTACTACAGAAAAACAGGCAGCTTGTCTTTCCCACTAGCTTCAACAAATACTCCCCACAGCCCACTGGTTCATTTAGATGACAAGGCTCATCTCTGAATAAGTGAGTGAGCTATGCAATTGATGTTTAAGCTTTCTTTCCTCCTTGCTTTGTTTGTTTGTTTAAGACAGGGTTTCACCCTATTGCCCAGGCTGGAGTGCAGTAGTGTGATGTGTGATCCCAGCTCACTTCAGCCTCTACCTCCTGGGCTCAGGTGGTCCTCCTACTTCAGCCTCCTGGGTAGCTGGGACTACAAGTGTGTGCCACCACACCAGGCTAACTTTTTGTATTTTTATGTAGAGATGGGGTTTTGCCATGTTGCCTAGGGCTAGTTCTGAACTCCTGTGCTCAAGCGATCCTTCTGCCTTGGCCTCCCAAAGTGCTGGGATTACAGGCATGAGCCACCATGCCTGGCCATGTTTAAACTTTCAACATTGCAATGTACTTAAGCATTGAGATTTATAACAGAAATGAAAGGAAATCAGGAAGACGTGTGAATGAAATAATACATAAATAAATAAATAATAGAGGCCCCTCCCCATTATTACAAGTCTCATTTTGTAGTCATTTTCTTAGTAAGAGTTTTAAAAAATTAAATAATGTTATCTAGAAGATAGCTTAAAATGAAGCAAGTCATAAAAATCAAATTTATGGAAAAATCTAGGGAAAGTCACAATGGTATCAAAATTATAAGCAGAATAAGAAGCTGGTTGTTTCACATGCAGTTTATTGATTTTGACAAAGATTAAGAAGTTATTCATTGTAACATGTTGATATTAAGGAAATTTAATCAACTATTTTTTGGCTAGAGAACTAACACAGAATCCAATTCGTTGAGGTCCATATTGGCTTTCATATTTATCATTTGAAGAGACTTTTAACATCAAACAAAATAGGCAGAAATATTTTTAGTCGCATGTACTTTTTAGTGCACGACGATGTTTAATGACAGAAGTGTCAGCATTTCCAGCATGGCTACCACATACATCACAAAGTTTAAAAAATTATTTATATATTCTAAGATATACTCTCAGGCAAATTAATACCATCTGAGAGCCAAGGAATGAATTACGTGACCCAGTATGGAGAGAGAAGGCAGCTCCCAAAACAAGCAAGGGGAGGTTCGGAGCCTACACTCACATGGATGGCCACTATAGTAATTCCCTAAAATCTTGGACAAATCAGCCCTTCCGTGTGTGTCAGTCTCTTCATTTACAAAAGAAAAATGTTAATCCGTATAATTGATGAAAGACTTCCCTGACTCTACAATTCTATGATTGTATTAGGGACTTTGGACTTCTGAGCATTTATTCTAGACTATTTTAATACTTAACATAATGCATTCTATTGTTAATGCACATGTTGACATTTAAGCTTCTTATGCCTTGTATAACAACTCACTCTGCATCTATGTTGCCAGATAGTGAGTACATGGTAAGTGCTAAATTCTTGTTGAGTTAAATTGGAGGCAATGATGGTGATTATGAGTGACTTCTTTAGCAGGTGGATGGGTTGGAGTGGTTTATTTAGTATACTAATGTCATCGTGACCCCCAAACTACTTAACTACCTTGTCAGTCTTTTTTCCTTTCCTTCCTTTTCTTTCCTTACCTTCCTACTCTTCCTTCTTTCCCTTCCTTCCCTTCCTTCCTCCACTACTCTCTTTCTTTCTCTCTCTCTTTCCTTTTTTCCTTTCTTTTCTTTTCTCCTTTCCTCTCCTCTCCTTTCTCTTTTCCTTTCCTCTCCTTTCTCCTTTCCTTTCTTTTCCTTTCCTTTCCTCCTTTCCCGCTTCCTCCTTCCTCCTTTCTCCTTTCCTTTCCAACAGACTCTCACTCTGCTGCCCAGGCTGGAGTGTAGTGGTACAAGCACGACTCACTGCAGCCTCACCTTCCTCAGCCTCCCAGGTAGCTGGGACTACAGGTGCACACCACCATGCCTGGCTAATTTTTGTCTTTTTGGAGAAATAGGGTTTCACCCTGTTGACCAGGCTGATCTCAAACTCCTGGGCTCAAGTTATCCCCCCACCTCAGCCTCCCAAAGTGCTGGGATTACAGGCATGAGCCACCACTCCCAGCCGCCAGTCCTTTCTTAAAGAGAAAAAGGACCAAAAGTGAGCAAAAATAACTTATTAATACCTCTTTAGCAGCCGGGCGCGGTGGCTCATGCCTGTAATCCTAGCACTTTAGGAGGCCAAGGTGGGTGGATCACCTGAGGTCAAGAGTTTGAGACAAGCCTGGCCAACATGGTGAAACCTCATCTCTACTAAAAATACAAAAATTAGCCGGGTGTGGTGGCAAGCACCTGTAATCCCCGCTATTCAGGAGTCGAATTTGCAGAGAATTGCTTGAACCCGGGAAGGCAGAGGTTGCAGTGACTCGAGATTGCACCACTGCACTCCAGCCTGGGCAACAGAGCAAAAACTCCATCTCAAAAAAAAAAACAAAAAAAAAAACAAAAAAAAACCTCTTCAGTTCTTTTTAGCTTCCTAGAAATTATGATGATTGATGATCATAATGATGATCATCATCACTGATGATGATAAATCAATGAAATGTTAATTCTGGGGTTTATATTTTTAGATAATTTTTTTGATTTATCTATTCATGATAAATCACAGAATTATGTATTTGTGTGTGAGCACAAATCTCTCAAATGGGTAAAATAAGAATGTTGGCAAGTTAGAGTTTTAATTAAAACTGAAAAATAACTATTTCTAAAATGGTTCTATGTTAACAACTGGTGTAAGAAATGTGTGAAAAGCAAACAGGACATCTTAAATTCTCAAATTCTCTTCTCTCTGCAAGGATGGTGTAGGAGTGCAGGTGTGTGTATCTCTGCATGTATAGACATATGTCTGTAGGGTCCAAGAATAACCAGAGAGGAAGTATAATGATGTGCCACAGAAAGTAACAGAGAGTGAGTGGCTGCTAGCCCAGGGGCAATCCTTTACCTGGTCTTACCTTACCTGAAAGTGGCATTCTCTGTCAAAATAGTGCATCTATCCACTGTAGTACAGAGCAGATAGAGGGACAGAGGGACACAGAGAGAGATGGAGAGTGATATCTTGTGAGATAGAACAGCAGAGGGAAAAGCTACAGGAAGGAGCAGTCATCTGGTGATTTTGGAGAGGATGCTTTGGAAAAGAGTGACACTCTGAAGTCTTAGCACTTTCCTATGGAGTAGCAAAGTCCAGTTTGCTGTAGAAGCTCTGTGAGAACAACGCCATGCTCTGAGGAAAGCCTTTTGCACAACCGCAGATAGAGATACTGAGAATCTGCTTTGAGTACCGAAGCACTGAGACAAGAGAGTGACTCTACCATTATGGTCTGAAACTGAGACAGAACAGGAGAAGCCGGGAGCCATGGATCCTGCAGAACGATGGCAGTGTTGCAAAATATGGATGGGTTCTGGAAGGAGTTTTTTTTCTTATTCACAGATTTCTTAATTAATAAATATTGGACATTAATACTATAAGTACATATTTTTTTAAGGTAACTTAAAAAATTCTCTGTAGTTTGTCCTGTGGTATGATAAAGGGATTCTCACCTTTATCATCTTGACAAAGTTCTGAGTCAAAGAACTCTTCAGATATTGTCAGAGATAGTCATGGGAACCAGGTGAAAGCACCTGACTCTGGCAGTCAAGTATCCAGAGTGGTCAAACTGGATAAGCTGCATCATTTTCCGAGAGCTACTGGAATAAGGCCTGATCTAATATGGAGACGTTACATATTACATGTGCATAGGTACACACACACACATATATACACACACACATATACACATACACACACATATATACATATGCACGTATACAAACATGCACACACACATATATACACACAGACACACACATATATACACATATATACACACAGAGACACACATATACACACATACACAAACATATACACACATACACAAACATGCATGCACATGTACACACACATATATACACACACATACACATACATATATACACACAGAGAGACAAACAGAGACACACACACATACACACAGACATATATACACACACACATATAAGCATGAGTAGGAGTCAGGAGGGACCAGCTAAAATAATACATTCAACCAAATGCAAAGCTGTTAACTGCCCCCTCCTCATCAATGCTACACTTTTATATAAATATGAAGCAATATAAAAGTTTGATTTACTAAAACCTAATGGATTAACATTAACCAAGAGAAAAGTGTAAATAGAGTAATGCAAATTAGCATGTTTGAATGGGACTCCTTCATTTTGGGGCTTTTTTGAGGTTGGGACACATTCATTCATCCCATAGAGTGTGTAATATATACAAACCTCTAAGTTAGGCCTTGGGGATAAAACAATGACTAAAAACCAGTCCCTACTCTCAAGGAGAATTGCAAATGCTTGATTCTTCTTATGTTGCTCATGCTGACATGGTTTGTGTCAATAATCTGCTAATTTACTCAGCTTCAATGTACAAAACTTCAGTTGTTCTCAAATAGAAAAGGACACTCCATGATAAAAGCAAGCATCTTGAAAGATAGGGGCATATCTCATTTAATTGGACTTCATTTTATTGTACTTTGTAGATACTGCTTTTTTTTTTTTTTTTTTTTACAAATTGAAGGTGTCTGGCAACCCTGCATTGGGTAAGTATACCAATGCCATTGAGTTTGTTCTGTTTTGTTTTTTGCTTTTGAGACAGGGTCTTGCTCTGTCGCCCAGACTGGAATGCAGTGGTGCGATCTCAGCTCATGGCAGCCTAGACCTCCTGGACTCAGGTGATCCTCCCACCTCAGCCTCCCAAATAGCTGGGACTACAGGTGCCTATCACCACACACAGCTAATTTTATTCTGTAGAGACGAGGTCTCACTATATTGCCCAGGTTAGTCTCCAACACCTGGGCTCAAGTGATCCACCCGCCTAAGCCTCCCAAAGTGCTGGGATTACAGGTGTGAGCCACCATGCCTGGTTTTAATGCCATTTTTTCAACAGCACGTGCTCACTTCGTGTCTCTATGTCACATTTAGGTAATTCTCATAATGTTTCAAACTCTTTCATTATTATTATATCTTTTATGGTGTTCTGCGATCGATGATCTTTGATGTTACTGTTGTAATTGTTTTGGGGTGCCATGAACTGCACCCATATAAGACAGGAAACTTAATCTATAAGTAGTATGTGGGTTTTTACTGCTCCACTCACTGAGCATTTCCCCATCTTTCTCCCTCTTCTCTGGCCTCTCTATTTCCTGAGACACAACAATATTAAAATTAGGCGATTTGATAACCCTTAAGTGGCTTTTAAGTGTTCAAGTAAAAGGAAGAGTTACATGTCTTTCACTTTAAATCAAAAGCTAGAAAAGGTTAAGCTTAGTGAGGAAGGCATGCTGAAAGCCAAGGTAGGCCAAAGGTTAGGCTCCTTGCGCCGGTTAGCCAAGTTGTGAATGCAAAGAAAAGTTCTTGAAGGGAAATGAAAGTGCTATTCAGTGAAAACATAAATGATAAGAAAAGAAAACAGCCTTATTGCTGATATGGAGAAAGTTTTAGTGTCTGGATAGAAGTACAAACCAGCCACAACATTCCTTTAAGCCAAAGGCAAATCAGAGCAAGACCCTGACTCTCTTCAATTCAGTGAAGGCTGAGAGAGGTGAGGAAGCTGAAGTAGAAAAGCTGGAAGCTAGCAGAGGTTGGTTCATGAGGATTAAAGAAAGAAGCCGTTTCCATAACACAAAAGTGAAAACTGAAACAGAAAGTGCCGATAGAGAAGCTGCAGCAAGTTATCCAGAAGATCTAGCTAAGGTAACTAATGGAGGTGGCTACACTAAACAACAGGTTTTCAATGGCAACAAAACAGCCTTCTATTGGAAGAAGATGCCATCTAGGACTTTCATAGCTAGAGAGGAGAAATCAATGCCTGGCTTCAAAGGGCAAGATGACTCTTGTTATGAGCTAATACAACTGATAACATTAAGTTAAACACGATGTGCATTTACCATTCCAAAATCCTAGGGTCCTTAAGAATGATGCTAAATCTACTCTGCCTGTGCTCTAGAAATGGAACAATAAAGCCTGAATAACAGCACATCAGATTATAGCATGGCTTTCTGAATATTTCAAACTTACTACTGGGATCTCTACTCAGAGAAAAATATTATTTTCAAAATATTACTGCTTATTGACAATGTACCTGGTCACCCAAAAGTTTTGATAGAGATGTACAAGGAGATTAATGTTGTTTTCATGCCTGCTAATGTAACATCTATTCTTCAGCCCGTGGCTCAAGGAGTGATTTTGACTTTTAAGTCTTATTATTTAAGAAATACATTTTGTAAGGTTATAGCTTCCATAGATAATGATTCTTCTGATAGATCTGGGCAAAGTAAATTGAAAACCTTCTGGAAAGAATTCACCATTCCAGATGCCATAAAGAACATTCATGATTTGTGGAATGAAGTCAAATTATCAATATTACCAACAGTATAGAGGAAGTTGATTCCAACCCTCATGAATGTCTTTGAGGGGTTTAAGACTTCAGTGGAGAAATAACTGCAGAAATGGTGGAAATAACAAGAGAACTAGAATTAGAAATGGAGACTAAAGGTGTGTATCATGCAATCTCACGATAAAACCTCAATGGATGAGGAGTTGCTTCTTGCGGATAAGCAGAGAAAGTGTTTTATTGAAATAGAATCTATTCCTGGTGAAGATGTTGTGAACCTTGTTGAAATAACAACAAATGATTTAGAATATTTCATAAGCTTGGTTGATAAATTAGTGGCAGTTTCTGAGAGGACCAACTTCAATTTTGAAAGTTTCTACTGTGAGTAAAATGCTACCAAACCGCATCACATGCTACAGAGAAAAGCTTCATGAAAGAAAGAGTTAATCAATGCAGCTAACTTTATTCTTGTCTTAGTTTAAAAAATTGCCACAGCCCCCCAGACCTTCAGCCGCCACCACCTTTATCAGTCAGCAGCCATCAACCTCCAGGTAAGACCCTCTGTCATAGGGGGATCCAATCTTTTGGCCTCCTTAGGCCACATTGGAAGAAGAATTGTCTTGAGCCACACATAAAATACACTAACAATAGCTGATGAGCTAAAAAAAAAAATTACAAAAGAAATCTCATGATGTTTTAAGAAAGTTTACGAAATATTGCTGGGTGCAGTGGCTCACGCCTATAATCCCAGCACTTTGGGAAGCCCAGGCGGGTGGATCACGAGGTCAGGAAATCAAGACCAACCTGGCCAACATGGTGAAACCCTGTCTCTACTCAAAATACAAAAAATTAGCTGGTCATGGCGGTGCATGCCTGTAGTCCCAGCTACTCGGGAGGCTGAGGCAGGAGAATTGCTTGAACCCGGGAGGCAGAGGCTGCAGGGAGCAGAGATTGCGCCACTGCACTCCAGCCTGGGCGACAGAGTGAGGCTCCATCTCAGAAAAAAAAAAAAAGAAAGTTTACGAAGTTTTGTTGGGCTGCCTTCAGAACTGTCCTGGGCTGTATGTGGCCCGCGGGCAGCAGGTTGCTCTATCAGCAAAAAGATTAGGATTTGCTGAAGGCTCAGATGATTGTTAGCCCTTTTTAGCTACAAAGTATTTTAAAATTAAGGTATGTGCATTGTTTTTTAAACATGTTGTTGCACACTTGATAAACTACAGTATAGTGTAAACATAACTTTTATAGGTATTGGAAAACCAAAAATATTGTGTGACTCACTTTATTGCAATATTCACTTTATTCTGGTTCCCGGGAACTCAGCCTGCAATATCTCTGAGTTATGCCTGCATAATACTAACTGAAAATGTAAAATATATCCCTTAGTTTTCTATTGTCAGGAATAATGTAATCTGAATGACACATAAGTCCTATTTTCCTTGTGTAGAACATAAAATTATGATATTAATAGTCAGGGAAGGAATCAATTCATGTTCAAACTTGGACCCTTCCCATTGATTGTTGTATGCATTTGGCAGAGTTACATAAACTTTCTGTGCCTCACTTTATTCATGTGTCAGTCGGCCCATCAGTACATCAATATATCTCATAATGTTGTAAGAGGCTCAAGTGGGTTAATTCATGTTAAGCTCTTAGAATAGTGCTGTGACATAGTAATTGCTCAAGAAATGTTAACTACTGTTATTATTGTCTGTACCCTATTTCCAAGCACGTTGCCCAAATCAAAGTCTTCCATCTTCCTGTAAATCAACTGATATTTTTGTTTAGTAGAATAGTCAAGTAAAAGTTTCCATTTGTACAGGTTCACAATCTCATAGTTCTATTTTTTAAATTCTCTGGAAAATTTAAGTTTTTCATAGGTCATCTGGTGGCAAAATCTGACCTGACCTAATCTCAATTCATTTGGCAGCAAAATCTGATATGAACTGATGGGAGGCTATTTATAGTATTTATACATTGGTGTAAATATTATTATATTTGATACTACAATATTGTCCCAGACCATACCTGGGTTACTTTTCACATCTTAAAAAGTCCACATTCTGAAACATATTTGGCCCCCAAGCTTCAGTTAAGACATTATAGACATACTAGTCAGGGCAGACAGTATAGAAGAAATTTTCATATGTAGCTCTGCAAGGCAAGATTTATTAAGCAAGAATGCGAGTTTCTCCATTACAAACATCCTGAACCAATCAGCTCTCCACATCCAAAAAATGTGAGCCTTATTTTCTCCATGACATTCATTATCACTAGATCAGTCTTTCCTCCTACTCATTCTCTCTGCTATAATTTCCAAGGAGCAGTTATTTTGGTTTTGGACTATTTACCAAGTTATCATAATTCTGCCTTTCTCCCCATTATTTTAATTTCTACCCCCCTCTCCATTTTTATTCACATTCATACAAATATACCATAAAATACCAGTCAAAGCAAACTCAAATTGTTAGGCATAGCTATGTATTCCTTCATCCCTGTTCTTGATTGCTTTTTCCATCTACCTCCACATGGGGTAAGTCAAGAAATCAAGATGTTTGGGTCTTGCCAAGCTTATTAACTCCAGCACATGTTCTATTATTCATGAACTACTGGTTGGAAGACCTATCCTGTCTTCAGGCAGTTCATCTGGTTTTATCTCAGGAAGTTGACAACAGATCCCAATCTAAAAGACCTATTCTTGTTAACTATTCCTAAGATCTCCAGAGATGTCCAGGAGAAAATTCTTCTAAGGCTCTTTCCTCTTTATCTCCAGGGATTCTAAATGTCTTTTCATATGTTTTAAAATTTTCAAATAGACTTGACCTCCACATCAGCTTTAACCACAGTAACTGCAGCTGGGTTTAAAAATCTGATCTCACTTCCATTAGTAATAAAAAGCAGCAGTCTAGGTAGAATTGAACCTAAAAATCCCTTTTCCAGGATACTCAGGATATTTTCTTTCTCTTTGGTGGTCAGTGAGGCCTCAAGATGTAGAACCACTTAGTTACTAAGGTGGCCAACAATGAAGAGGTAAACGTAGGTTTATCACAGATGGTAATCTGAACAAGTGGAACATTCAAAGCCCAGGGAGGAGAAGACACAATCTTTTGGAAAATATGGTAAAGTGGCATTTGCATTTGAATTCTTCCTAGATCTTCCTTTTCTTATTGTGTTACTGGAGCTTCTCTGGGCTTTAGTTTCTTGGTCTGTAGACTAGGCATCATAATACATGCTTTTGCAGAATTACCCCAGGTCACAGCTGAAAAATTATGGAGCTGGGACTTAAGTTCCTATCTGCTTGACCCCAAAACCATCTGTCTTGTCCTTGAATCATGCTATCTCTAGAAAGTTCACATATGAACCAGAACAGTTCCTCTATGGCTAAACAATACAGCTAGCTGTCAGTATGGCATGGAAAACTTTTGGACAGTTTGACTTTTGATGATGGGACCATGTGTTGATCAGGGCCAGTGCAGAACACACCTACAGTGTCACCCACCCTAATTAACATGGTGAAGGGTAGAGCAATGTGGAACTGACAGTGTTTTATTCTATGATTAGGTATAAGCCTGGTTTTGTGGTATATACAGCAAGCCATAGGAAGTTTCATTGGAAGCATTGTGGAACTCATTGAGAGTTGAATGGAAGAGAGAACCTATAGCGGAAATTTCCAGTTGCTTCAAATATCTAAGCAGAGAGTGAAGAGTTCCTCCTCCCCAGGTAATCCTGTGTCTTTTGGATATAATAGCTCCAATGAACACCTTCTTATCACCACAAGGAATCCACCTGTGATAAGAGGCTGCCTCCCTTGCCGAGAAACCTCCCACTATCACAGAGGCTTGGTGTTCTCCTGTGATGTCTGCAAATGCAGAAGCCCTTGGCTTCCCAGAGTAAGCTCTAAACATCTTTAGTATAACCTCTAAACATTACAGTTAAAAAAAAAAAAGTGTAAAGTGCAGCTTTTTTTTTTTTTTTTTTTTTTTGCTAAACCCAGGAACCTATTCTCACTAGAGATAAGGAAAACAGCTATACAACCCATTGTTGTACTCTGTTAATGAGGACTCATAATTTATGCTTTAAGGGGAGGCTACTGGAAAAAATAGCCTGAATATACTGTCAGTAACGTTTCCTTGCTTAATGTTGTTTCCTTGTTTCCTGACAAAAATTTTTTTTTGGGACGGGAGCAGTTGCTCACACCTGTAATCCCAGCACTTTGGGAGGCTGAGGTGGGTGGATCATGAGGTCAGGAGTTTGAGACCAGCCTGGCCAATATGATGAAACCCTGTCTCTAGTAAAAATACAAAAAAAAAAAAAAAAAAAAAAACAATTAGCTGGGCATGGTGACGTGAGCTTGTAGTCCCAGATGCTCGGGAGGCTGAGGCAGGAGAATCGCTTGAACCCGGGAGGCAGAGGTTGCAGTGAGCCGAGATTGCACCACAGCACTCCAGACTGGGCGACAGAGCAAAATTCCAACTAAAAAAAAAGAATTTGGTGAGAGGTGGGAGATAAGTGAGTAAAGAACTTAAAAAAAACCCAAAAACAATTATCTGGGCATGGTGGTGTGCTGCCTGTAGTCCCAGCTACTGAGGAGACAGAGGTGAGAGGATTGCTTGAGCCCAGAAGTTCAAGGCTGCAGGGAGCTATGATTACACCACCGCATTCCAGCCTGGGTGACAGAGTAACACCACCTTGTCTGTACAAAAAAAAAAAAAGTGGTATAAGGCAAAAGATAGAGAATTGTTGTATTATCTGTCACTCTCTTTTTCAAGTTTACTGTACATTGTTTAGTAAGTTTACTGTACCCCTTTATGGACCTAGAAGGAAAAATTGTCTCTTTGTATATCTATATCTATCAATAAATAGATCTAAATTATAGAGTGCATGAACTTATGGTGCTGAGAAGAATATAATACACGCTTTTTCAGCTTCTTGTGATCACTTCATAGAAGAGGATGCAGGATTTGTCCATTAGTATTACAAGTAACTGGTAATGTCTCCAGAGCCATGAGGATTTCAGAGACTTATATACCAACAGCAGGTTTAGCTCCCAGCTTCTCTTCAGCCATCATAACACCCCACATTAATCTTTGTGTTTGCCTGTCTACATGTCTGTTCCTCTCTCTGGCATGAAAATTCCTTGGGGTTAGAGACACTGTATTACCTGTTTTCACGTCTCCAGGGCTTGAACAATTTTATGGCCCACAACGGATGTTCCACAAATATTTGTTGACATACATACACATATTGTGGGACTCAATGCATGCCTTGTGAAATTAAAGAAAGCAATTTCCATTACAGAATTTGATAATTAGACTGATCGTGATGGGCATTTTAGGTAGCTATTAATATTTTGTGTTCTTATTGGATGATATTGTTTACATAGTTTGAAGGTCACATTTTACATAAAAGTAAACATCTCAATTGGTTAATATAAGTCATTCAGAGGAAGTTTTTTTATGTCTAATAAAATTACACAATGCACGAAGCTGCAGGAAACTCACATTCTGCCTATCTTCATTTTCCAGCTAAATTAGGCTCCCAGAAAGGAAATATGCTTCTCTCTCACAGTCTGCCACTTTTAAACAACCTCAAAGGCCTATTCCCCATGGGTTATACTTTGGCAGGACACTGCTGTTAGCCTGTGTATGGGGTCATGTGAACTACTGTGATCTGGAGAGTCAGGGGTCCTCTACTTACTACTGGATACCACCTTTCCTGAGGCTCCTGCATGGGAAAAGAAATCTCCGTGTTTACTGCAGCGGGGAAACAATGGGACTTTTTGGGGAATTGTGCTACATTCAGTTATTTACACTTCTACATATTTATTCAGTTCTGAACAATTACTAACTCAACACTGGGAGTTTATGGTTGTATGGATTTCCCTAACTACACACCCAACCATTTATGAGCACAGCTGGAAGTTTCCTTTTATATTGCACCAATCACTTGCTAGTAAAGATGGATGCACTAACCCACAAATCTGAGAAAGCCAGCCACTTTGGTTTTATCTGGACCTGAATTCTTTGTATCAATTAATTTACTTAAGAAGCCAGTCTAAAGAGCTGCCACCCATTCTTGTGTGTTGAGCTTTTGCAATTTTTATTTAGTGAAGATGCCAAAAGCTTCGAAGGACCCACCAAGCAGTGATCTTGTTTAAAGGTTGATAAATAGAGGATTTTACATTCATCATCTTGACAGCCATAAAGGCACATATTATTTTCAGATAATAAATAAGACAGGAAGAGTCTAGCCTCTAGCTTCATGCAGGAGATGCAAATCTGAGGCTTTGGAGGCTCAGAAAGGTCAACTTTTCTTTGCAACACATTCTGATTGTTTTCATCTTCTTATAGGCACTTGGCCTGTTTTGTCAAAGTTTAACATAAGCCTTTTTCACACAGGTGCTTTTCTTGGCATCCACAGAGGAAATGAAGAAACTGTGCCAAATTAAAATGAGCACATTTTGAAAATACGGAAATTTGATCCTTATATTGATTCCTTTTCATAGAAGAGGCAATAAAAGCCATTGTACAGATGAATTGAGATTGTGGCCTCCCTTAAGAATTAAAATATATATATAAACCATTCTGTCAAGCTTTGAACACTTCTATGCATCTATCTTGACCAGAAAATTGTAAAAAGAAGAATTTATCATTAGTCCCGTAAACTTCGGTGCATCGTTGTCTTAGCACTTTATAACTAAAGCTTAAAAATAAAGTAACGCTATTAGAAAGTGCCCTGGACCAAGCTCAGAAAATATGAAAGTTGCTTATAGTTTTTTTTTCCATTAACTAACAATGTGACAATGAATGAATTGTGTCACTTTACAGCTGTTGATATTGGAACTATTGTATACTAAGGACACAAAAGACTGCAAATTAGGTAGCAAGTTAAAAAGTAGCAAACATGTTAAAAATAGAAAAAGTTTGTTTTCTTCCTAAATGCAACCCATTCTGAAGAACATTTTTGTCTAAATCTAGTATGGAATACCTCAAAATTTAATTGATTTCTTCTTTTTATTGATCTATTCTTGCATAGTAGCAAGGGGAAGAAGTGAACTTAAACTTGCCCATTTAGGGTAACTCGGTCCTTGCAGTTTGGAACCAAAAGTGCTCCTACTTGTGGCTAGTCAACATAAGGTATTGTGAAGGGCCTTGAAAAGTCCTCAGGCTCTGTGTGGTGAGGCAGTGAAATTGGCCCCAAACCCACCTGGGTGTGTATCTCCCTGTCCACTGCTCTCGCCCAGGGGTTGATCTTGTGTCTGCCTTCACAGACCTTTCTCCCTATTCTCTCTTTGGCTCCTCCTTCTAGCAACAAAAAGGTAAGCATTTTCTTTATATCACATCACATGACCTCCCTTTCTTCTTCATGCTGTAATCTAGGGCCAATTCTCCAAGCTTGAGTTCTTGATATACACTATAAATTGAACAATAATAAAGTTACATTTCATTGGTCAAAAAATGGTTGAATGTTAAAAATTTTGTGCAACTCAACCTATGAAGACATGATTTTGAGAGTCTGAGAAAATCATTTTTTCTTCTCAAAACCTGATTTTCACAACTATTATTTCCCTGTAGAGCTTAAAAATCTCAACTTGAATGCCAAAGTTGAACAGTTATTCTTTGTACTATGCAGTGTTTACTCTTCCCTACCCTGAGGAGTAACCCTCAGCCTCCCACAAGGTTTACACTTAATGACAAAAGGAAATGCGAGGGAGAAATAAAAATAAAATAAAATTACCAAGTCTATAAATTATATCAGAGGATATTTCAAAATATTAGTGTTCTACCAGTATAAAAATTCAACTCAGGTACAAATATAATAGTTTTAAGTTTTTCTTGAGCATGTGACAACGCCAACATGATTATATTTTAGCATAAAGAAGTGATGTTAAACTTTATTTCTAATCTAATTTGTTTGAGGTTTTTATTCTGTTTTGGGAAAGTGAAAGAATGACTTGTAGTATTACTTTAAGAATAATACCCCTTTACACTTCTTTGAAAATTAAGATTTAGAAAAACCCGGTTCATATAATTGTATTTCATTTAGTTCTGAGTAAGAACCTGTAGACCTCTAAATTCCTAAGGGGAGAAACTGATTTGTCCCATATCAAAGAGCTGTTAAGTTATATGACCGGGGAAATAAATGTGTTTGGATTATTAGCAGTTTTGAGCACTTCCCCCTCCAAAATAATCATCTATCTGGAAACGAAAAAAAGCATGAAGTTAGCTGTCCCAGTGCTGAACAAGCTGTGAGATGTGTGTGGTCAGTGTGTGTATAAGACGAGACATCAGAAGAGATGGGTCCTCTACAGGTGAGCACGATGATGACATTAAGCCATTCTTTAATGGTTTATCCAAAACCATTAAATTGTGGTTGTAGTCTTAGAAAGTACTAACCCTGAGTAGGCAATAATCTTCCTTCCTTCACAAATACACTGCCTGTTTATTACAACCTGATTATGATTTAGAGAGTTTATGCACCATTTCTATTTGGTCTAGATAGGCAGAGTGCTCTGGGTTATCAGATTAAATATCTGGATTGACAGTTCATATGGATTCAACTAATTTTACAAAGCAGCTAAAGATTTTTGTAGGTTTTCTTTTGAGAGAAGAGTCACCAGCATACCAAAGATTTTTGATGACTTAATTTTTGATAAATAATAAATCTTGTTATGTGAGCTACATTACTTCTACCAGTTTCAGCCACTGGTAATAGACAGATATAATGAAAATTTAAACCGTTTTGAAGTAAAATCGAGGCAAAAGTCGTTAATTACTTGAAATAGCTGATTAAGATAAAGCAAAACCTTTGAAATAGATGTCAGACTTTAACATTTATTTTAAAAGCAAAACTTTGAAATAGATGTCAGACTTTAACATCTATTTATATTGGTCTGTCTGTTGAGAAAGGAAATAAATAATTGGAATAGTTTTTTATATCTAAAATTACTATAATTGATATTAATATTGGATCACAATAACTGAAGAATTGTAATATGCAAAATTTTTTTCAATGTAAATTACTTGAGATAACTTTATAACCCAAATCTGAAGTTTTAAGTTAGGTAAAATAAAACACTTCAGTTTGTTTTAAAACATAAAATTTGAAAAAAATACCCCTATATAAATGAATTATTTTATTTATTTTTTGTTCTGCTCTTATTTATTTGTTTAGTCTCTGTAGACACTAAAATTATGGCTAACTTGTGGGTTTGTTGGACTTTGTTCACAGATATGACTCGTAACTTTTTCCAAATTCAAACAAGGTAGTGGTAGAGCTTTTCAGTAGTATAAAGATGTGGTTTTTTTCAAAACCAAAATGAGCTAACACTTCACACCTGTTAGGATGGCTATTGTGAAAAAAAACCCAACCAAACAAAAAAACAAAAACCAAAGAACCCTCAAAATATCAATTGTTAGCAAACATGTAGAGAAAATTTGAATCCTGGTGCACTGCTGATAAGAATGTAAAATGGTTCAGCAGCTGTGAAAAATGATGTGCCAGCTCCTCAAAAATTAAACAGAACAACCATGTGACCTAGAAATTTCACTTCTAGCTGTGTACCCAAAAGAATTGAAAGGAGGAACTCAAATAGATATTTGTTTTTGTTGGGGTTTTTTTGGAGACAGGATCTTACTCTGTTGCCCAGGCTGCAGTGCAGTGGTGTGGTCATGGCTCACTACAGCCTCTAACTCCCAAGCTCAGGTGATCCTCCTGCCTCAGCCTCCCAAGTAGCTGGGACCACAGACACGTGCCACCATGCCTAGCTAATTTTTGTATATTTTGTAGAGTCGAGGTTTCCCCATGTTGCCCAGGCTGGTCTCGAACTCATGGGCTCAAGTGATCCACCCACCTCAGCCTCTCAGAGTGCTGGGATTACAGGTGTGAGCCACTGCACCTAGCCTCAAATAGATGTTTGTACACCTGTGCTCATAACAATATTATTCACAGTAGCCAAAAGGTAGAAACAACCCTAATGTCCATTGACAGATGATTGGCTAAACAAAATGTGGTATATACACACAATGGAAAACTATTCAGTCTTTAAAATAATGCAATTCTGATACATGCTACAACATGGATGTACCTTAACATTTCCTAAGTGAAATAAACCAGATACAAAAGGACAAATATTGTGTAGGAGGTACCTAGAATAGTGAAATTCATAGAGACAGAAAGCAGAATGGTGGTTACCTGCAGGCGGGGGAGAGAAGTTATTGTTCAGTGGGCACAGGGTTTCAGTTTGAGAGAAGGAAAAGTTGTGGAGGTGGATGGTGGCGGTGATGGTTGCACAACAACATGAATGTACTTAATGCCACTGTATTGTACACTTGAAAATGGTCAAAATGTGAATTATATGTTATATATATTTTACCACAATAAAAAAACCGTTATAAAAAAGAGAAGTGATTTTTGATCAGGCAAATCCAGCTTGCCTTTAACAAAATTGCTGCTTTCTACCTGCACTTAGATTTTCCCTCAGGAATGATATCTCTCTCCCTATTGGCTACCTGGCATAAATTAGTTAATTTCTGCAATTCTCAGTTTTCTCATCCATCAAATAAAGAAGTGAAAATGGGTAATTGCTGCTTTTTTTTTTGAGCTGTGATTCTCACCTTGGATGATTAAGTGGAAAATACTAAGCCATTGCTTTTGGCTTACTTTTTTTTTGCATTCCAATTCTCTTAGAAAAGAAACATAGGCTGTGAGTTTACTTTTCATGTCAGTCACACCTTTTGATAGCTGTAAGTATGCTCTTTTGCTAAAGTTTATTAGTATCTTGTCAAAGGTCTTAAACGTGAAATATTTTGAAAAAGGGCAATTTTCATCACATAAATTGTGAACTTGACATGAAAGCATGGTATCTGCATCAGCATTACCAGTCAATGACAGAAAAAGTATTACTTTTTAATAAAATGCAAAACTTTTTTGTTTTCTAAATTAAAATTCATCATTATATGATGTAAACACCACAAATAAAGGGAATAGTCACTTAAATAATATTCAATATTTTTCCAAGTGCTATATAAAATTGCATATCTCCTTATTATGCATAGAGGGAATCCGAAGCCTAAAGACACAACTTCATAGATTAATAAGAGAGACTGAATTAGAAAATAGTTTTCACATTAAACTTGAAAGGTTGAACCTTTTGTCTCCTGAGGTAGCATTATTCTAACTCATCAGGATAAACTAAGTTAGTCTACAGAAACAAATCAATCTGTAAACTTCAGTGGCTTAAGACATAAAAATTTATTTTTCACTCATGCAAAATCTGCTGTACCCCCAGTGGTCCTCCAGGTAGCTCCTTTTCAGCAAAAGCCCAGGGATTCAGGATATTTGCATCTAGTAGCAGCAACTACCTCAACATGAGTCTTCCAATTTGCCCAGGTGGGGAAAGAACAAGCCAAACGGTTGCACAGAGGCTTTTCATTGTCTGAGCCTGGAAGGTGACATTTGTTACCTAAACTCACAATCCACTGGTCAGAGAAAACCACACAACCCTACTTAACTACACAGAGACTGGGAAAGGCGGGTGATGAGGATATATTCAGTGAGCATTAAATGTCTCTGCCAGGCCAAGTGCGGTGGCTCACACCTGTAATCCCAGCACTTTGGGAGGATGAGGCAGGCAGATCACCTGAGGTCAGGAGTTTGAGATCAGCCTGGCCAACATAGTGATACCCCTTCTCTACTAAAAATACAAAAATTAGTTGGGTGTGGTGGCAGGCGCCAGTAATCCTGGCTACTCAGGGGCTAAGGCAGGAGAATGGCTTGAACCCAGGAGGTGGAGGCTGCAGTGAGCCGAGATCGTGCCACTTCATTCCAGCCTGGGCAACAGAGGGAGACTCAGTCTCAGAAAAAAAAAAAAAAAAAAGGTCTCTGCCAAAATGAGGCTTTTCAGTCGGAGCAGTTCTAAGTGGTCTGTACAAACCATGTGCTAAGAATTTAGGCTACAGAATGTATGAAGGTGCAGGAATAGCTTGTGTATTACTTTATTATTGCTGCTCTAACAAATGACCACAAACAGCAGCTTAAACAACACACATTCATTACCTTTCAGCTCTGGAGGTTGGAAGTCCAAACAGAGGTCTTGCTGGGCTAAAATCAAGGTTATGGTAAGGCTGTCTTCTTTTTGGAGGCTTTAGGTTAGAATCTGTTTCTTGCCTTTCCCATTTTCCAGAGGCTGTCCATATTTCTTGGTTCGTGGCTCCCTTTCTCTATCCTCAAAGACAGTAATGCTGCATCTCTCTGGCCCTTCATAATCTATCACATCTCTCTCTGATCACAGGCAGGAAAGGTTCTCTGCTTTTAAGGACTCAGGTGATTACACTGGGCCCACCTGGATAATTTCCCCATCTCAAGATCCTTAACCTAACCACATCTGCAAAGTTCGTGAACATATTCACAGGTTCCAGGATTTAGGTAAAGACGTCTTTTGGGGGAGGGTCATTATTTTACCTGTAACAGCCACTTTTTGTCATGATGAAATTCACTCTCCTTTAAATTTAATGTCAATAACTGGCTGCCACCTTGAACAAAACAGTTTTCAATAAAACCTTTCATTTCTTTGGATTTTATTTCTTTTTAAAAATTATTGGCTCAAATTTGGGTCACCTAAAATTGGACTTCAGACCAAGCTTTTAACATTTGTATTTGTAATGAACAGCTATTTTTTGTTTGGTAATCTCCCCTTTTCTGTTCCCAGGCTATATGATTTGGGAGCAGTTGACATTATTGGAGGCTCCACTCATGCCTGCACGAACCAAACATATCCTTCCAAAACTTTTCATCATCCAGCTATAATGATTCATTCAAAAAATTCCTCAAAGACTGGGTGCGGTGGCCCACCCCTGTAATCCCAGCACTTTGGGAGGCCAAGGTGGGCGAATCACCTGAAGTCATGAGTTTGAGACCAGCCTGGCAAACATGGCAAAACCCCGTCTCTACTAAAAATACAAAAATTAGCTGAGTGTGGTGCCGGGTGACTATAATCCCAGCTACTCAGGAGGCTGAGGCAGGAGAATCACGTGAACCTGGGAGGCAGAGGTTGCAGTGTGCCAAGATTGCGCCATTGCACTCCAGCCTGGGTGACAAGAGCAAAACTGCATCTAAAAAAAAAAAAAATTCCTCCAAAAGAATGAATTACAGAACTTAGACAGGATTGTTCTAAAAGAGGAGTTCTTATCCTGCTGGGGTTACTAACCATGTACACTGCAAGTGTGGAGCTGCTGGTGTCTGCCTCTTTACAGCAATGGAAGAGCATGCTGGAAAGTTGAACCATTAGAGAGGAAATCAGGGTTGGGAGACAGATGGACTCCTGACTCCCATTGATCCTCTCCGAGCATCTGGAACTTGCCATGCCTGAGATTTTTAATAAAAAAGCCTATACATTCCCTTTTTTGTTTAAGCGAGTATAATCTGGGTTCCTGACACTTGCAACCACATGAGTGTTGACTGATAGACACAATAAAGTTAAGCTCACATGCTCCAGAACAACTCCAGGCAATTAAGAATTTTGACCTACACTCTCAAAGCCATTGCTGAAGCACTAGGGTACTTCACAAGCTCTACCTGCCCAGAGTAACTGGTGTCATTGTTTTTAAAAATACCACTGCTAATTGCCCAGGAGGTTACTCTATGATGCACATGAACCCAGAAAATTTTCTGTAGCTATGGCAGTCAGCAATCCTTCTGGGCTTTTACTTCGCACTTTATAGTCATGCAAGTTGTTGAATCCTAGGCTGAAGGCTAGCCCAACATCAGATTCATCTCTTGACTTTCACTGCCAAGTATGACATACGTCTCATGAATGCATGCAGATAGGAGGTATGTGAAAACCGGGGGTGATGATCAAGTAAGGAACGTTTATGTTAGTTAAAGAGCATTCCCTAAACTAAAAGAGAGCAGGAAGTTTTTTTGGTTTTTTGCTTGTTTGTTCATTTTGTTCTGTTTTCTTTAACAAACATGTTGTGAATGTCAGGACCCAGATTCAAGAATGGAAAAAAGAAACTTTTATAGCTTCCTGTTGTTATGTTCTCTCTAGATTATGTGGTTCTTATTTTATTTTTTTATTATTATTATTTTGAGATGGAGTCTCACTCTATCACCCAGGCCAAGCTGGAGTGCAGGGGCAGGATGTCGACTCACTGCAACCTCCCCATCTCAGGTTTAAGCGATTCTCCTGCCTCAGCCTCCCTAGTAGCTGGGATTACAGGCATGCACCACCATGCCTGGCTAATTTTTGTATTTTTTAGTAGAGACAGGGTTTCACCATGTTGGCCAGGCTGGTCTTGAACTCCTGACCTCAGATGATCCACCTGCCTTAGCCTCCCAAAGTGCTGGGATTACAGGCGTGAGCCACCATGTCCGGCCTGTGGTTATTATTATTAGAAGAAAGATTTGTGTTCCTCAACAATTACTGTCTTACATACACAATTTATTCATCACAATTTACTTGGGATTTATTTGGGATCCCTGTAGTACTGAAATTTAAAAGATCTTATTAAAGTTGCAGAATACAAAATAAAGTTGCAGAATACAAAATAAAGTCACAGAATACAAAATAGTATTTGGACTGTAAAAACTAGTATAAAATAATACTAGCAGCAGCCTATAAAATATAGGGAGGACCAGCAGCCTTTAAAATATAGATGAACCTTCAAACATGTGTGGAATGGAAAGAGATGAATGGTAAAGAAGCCCTGACTGATTGGGAGCAGGAAGAGAAGATTCTTGGATGCCATACTTTTCCGTTAGGCTTTCCCTGAAGCGAGTACAAAAATAACCATCTTCCCTTCTCTCCATCCCTCAGGGATGATTTAATTAATTTTATTTTTAATTATGTTTGCTTTTCATATCTAATGACTCTCTGAATTTCTCTATTTGTTTTTAAACTATATTTTTTTACTTTTCTAAACCAGTCAAATCCTGTAGGGATGTGAATATAGTTTTTACAAGGTGCTCCTCCCCCTCATATATACAAATGAAAATACAAATGAAAAAGAGGTTTGGTAATAACTGCCTAATCATTACTTTTTTTCCACCCTAGGTTGATTCAAAATAACTGCAAATCATTGATGATTATTATTTAGGAATAATTTTTTTAGGATATTACCTAGCAATGTCATGATTTAACAAAACAGTTTAATTTCTTAAGAATATTTCAGTGAAACAATGTGGAATGAATTTCATCATATAAACTTCATAAAAAGAAAGAGTTCATCTTTTTTGTTTACTGTAAGTAGATATCCAATTGTGTTACATGGAATAAAATTGATTATAATTTAAGTCATGTCCCACTGTTTTGACTAATTTATATTTCTGCTTAAAAAACAACTTATACAGACTTAAACTTTTTTTAACCAGAATATGTATTCTCCAGGGGAAAAAAGTTTTATTCTGAACCCAAATGTTAATTTTTTTCTCAAATTGGTCTTTTCTTCAGAAGAGGGACTGTTTAGTAAGACCTGAGGCACACAGTAACTGTGTTTATTTATTTTTCACTCAAATAGATTCTGATAGAACATAGCAACTTTTATACAGTACTGCTTTAATAAAAAAGAATTTTTAAGAAAAGCTAATTCAATAGGAGAGTTTGCCATATCCCCCTTACTTATTACCTAGGCTTTTAGGAAGCCAAGCCACTCTATCCATGAGGTCATGGCTCAGGAACATTGTCAATTTAATTTAATTAGAGGTACATTTGTGATCATGTTTTATAATGTTTAATAGACTTTTCTCTTCTGTCTTTTTGAATAAAAAATCATTTGTGCTAGTCTCATTTAAGCATCTGGCTACAGAGAAATTGGAATTTATCACAAAGAAAACACCAACAGGCTATTTTCAGCTTCTGACCTTCAAAATTGGGTTATATGGCAAACCATGGATGGCAGGTCATATTTCCCAAGACCACAGTACTATGTCCCGTCTCACATGTTTTTCGGAATGTGAACTTGCCACATCCCATTAACAGGTGGAATCTCATCCTATCTCCTTGAATCTGCACTGGCCTTACTGACTTTCTTATAGTTAATAGAATCAACCCAATTCTGTTTTCCATGTACATCTGAGTTTAGGATGCTACCCTGCTTTAAAGGTGTAGCATCTCTAAGAGGAACAGACACCTCCAGGAAAAGGAAGGAGCACCTGTGGTGCTGGGGATTTCCATATTTTTTTTCAACAAAACTTTGTAACGCTATTCCAGTCTTAAGGCAATGAGAAAACTGAGGCATAGCCCAAATACTAGGATTAGCAAAGCTGGGATTTGATCCTAGTTTTTCTGATTTTTTCCACTCTACACTCTTTCTCCTGAACGCTAGATATTCAAAGTAAGTGTTAACATGTGTCCGATCAGTGGTGGTTAAATCTACACAGGATGTTAAACACTGGTGAAGGGAGGGACTTTTGGAATCAGCTTGGCAGTTTTCTTTGGGAATCTGAAGGTATTAGTTAAGCGTCAGGGGAAACAAACTTGAGGCAACCACAGAGGACACCTGAGGTCCCACACAGAAATCAGGACCTGTGTTCCCTTGTGATGCCCGTTGCCATTCCTATGGGACAGCTGTACATTCAGGGTATTTGGGTAAATATTCGAAGATAAACATGCAGGTTGTTTTGAGAACTTGCTGTGATTTTGAAAACACAATAAAATTTTGAGTCTGGTCCTGCCAGATTAAGATCAGGTTTGCATCTCCATGAGGCTGCCACAAGCCCACAAATGAGCTTAGAATCAGCAGATTCACTGCTGGGTGATTTGGTTTGAATGGACAGCTGTTTAAGATCTTTTTTTCTTTTTTTCTCATCAAATCAATTCTTTTTTTTTTTTTGGTGCAGTGTGACGATGGTTTACTTTTATGGCTGGCAGTTGAGAGGCTGTGTTTATGTTCTTTAAGTTCAAGAGCAGGCCCTCTGGCTTGCCAACCCTGAGACTTTATGATTAAGCCAGCCCGCATGTTGTTCCAGAAACTCTCCAAACATTTCCTCTTCTGCCAACATGTGCATTGTCCAGACTGATGAGGAGCTTGGTCAGCAGCCTCAGAGCAGGGCTTGGGTCTCTCTTTGGATGGTCCCTTAACCTTTCCACTGCTTTTCTTGAACACATTTCTCTCCTCAGACAAATGTCTGTATAGAGAATGGTGCCTGTTTGGTCCTCTTTTCTCCTCTGTATTAGATCATTTCTTTCGCTTTATTGAAAAGAAGCTCCCCCTCTTCACTCCCCCCAAAAATGCAAAACAGAGAAATAAAGATGTAGTTTCTAACTTTTGCTCTGGAGTTTAAAATTAGCAGCATTCTATAACTTATGAAACTAAATTTCAAAACGTGTCTGTGAGTCATTCCTCATTCATAAAACGTATTTTCTTCCTAAACAGCTAGTTGACTCAAAGAAACCCACTCTCGCTGTAACCACTGCCCTGGAGCCAGAGTAGGTGCCACAGAAAAGGCAAAACTGAGGTTAGGGACCCTTGTTCACAGTGAAAATCTGTCCTCATTAGATATGACTTGTGTGCCTTAGAGCCACAGGGGTTACTTAGAACACCATACTTTTGTCCTAAGTTCAGAATTACTATGGATTTACCCTTGAACCATCTCAATCACAGTAACCTCTGTCTTTCTCCATCCCTCTCTCGCCCAACCCTTCACTGTAGGACACTGCTGAGCATGAAGGGTACCATGCAGGGATGGGAACCAGCTCCCTGGAAGGCTGTTTTGTCCACATCTCGGCATTTCATGGAGTCAAAAAACCTTCTTGCATGCTCTTTTGTGTTCATGCTCAGCTCCTTCTCTTGTATTCCACCTCTCCCTTCCTCCTCCCTCCTCCTCACACCTGCAAAACAGGACCACTGCTAAAAGTAGGGCATGATTTCAGTTTTTCTTTTTCCTTTTAAAAAATTACTACACCTACAAACAAGCTTTCTATTATATAGGAAACTCTGAATCAAGGAACTAAACCAGCTCCTCTCCTCTATTAACAGACGTTTGGGCTGGGCTCGGTGGCTCACGCTTGTAATCCCAGCACTTTCGGAGGCTGAGGTGGGCGGATCACTTGAGGCCAGGAGTTCAAGACCAGCCTGGCCAACATGGGAAACTCCCTGTCTACTAAAAATACAGAAATTAGCCATGTGTGTCGGTGGGTGCCTATAATCCCAGCTACTCGAGGGTCTGAGGCAGGAGAATCACTTGAACCCAGGAGGTGGAGGTTGCTGTGAATGGAGATTGCATCATTGCACTCAAGCCTGGGCAACAAGAGCAAAACTCCGTCTCAAAAAAAAAAAAAAAAAAAAAATTGGACCACATTAAGGTCTCTTTCAGGCCCTATTAAATATACTCTAGCAAGTGTTTAAGCTAAGCAGTTCTTAAGTTCCTATGTTAATCATAAAGCCAAAGTGAGCACTTTCACAATGATTACTGTTATACTGCCCAGTATGTTAAGCTTCTCATTTGATACCCGGGAGAGTCTTAATTACTGAATAGAATCAGGTCAATTAATTACTTCTGCAGCATAACTTATAGTCTAATATTATAAAGGTTAGTTTTGAAGTAAACTACATGAGAAGTTGAAACATTCTTAAATATTTTCACATTCTCAAATGATTTTTTTCAAAAGTGCTTTCATAAAGTAGAACACCTATTGTAATGCAAAATTTTAAAAGAAAAAAATGAGAATCTTCTCTAAAGGCTAATTCCTAAGAGGAAAAATGAAAAAAAAAAAACAACCCAAAATACTATGTATGCACTTTTTCTAAAATTGCATTATTCCATATATACACAAGATTCTTTTCCATTGAATAATATTAAAAATCCTCCTCTAAAAGTGGCCTGGTTAGATAAGCCTACTTTTACATCAAGAATTGCTCTGTCATAAGAACTTACAACCCGAGAGCCTTAACTTTCACCTTCAAAAATATCCTACTGTGAATCCAACTCAATGCTCCAATGAACTTACTTTTCCCTTTATCTGGTGCTACTTTTGCAGTGTTTCCATATGAATTAATTGTGAACAGACGTCATATCCCTTTTTGGCATATCCCTCTTTCCTATAAGAGACGGATTTTTTGTTGTTGATTTTTATTTTTGGGGGGCTGAATATAGAAATTTTCACTTTAAAATTGCCTTAGGTAAAATAAAGTGATTCTGATATAATGTAGGATATAATATCTAGTTCGTTAGATGGAATCAAATAACAGTCATATATGAGGAAACTACTGTGTAGCTATTTATTTTGCTTGTCTGGTTATACTAAAAGTCTATTTAAAAGGCATAGAAGATGATAAAACCTTTTTTTTAAAAAAAAAAAAAAAAGAGAGATTTTTTAAAAGAAAAGCTGACCTGCAGTTTTAAGCTAAAGCTATAAAAACTTTTGGTACATTTGCTCCATAAAGGAAATGTTTTTTAATTCAAAGAAAGCATTATTTAGAAGGAAGAGCAAAGTCAGTAGAGTCTGTAGGAGATACTCTATACTAGTAACCTAGTCACCATTATAAAAACATTCTGATTGAGCAATTATATTTATGGAATTGGTCCTTTGTACTATACCAGTCATTATATCTTCTTTGGGTTTTTCTTTAATAAACCGCAAAACAGGAAACCCAGAAAATGAAAAGAATCAGCTGGGCATGGTGGATCACGCCTGTAATCCCAACACTTCAGGAGGCCGAGGCGGGTGGATCATCTGAGGTCAGGAGTTCGAGACCAGCCTGACCAACATGGAGAAACCACGTCTCTACTAAAAATCCAAAAAAAACCCCAATTAGCTAGGTATGGTGGTGCACACCTGTAGCCCCAGCTGCTCAGGAGGCTGAGGCAGGAGAATCGCTTGAACCCGGGGGGTGGAGGTTGTGGTGAGCCGAGTTCGCACCATTGCACTCCAGCCTGGGCAACAAGAGTGAAACTCCATCTCAAAAAAAAAAAAAAAAAATGAAAAAAATGAAAAGAATCAGGAGCTACAAGTGGGAAATTTTCATTCTTTGAATGGAGGGGAACCGAATACCATGATCTCCTAGCCTGAACCTGGGAGGCAGAGCTTGCAGTGAGCCAAGATCATGCCACTGCACTCCAGCCTAGGTGACAGAGCAAGACTCCGTCTCAAAAAAAAAAAAAAAAAAAAATTAGACAGGACTAAAGTATCTGAGTAATCAGGTTGCCCATGAGTCATTAAGTCTATCCTTTAAGTAGTAGGGCCTGTATATCCATGTCATATACACCTGCAATGGAGATAGGTAATTAGAACAAATAAACATTGCAGCTTTGTCTCACTCTTTTACAAACCGCAAAGGCTTAAGCAATTTTCCTTTATCTTTTTGCTATAATTCATTCAATCTTTAAAGGTTTGGATTTTTTTTTCCCAAAGTTTTAATTTGGCATGAAATTTTTTTTTCTTTAATTTCAACTTTTATTTTCGATACAGGAGGTCTGTCTTAAATGTTAGATAAATTAATGTGTTATTGCTGAATTTTTAAAAATAGGCCATTGTATAACTTACAAAACCTGGTTTGGTATACATATATGCAACATTGACACCCCATCCCCACACATGCTTAAGTATGAAAGATTCAGTTCAGAAAGGTTCGTTGGGCTGTATTTATAAATGTTTATCAGATTTCTGCCCCTTATGTTAAACTATCCTTTGTCATGTTGATGTTCTGGAAAAGTTAGTAAGTTCCAGTTGGCGTTTTATACGATGCTGGCTCATTTGATATTTCCAGATTATCAAAGGCCTACGTGTTTATAGAAGAGTGTAATAACTCCTCCCCTTCCCCTCTTTTTGGAAGAGGTCTACTGACTGGGGATCTCTAAAGGCGTAGTGAGAACACACTTGGATTGCAGTGGGTGTCCTTGTTCTGTTACTAATCCCAGGACTATGGGCAATAAGACCTAGCATTTGTTGATTCTCTATGTGTCAGAAGCTTTATATGTGCATTGCTCCCAATCTCACAACCACCTTGCAAAGTAGCTATTTTGATTCTCATGTTAAAGTTGAGGAAATTGAGGCTCAGAAATAGTAAAGGACTTGTCTGAGTGACTGAGCTGGGATCTGGTCCTAATTCTGTATAGTTCCAAATCCATATTCTGTTCATTACTTCCTGGTGCCAGCCAGTGTAGCTGGGTGGAGAGAGGGTTGTCTGGACCCCAGTTTTCTCATCTGTAAAACACGGGATTGGACAAGATGATCGCTAAGGTCTGCTTGACTTCTAACACCCGATACTGATATTTTAGGGCTTTCTGCTATGGAGACTATGACTCATTCTTAGGCGAAACCCCCTTTGGATGTTTTCAGATATCTCCGATCCTGGCTGAGATTTTCAAACAGGATGTTGACAGATATACTTAATATTAATCTTGTCTCCTGTGGTATTTGGATTACTGCCAATTCTGTGTCACTCGAGACAATGGAGAGCATTATTTTCTCTGTTCTTTTATTTTCATACAAACCTACTCTATACTGTTTCTCTTCCTAACCCTGAGCTATGTGTTTCTATTTAACCAGCTCTTGCATTAAAAATAAAATAAAATCTTTATTTGCACATTTGGCCAACTATAACACAAATTTCTGAGTACTTTATTTAAATTCATAATTATTCAATTTCTTTCTAGAACAATGCCACATCTTCATAAAACTAGTCAACAATGAGAAAATGATGTCAGAGGACTGCACTGCCAGTTGCCAAGTAAACTATTAGAGCTCACAAAGATAAAATTTAAAATTTCTTCCACATCATCTACATACCTGAAATGTACATACACACTTCTGATTATAATGGAAACACATTTTGAGTTCACATAGATTTTTTAAAGGCACTTTGAATCCATGCTACAGTTGAACTAATGTCAGCATCTGAGATACTAAACCAATTTCTCTATAAATTTAGAAATAACTACATCTGTATTTTTCTGTTCTGCTAGTTCCATCCAGGAGTTAATCTTTCTCATGTAATCAGAATTACATGGTAACAAAACAACAAACAACAGCACCTTAATTGTCTCAGGATTGTCTACCTTTTCTTTTGAAATCATGTGTTTCCATGACGTTTAGTCTCTAATTTTAGGGCTTTGTCCACTGCTCCAAGTATATGATAGCATCAGATAATTTACAATTTGATTATGACATAAGCATGTAACAATCTTTAAATGATAATTATTGTAACCAACATTCTTTATGGCCTCTTGGCTTTTTTTAGACTTAGTAATTTGCACATCTTTCATTTTCATTCCTGTTAATAGTACTCTGATAAAAACCCAAAGTTTTCTGCCTGTATTTATGCAAGGCAGCAGTACTGGGTACTGTGGGAGGATACAAATGTGCTGAAGACGTAATATATACCCTCGAAGAGCTTGTGGTCCAATGGGAAGAAATGGACAAAAATTGTTAGGTAAGCTAAAAGATAGTAAATGCCATAAATAAGAGCACTGTTAGTTGAATAGCATCATCTAGATGGAGTAGAAAGAACCAGAATGTGGTGGATTAAACAGCAAATGAGAGGGAGGTAAAGAAGTGAAGATAGTGCGTGGAGATAATCTTTTCAATACGTTGACCTTATTCTAAGGTGAGAGTGGGACAAAGAGACTGAGAAATGAGGCATCAAAGGAAGTTTTTACAGAGATGTGAAATACCAACGTGTTCCTATGCAGATAGTAATGAGCTAGTAAAGAGGAGTATATGATGCATGCATGAGATGAGGCAAATACGTACATCACTGGAAAGATGAGAATGATGAGTCTGGAGCACCAGGTGGAGCGACAGACCTTGAATGGGAGGAGGGACCTTTTTCCACTCTAACAAAAAGCAATCAGGAGAACACAAGTGAAGAAGCAAGAATTTAGATTTGGTAGTGGAAAGATAAAAGATAAGAATCCCTCACGGATGGCTTGTGTGCTCTCAATGAGTCATAAGTAAGGTCATCTTTGGCTGGGCACAGTGGTGCACACCTGTAATCCTAGCAGTTTGGGAGGCCAAGGCAGGCAGATCACCTGAGGTCAGGAGTTCAAGACCAGCCCGGCCAACATGGCAAAACCCTGTCTCTACTAAAAAATACAAAATTTAGCCAGGAGTGGTGGCAGGCACCTGTAATCCCAGCTACTCTGGAGGCTGAGACAAGGAGAACTGCTTGAACCCGGGATGCTGAGGTTGCAGTGAGCCGAGATCGCGCCACTACACTCCAGCCTGGGCGACAGAGCAAGACTCTGTCTCAAAACAAACAAACAAGTGAGGCCATTTTCCTGGGTGTACATATAGGGGATGAAGAGAGAAGTTTGAAGAGAAGTGTGAGGGTACAGAATAGTGAGAAAGCAATCTATGGGGAAAAAATCATGGCTGCTTTGCTGAGCAAAATTATATGTTCATCTGAGATCTATAACCATGCAAACAAAGTGAAATCAACCAGGTAGCAGTGGAGAACAGAGATAGATAACTTCCACCAGATGTTTTGTCGGGCAAATGATGGAGACAGGGAATATGAGTATAAGAAAGAAAGTTTTAAGAAATAAATCTAGAAATAAATGTTGAGGCCAGTTCATAGAGGGCCCTGAATGTCAGGCTAAAATATATAAATTTTATTTCACAGGCAATGGGAATCCGTGAAAGAATTTTTGACTATGAAAATGATGTTCCCAAAGCTGTCTTCCTACATAATTAACCTGTTTTAAGTGTAAAGCACTGAGTTGGTTAAAGAAAAGAAATTATGAGACTATCTGCGAAGGACTAGAGATTAGATAACAAAGCTCTAGACGGCTAGATGAAGGTAAGCAACAGTGGACTTGAGCCAGACCAATGAAGGTTAAATTCCTAAGCCTTTTTTTTTTTTTTAATACAGGGTCTCTCACTGTCATTCTGTTGCCCAGGCTGGAGTGTAGTGGCATCTCAAAACACCAATCTTAGGTTTTACAATAGTGATGCTTATCTACAGGAGCAACTGGGAAAGTCACAAAATCACATCTCACTGTAGCCTGGACCACCCAGGCTCAAGTGATTCTCCCATTTCAGCCTCCTGAGTAGCTGAAACTACAAGCATGCACCACCACACCCAGCTATTTTTTTTTTAATTTTTGTAGAAATGGGGTCTCACTATCCTGCCTAGTCTGGTCTCAAATTCTTGAGCTCTAGCCATCCTCCAGCTTGGCCTCCCACAGTGCTGGGATTACAAGTGTGAGCCACCATACATGGACAAGAGATCTTCCTATCTGTGAGATCCAGATCAATTTGGTGGGAATGTCAGACCACATAGGAGACAATGCTAAGGCCTAGACCAGAATTGGGCAGGGTATTACCTAAAACAGCTGGAAGCAAACGTCCATCAAGGGACATATTGATTAGTTAAGGACTGCAGTAAGAACCAGAAAAGTTACCTTGAATATTGGATCCAAAAAAAAAAAATTATAAAACTGTTGACCAGTGGCATGGCCAGAGGAGGTCAGGAAGAGTTCAGAAAGAGGTGTGCAGAATGGACAGGTTCAAAGTGGCTGAAGGGATAGGCATGTCAATACAGGGGCCAGGTGCTGGCCCAGTGTGCCAACTGGGGTAGGGAGGCCAACCAATTTAAAGAGTAGAATAGAGGTTGGGCATGGTGGCTCATGCCTGTAATCCTAGCACTTTGGGAGGCTGAGGTGAGTGGATCACCTGAGGTCAGGAGTTCAAGACCAGCCTGGCCAACATGGTAAAACCTCGCTCTGCTAAAAATACAAAAATTAGCTTGGTGTGGTGGTGGATACCTGTAATCCCAGCTACTTGGGAGGCTGAGGCAGGAGAATCACTTGAACCCAAGAGGCGGAAGCTGCAGTGGGCCGAGAGCATGCCACTGCACTCCAGCCTGGGCGACAAGAGCGAAACTCTGTCTCAAAAAAAAAAAAAAAAAAAGGGTAGAATAGAAAGGACTTTGGAATTAATGTTCAGTTCAGTTTTACAGGATTGGCCAACTTAGTGACAAAGCTCTGATTTGAACACTGAGCTCTAGATTACAAGCCCTCTAAATACATGTGCCATCTATATATGAGTTGAGCTAGTGAAATGAAAAGTCATAACATAACACAGTTAAAGATAAGTCAAAATCAGTCTAATAATGTGGTCACCTGATGAGTTCTTTCTGCCCACCGCACAAAGCCAATTCACTGAGACTGTGGTATTTCAGTAAAGAAAGAGTTTAATTAGTGCTAGGCTAGCCACACAGAAGAGTTATTACTCAAATCAGCCTTCCCAGGAACTCAGAGGCTAGGGTTTTTATGGATAATTTGGTAGGCAGTGGGGCTAGAGAATAGATGCTGCTGATTGGTTGGGGGTAAAATCAAAGGGGTATGGAAAGTGGTCCTTGTGTGCTGAGTCTGCCTCTAGGTGGGGGTCACAGGACCAGTTGAGTCATGAATCATGCATCCAGGTGGGGTTAGTTGGTTGCCAGAATGCAAAAACCTGTAAAACATCTCAAAAGGCCAATCATAGGTTTTATAATAGTGATGTTATCTACAGGGGCAACTGGGATAGTCACAAGTCTTGTGACTTCTAGTCACATGACTCCTGAGCGGCAAGAGATTATAGAAAGGCAGGTCCCTCACATAATCCTAATCTTGTGGTCTTTCATTAGTCTTACAAAGATGGTTTCAGTCCAGGAATGAGGAAGGGATCAGTTCTAGGGAGGGGCTATTATCATCCTTGCTTTCAAGTTAAACCAGAAGTGTCCAATCTTTTGGCTTCCTTGGGCCACACTGGAAGAATTGTCTTGGGCCACACATAAAATACACTAACACTAGCAATAGCTGATTAGCCAAAAAAAAAAAAAAAAGAAAAAGAAAAGAAAAAGAAAATTGCAAAAAAGTATCATAGTTTTAAGAAAGTTTATGAACTTGTATTGGGCCACATTCAAAACCATCCTGGGCTGCTGCATGCAGCCTGCAGGCCATGATTAGCTTGGCCTACATCCAGGAATGAGCAAGAATGCCAGCCTATGAGGCTAAAAGCAAGATGGAGTCAACCACACTAGATTTCTCTGGCTGTCATAATCTTTGGAAAAGCGGTTTCAATCTTCCAAACCAATCTCAGGATTTGATAATATTCTTAAACCTGGGAGCCGGCAGCTGTCTAGGGATCCCATGAATATCACTGGCAATCTGAAAATACAATCTATTCCCTGGTAAATCTGCCACTCAGGTCCCTTTACATGTTTTCACTTCATAAGCAAATTCTCTTTGTCACTTCACAATTAATAAACATATTAAACAATAGTACACAAAGACACATTCCATTAAGGTTTATTCAATATCCATCTAGCCAACATCTTATGACTATCAAGCATCAGGTACTGAGATAGGCCATGAATACAAAGAGAAATAAGACATCATCTTTGTTTCTCTTCAAGAAACCTACAGTACATTGATAAAAAATGAAAAGCAAAGCAAAAAGATATCTATAATAGATATTCTGATTGTCATATGCACAAGGTTTATGGGTGTATAACTCATGAGAAGGCCAGGAAAAGGGTGGGAGGTGGTAGTGGTGATGGAGACAGTCACAAAAGACTTCCTTTAAGAAAGATCTGAAGACAAAGCAGATGGGGTGGGAGTAAGGGTTAGGACAATCTAGAAAGAGGAAATAATGTGACGCCTGCAGGTATGGAGCAGAGTGATGACTTGAGGGAGAATTCCCTGTAGTTCCATAATGGCTGGAGCTACTACTATCACATTTCTTTTTTTTTTTTTTCTTTGAGACAGAGTTTCACTCTTTTTACTCAGGCTGGAGTGCAACGGCGCGATCTCAGCTCACCGCAACCTCCACTTGCCTCAGCCTCCCAAGTAGCTGGGATTACAGGCACGTACCACCATGCCTGGCTAATTTTGTATTTTTAGTAGAGATGGGGTTTCACCATGTTGGTCAGGCTGGTCTCGAGCTCCTGGCCTCAGGTGATCTGCCCACATCGGTCTCCCAAAGTGCGGGGATTACAGGGGTGATCCACTGCCACTGGCCTTACATTTCAGTTAGGTTTGGATTTTGCTTATTTCATGTGGATTTTAATTCTTTAGTATATTGATTTATTTTGTTTTCCCCTTCCTTGATTCGAAGTTCAATCAAGATTTTTTTCACTCTTGCTTAATTTTCATAAGCACTTAATTTTAAAAGAGTGTTTACTATAATGGATGCATGTAATAAATCCAGGAATAATATAAATAAAATTTAACCAAGACAGAAATAGACATATGGGCCCGGCGTGGTGGGTCACACCTGTAATCGCAGCATTTTGGGAGGCCAAGGGGCAGATCATTTGAGGTCAGGAGTTGGAGACCAGCCTGGCCAACATGGTGAAACCCTGTCTCTACTAAAAATTCAAAAATTAGCAGGGTGTGGTGGTGAGCTCCTGTAAGCCCAGCTACTGGGGAGGCTGAGGCAGGAGAATTGCTTGAACCTGGGAGGCAGAGTTTGCAGTGAGCTGAGATGGTGCCATTGCACTCCAGCCTGGGGAACAGTGCAAGACTCTGTCTCAAAAAAAAAAAAAAAAAAAAAAGAAAGAAAGAAAAGAAAAGGAAAGAAAAAGAAATATGCATGATAAATCAGTCATTTAAAAGGGATAAGAGTATTTACTTATTTATTGCCTTAGATTAACCAAAAGGAAAGCTGATATAATTGAGGCAACAGAAGACTTGTAGATCTATCAGTTTTCTTCAGGAATGTTTTCAAAGGATGAAAGCTTTTTTATATAATAGAAATAAAAGCATTCAGCAGCATGTGCTCATGAAAAAGGGAAAAAGAAAACTTCAAACCAGTTTCCATTCCCATGAGCATTTATTCTGATGTGAATTCTTACCATCTTGATACTGCTTTATTGATGAATAAATTAAGGTAATTTATTTTGTTTGCCATTATTTCCACATATGTATCTTTGTTTAGAATCCACAGCTTCTGCTAAATAAATTACCTCCCTTTGGCTTCAGATCAAAAACAACCTCAAAAGAAGGTCATCTTTTCTGAAATTCAATTATTGACTCTCTCGGGACTTACAAGGAAAAGTTATGGCTATGAAAAAGAAAAGATTAGCCCCTTGTATCTGGAAATTTTGTTTATAGCATCAAGATAGATGGATTATATAAGGTCTGGTTTAAATACTGTCTTCTGCTACAATTAATAAAACTAAGCACTGATTCTCACATTCAGAGTAGTCAGCTGTGTATTTCCCTCAATTTCTTTGACAATCTCTTAGATTTGTGGAGCTAAGTACATTCTATTAAAAGTTAGTATGTTCAGTTCTAACTTTTGCTTCTATGACTACGTGACACTTAGTGGTTAACATCCATAAATAAGAACAGTTCAATAAACGTGACATTTCCATTTTCTCATGCAATCCTATTTGAATTAGAAGTATAGTGATACTAGATCTAGTATTCAGGAGCATGGTCCTGATTTCAAATATCTTTGAGTATGAATGTAAATTTATACATCAGAATTTATGTCAAGAGATGTCCTCACTTTTTCTTTTTGAGCCAGAGTCTCACTTTGTTGTCAAGGCTGGAGTGCAGTGGCGCGATCTCGGCTCACTGCAACCACTGTCTCCCAGGTTCAAGTGATTCTCCTGCCTCAGCCTCCCGAGTAGCTGGGACTACATGCACCAACCACCATGCCTGGCTAATTTTTGTATTTTTGGTAGAGGCGGGGTTTCACCATGTTGGCCAGGCTGGTCTCGAATTCCTGACATCAAGTGATCTATGCACCTTGGCCTCCCAATGTGCTGGGATTACAGGTGGGAGCCACTGCACCCAGCTGTCCTGACTTTTAGATCTAACAATATGATCACAATACATATATAAGGTATTAAAAATTGAAAATTAATAATATGTATTTTAAAGGAGTTCTCATGTTGAAAGCTTGCTAATCTTTAAAAAATAGTAAATAAGGCAGGGTGCAGTGGCTCGCACCTGTAATCCCAGCACTTTGGGAGGCCGAGGCGGGTGGATCACGAGGTCAAGAGATCAAGACCATCCTGGCCAACATGGTGAAGGCCTGTCTCTACTAAATATACAAAAAATTAGCCGGCATGGTGGCGGGCGCCTGTAGTCCCAGCTACTTGGGAGGCTGAGGCAGGAGAATGGCATGAACCCAGGAGGTGGAGCTTGCAGTGAGCTGAGATCGTGCCACTGCACTCCAGCCTGGATGACAGAGCAAAACTCCGTCTCAAAAAAAAAAAAAAAAGTAAATAAAAATTATGAATTAATTAATGTTATACATAATTTAAAATGAAAATGAATAATGTCTGGTTGTGGCAAAACCTTACAACAATGAAATAAAAGCATATTGAAAATTAACTACATTTTGTCAGAAATTTTCCAGAGGTTTTGGCACTCATCCAAAGTTACAAAAACCTATTTACTCTGAAGAGCCATCAAAATTGTTCTGGTCAGCTGAGACAAAGGGACTGGAAGGCATTGTTTTTCAAATAGGTTGATGTATTGTGAGTCAACTTAGAGGATGACACATTTCCCTGAAGTCAGAATCCCATTATAGACAGCCTAGTGTGATAAAGAATTTTGCCATCCTATTGCCTTATACATTTGGGGATTTTTTTTTTTTTTGAGACAGACTCTCTCTCTGTCACCCAGGCTGGAGTGCAGTGGCGCGATCTCGGCTCACTGCCACCTCCGTCTCCCGGATTCAAGTGATCCTCATGCCTCAGCCTCCAGAGTAGCTGGGATTACAGGCATGCACCACCACACCCAGTTAAATTTTGTATTTTTTGGTAGAGATAAGGTTTCCCCCTATTGGCCAGGCTGGTCTCAAACTCCCTACCTCAAGTGATCAGCCTGCCTCCCAAAGTGCTGGGATTATAGGTGTAAGCCACCATACCCAGCCTTTTTAAGAGTTAAGGTAATATAGATTATAACGTAGAGATTCTATAGAGCTAAGTTTTATCCCCTTGATCTGTCTTGTAAGTACTTGTTCTGCCTTTGAGGACTGGTAACAATTCTTGCTTTCTTTCATTCCTGAAGCATACATGTATTTATCTTGCCATCTCTCTTTGCATCCTTTCATTTCCTTGGCCTCAGCAAACTACCTTTTTGAGTTACAATCAATCAATTTACAGTTGACCCTTGAACAACACAGGGGTTAAGGTTGCTGACCTCCTGCACAGTTAAAAATTCACATATAACTTTTGACACCCCAAAACTGAACTGAACTACTAACAGCCTGCTGTTGACTAGAAGCTTTACTGATAACATAAACAGCTGTTTAACACAAATTTTATGTGTTATATGTACATATACTGTATTCTTATAACACAGTAATCTAGAGAAAAGAAAATGTTATTCAGAAAATTACAAGGAAGAGAAAACATATTTAGTATCCATTAAGTAGAAAAATGGATCCAAGATCTTCATCCTCAGCATCTGAGGAGGACGAGGAAGAGGAGGGGTGGTCTTGCCATCTCAGGAGTGGCAGAGGCAGAAGGAAATCTGGGTATAAGTGGACCAGCACAATTCAAACCTATGCTGTTCAAGGGTCAACTGTATAATAATACAAGTTCAGTCTGTGACTGAGGGCTCCTCCTTCCTTTGTTTGCCAAGTTCTATTCAAAGTTCTCTAGAATAGGAATGGGGCTCCTTCCTTATTTACCAGGAAAGCCAGGGAAAAAAGTAGCCCGTGGAACATGTCTTGACCATCTTTATGGAGCAGATGCTCTATTGGTGTGCCCAGATTCAGATGATAGCTTGGCATGGCAGGACTTCCAGGTCTTAGTGGAAAATTGCGGAGTCGGGGACATTTATAGCCACAGTTTCTGGGATTAAGAAAAGCATGTGCAGAAGAGCAGTAACATTTTCAGTCTTGCCAGACCTGTTTCTTATGCTTGCCTGAGTTAATAATACACTTTTTCTGGGATCCAACTGCATACGAGGCAACTAAGGAACAATGAATGCTGTTCCTCTTACATTTCTTCTTTTTAATCATATGTTCTTTGGCAAATATCAAATTATGGCTTTATTTAATTGAGGAATTTAGAGGCATAGTAGGGTAATCTGGTCCAAGCCAGTGTATCTTTAGAATACCATAGTAAATTACCATATGCACATAGATTACCATAATGCACAGAGGTACATGTCTAATATACATATTAGATACATATAACATTATCCCACTGGCCAGAAATAAATCCTGTGCCTTCAAACAGAAGTCTCCTGCTTGTCCAGCAGGATTTGGTTTTGTGCATCCTTTCTAAATTTGATTTGATAAGCTCAAGCTCCCTAGAAGTATCTACTCTTTCCTCCAAATGTATTCATATGACTAATGTAGCTAATCTCTATCCTTAACCTCCTATCCGGAAACACTGAGTTACTAAATAAAATAGTAGTGAGGTTTCTGGGGAGCTACAGGAGAGAACACCATTCACTTTTTCTACTTTGTCAACAAGTGGTTGATACCAGGGACAGCTGCTCCACTATTGACAGCTGGCTGCCAATTGTTTGCAACCCCAAAGTCTCCAATTCAGCTTATGTTGACAAATTGATGTCCATCTGCTGATGTTTGACAAAGGAGTGCCCAAGACTGTTCTGCAAATATCCTGGAAGGAAGTATCTTCCTCCCCAGCTCCAGTCTGAGCTATTTAGCAGCATTCCCAAGCAGTACATGTCCTTCAGGTAATCAGAGCAGTCTCTGTAGCTAAGAATGAAACCTTTGAAATTGATCAAGCTCCAACTCCCTCGTGCTTTGTCTGACATTTAGCTGGTGCTTGCCCTTCATCCAACCTCTCTGGATACAGAGGCAAGAAGACTTTTCTTTTTAAACAAACCAACAAAAAGTACCATTCCTAAGGAATGGACAGAAGGAAGGGAACACCATTTCCTGATAATGGTATAATTCCAAAATTAGTCTTATAAACAAAGGAGGGAGGGGACTTTGACATCATTGAATTCCCACAGCTGGTGTAGTTAGAAAACACTGGACCCCAACCAAAAATTTCAGGGTAGATCTTTTTGCCCTTTGTTAATTACAAAATAAATAGATTTCCAGACCTCTCGCAAAGGAAGGACCTAAATAAGTAGTGTAAAAATGATAGGGAGAAAAAAGAAGAGAAATTTTGTACTTTCCTGACAAGATAAAACAGTGGATGGTTCTCTTCTCCAAGTTTATAAGGTTTAACTAAAACAGGTTAGAGGGCACAGTGAGAGGTGTATTTTGTCTTCTATCCAGAAAGCTTCCCCATCTTCTTTTATCTGATAACACTCCCTAGCCCTTTACCTCTGGCACATGACTCAGGTGTGGTCCAGGATAATATCCCATTGCCTTGGCTGCAGTAATTGATCTAAGGAGTAAGAAAGTGATATGAGCAGGGAAATCAAATTCCTTCTCTGAGATTTCTTTGTAGACTGTGAGAAGGAAGCTCTGTTACCTGAAGTTGGGTATGAATTAATGTTCCTTGATTGCAAGTACTATAAGCCAGTGCTAACTACCTAAGGAAAAAAAAGAATTTATGTTAATGATATAAGATAACTTTCTGTATTTTTTTTTTGAAAGGCAGTCTCTTCCCTCTTCCTTTTTTTTTTTTTTTTTTGAGACGGAGTCTTGCTCTGTCGCCCAGGCTGGAGTGCAGTGGCGCGATCTTGGCTCGCTGCAAGCTCCACCTTCCAGGTTCACGCCATTCTCCTGCCTCAGCCTCCTGAGTAGCTGGGACTACAGGTGCCCGCCACCACGCCTGGCTAATTTTTTTGTATTTTTAGTAGAGACACGGTTTCACTGTGTTAGCTAGGATGGTCTCAATCTCTTGACCTTGTGATCCGCCTGCCTCGGACTCTTCTTTCAGTAACAGAAATCATGCCTCTGTTACTGAAAGAAGGGGGAAGTGGTTCTGAGTAGAAACAACAAATGTTCACTATAGACTGTTAAGCCTGGACAGCCAAGGGACCCTTTCCCTTTCTGTGCCTGCAGTAGTCCACGTGGGGTCAATAGGCAAGGAGGGGCCATGGGAGCAGTCTAGAAAGCCTGCCGTTCAGCCTCCTTACCAGCCTGAGTGGCTCATACATCCCTTTCCTGCTTCAACTGGTTTCATTTTGGTTTCTGTCACTTGCAACCAACAAAGTCCTGATCAATGCTTAGTTTTTAACTTGAGTGCTATTTAAGCCTATAGGTCTCTAAAATGACATTTTGAAAATCACAATCACACTAAATTTGTACATATTGAATTAGGCCACAGCCTCCAGATGGAAGAAGTAACATTTCCTGGGATCTTCTGTGTAATAAATCTCTAAGCTCTGCAGGGACTCCTGAAACAGATGCTTATCCTTGCGGGAACTTCTGAAATCAGGAAGAAGATTTTGGTTTAGGGATATAGTGGCTCTATTTCAGGAAAATACTTTCAGTGGACAAAGGAAGAGATAACTAACAAGCAATCTCTGAATGAGACCTATAGATTTTTTAACATTTAACTTTTTAGTTAAATATAAGCTATTTCTTTAGGCAAATATCAAAACTCCTTAGGAATTTATCATATTTAAAAAGTACACCTTTAACTGATCACTCCTATGCTTTCTTATTTTTTCCTGCTGTTAATTGCTGGTGTGTGTTGGTCTAAATGTAAAATATCCCATCTTGGTGTAGCTTCTGTATCTGAAAATTCAGTGGTAGTGCCGTAAAAGTAAATTCCTTCCTGCAAATGGTGGGATAATGATTCCTTGGAGGAGACATCTCTGCCTTTTGTTTTCATAAGTTCTCGTCATTTTCTGTCAGGGCAATAGCACCGTTGGACATAATAGAGAGTAGGGAGCAGAGAGTGCAAAAACACTGTTTGTGCTTTTGACTACATATCAACCTGAGCTCCATAAAGTCTGATGATGGTGAGCAGTGGTTTTTGACGAAGTCCCAGCATGTGAAACAGCGAAATTCCAAGACCAGACTAGTTACTTTCTTAGAAAACCCTAGGTAGACTGGTAAAACAAATATCTGTTTTCAGTGGTGAAAGAAGGTTACCTGTAGAACTCTTGGTCAAATAATTGGTTGCTAGTCTGGGGAATAACAGCTTTGAAAGAGCTAGGCTGGCAGAAATTAGAAGAGGAAAAGGTGACATTGTTCAACAGACCTACACACAAGTGGACAACTATTCAAGCCTAGTCTTATTCCAATAAATATTAACATGACCTCTGTCTAAATGCTTGGAATGCTGCCAACTCAAGATTTTATTTAGGCCCAAAGCACGTTCTTTAAAATACACTTCCACTTGACAGGGTTGTTAGTCAGTGTTAGTGAGGATTGCTTTAATCACTGTTTTTTTATTTTCTAATGGAGATAAAGTTCACATAACAAAATTCACCACATTAACCATTTTAAAGTGTACAGTTCAGTGGCTTTACTATATTAAAAATACCGTGCAACTATTGCTATATCTAATTCCAGAACATTTTTATAACCTCCAAATCCCCCTTTTCCTAACACCTAGTTGCCATAGGAACTTTGATCCTGAGGAAGTTTGCAGGTGGAGAGGTAAAAAGAATATTGCAAGAGAGAGAAGGTTTGAGCTGAGTGCCTAGGGGTGGGCATCATGATAAAAGATACACTTTAAAATATTAACGAGAATTGGCTCTGGGGTGTTGGCAAAGAAATGTATTTCCGGACTTTCTCAAGAATGTAGGACAGCAATAGTCTGATACTTATAATAAATGGGATAAGTTGTCTAGTGTTTAAAAAGTTATGTGTCACTGAAAAATCACTAAAATGTCAATCCTATTACAGGCTTCCCCTCAAAAGTGTAGCTGGCTCGATTCAGACGTTGAGTCTTGGATAAGTCTACCCTGGGATGTACCAGCATTACCTGGGGAGTACCTCCTTAATGGGAGTGGAACAAAGAGATAACTTTAGAGTTGCCAGGACATTCATTGGGATAATGGGGACATGCATGTGTAGGCTAGACACCTTATTTGGTAGCTGTGTGTATTCAGAGAGGAAAAAAAAAAAAGAAAAAAAAAAGTTCAGAAGGATGCATTCCCTTAAGTATGCTAGCTTGAAATCTATAAACCAAGTTCCTGATATTCTGGTCAAAGGCAGGCATTTTCATCAGATCGAGTAAATACTCATGCAGCAACAACAGGACACAGTCAATAAGGTCTTTTGCAAAGTAACTGTCCTTTTAAGCCAAAGGAAACAAGGATGGTTGTTGGTTTTTGTGTGTGTGTGATAGATGGAATTTCTCTCTGTCATCCAGGCTGGAGTGCAATAGTGTGGTCTCGGCTCATTGCAAACTCCGCCTCCCAGGTTCAAGCAATTCTCCTGCCTCAGCCTCCCGAGTAGCTGGGATTACAGGCGCCCACCACCACACCCAGTTAATTTTTGTATTTTTAGTGGAGATGGGGTTTCACCATGTTGGCCGGGCTGGTCTTGAACTCCTGACCTCAGATGATCTGCCCGCCTCGGCCTCCCAAAGTGCTGGGATTACAGGTGTGAGCCACCACGACCGGCCACAAGGATTGTTTTAAAATTTAACCTTAGGTTCCTGCATACTGAAGTATACCAAAAGGTGGACTCAAGCTTTGAAGGGATACAATAGGTGTTTAACTGAGTTCTGCTAAATAGATCTGTAAGCATTTCAGGTGTGGAAATGATGGAAGGAATCCGCCTTGGGTTGTGATTATTTGAACAAAGTAAAATCAACAAACACACTCAGGCTGTAAGTAAGTTTCCTGCTGTGCCAGTTTTGTAATAAAGGGGCTTTTCTTTTCAGCTGAACTTTCCATCGACTTAAATCGTTTATTTCCTTGGAGGTAATTTAAGCACCCTGCGAATGAAATAATTTACTGTGTTTATGTTTTTAAAAAGAAAGAAGTTTGGTAGCACACTGTATCATTAATTTGAATATGAATATGCCTAAAAATATTCCTAATATTCTGGAACATCCCTCTGATCCCTCTGATCAGAAGACCTGAATGGCAGACCTGAACGACCTATAGACTGCTTAGAAAATGAACCAAACAGGGAAAAATCACACAGAGGTGAAAAAGAGCTCTAATTGATTTGGAAACATTTCATTAATCTGCTTGTTAGAACTGTAAGCATCAGTTTGTAACTATAACAGAGAAATAGCTGAATATTAATCTAGGTAACAAATGTCACTTAGAATCAACACTTTTTTTCCCTTCTTGCCATATAATTGTTACAACAAAGCAAGCCTTCTGAGTAGGTGACCATGTATCACTTACTGAAGGCTAGAAGGGGACTCCTTTCCAAAGTGGTTCACTCTGTATTTATTATGGGGTCTGAAATATTTATTATGGAGTCTGAAATTATACCACTGGAGATTTATTTCTTAGATCATGAAGGTCTTTTGTTCATTGATCATGAAGGTCTTTTGTTCATTGAGAAGAATCGACTTTTAAAGTACAAATACCCATGGTATGGGTTGCTCATTAAGTATTACACTATATGTATGTATCTATATTTTATTTTATTTTTTGAGATCGAGTCTCGCTCTGTCACCCAGGCTGGAGTGCAGTGGTGCAATCTCGGCTCACTGCAACCTCTGCCTCCCAGGTTCAAGTGATTCTCCTGCCTCAGCCTCTGTAATCCTGTAGCTGGGATTACAGGTGCCCACCACCATATCCATCTAGTTTTTGTATTTTTAGTAGAGATGGGGTTTCCCCACGTTAGCCAGGCTGGTCTCGAACTCCTGACCTCAGGCGATCCATCCACCTTGGCCTCCCAAAGTGCTGGGATTACAGGTGTGAGCCACCGTGCCCAGCCTATATTATATTTTAACTTGACCACTAGCTGAAGGTGTATTGGACATGTTTTGTTTTTTTTTAAATTTATTTTCATTTTATTGTTTGAGACAGAGTCTTGCTCTTTCACCAAGACTGGAGTGCAGTGGCACGATCTCAGCTCACTGCAACCTCTGCCTCCCAGGTTCTAGCAATTCTCATGCCTCAGCCTCCCAAGTAGCTGGGATTACAGGGATGCTTCACCACGCCTGGCTAGGAGATATTGGTTTTGCCTATCACTCCTTTCCAGTAGTGAGATATTCCTTTAAGAAAGTGGATTTCTCCTAATCCAGCTCTGTGCTTTTGGTGGGAGCTGCCAGCTGAAGCATTCTCCTTCCCCACGTTTACTCCCTCTACCCTGCCACCCAGTGGTGGGGACATGACCACAGTTTGTCCAACCTTATTTCCTCAGCCCTGGCCACAAAGATTGGTTCATATCCACAGATGGGTACCCAGCCTAAGCTAGGACTGAGTTCTTTCTTGCACTTTCCAACTAGAGCTAGTGGAAAAATGCTTTCTTTCTTCCCTGGAGATTATATGATAAGGAGGGCAGCCCATAGCTGCTTGTGGCCATATTTCCATTCTCTTCTGAAATCTAGCCTGAGAGAATCAAGTCTCAATGCAGAGAGAAGCAGAGATGAGTGACACAGAGTTTCCTGATGGTACTTTAGATTGGAATCCATCTGACTGTAAGGCTAGTGCAATGCTCTCTCTTGGTTTGTTTACATGTGCCGGTAAATCACCCTTTCTCCTTAAGCTGTTAAGACTGGAGCATCTTTCATTTGCAAACAGAGGTCTGAGAACACAAAACAAACATTTTACAAGATAATCAAGGGAGCAGTGGTGTTCTAGGTCCAGAAATATGTGTGTGTGGGGGTGGGCCGGCCCTAATTGTCCTGTGATTAAATAGGGGTCATTGTGTGTTAAAGTTACTGGACATCTTTTCAGACTTTATTGTGAAGTGAATTCAGAGGCCAAGGTGACCAAGCTTTCTGAGAATGCCAGTTAATATTATTCTGGGACCACCATGGCCTTGACCATCTCCCGGACTATTGAACGTGGGTGAGGCTGCAAGGGGCCTGTGAAAGAGCAAGAATGTGCAAATATTTGATTTAGGATCTTAGTGCTACATGTCAGTTGACTGACTTAGTGTCCCCACTAAATAAGAGAAGCAACATGTAGCTCCAAAAGAAAATCACTGTTTTGATCCATAATGGATCTTACAATGACTGGCTTTATTTAAATTTTAAATTTGCATCTGTTCATAAATACCAATGTTTTTCTCTACAGGTGGTTTAAAAAAAAACACACACAAAAATAAAGAGAATAACGGGCAAAAAAAGGGTAAGATTTAATGTTTTCTTCCCTCTCCCAAGCCATTAGAGTCCTAGTCCCTCAGTATTATTTAAATTTTGCCCTATCAAAATATCCAAGAGACAAAATTGTCATTAGACAGTAAATAATGTTGAAAAAAATGAAACTAATAAGAATTAGAGACTTTGCGATTATATATATATATATAATTTTTTTTGCACCGGGTTTAAAATGCAATTGAAAAGTTGAAAGCTTCTCTTAAGCGAGCTGGGGAACTTTCTCCAATGTGCTCTACAATCATTGTCAGTTTCTTCTAATGAAACCAGTGGAAAATCTGGCTAATGCCTCAGAATAAGGACTTTTAAATGGATAATATTCTGTAATGGATTTTATTCTTTTAGGTTTCATGGTGGTAAAAGCAAATTTACAAACTGCCTTTATGTTGTTTTATTGAAAGAAAAAACTGTGTTTCAAGTTCACAATGTTACATGGCATTTGAATCCTGGGAAAGCACTATACAAAATTGAAAATGAAAATCAAATTCATATGAAAAGCTTTACCATATAGTCAGGGTGCTGGGAGTGTCCCCCTTTCTGAAACCACCACATCACCTGCTTCCTCCTCCTCCATTTGATTCCGCATTGCTCCTCTTTTTCCACAATTACTTATGAGTAATAAAGAAAGCCAGAGTAAGAACAATGGCATGTTCCTGGCTTTGCAAGAGTGGCACACATCAAAGGAAGACATTTTTTCCCAGGGAACCACAGCATTGCAAGAGATTCACCAGGCAGGAATGAAGTTTGATTCTGTGACATAGCAGAGGGAATGCCCTGAGTCTCCCAAAGCTGGGAAAGGCACACTAGGGTACGGTCAGCGGCTGCTCTAGAGGCTGACTCTCCAAGTATTGCTTGTGTAGTGGCAAGGTAATGAACATCTCTAAGCCTCTGATTATTCTTAGGGAATTCTTAAATGCACTTACCTTAGAGGTTATTCTTAGAATTAAATAGAGATGGAATGCTTAGCAAAATACCTGGCCCATAGTACTGTATTAAATGTTAACTAGTATTCTTGCTAAAATAACAGTCTGAGATTTGGGGTTTTTTTGTTTGTTGTTTGCTTGTTTGTTGCATAATGGTGTGTTTATAATTTATTAGCTGGAGAAGTCTTTTTTTAAAAAGTCAGAACCAATGTGGCTATTAACAATTTTCTGAACTACCCAGATTTCATCTCCAGCCAGCCTTCTCTGCTTGTTTCTGGTTCATTTGCCTATTGGTTAAAAAAAAAAAAAAAAAAAAAGATTCTCTTCTCTTCCCCGTGCCCTAGTCTGTCAGCCTGTGCTTTCAGACAGCTCTGTCTCACTCCAGAGCTCAGTCCCTGCAGGCGCCGGCCTTCCTTCTTACGCCCTGCCCTCCCCCTACTACCACCCAGCTTGTCCAGTGACACTTCTCAGATCTATTTCAGTCTAGTTCTTCAGCCTCACAGACTTTCCCTTAATGAGCAAACCGCTTATTCATTCCCTGCCCCTCTCAAGGTGAAAGTGAATCCAGCCCGGAGTTAGTAGTTCATGTGCTGTCTCTATTGGTGCCACACAGAGGTCAGACCAGGCCTGTGGCCTCGTTTTTTTTGCTTCGTTGCCAATACAACTACATACATCACCCAGATGATGGGCCAGTGTGGATCTGTCACGTGGTGATACTGACCTCTAGGGGCTGGCTTTCCTTCATATAGAGTCTTTATCTTCTCATTGAGTTCCAGAACTGTGATGGCAGCCTCTTGCTTAGCTGTTGCCAAATCAGTTTGTAGCTTTTTCACTTTCTTTTCATGCTTTAGTTTCTTAAAAAAAATAAATAAATAAATAAGAGTTACCATCACTAGGGACAGACGCATCAAAGAAATAAAAGGAATGAATGACGTCTGAACAAACACTGCCTTTGAAGCCTGCTTAGATGAAACACTCCCTGTTTATCTAGATTTAGTCCTGTTTGAGGTTTGTGAAACAGTGTATGTGCTCCTGTCAGAGTGTTTGAACCCTCAACAAAAAAAGCCCACTCTCTACATCATAGTATCTTTTACACTCTTGAAGAGTTTTTATCTGGGTCAGAACCCTGTAGCTTATAATAGAGGCAATTAGAAGAACTCTACTGCCAGTTGGCATTTGCCACCGAGGTACAAATGCCTACTAGTATCAGATTTTTTTTCCCATCTGTAAGTAGACTCATGTGAAATAGAGCCTTGATTCTAAGTCATTTCCTCCTCAACACTATAATGGTTTGCTTTCAAATACACTCTAAAGTGTCTGATGCGACCACCAAATGCTGGTGTTTTCTGATATTTAGTATGGGATCCATACGGGGAAAGTGTCAAGGGTAAGAAAGCGTTAAGCATAAGAATGGTTTTTAAGTAGTAGTGAACAGGAATGACTTGCTCTAAAATAATTTGACTTATGAGATCTAAATCTTTGGGAGAAATGCATTAGGAACTTGTTACATAACCAAAGGATTCACCTCAAGACTTCATGACTCGAAAGTTCCTTTTAGGGTTTCAGAGTAGATTTGATTCATTAAAATTGGATTTATCTGCAACTTTGGAGAAGGTGTCTGTTGTGAAAGGTGTTGCATTTGCACTTTCGTGTTGCTTTTGTATAGCTACCTTTCCATTGAAGAGCTCACCTTGCCAAGTCTTTGTGGGCTGGTAATTAGGAAGCCGGGAAAATAATCTACTAACATTTCTTATCAGACATAAATCTTGAGATAGGGAAGGGATGGTTTCTGCTCACTAGGTAAGATCATGTTCTTCCCTGGCCTCTGAAGGCACTATACTCAGGCAGTAGGGAACCACTCTCCTCTTTGAGAGTAACACCAGTAAAATCAATTTATCAAAAATGGTCTTAAACAGAAACAGGCCTCTCATTTCAAAGACATCTCATTTCACTTTTTGCTTTGTTGCCAGTACAACTACATACATCATCCGGATGATTTATGAGATCTAAACCTTTGGGAGGTCACCCAGATCAGGTTATCTTCTAGATCCCAAACAGGAAGATCAGGACTTCACTAAAGCTTAGTTCATGGCATAAACACGGCTAAAAGAAATGTGTTACTCGAAGGAGAATGGTAGTCATGGAACTTCTTTAAGAGGAGTTAAAGGGTAGAATTAGGCAAGGTTCAGCCAGCACAATCCAGGTGAGAGTTACCCTGAGTCACAACACAGAGGCCTGGTTTTCATGGCAGTACTTGTAAAGAGGTGGCACTAATTATTAGAATGCATCCTCTGGGTGTCAGACACGATGCTGGCCAGCTGTTGAAACACGAAGGCTGATAAAGCCTCTGCCTCCAAGTCATGAAGACCTTCTAACGAATTCCCTTCTTCTGAGCCTCTATTCCCTAAAAGCCTTCATAATTTGGCCAGTCATGTAGATTAGTTCAGGAAAGACCAAGCTGACCGAGAAATATGTCTGGGTATTTGACAGCTGGACAGCTGTGTTTTTCAATTATTAAGTTGGCATTTTAATATATACCTCTGTCTCTTGTGAGTTGGTTTGGGTCAACTTGTTCATGAGGATCTCATCTATCCCAGGCCTGTGGTGACAGCACCTTGTGAGGTCCTGGATGGTCACCATTGACCTTTTCCACTTCAATACTGTTCCATGCTCAAATTTCTACACTTTCTGTTTACAATTTAGAACTTTGGAGATATAGAGTAGGAGGAACGGCACAGAAATGAAAATTGAGAAAGTGGAGAGAATGACGGAAAATGAGGCAAGAGAGATTGTGAAGGGAGTGCTAGAAAGTGTCCAAAAAGAACTAACAATGATATGTATGCTGAAATGTTAAGGACTAGGTGTGCTGATGAGAGCAAGTTGCACTGAAATGCATAAATAAGACAGTTTGATAGAGAAACAATAGATAATGTGATAAATTGAAGATAGTAAAATATTCACTGTAGAATCTAGTTTTTGAGTTACATGGGTGTTTACTATATAATTACTTCAACTTTTTTGTATGTTTGCAATTTTTCATTATAAGATATTAGGGGGAGAAAGAACTGAAGATTTATCTTCCTTACATTGCCCCTCCTTTAATTCTTAATAAATGGTATTCAGATTCTCAAATCACGGCACAACTATTCACATGCAGATATGTATTTTTCCAGAAACTTTTCTCAAAGTATGCATTGACAGTAAATAAACACAAGAAAAAATAAATGCAGTGAGGTGAGACTTAATGAACAGTCACTAGGAGCTGGCATGGTGTCTGTCACTAAGAAAAAGTCTTACCAAGCTACATTTTCATTTTGATGGAATAATTTGATGGATAGAATGCAGGAACTCAGTGGACAGACCCAGGGGTTCTCAATATCAGTTAAGAATTTCACCTTTCTAGGTACAAATTTTAACTCTTTTTAAAAAAATATTCAATTACCAGACCACTTTGCTGTCTGTCTTTTATGGTGATTATATGTTCTGTCTCTTCTTACTATTATATATTTGTATATTTACCTTATAATCTGAGAAAGACATTGAGACTATTTAGTTTGGAGAAGACATTACGGTATACAGGGCAGTCATGGCGGTTGACTTTAGTTACCTAAGAGACTATTCAAAAGGAGAGGAAGCTGAGTCAAACAATGTTGTTCTCAAGATAACATGAAGAACAATGGGTAGAAACCATGAGGAGGCAGATGTTGGCACAACATGAGAAAGAACCCTCCAACAATCAGAGCTGCATCCAGAACAGGATAGGATGCATCCTGGCAAAGACCTCCTGCTCTGGGAAAGATCAAGGAGGGACTGGATGGACATCTTCAGGCAGGCCCTTGGTGACCTGTGGGACTTAGGTTGCGAGGTCACTGGAAGTTGGGTTTCCCTCAACTCTTTCCACTTCTGGCTTTCTCCAGCTCCCCAAGGGGCACAGCACATGAGTAAATGGACATCTCAGCCCTCAAAGCCTCCAGGGTTGGTACAGTTGGTATACTTTAAAGATAATTCTGGTATTTGTGAGAAGCTAGACAAGAAGGCTAAGAAAGCCTGTGCGCCTCTTAGAATTCAAGGATAATGTGAATAAAAATATCACTTTATTATTTAGCTATAAGGGAGGAGAAAATTAAATTTAAATTAAAAATTGGATAAAAGACTTAGATTGGCTGTCTAACGTTTCTTTTGAGACCTTTTGATTACTCGGATAGATTTAAAAATAGTTCAACATCTTCATCTATTTTTTTCTTTTCTCCAGAAAGAACTGCTCTTTGCTATTAATTCATAGCTTTAACCAAGCCCTTTGGGCATTTCAAACAATTCAATTTGCCAACATGTTTTTTATTAGTCATAGACATCAAATGATTTCAGCAACAATAATATTTTCCTTGCTGTTTGGCATTCACTAGCCAGGCAACCCAAATGTCATACTTGAATCTAATGCAGTCTGTTATGGTCTCCTTAGTAACTAGGAACTCTCTTTGGTGATTACTGAAAGGATAGGAAGGCTTTATAACTTGGAGGTAAATTCCTATTACCGTGCTCTTTTCCTACTTCTCCTACCGGGTGGAAAGAGGGAGGAAATCATGTATTTGTGCAATGTTTTGAAAAGGAAATATCTATTCGTATCATATTGCTGAATGGCTTGCATTATTCCAAGTTAATGAGAATTAGATATAACCAGGGAACTATTCATAGAAGAGCATCAACACGAAGTTGCCAGCACTGTTTAAAATTTCTGGGTATTTCCACATACTTTAAACTGTGGCAATTACCCAATTGCCTGGCCCATGACATTTCTAAGCCTTAGATTCATGTCATAGGACTACTGTGGGGATCCAAGGACATAACATAGAAATGACAGTACCTGACACTATGCCGTGTAGTAGTTATATCTTTCTGGTTTTGTCATTACTCTTAAAACACATAAGAGAAATTTTCAACTCTTCACTAAAACACTAAAATATCTTTTCTAAGCACTTTCTGTAAGGATACTTTAGTGTTTTAGTGAAGAATTGAAACGTTACAGAAAATAAAATGGGAGCTATCATACTTTACAGAAAATAAAATTTATACTTAATTGAAAGCAAGACGTTTCATTTCTTCTTCTTTTTTAGAAATTAAGTTTTCTGCATGATTGCATTGATCTCCTCCTCACTTTGGATGGGTAGACAAAACTTAATGTTCTGAAAACAGACATGCAAATAGCCTTGATTCAATCTCCTGCCAGAGCTGGCCCGGTGCCTAGGCAAAGTCAGTGGCTGCCTGCGTGTAATAATGTGAGGAGCACTCCAAGGCACTGCCTCTTGCTCCTCACGGCAGCTCTCTCTTGGGCCTGCCAGGGCAGAGCTTCCTCCCACTTTGTCTGAAGTTTATTCTGTCCATCCCAGCCTCCTTCACTTAGAGAGCCTGTATAACAAAGGGGTTTTGTCTTCAGTGGCCCACTAGGAAAATGCTTGCTACTGAAGACATAAAAGAGAATTTGGTTTCAATACAGAAGGTATACACAGGTTCTTCCTTGCATTTCTCTTCTAATAGCCAATCAATAATAGTAATGAAACTTACAAATAGTGATAGAATTTGGATACAACTTGTCTTTAAAAGTCAATTTTACATGTTTTGTATTTATATACCCTCAGGAGAATATTTTAAAGTCTAGGGATGTCAAATATGTGTCATGTATGTTCTTTTTCAGTTCATGGCAGGCCTTTGATTTGGGGATTCTTTAACCCTGTGTTGCACCCCTGGATTCACAATCATTTAGTCACACTTTCAGCAGCCACTGCCCATTGATGAAACCTGTCATCCGTGTTAGTATCTCTCTGTGTAGACAAGAAAGTTGAGCTGCCAGAGTTCAGCTGGACCTAATCCTTGTTGTACAGTGAGTACAGCTAAATGGACTTGAATCAAGGTCTTTTTATTTCCAGATGTTGATTTTTCTTTCCAATGACAACATGAGTCTGCACTAATCAATAGCACCATTAGTTTTTTTGTTTTTTTTAAGTTACTTAAAGGTAACCTAGAAAGGCAATGTGACAGCTTGGTTATAAAAATTTGGCATTGAAGTGTGCTGGTGAAGTGTGATGGCATTTATTGCATGAGTTGCCAAGATATCTCTAGAGAACCTAGGAAATAAAGGGAAGATTTGATGAACCCAGCTAAGGGCACTCTGAGCCAGGTATTGTTCTTTCCCTTTAGTATCTTTCCTTGGAGTATCCAGAATTGATTCTTGTTATTGTGACCGTTCTGTTGAGTCATCTAAAGTGACAAAGAATGGATCAGAAGAACTTTTCTTACAAATGCCTCGAATGAAAAACAATCACAAGTGGAAGACATAGCTTTTTCTTATTTAATTTGATAAAGTTCTGGGGAGCTAGCTGATACACAAACCCTTAGGACTCACCCTAACCTTGATCCAGAGCCTGACCCCACATGACCATTTGTAGGTGCTTGATAGCCAAGAGAGTCAGATCTTGGAAATTAAAGCTAACACCTTTCAGTTCTTTGCAGTAGCCCTCCCATCTGAGTCCCGACTCATCTTATTTTATGTTGCAAAATGCTATAGAAATATATTTTAGTTACTCCTGAAACCCAAGGTTTGGGATTTATAATAAAAAGAAAATGAAATCCCAGTAATTCAACAAATAACCTGACTCACTATAAGGGAAGAATTTGCCTATAGTTGGAGGAAAGTCTCAGTTCTTTCCCTCTGTAGGATAAATAGTTATTAGATACAGAAGTGGCATTTGACAATAGATGTTCTGCTTTCCAGGATGCCTGTATAAGTGTTTATTTAAGAGAAACTTCAAATTAATACAAGATAAAGGGATAACCTTACACTTGGGATGAATTCCAGTGATAAGATAGAACTTTCTAGTGGTAGAGTTGTCCAAAAATTGGAATGTTTTGCCCTAAAATACGGTGCTCTTCCCTCCCCTGCATGTGGTAGACAGGCCATTGCTGGGAGTGTTCCAGAGAGGTGCTAACAGTTATTGGCCACCTACAATATGCCAGGCATCATTCTGAGAACTTTATATGTACTAGCTTATTTTATTTATTTTATTTTATTTTATTTTATTTTATTTTTCTGAGATGGAGTTTTGCTCTTATTGCCCAGGGTGGAATGCAGTGGTGTAATCTCAGCTCACTGCAACCTCCACCTCCCAGGTTCAAGTGATTCTCCTGCCTCAACCTCCCAAGTAGCTGGGACTACAGGCACATGCCACCAGGCACAGCAAATTTTTTGTATTTTTAGTAGAGATGGGGTTTCACCATGTTGGCCAGGCTGGTCTCGAACTCCTGACTTCAGATGATCCACCTGCCTCGGCCTCCCAAAGTTCTGCGATTACAGGCATGAGCCAGCGTGCCCAGCCTCATTTCATTTTTGTAGCAAGCCAATGAAGGAGAAGTATTATGTATCCTATTTTTAGGTGCAAATACTGAGACACAGAAAAGTTTTAAGTATCTTGCCCAAAGTGAAATGGTGAGTCACAATTTAAATCTCTGCGGTCTATCGCCAGACTTTGCCTTCTATCACTATGCTGTGCATGCCTCAGTGTCTTACCCAGTGTCCTACATTGTGGGGAGTTTTGATAAGAGGGCATTTCAGATTCTCTCTTTTTTTTTTTGACAGAGTCTTGCTCCATGACTACAGGCGCCCACCGCCACGCCCAGCTAATTTTTGTATTTTTTGGTAGAGACTGGGTTTCGTCATGTTGACCAGACTGGTTTCGAACTTCTGACCTCAAGTGATCTGCCTGCCTTGGCCTCCCCAAGTGCAGGGATTGCAGGCATTAGCCATCACACCTGGCCAAGGCATTTCAGATTCTATAGATCTATTTTAAAGCAAGGGAAAGCAGTGTCTAACCTCTGACCAGGAAGTCTTACAGACATGGACTTCACCACTGAGTATGAATTAGAGTCAGATGGAATCATCAAATCTTGGATGACACAGAATTGGATGCCCTCTTAGAGGACAAACTGTCCAGCGTTTTGAAGATGGAGAAGTAGAAACAGAGAAAATGAAATAATTTACCAAATTCATTAATATAAAGCTCCAAGAAGCAAAACTCAGAGCCAGATTTTCTGATTACTTGTCTTATTGCCCCCTTCCCTGACCCCATATTATGCTGCTCCTTGGCCATAAGAACTGAAGAGCAGTGGGATGGCTATGTCATGGGAATCTGCAGTGGGACCTAAGATTTTTTAAGTGTAAGGTTCTAGTATCAGAAGCAGCGGGACTTTTTGGCAGACAGCCTTCACTTAACGCCCCCTTTACAGAGAGCCAGTGAAGACTGGGCTCAGGCCCCTTTATGTAGTATACGTAGACAGGGAGAAAGGTCCAGGAAGTTGATAGAACGGTCTAGGCAACTAAGATCTTGCTAACTTGAAAAAAAAAGAAAAAGAAAAAAAAAGCTGGATCAATGTCTACTAGCAAACCTGTTTTCACAGAGCATTATGCTATATGCCATATTCCAACCCATTTCTGAGATTAAGGAGGTTCTACTTGCAGGTTCTTTTCTTTGGGTAATGCTGCTGCATCTTTTTACCCAGTAAACATCAATGAAGTTGATAATCAAGATTTTTGAGAAAGAAAGAAGCTATCATACAATAAATAATTTTTCGTATTACCGGCTGAGCATAGCAAAGAAAAAACTGAGAGCTCAAGCAGGTCATGCGAAGAGAAAACGTACACCAAAGAGGAGATCTGGTAAAGCAAGATCTCCTTGGTCTTACAATCTCAAATCACACCCTGAGAACAGACAGAGAAGTGCACTGTCACACCTAGCAGTGCCTGGCAGGAAGCTGTTTTCCAGTCCAATTCCCCTTGGGGACAGAAAGCGCCCAAAGAGCCAAAGCTATATATGAAGCAATTTCAGTTTCTCAGCCCCACCTCTACAGTTGTTGGTATAATATCATTGGCAAACATCTGTAAGAAGTGACGTGGGTAGAAGAGCACAGAAACCAGAGAGGATAGAATTTACAAGTGGTGGAAAAGAATTCCCATACCTGCTCAGTGAAAGTGCTGCTAAGCTCTTCTGACATGATTACAAAAATAATGAAGAGCAATAACTTTATAATCGGTCAGATACTTTACTTTTTCTGTGTCCAGCACGCCCTTTGAACTTGACTGAAGCTGTCTTCCGGAAGAAAATTGATAGCTATTGGCCATCTGTGACTTATCTGGGATCAGAAAGCACAGGCATGTGTTCAAGGACTGGAAAATTGAGGTATTGAAGCACCAAGGTACTTAATTCACCTTTAGAGTTTTTGGTGTAGTAAGGAAAACCTAATTAAATTAACTTTCCCAATGACTATTCTTCTCCTTTACAAACCCCACTCTGCCCTGAAAGCAGTGAAATTACATGGGATACAGGTTCAGTGAAGTACAAGAGCTGGCCTTAAAACAACTTACAAATGATAAAGAAACCAAAGTAGAGAAAAGGAAAATTATCATAAGAGGAGAAATGATGCTTATAACAGCATGAAATAGCTTCACATACTGTACAGGAGAAATTAGAGAAAACAGCCAAGTGGGAGGTTTTCTGTGTTATGTATTATTTTCCCATAAAATACAATATTTTTAAAAAACTGCAGCTTTCTTGTGACAGAGTTAATTTAGACATTTATAGAAGAAATGTCTAGGTTTAATGTAAAATGGACGTGATCTCATATAAACATGTTTTCCGTGTTAAAAGCAAAGGAGTATGTAGGTGAATGTTTTGAAAATTGCTGAGTTGCATGGTATTAGTTAATAATATTACTGATATTAATACTTTAGAATCTTTATTCTTTATAAGTAAAACTTCTGAGAAAGTAATTGATTGTTGGCAATGAATCGTGAGCACATGACTTCACAGTATTATCTGTAAGTTGAATATTATATAGCTGCAATTAAATGAGTCAGTTCTCTAATTTTTCCATTGCTTTCATCTAGTATGAGTCTGGAAACAAACAAAAAATAGTACTATAGAGGCAAGAATCTCAAACTAAGTTTTTTCCTAAGAAAATGTAAAATTTTCCACTGACTTCATTAGAAGCAATGTGTGATAGTTAATTTGACTAAGGACATTTAAACGCATATAGAGAAATTACTAAAAATTAAAGCATCAAACTTGGCTCCTGGCTCAAGATGTGGTTTTCCTTTTTGACTCATTTACTTGAAAGGTAATATTCACTAGAATATCAAACTGACTGGGCAATGTAAGAAGTTAGAATAAGTTGATGAAGCAGAGGGTTTTTTTCCTTGGGGTACTCAGAACCACGTAGCATTGCTGAGCTGCACAACTGATGCTATATGGTCTGCACATGCTGAGAACAACTATTTTTATCTAGAACCACAGATAGCGTTCAACAGTTTAGTTGTTATTTCTACCCTGAAAGCTCTCTGTTCTTGATTTTCCTCTTCTCAGTTATCTGCTGTAACACAGGCTGCACCATATATAAAAAAAAGCTCAGAGGGGACAGCAAGTGCCACTACAATTCTATCCTGTTCTTTATTTAGAGAAACCAAGTTCCTCAGGGTACTATAGGCACAAAGCAAAGAAAGGAGTTGATCTGCAAATAAATTACAAGCATGTGATCTTGACAACAATAGCTATAACCCAGTGATCAAAGCTAAACTACCTTCAAGTTCATTTGCCCGATAGCTACAAGACAAGGTCACTTTGGGGGTCTCATTGCAAACATATTTTATAGTCCCTCCCAATTCTGTCCACATTCATACAATTTTATAAATGTGTACTGAAGATATCTGATCTAGTATGGATGACACTGTAGTCTTTGTCCATTTGATGATAAGAAAACCATGTTTCCAATACTGAAACAAAATCACTCCTTGTTTTTCTGAGTTAAAACCTTAGAGTCTAACAGTCTGACAATCATTAGCTTAACCTCTCCCTTCAGCTTTCCTGAAGCTCCTGTCCTTGACCACTAGGGCAACCTACACCCTAAACCTTGAAAGGTGATGGAAAAAATAGCAATAGTCTGCTACAGCTGAAAACTTCTTTACTTAAAGGTGTCAGTCCTGCTCTGTGGAAGTAGTTGAGCACCTGGGGAAATGGTCTGAACTTCAAGCAGTATTTGCACTCTAAATCAAGTTTAATTTCTCATACTCAACATTTCAGCTGTGATTTTAGTTACTTTTTTTGTTTTATCCTTCTCCCCTATTTAGAGAAGCTTTTTATTCATGTTATGAAGCCATGTTTCATTGGTGGAGAGACAAGAATATTTAGATTTATATATAGTTGTTATTTTTTTTTTAATTTGAGTCGGCATCTCGCTCTGTCTCCCAGGCTGGAGTGCAGTGTCCTGATCTTGGCTTACTGCAACCTCCGCCTCCCGGGTTAAGTGATTCTCCTGCTTCAGCCTCCCAAGTAGCTGGGACTACAGGCACGTGCCACCACGCCTGGCCAATTTTCTGTATTTTTAACAGAGACGGGGTTTCACTGTGTTAGCCAGGATGGCCTTAATCTCCTGACCTCGTGATCCGCCCACCTCGGCCTCCCAAAGTGCTGGGGTTACAGGAGTGAGCCACCGCGCCCGGTCATTATATATGGTTATTTTTAATAGTCCTTAGCATATAAGTTTAACTTCAGAGTGTGATGTTGCAAGTGAATTGGGTTATATGTATGCAAGGTTAGGTTGCCAACACATGACCCAATAAAAGAAGCACTTGATACTTGTAAATAGCATGTAAACAGAGAGAGAGGGAAAGGTGTGGTGGTGATGTGAACTTTTACTATGGAGATATTAGTAAGTTTCATATTGCATATTTTAACAAGCCTAAACAAATGTCCTTGCTCTAAAACAAATCATCACATACAGATTATTCTTTAGTTTTGTTGGATTCAGGGACTACCTTGTTAATTTACTCACCAGCAAGATGTCTTAATTAATTCCATTACAAATCTAGCACAGAAAAGACAGCACATGAAGCTGAACTCCCAAGCAAGGATCTTTAAGTAGATCTCAGTATCCTATCTGGTAGCCCTCTAAGCCTGTTTCCATCAACACATGCTCATCTCTGGGAGATATGCACGGATAACAGGTAGGGAGGGAACTTGTGGATTCGGCTTAAAACCACTTGCCTCATCTCTCACTAGTAACTTGTGGTGTCACAACTTCCCAGAGTCTGAGAATGTAAAATTTAGGAATAATCATATGAGTTGTTAATAAACAGGAGTTTGAGGATTTCCCAATGTAGATAAATGGTGAGTTTCCTGCTATGGTCCTGACCCAGAAAACTGAAGTGAGTCATATTTAATCAGTTATGTTTTGAATTCAAACTTTCTGATCATCATTTGTAATAGTGGGAGTGACAATGACCTGAAACAAGACCACTCAGATATGAAAATGTTTGGTGCCCAGAAATATATCCTTGGTACACCCTGGATTGACTCTGATTTCTTCTAGGTAAGAGTGAGGCTGACCCAAGGCCGGCCAAGCTTCTGTAAAACTAAAGCTCAGGAGATGCACAACAAATACATATATTTTGACTGTTTAAAAGAACAAATAGATAAATAATATGCTCCTTAATTTTGCTCAGATATTATGCATCAAAGTTGAAATGACCTCTACTTGCTCTAATTTCAGTTTTAGAGTGCCTTATCTAAACTGACAATGTCAGTTACTCTGAGTCACAAAGGAATTTGACTTTTCAACTGGAAGACTTTTTTTTCTTTTTAATTGTGATTTGAAAATGCATAACATAAAATTTACCATCTTAATTTTAACCATTTCTAAGTGTACAGTTCGGTAGTGTTACACATAGGCACATTGTTATGCAACCAATTTCCAGAAAGTTTTCATCTTGCAAAACTGTCCAATACCCATTAGACAACAACTACCTGTTTCTTCCTCCTTCCAGCCTCCGGCAACTAAAATTCTAGTTTCTAGTTCTATGTATTTGACTCTTCTAGGTATCTCATATAAGTGGAATCACACAGTATTCATTTTGAGATTGACTTATTTAACTTAGCATGATGTCCTCATTATAATTTACTCTCCAGCAAGGCATCTTCTCTAATTCCATTACAAATCTAGCACTTTATTTATGTTGTACTATGTGTCAGAATTTCCTTCCTCTTTAAAGCTGAATACTATTCCATGGTATGTATACATATTGTTTCTTCATTCATCCATGGATAAACACTTGGGTTGTTTCCAGCTCTTGGTTACTGTGCAGAAGACATTTCTTGAGGTAGTGATCATGGTAGCACAATAATTACAATACTTGCCTTTTCCAAATTAACTGAAACTTTTTACCTTTTAATTATAAATTTCATTCTCTCTTCTCAAAAATACTTACTTTTTGTTTTTGTTGCCAAAGAGGCACATAGGCCTCAAAGTGGGAAGACATTTTGAAGCCATCTCAGATCTTATTATATGGTTCTGGTAGTACAATTTCTATCACAGATTTGTAAGTTAAGCTTTCCTTTTGTGTCTCACTTGCAGCCTTCCTCCTCTTTTTTTTTTTTTTTTTTTTTTTTTTTAATGAAGGAACAGTCTATACTACTGTCACTGTGACTTACAATGCTTTTATTGGGAAATGCAAAGCCTCAATGACAGATAGAGCCAGGCCTGAAGTCATCCAGCAGACATCACTCAAAGCATTAGTATAAGAAATAGGAAAACTCAATGCATTAGTGTAAGAAATAGGAAAACTTATGATAAATATTCAGGGGCTGTTAGAAAAGAAATTGCCATCAGATAAGCTAATTCAGTGGTGAGCTTCTTTCAATCTTCTACTCTTTTGAAAAAGGGGTGCTAAGGTTTCCCCTATTGTTCTATAGTTTGGGATTTGCACATCAGATCTATCTGAAGAGTTTCTTAAAAATATGCATGCTCTAGATTCTCTTTAATCCTTCTCAGTCAGAGTTTGGGGAAGTTTGGGCATGAGACTGTAATTTGGCTTTCAGGCTTTCTGGTTGGTTCTGATATATACAACTATAAAGATCAACTGTCAACTGGAAGAGTATCTTAGGTAACAGGCAGGTGCTGGCCACAAAAGCTGTGCGTGTCCTTGTGGGCATGTGTATGCTTGTATCCGTGAGGGCACTGAGGCCAGCATGAGTGTGTTGGGGGAAGTAGGGATGGCAGTAATTCCAGAATGTTGCAGATGGGGAGGTTCCCATGAGAACTTGGTCCATGTAACATGCCTGTCATTTTTCTGTAGAAGGCCAGTTTCAGCTTGAGAGAGAAAGAGATTTGTTGAAGCAAAGGAATTGCAGGTTTTTGAAATTATAAATATTGCAGTGCAGTTAAGGAATTTGTGGAGTGTAGCAGTTTCCTTTCTTAAGGTAGATATGAAAAAATAGTAATCAAAGTATCAAACTGCACCAAGTCATTCAATGCTCCAGCACTCCCTCTGTCTCTGACTTGGAGGAAAAAACCCCAGTCCTTCTGATTCTTATTTCCCACTCACAACTCCCTTAAAACTCCTTGCAGATCAAAACAACTAAAAATGTTTCCATACCTGTTTTCACACTCAGTGCATTTTTCAGTTATTTCAATGACTTTCATAGGCTTCAAAGAAATCTAGCAGGAAAAAATCTAAGTCCTTTTCCTAACTCCATCAACAACAGAGTAATCTGAGGCAAGTGCCTTGATGTTCACTTTCTCCGAATGCCAAATGGAATTTTTTAAACCACCTCAGGGTTTAATACACATGAATTAACTCATATGGTTTAAATGCTTTGAGCGTCAAATGTTCAAAGTGAGGTGTGGAACAGAGAGAATAAAAAGCATAAAATTTTTTTTTTTTTTTTGAGACGGAGTCTCGCTTTGTTGCCAGGTTGGAGTGTAGTGTCACAATCTCAGCTCACCGCAACCTCCACCTCTCAGGTTCAAGAAATTCTCATGCCTCAGCCTCCCGAGTAGCTGGGATTACAGGTGCCTGTCACCATGCCTCGCTAATTTTTGTATTTTCAGTAGAGACGGGGCTTTGCTGCGTTGGCTGGGCTGGTCTCGAACTCCTGATCTCAGGTGATCTGCCCACCTCAGCCTCCCAAACTGCTGGGATTACAGGCATGAGCCACTGTGCCTGGCCAGGAATTTTTTTTTTTTTTTAGCTTAAAATTATAGTTTATTTTTATTTCGAAAGCTACCCAAGATGGACCAGGCGCAGTGGCTCATGCCTATAATCTCAGCACTTTGGATGGCAGAGGCGGGCGGATTACCTGAGGTCGGGAGTTCAAAACCAGCCTGACCAACATGGAGAAACCCTACCTCTACTAAAAATACAAAATTAGTTGGGCATGGTGGCTCATGCCTGTAATCCCAGCTACTTGGGAGGCTGAGGCAGGAGAATTGCTTGAACCCGAAAGGTGAAGGTTGTAGTGAGCCGGGATTGCGCCATTGCATTCCAGGCTGGGCAGCAAAAGCAAAACGCTGTCCAAAAAAAAAAAAAAAAAAAAAAAAAAAAAGTAACCCATGCTTCTTAAAATACTTTAAATCCTTTCTAATCCCTGTGTCTACTTAACACACAAACACACATCCTATAACAGAAAGAGAAAACTGGTCATTTTTGTGGTATAAAATCTCTCAGGGATTTTTGCTGGCTAATCTAATTTTTGTCCATTATGGGGGAAAAAGTCTTATGGGATCTTGAAGTATTCTGTTATTCTAATGTATGAAAAGAAGGAATCTTGATGTGTTATTTGAAAAGGCTTAATGGGAAGTATAGTTACTAGACAGACTTTGATTATTTGCATGGTTTCTGTTTATTCCTTCTGTCCCAAACTGGCATCACACTGTACATATTTTTAAGGAAAGAAATATTGCATCTAGTCACTTCTCTATTACTTTTCTCAATAGCTCTCTTTATTTCTTGATGGGACTTTTATTGCTATCTTTTATGATAGAGTAAGTGGGAGAAAACCTATAAATTAAATAAGGAATGTTCTACTAGAAGTGGTATTTAACCTGGGAATGTCAAGTGGGCATTTAGCAAGAATTGAACATTTCTGTTGGACTGATCCCAATTTTCCAAGTACATAACCTACTAAAAAACTTTTTAGCTTAAGACTTGCATGTTTTTCTCACCAGGTTAAATTTTCCAAAGCAGAGAAAATTTTAAGAGAGGATACAGCTCATTAGAAAGAGCTTGTTTTTCTGTGATTCTCAATAATTTAGTTCCATTCAACAAACATTTATTGAGTATGTACTATATGCCAGACTGTAAGCCAGATGCTGGGCAAATAAAGCAAAAGGAAATAAGCATAATCCTTTTCTTTTGGAGCTTTTGTCTTGTGGGGGAAATAGATATATAATAAATTTTCATTATAATGTTTTGTGACAGGATTTATGTGGAGTGTTCTGGGAGCACAGAGGCGAGACTGGGGTTCAAGGAAGGTTTACTAGAGGAGATATTACCTGAGCTGAGTCTTGAAGTACTAAGAAGTTAGGCAGGTTAGGAAGAAAGGGGTACAAGGAGGAAGTCATTCCAGTATGCACAAAACTAGAGGTTGATAAATAGCATTGTCTAGGTAAGGAACCACATGAGATAAAAAGAAGGCAAAAAGACTTGGTCATGAAAAAGAATCAAGTAAAAATGTAAAAAACTATAATAATGGAAATACGTATGTGTAAAACCATAGAATAGACATAGCCGACAAGAGACTTAGTAAATTGGTAGATGATGTGGGGAAAATTGTGAGAATCCACAGAAATGAACAGATGAAAAATATGGAAGGACATTTAAGAGACATGGAGTAGAGAAGGGAATCTTCGACAAAATCTAATGTGCTTTCCAGAGAAAAAGAAGAGAGAATGGGAGAGCAGCTATATTTGAAATAAAAATGGTGGGCAAATTTTTGGAAATGAAGGAAGGCACGGTTCCTCAGATTTAAAAATTACATTGAGTTCTGGTTTAAAAACAAAAAAAAAACTTTAAAATGAACATCCTGGGTCCTGTTCCTAGAGATTGATTCACCAGAGCTGAGGTGGAACTTAAGTTATCTGTATTTGGGAGAAACTTCCTAGGTGATTCTATTGCACAGCCAGATTCCAGAATCCTAGAAGCAGTTCTCCAGCATAAGGACACATAAGAATCACATGGGGAACTAATTAAAATACAGATTCCTGGGTCTGACCATAGAGACATTAGACTGGAGAAGACCCTCTCAGAAAGTTGAGTTAAATATTAACAAACATGTTTTATTATTTAACAAATACTAACAAAACATGTTCGTTAATGCTTAAGAAAAGAATTAAAGGTAAGCTATGAATTATAGCTTATTCTACAATTTAGAGTTTGTCTACGTAAACATCTCAGGCACAAAATAACTAATGGATTTCTCCTCAAGGGATAGATATTTCTTCAAAGTAAGGAAAAAGGCAGTTGGGAACATTAGTAGTCACAAGAATATAAGCTCCATGAGGACACTGGCAGTGTTTGTGAACAGACAAATGCTCCAGATAGAGCTTCATGATTCATTGTTTAATTTAGTACTTCTATACTCAACACAATTTTTATGTGACAGTGTGTTTTTTTTAATAAGCACACAAAAGTGTCAAAGGATTTGAGCACCTTGATCATGATTTAATGTGATTTTATTGTACTGTTTTTCTTGCCTTATGAAATATTAGCTGGCTCCTTTTTTCTGAGTACAGCTGCAAATTGTGTACTTGATTTTGTCCCTTTCTTCCATTTTTCTAGCTGTGAAATGGTCATATGAGTTCACACAGTGACTGGGCCTTGCTTCTCTTTGTTCTTTGTAAGTTGGTGCTATGAGTGGGTAAATGCCTCATGCAGCGATGTATGAAGCCATTATTTGTTTATCGCAGACAAACTTAGCAACCCAGGGAATACTGGGATAAGCAAGACAGTCATAATCTCCGGCTTTATGGTATTTAGAGTCTAGTTATGGAAACAGACTTAAAATAATCACACAGATGCAGTCAGTTGCCAACTGTGACAAGTATTATGAGGGAATGACACATGGCATTCTGAGAGCTTATGATAAGAAAAGTGACCTCATTAAGGAAGTTAGGAAAGATTTTCACAGTTGAAGGGAATCTTAGGGATAAGAGGCATTAATTAGGTAATGCAGGGAGAAAAGAGCATTAAGGCAGAGGAAACACTGTGTGTAAAGGTCTTGCAATGGAAAGAGAAATGGTGAGCACCAGCGCCTGGATGAAATCCAGAGGGCCTCGGGCAGAGAGAGTGGGAGTCCGCAAAGACAGACAGAAGCCTGGTGTGTGAGGTTAAAAGCAATGGGAGGTGATTGTAATGATTTATGCAGGTGGTCGATAGGATCAGATTTATATTATTAATATTTATAGTGGTTAACATTTAGTGCATGCTGTGGGCTAGGTATTGTTCTAGGTGTTTCATATATATTAACTCATTTACACAAACAACAGCCCTGTGAAATAGATATTATTGCTATTCCCATTATGCATATAAGCAAATGGAGACTTAGAACTGTCACCCTGCATGACGGTTAACTTTATGTGTCAAATTGGCCAGGCTATAGTGCCCAGTTGTTTGGTCAAACACTAGCATAGATGTGCTGTGAAGGTATTTGTGGGTATGATTAACATTTATAATCAGTTGACTTTAAATACAACATGTTACCCTTAATAATGTGGATGGGCTCCATGCAATTCTTTGAAGGCCTTAGAAGCAAAGAATGAAGATTTCTGAAGAAGAAGCAATCATGCCTCAATAAAGCAACCTAGAAACCCTGCCTGAGTTTCCGGCCTGCTGGCCCATCCTGCAGATTTAGAACTGAAAACTACATCAACTAATTTGCCTGCATTCACAGTTTACCGGCCAGCCCTACAGCTTTCAAACTTGGCAGCCCCTACAGTCATGTGAGCCAATTTTTTAACATAAATCTCTCTCTGTCTCTCTCATATATATAAAATATGTATGTATGTATATATATCCTATTGGTTGTATTTCTCTGGAGAACCCTAATACACGCTGGTTTCAATGTAGAGAATAAATTTAAGTAGGACAGAATGAATCCAGGAACACCAGGTAGGAAATTAATTCAATAACTTAGTCATGTTATGATGAGACCAGAGTAATGATGGCAGAAGCTGACAGAAGGAGGATCTAGAGAGTTAACATTAACAGGGTTTGGTGCTGGTTTGGATAAGGGTGGGAAAGTTGAGGGAGGTATTCAGGATGAGTCCCAGTTTTCAGCTTACAACTGGAAGGACTATAATGGTACATACTGAGTTGAGTAACCCTATATAAGGATCACTGATGTAAGGTGGGTAAAAGTTTCCATGTGAGGTGGGGTGTTATTGTTGGTATCATGGAGATGTAGCTCTATTTGAAGAATGTTGAATTATTCGAGAGGCTTTTGAGATTTCCATGAGAATGCAGGCATATTTTATTTTATTATGCTTTACTTTATTGCTCTTCTCAGACACCACATTTTTCACAAATTGAAAGTGTGTGGCAATCTTATGTCAAGCAAGTCTATCAGTGCCCTTTCCAGCAGCATGTGCTAACTTTGTCACATCTTGGTAATTCTTGCAATATTTCAAACTTTTCATCATTACTATATCTGTTATGGTGATCTATGATCAGTGATCTTTGATATTACTATTGTTATTGTTTTGGGGCACCACAAACTGTACCCATATAAGACACCAAACATAATTGGTGTTAATAGTGTGTGTGTTCTGATGCTCCAACCAACCATCTCTGTTTTCCCATATCTCTCCATCTCTTTGGATTTCCCTATTCCCTGAGACACAAGAATATTGAAATTACATCAATCAATAACCCTACAATGGCTCTAAGTGTTCAAGTAAAATGAAGAGCTGCAGGTCTCTTGCTTTAAATCAAAAGCCAGAAATGATTAAGCTTAGTGGGGAAGGCATGTTGAAAGCCAAGATAAGCTGAAAGCTAGGCCTCTTGCACCATAGAGTTAGCTAAGTTGTGAGTGCAAAGGAAATGTCCTTGAAGGAAACTGAAAGTGCTACTCCAGTGAACACATGAATAAAAAAGCAAACCAACCCTGTTGCTGATATGGAGAAAATGTGAGTGGTCTAGATAAAAGACCAAACCAGCCACAACATTTCCTTAAGCCAAAGTCTAATCCAAAGCAAGGTCCTAATGTTCTTCAATTCTAGGAAGGTTGAGAGAGTAAGAAAGCTGCAGAGGAAAAGTTGGAAGCTAGTAAAGATTAATACACGAGGTTTAAGGAACGAAGCTGTCTCCATAACATGAAAGTGTAAGGTGAAGCAGCAATTGCTGAGGTAGAAGCTGTAGGAAGTTATCCAGAAGATCTAGGTAAGATCATTGATTAAAGTGGCTACACTAAACAACAGATTTTCAATGGTGACAACACAGCCTTCCACTGGAAGAAGATGCCATCTAGGACTTTCATATCTAGAGAGGAGAAATCAATGCCTGGATTCAAAGCTTCAAGGGGCAGGCTCACTCTCTTGTGAAGGGCTAACTACAGCTGATAACTTTCTCATTTATTATTCCAAAAATCCTAGGGTCCTTAAGAATTATGCTAAATCTACTCTGCCTGTGCTCTATAAATGGAAGGACAAAGTCTGGTTCATCTGTTTACAGCATGCTTTACTTGATATTTTAGGAACACTGTTGAGACCTACTGCTCAGAAAGAAAGATCCCTTTCAGAATATTACTGCTTATTGAGAATGCACCTAGTCACCCAAGAGCTCTGATAGAGATGCACAAGATTAATTTTGTTCTCATGCCTACTCACATAACATCCATTCTTCAGTACATGGATCAAGAAGTAATTTTGACTTAATATTTAAGAAATACATTTTGTCAGGCTATAGATTCCATAGATGGTGATTCTTCTGATAGATCTGGGCAAAGTAAATTGAAGGCCTTCTGGAAAGGATTGACCATTCTAGACTAATTAAGAACACTTGTGATTCATAGGAGAAGGTCAAAATATCAACATTAGCAAGAGTTTGGAAGAAATTGATTCCAACCCTCAAGGACGACTTTGATGGGTTCAAGACTCCAACAGAGGAAGTAACTGCAGATGTGGTGCAAGTAGTAAGATAAGTAGAATTAGAAATGGAGATTGAAGATGTGACTGAATTCCTGCAATCTCATGATAAAACTTGAATGAATGAGTTGCTCCTTGTGGATGAGAAAGATTTTGTGAACATTGTGGAAATGACAAAGTAGAATTTAGAATATTACATAAACTTAGATGATACAGCAGTGGCAGGGTTTGAGAGGATTGACTCCAGTTTTGAAAGAAGTTCTGCTATGGGAAACATGCTATTAAATAGTGTGGCATACTACAGAATCTTTCATGAAAGCAAGAGTCAATCAGTGCAGCAAACATCCACCACCACCACCCTGACCAATCAGCAGCCATCAACACTGAGGCAAGGCCCTCCACCAGCAAAAAGATTACCACTTGCTGAAGCCTCGGATAATTGTTAACATTGTTTAGCAACAAATTATTTTTAAATTAAGATATATACATTGTTTTTGTTATAAAAGTTATAAAGGTTGTTATAAAAGTTAGGCTCAAAAGTTATGTTTACATTGTTATAAAAGTTATGTTTACACTATTCTATAGTTTATTAAGTGTGCAATAGTCATAAAGCCATAAAGCTATTGCACACTTAATAAGTGATAGAATAGTGTAAAAGTAACTTCTATATGCACTGGGAAACCAAAAAAATTACTGTGACTCACTTTATTGCATTATTTACTTTACTGTGGTGGTATGGAATCAAACCTGCAGTATCTCTGAGGTATGCGTGTATGTGACTTGGAATTTGGCTATGAGTGTGGTGCTCGGTCAAGGAGGTCTAGGTTAGATATGCAGGAGTCACCCCTTATTTGCAGGGGATACTTTCCAAAACCCCCAGTGGATGCCTGAAACTGAACGCTATAGATATTTTAGTATGTTTTTTCCTATACTATACATACACACCTATGATAGAGTTTTACTTATAAATTAGGCACAGTGAGAGATTAACTATTAATAATAAAATAGAAAAATTATAACAGTATATTGTAATAAAAATTATGTGACTGTGGACTCTCTTAAAATTATCTTATTGTACTCTACTGTGGGTAACCAAAACTGCAGAAGGCACAACCATGAATAAGGGGGTACTACTGTACAAATCAGGAAGTCATCTGCAGATAAGGGTAAATGAAGGCATTTAATTGAAGAGATTGTCTCTGGAAACACCAGAGAGTGAAAAGAGAAAAAATGCATAGGATTGAGCTGTGAGGAACTCAAGGATTTAATGAAGGATCAAGAAGGATGAGCCTGCTAAGACAGAGAATGAATGGAAGGATGGGGGTTTGGAGGAAGGAATCAAGAGAGTGTTATGACCTGGAACCCAAAGGAATAGTGTTTCTAGAAGGGTGTGATCAACAGTGCTGCAGGCTGCTGAGTGGTCAAATTCAATAAAGGTTTAAATGGTTTCATGATGAAGGTGCCATGGTGCCTTTGGGGAGCTGGGAATAGAGTCATTGAAAGGATGGGATGAAAAGCGAGTGGTGCATAAACACATAAGCAGACATCTTTGGAAGTACACAACACCTGCAAACAACAGTTAACTCTAAGAAGGACTATGGGGCTGAGGGAAGGGTTGAGAGGGAGAATTCTCACTCCAGATGTTTTTTTTGTTTGTTTGTTTGTTTGTTTTTTGAGACGGAGTTCCACTCTGTTACCCAGGCTGAAGTGCAGTGATGTGATCTCGGCTCACTGCAACCTCTGCCTCCCAAGTTCAAGCAATTCTTCTGCCTCAACCTCCAGAGTAGCTGGGATTACAGGTGCCTATCACCACATCCGGATAATTTTTGTATTTTTAGTAGAGACAGGATTTCACCATGTTGGCCAGGCTGATCTCAAACTCCCGACTTCAGGTGATCTGCCTGAATCAACCTCCCAAAGTTTCGGGATTACAGGCATGAGCCACCACACCCAGCCTCCAGGTGCTTTTGATGCTTTGAATGTTGTACACTAGGAATGTATTATCTATAAAAATTGTGAAATTAAAAAAAGGTGGCTGAATTTAGCAAATGTAGTTAGGAAGCGTAGACAACTTGTTAAGACTGCTTAGTTCGGAAAGGGGTATGTGTTTGAGAAAGGGAAGAATTTTAACGTTTTTTAATTATTATATATATGGAAAATAATGTTTCTAAAGGATACTGAGGATCCCATTCTGGGTAGCATATGGGGCATAGATAGTCCCTGGAATGAGGTGGTAGTCCAGTTGCTGAAACTTCCACTGGTGTTAACTTGGTAGAATAGTCTGGTGGACGGTAAACATCTGGGTTGGTGCAAAGATTCAGACTCTTTCAGCATGGGGATAGCAGCATTTTTTTTTTTTTTTTTTGAGATGGAGTCTTGCTCTGTTGCCCAGGCTGGAGTGCAGTGGTGCTATCTCGGCTCACTTCAAGCTCTGCCTCCTGGGTTCACGCCTTTCTCCTGCCTCAGCCTCCCAAGTAGCTGGGACTACAGGCGCCCACCACCACACCTGGCTAATTTTTTGTATTTTTCAGTAGAGACAGGGTTTCACTGTGTTAGCCAGGGTGGTCTCCATCTCCTGACCTCGTGATCTGCCCACCTCAGCCTCCCAAAGTGCTGGGATTACAGGTGTGAGCCACCGCACCGGGCCAGGGATAGCAGCAATTAAAAACAATGAACTGGCTTGCTGTGATGAAGCCTACAGAGAATAATGGGTAACTGATGATAGTTGCCAAACAGTTAAGAACTAAGTGTGAGGACCACCAGGCATCTTTAGTAGCTTACAAAGTGTCTCTTCCCTCCTGTTATGGGAGAATAGCTTCAGTGAGGAGCAAATTCAGAGTTTTATAATCAGGGTTGCTAAGCTTCAAAGACAACAGAGGGCTCAGCCGAGGCTCTGGTTGGGACAACCTGGGACCCCAAAACATGAGATGGAGACATCTGGGTGAATGCCACAGAAGTTTGTGGCTCTGAAGGCTATCCTGACCCCTCAGAGTGTGTAAATGTGACTGTGTGTTTCACATAACAGCCAATACTTCCCCCATGTGAGAAAATATTGCAGAGGACTCTCTTCCACAGGCTGAACAGGTACTCCCCTTAAGGGCTACACCCACCTTTTCTCCTGTCTATCATGTAAAAACAAGGTAATAATCAAACATATGCTTTATGCATAAAGAAAAAAATTGTGAAAATGTGAGTAAATTCAATCAAATGAAAATCAAGCACTATTTTACATATAACTTCAACAGGATGAACTGTGACTAAGCCAGACTGACGAGAATAATTGAAGGGCAAGTCAAGGAGAGGAGGCACGTGTGATAGCCACTAGTGTTTGCTCTCTGGGGTTGGTATCATGGAAAACATTTTGAGCACAAAATAAGAATTATTGACTTCAGCAGAGAGGGGACCATAAAACTAGTGTTCACGTTTAATTTTAACTGTTAAGTTTTGAATGGTTATAAAACTGGTTTAATTTTTCATTACCATAAATATTTACAACCCTCAATATATCACAGAACACCTACTACCCATTCTTGGAACACACAGTATTCTGGCAAACCAGTTGGTAAACTCTGAAACAGAGCAATAGCTAGACAGATGTGTGGGCTCAATGTAAGTCATTTTTCTTAACTGGGGGGGATGTAACCATGTTCAAGTGTTGACAGGAAGAATCTAGTTAGAAGGAGAAATTTAAAAATACAAGAAAGAGGCCGGGCATGGTGGTTCACGCCTGTAATCCCAGCACTTTGGGAGGCCAAGGTGGGCAGATCACGAGGTCGGGAGTTCGAGACCAGCCTGACCAACATGGTGAAATCCCGTCTCTGCTGAAAATACAAAAATTAGCCAGATGTGGTGGCGTGCACCTGTAATTCCACCTACTCAGGAAGCTGAGGCAGATGAATTGCTTGAACCTGGGTGGTGGAGGTTGCAGTGAGCTGAGATCATGCCACAGCACTCCAGCTTGGGTGACAGAGCAAGACTCCATCTGAAAAAACAAAACAACAACAACAAAAAAAAACAGGAAAGACATGAATAGTTGATATATGAATAGTTGATATTAAATATCATAAATAGTTGATATTCCAAGATTCCTGAGATAGTGGGAGAGGACTTGACCCAAAGCTAGGTGAATGTTGGTCTCGAAGAAGTAGGTACACAGGTTTGCATGGTGGTAGGAAGCTGAATTGGCCTGTCTGATAACATTTTAGAATAATTTCCTAATCCCTGCTCAGGGTTCTTAGTTGTAAATCATAGACACCAATTTAATAAAAATAATTTACTGCTGAGAAATTTGGGGAATGAGATCGGAAAACAGGCCAAAGACAAGGGAGATTTGCAGAAGCCAGGACAAGCACCCAATCCTTCAGCAGAACTAGAGTCTCAGGTGGCCCAGATTGCAAAGCCTCCATGGTGGCACCAGGGACAGGTGCTTCTTGTTGCTCCTGCAACCTCTGCTTCTGATGCTTTGTTTGTTTGTTGTTGTTGTTGTTGTTTTTCGAGATGGAGTCTCTCTTTGTCACCCAGGCTGGAGTGCAGTGGTGCGACCTCAGCTCACCGCAACCTCCACCTCACGGGTTCAAGCGATTCTTCTGCCTCAGCCTCCAGAGTAGTTGGGATTACAGGCGCCTGCCACCATGCCTGGCTAATTTTTGTATTTTTAGTAGTTACAGGGTTTCGCCATGTTGGCCAAGCTGGTCTTGAACTCCTGAGCTCAGGTGATTTGCCCTCCTCGGCCTCCCAAATTGCCGGGATTACAGGCATGAGCCACCGCACCTGGCCCTCTGCTGCTTTGGGAACCAAAATTTGCTAGTGCCCCAAGAAATTCTCCCTGCCCTTTCCTGTACATCTCAAACTCTCAACTCTCAGTGCAGGGAATGTACATCTGACTGATCATATTCTTTCATCCAGGCTGCAAGGGATGTTGGCTTTCTTATATGGTGGGCTCTGCTTTCCTGGAAGACCTATAGAATGGAAAATTTCCTTATTATAGGTAAGAGGTTCCAAATTCTGGGAAGCTAAAATATCCACCAAGATGCCTACTGCACACCATGGAGTACCTTTGTGAGAATCAGCAAAAGATGCCCATTCAGATAGATGCATTCTTGTGCATTAGCCCTGGGAGTACCTTTAAGAGAATTTTTAAAAATTACTCTTTCTCTGGGGATATCCTTTCCTGAGTCAAGGCGCTCAGTTAGACCAGCAGAATGTAGCTGAATTTTAGTCCCCACTTGCCCCTGAGCTGGGTGCCCTTGTCCAAATATATGCGACGTTCCTGGTGGCTCTACACCTGCCAGAGATAAGGGGATTAAGTGTGATCATGAAACCACATGCAAAGAAGCTACAGATTCAGGCGGCAGCACTGATCCCAAGCTCTATAATCCGTAAGGCCTTTATTTTACAACCAGCCTTAAAGGCATAAACTACTATTGCTTTACAGTCAGTTAGCAGATGTTATCAGAAAAGGCAGATAAATCCTCTTTTATTTCTTTTGTTGTTGTAATTCTCCAAGTGTGGATCTGAGTAAGTACAGAAGTCTGGTAGGTATAATAAATGCAATTGATCTTGTTTTCACTAAAGACTTGAAAGGTCTTATTTGGATTTTCTGAGTCCTATCCTGAGAGATTCTTCTTCACAAAAAAATTTTCTCAGGCTGGATCCTGAGCTGTAAGTCTTGATTTAGTTTAGGAAACAGGACTGGCTTTAGGAAAAGGTATTACTGAGAAGTTGAAGATTTGTTTCTGCTTCCTCGGTCTTGTATCTCTCTCCACTTCTTTATGAGCCTTACAAATCTCTAACCTAAGTCAAGTATAAATTACTCATTTGGCAACATTTCAATTTCTTTTACAGGCTGTAGGAGCCTAAGGCCAAAAATATGAACCTCTAATGATGGTATTTAGGTACTTGTAGGCAGTGGAGGAAGGTTCTCTCAGGGTCGATGAAATCACTCTTTTTTTCCAGAAGAGCCAACTCTTTCTACATTCTGGAATTCCTGAGGCTATCTTCCAGACATTCTTTTGAACAGAGGTGAGCCAGGCTGGACAGACCTCTGGATATCACCCTAGATCAGAGTGGCCAGTTGAAGTCAGCCTCCAGCCCCTGTGGCTTGTGGGCTGCTAAGTTGGGAGTGCTGAGGAGGTGGGAATCCTGGCTGTAGAACTGGGGAGAATAAGGCAGTCTAGGCTTACTAATTTCAAGTAAATTGAATATCCTTTTTTTTTTTTTTTTTGAGACAGAGTCTCACTCTGTCGCCTAGGCTGGAGTGCAGTGGCTTGCGACCTCAGCTCACTGCAACCTCTGCCTCTGGGATTCAATTGATTCTCCCACCTCAGCCTCCCGAGTAGCTGGGATTATAGGCACCTGTCACCACGCCCTGCTAATTTGTGTATTTTTAGTAGAGATGGAGTTTCACTACATTGGCCAGGCTGGTCTCAAACTTGACTTCAAGTGATCTGCCCGCCTCAGCCTCCCAAAATGCTGGAATTACAGGTATGAGCCACCACACCTGACTATATAGACAGGATTTCTAATGTTTACACAGAAGCCTTTCTTTCTGAGTAGGTGGCAAACTGCTCCTTTTATATAGTTTATCTTCAATGTAAAATTTACATAACTAGTGTCTTTTCAAATTTAAATAATGGATACTGCCTTTTCTTCCCAGAATGACCTAAGTGTCTCTGAGGTAATAGTGAGAGCTAATCCTTATTCAGTACTTTCTGCATGTCAGATACTATTCTAAGCACTTTCCATATATTAACTCATAAGAACACAATAAGAATTTTATGGGGTAGAGACTCTTATTAGCCTTTTTATTTTGCAGTAGAGGAAACCAAGGCACAGAAGATAGGCCAAGGTGAGTGGCAGAGTTTAGGTGAGAAGTCACATCTAGTAAGTGGCAGAGATGGGTTTTGAATCCCTGAAGAGTTATCCGGCCTGAGCTCTTAATTGCTATTGTTGGACTGGCTTCAATAAGGAAAGCTACCCAGGCTCTCCAGGAAGAAAATACAAAGGCTAGAAGTAAGGTCGGGAATTGGATAGCCAACGGATATCAGGTAAACTCAGACCAAGAAAATAAAAGTACAGAAATGCAAACAGGCCCAGGGAAGGAGGAAGTTCCAAGTTCACTCTCAAGTTGGGCAATGGCTAAATCCCTCTGTGTTCCATCTGTTGTGAAGTCATTTTATGACCCTCTGAATAAAAGGACTGAGCCTGTGTGACCACATGAAGGGTTTACTATGGCACTGACTCCAGGAGGACACAGAAATGCTTCACAGACTGCAACCATAAGAGAGAACCAGGGCCATGCTTAGGAGCAGTAATGATAAGAAAACTGCAGCCACTCAAGAGTTTGGTTACTAAACATAGAGATTAAAAAAAAAAAATCGCTGTAATCCCAGCACTTTGGGAGGCTGAGGCAGGCAAATCACTTGAGGTCAGGAGTTTGAAGACCAGCCTGCCCAACATGGTGAAATCCTGTCTCTACTGAAAATACAAAAATTAGCCAGGTGTGGTGGCGGGCACCAGTAATCCCAGCTGTTTGGGAAGCTGAGGCAGTAGAATAGCTTGAATCCGGGAGGTGGAGATTGCAGTGAGTATTTATTTATTTATTTATTTAAGATGGAGTCTCACTCCATTGCCCAGGCTGGAGTGCAGTGGTGCAATCTTGGCTCACTGCAACCTCCACCTCCCAGGTTCAAGTGATTCTCCTGCCTCAGCCTTCTGAGTAGCTAGGATTACAGGCGCCCGCCACCACGCCTGGTAATTTTTGTATTTTTAGTAGAGACAGAGTTTCACCATGTTGGTCAGGCTGATCTCGAACTAGTCCTGTTTTTTAAATAAAACTTTTATATTTTGCCAATCAGAAACGTACAAAATGACATATAGCTATTTTGACTTACTTTAGTTATGAGGGAAGTTAAACATCTTATCAGTTTATATTTTCTGTCCAATAAATATGGACATACTGGGTTTAAACATTAAATTGGCTATTTTCTCTTCACCTTCTATCATAAAGTTCCATATCTTTTGAAAACAGATTGGTCTTTAAAAGAAATACTGTCTGCAGCAAAAATATAACGGACTATCCACTATGTGAATTTCAAGGGAAGAAGCTCCTTGGAAGATGAGTTAATAATGGAGGAAAGATGTGAAAAATAATTTTGATTTTATCAGATGGCTAGGAGGCAAGGATATTCTAAACAGAGGAAACAGCATGAGAAATGGCATGAGACTGTGCAAGTATGGGTCCACCTCGAATGGGCAAAAGTGCATGGTGGAAAGTAATGAAACACAAAGCATAGCAAGAGATGAGATTGTGCAAACTCTTAAAGGTTGCACCATGGAAATTTGTTTTGTAGAAAATCATGAGTCATACTTTTAACCATTGGATGGACATTTGGAAATAACACTGGATTGATGGGGAAAATAAACATGGGACCAGTTGAGAGATGATGAAGGCTTGCACAAGAGGGGGACTGAGGAAATGCTGAGCAGGGAAAAAATTAATCGACCTTTTTCCAAGATAGAATTGATAGAATGTGGGAACCCATTAGTTCTAGAAATGGGGACAAGGGAGGAATCACTGATGTTTCCCTGGTTTTTTTTGCTTTATTGACTAGGTGAATGGAAACATCTTTGATTAAAATAGGCACTATGGCCAAGCGCGGTGGCTCATGCCAGTAATCGCAGCACTTTTGGAGGCTGAGGTGAGTGGATCACTGGAGGCCAGGAGTTCGAGACTAGCCTGGCCAACATGATGAAACCCTGTTTCTACTAAAAATACAAAAATTAACCAGGCGTGGTGGTGAGTGCCTGTAATCCCAGCTGCTCGGGAGGCTGAGGCATGACAATCACTTGAACCTGGGAGGTGGAGGTTGCGGTGAGCCGAAATCCTGCCATTGCATGCCAGCCTAGGTGACAAGAATGAAACTCCTTCTCAAAATAAAAATAAAAACAAAATAGGCAATACAAAGAAAGATAATAGGCTTTTGTGGGCGTAAGGGGTGTGTGGGGTGAAAATGGGTGCAAAATAAGTCCAATTTTAACATTTAGATGCCTATAAGAGGACAAGGAGAAGATTCAGCCTTGTTTCATGTATTCATTCATTTAACAATTTTTTTTTTTTTGAGACCGAGTCTTTCTCTGTCGCCCAGGCTGGAGTGCAGTGGCACGATCTTGGCTCACTGTAACCTCCGCCTCCCGGGTTCAAGCAATTCTTCTGCCTCAGCCTCCCGAGTAGCTGGGACTACAGGCACGCACCACCTCCGCTGGCTAATTTTTGTATTTTTAATAGAGATGGAGTTTCACCATGTTGGCCAGGCTGGTCTCGAACTCCTGACCTCGTGATCCACCTGCCTCGGCCTGCCAAAGTGCTGGGATTATAGGAGTGAGCCACCAAGCCCGGCCAAACAAATATTCTTTTATTATTGAATGCTACTTATATAGGCCCTATTCTAGATTCAGGGGAGACCATTGCAGGAAAGACAAAGTGCTGGCTTTTATAAAGGTTACATTCTACTGAAAGTAGTTAGAATATTAATTTCAGGACAAATTTATGATACACAGGAATGATATCTTACTCCTTGGGTACAGTGAGGTACCATTAATATGTATAGCACATACATGTCCCTCTTGACTCAGCATAATTTTTTCATGCTAAAGTAAGAGTTACAGCTTTTTTTTTAAATTGCATTCTGTTGTTTCTGTCTATCATCTATTTAAACCCAAGGTCTTGCTCAGCAATAGAATCTTCATTTATGACAAAATTCACATGGGAAACTAGCAAATACATTGAAATGATTTGCTTGATGACACATTTTTCAAATAAATCAGTAAACTGTGTTTGTTTGTTTTTCCTCTGAGCCTCACTTGTCTTATTTGTTCACTAAGGGGCTTGCAAAATGATCTCAAACGCCACCTCCCTGAGATCGGTCAAGTCTGTCCCATGTGGTTTCCTCATCCTATTACTTCAACTCTCTCCTCAGTACTATTCACAGCTATAAATATGCTTAAGACTTTCCTTTCATACAAACAAATCAACAAAAGAACCACCTTCTTACTGCACATGCCCTTCAAGCTCTCACCCCGTGCTCTCATTCATGGCCACGTCTTGAAAGGGCGGCCCACTCTCACTATTTCTACTAGCAGCATCCCACTCACTCCCTGACTCTCCTCCAGACAGCTCCAATCTCCATGACTGACATGGAGGCAAGAACATGGCTTCTTGGCTAATAACAGCCATTTATTAAAATAAAAACTGCATCTTTCTTGCTTTTCTTAGATGGTGGTGTTTACTTGTTTTATTCCACATGCTGCTTTTTCAAGTCCATCCAGCTCCCTCTTAGTATCTCAGGGTTATTTGTTCTTCCACACATGACCCTTCTTAAGAACAGAGACTAGCAGTGCAATCTTGCTATCTTCAAAGAACCACAAAGAGAAGGGTGGCGCCCTTTGGTTTAAAAAAATAATAAACAATTAACAAAAGTCAATTCCGCTGAAATGGTGGCACAAGGCCCTGTGTGGCTTCGGACATTATTTCCTCCCCCTGTCTCCCCAGGGTTTCTTGGTATTTTAGGGACACCTGCTGACGGTGTCAGCTGCCAGAATATTGCTGGCACCACATGGTACGAAACAACAAAAGAGCAAAGACAGGGCACTGTTGGCTGGGCTGCTCAGCAGGCTGCCACTGTGAATGCACAAAGAGCAGCCACACCATCCACATCCTGCTGTGTCCCCAAAATATCTCACTCATCCGCCACACAGCCCTGTCTCCTCACCCTTTGTCTCTGCCAGAGGGAAATCCAGCCTAGTGCTGGATGAGAAAGATTCACCAGGTCACTCAGAGTGACCTGGGCAGAAGCAGACACCGTCAAAGGCAGGGGTGAGCATTCCAAAGAAAAATTGCTTAAGTTAAACCAAACCCTGAATCTGTCTAGAACTCGGGCTCTATTCTACTCAGCTCTATTATTGTGATGGTTGGCTTTGTAGTCTTTGTCAAATCCATTTCTGAAATCACCTGTGTTATCCATCACAATATCTTTTAACTAAATTGTCTCTAAATCCTGTTGCCTCATTAAGAAGTTTAATCTACTTTGGAAATTAGACTTTGAGGCAAACAGGGATGAAATGATTAAGCTAGCACAGCTTCAGGTATAAATTTTCACTATGAGAAATGTATTCATTGCCTGCTGCAGGATCTGTCAAAGCACATATTCAATTACTGATGGCTTGCAAGATGTTTCCTGTCTTATGAGATGCCATGGAACAGGGCAAGGAGAAAGACACAAAAATGGGGGCATAAAGGCAAAGAAATATACACTGGCAGACTCTTGAAAAGGGATGATGTTGTTTATTTTACATTTTTTATAGGGATAGGTTCAACACAAATTAAAATCTATAAAAATAGCCAGTCCATATAATGTCTAGTAACCCAGGAATGCACACCTTTCTAATGTGCTAATATAAAGAAGATTAAAACAGTTAAACTAGAATATGGTTTTACATTTGTTTAAGCTACTTTTCTCCCTTCTTACATCACATAGAATGTTATCAAAGCTGATGGCATGAAGGAAGGGGAAAAGAAAGAAATCGCCTACACGAAAACCTGCAGACCTTGGGTAGGATCTGGTAATGCATTTCTTGCCTCTGGCTAAGTCAAGAGTTATTCTTGGGGCTGGGCGAGGTGGCTCATGCTTGTAATTCTAGCACTTTGGGAGGCCCAGCCAGGCGGATCACCTGAGGTCAGGAGTTCCGGACCAGCCTGGCCAATATGAGGAAATCCCGCCTTTACTAAAAATACAAAAATTAGCCAGGCATGGTAGCGCATGCCTGTAATCCCAGCTACTCGGGAGGCTGAGGCAGGAGAAGCACTTGAACCTGGGAGGTGGTGTTTGTAGTAAGCCAAGATCATACCACTGCACTCCAGCCTGGGTGACTGAGCAAGATTCTGTCTCAAAAAAAAAAAAAAAAAAGAGTTATTCTTGGATAATTACTGTGTAAATGATAATAAAATCAACAATGACTTAAATCCCTGGCAAAAAATTGAAGTCAGTAAGAGATTAAAACAAAAAAACTTTTGGCCAGCTGCGGTGGCTCACGCCTGTAATCCCAGCACTTTGGGAGGCTGAGGTGGGTGGATCATGAGGTCAGGAGATTGAGATCATCCTGGCTAACATGGTGAAACCTCGTCTCTACTAAAAATACAAAAAAAAAAAAAAAAAAAAATTAGCCGGGCATGATGGCGGGCACCTGTAATCCCAGCTACTCAGGAGGCTGAGGCAGGAGAATGGCGAGAACCCGGGAGGCGGAGCTTGCAGTGAGCCAAGATCGTGCCACTGCACTCCCGCCTGGGTGTCTGAGCAAGACTCCGTCTCAAAAAAAAAAAAAAAAACTTGACTAAAATACATCCCAGGAAATTAAGGTGATGAAGCAGAAAGTGTACACTATCACAGATGCCATGAAACTCCAATTCGTTGCACTTTTTGCCATAAGGCACTATGTCAAGGAAGGCTGCTCCCAGCAGGACCTGTATAGTGAAAGTTGTAAGTGACAGTCTCTATTTCCATTTTCATTTCTTTTGATTGTTTCCTCATCCAGAGAATTAGGGGATTAGCCAGGCTGCATCTAAGCTATCGATTCTAGTATAATCACTGAGGCAATCTAGAGGGGTGAACATGTTGGCCAACTCCAGACTAGTTAGCTTGCAGATGTGTAGCATTCACTACATTTCAAAAGATTCAATTAGTTGCCAATATTTAAAAATCAGAACATTTTGTAGAAAATTACACATGTATAACTGCTTTTGAAAGTAGGACTGGCTACATCATTTTTGAAATCCAGTGCAAAATGAAAAGCCCAGGTACCTTTTGTTCAAAAATTATTAAGAATTTTGGCCGGGCACAGTAGCTCATGCCTGTAATCCCAGCACTTTGGAAGGCCAAGGTGGGAGGATTGCTTGAGCCCAGGATGTCAAGATCAGCCTGGGGAAGATGGCAAAACCACATCTTTACAAACAATTAAAAAATTAGCTGGGCATGGTGGTTCACACCTGTCATCCCAGCTACTTAGAGGCTGAGGCTCCTAGGAGGATCCCTTGAAAACAGGAAGTTGAGTTAGCAGTGAGCTATGATAGTACCACTGCACTCCAAGCTAAGCCACAAAGTGAGACCTGTCTCTAGAAAAATTAAAAATAATAATACTAAAAAAGAATTTCAAGATGGGGACAGCAGAGCATCAAACCAGGTGTGGGTCCTTCTGAGTGCTGCCCCTGGGGCACTGCAGGGGATGCATGCCCTTGAAGCCAGCTCTGCTAGAAAATTCAGAGGAGCTGGCACCTGGGCCCATTTTCCTCACAAAAACCAATGGGAGCTAAGTGGTACCTGGGCCCATTTTCCTCACAAAAACCAATGGGAGCTAAGTGGTGGCTCCCCCTTTAAAACAGAGCCTGCCTTCTCTGGGTCATCACAGCCTCTGTCACTCCCTTTTCTGTCCTCATTGAGGCCAAGCAATAGTCAACATTCATCATTGCACTTGCTCAGTAGAGTTTTCACCGCAGCTTCACTGAACTCATTTACACAACCTGCCTGGCCCCTGTAGAAATAAGAGCTGTTCCCTCTGGTCCAAAGATTAAAACTGCCCCCATACCAAGGCATGCTTACTGATCACTCGTTGGGCTGGTGACCCAAGGCTTGGGTCATGGCTCATGACCATGGGAGCCACCCATACACACGTTGGACAACTCCTTTTGTTCTAAGACAGTGTCGTCAAGGGTGAGTATATGTTAAGAAGCAGCTCAGCATGGACCACAGGGCCTCCCCACTCTAGGACCTCAACATGCCTTTCTTGCTCCAGAGGGGTTGCATGGAATAATGCAGACTAGGAGACGGATGAAGCCTCTTTCATTCTAGTATTCAAAGAAATCTACCATTTTATGAAAACATGCAAGATTTTGTTCTAAAATGAAAACCAAGATTTAAAAAAAAATTGGCAAACACAGATGCTAGTTTAAAAAATCACTCCTTGTTTGCAAATCAACACCCACACAAAATGTTGAATATCAGTCACTCCCTTCAACCCCATCTGATGCACATTGATGAATCTTTCCCCTGAGAGAAAGTAATGTACTTTGGGAACTCAGAGGACAAATTTGAAGGGCTCAGCTCTTCCAGGTTATAATATACTCCAAAATTATGTGCTTTGTTCTCTTGAGCCTCAAAATTCACCATAAGCTAAAAGTGTATTTCAGACTCCACTATAGCTGTTGCTCCACATTCTAATACTAATTTGCCTCTTAAGGGCACATACAAACTGAAGAAATATCTTTCTGCTAACAGTTCCTTTTCCCCTTCATTTGACATGATGTGGTTCCTGGCACTGTAGAGTATTTCAATTTTTGGGGCCATTTCCAGGTCACGTCTTATTTCTATACAAAACCTGAAAAGGCTCAATGGTCAGGGTTCTGGTTGACTTCTTTTGCCAGATTTCTCCCACTTGGTCAACATTTTTACTTCACTTCCTAGCTGAAGCCTATGCCAGTGCTTTTACATTCATCGAACTTAAAAACTCACATGATAAATATTTGGTAGAAACTTTATATGTGACTAATCAAAAACATGATAGATTTAACCCTTAAGTGAGCAATATGATGAAACATATTGCTTTTTAATGCTTCTAGTAACTCTTTCTCTTTCACTAGTCTTGCTCTTAAGCCTAGATAATGATGAATATTTTACATTTAGTCACAATAGGTCTTTTTCAGAAAGTGCTTAACTTCCTAGAGTCTTACTGCAGCTCAAAAAATGTGAAATAACAATTTAATAAATTAATTAATAATTTAATAAAATAATTTTAGCACACCTTCATTTTTGTACTTCTCTTTATTCTGTTCTATTGACATTTATGTATACTATTATAGGCACATACATTGCATGTTTTCCTATATGTATGTCTTTATTTTGTTTACTTGTTTGGAATGTTCTAAGAAAAAAGACTGCAAATGTGCTTTTTTTCTTTGAAGCTTTATTTCTACTCCACCCATGCAACAAACAGGGCTCTGTGTGTCCTGTGGTTACTCAATAAATATTAGGGATACAGAGATAATTTGACGATTATAAAACTTAAGCCAACCTCAAACTGTCTTCATTTCCTCTTTTTCTTTCTCGACTGTATACATTTAACTTCTTACCCAGTTATTTAAGAATGTCAAGTCCAAGAATCCTATGTAATGTTGCTTTCTAAAACAACGGCTGTATTTTCTACTTGTGGCTCTCATTCCTAGCCAGCAAGGGTAGGGGACTCTGGCTTCAGGTTTTCATGACAGCCACCCTCAGACCTCTCAAATTGAAACATCAACCTTCACCCTCAGGGTCTTTGCTAGCCATCCTAAGTGAGTCTGCAATAATGGCTCACATTTGTTAAGTGTTTATTAAGTGTCATATGCTCTTTTGAGAACTTTACATAGATTGTTTTATTTAATTCTCGCAAAACTTTATGAAGTAGGTGCAAATATTACCATAGTTCTTTGAGGCTCTGATGCATTTTTTTCATATCTCTGAAATAAGAATTTGCCTTAAGATGGAGTATTGGCAGTATTTTTAAAAACCCTTATTTGTACATAAAAGGATCATATATATATATATACACATATATACATATACACACACATATATACACATATATACATATATATATACACATATATATCTTACAATCCATAGAATCTTAGTTTGATGAAATACAGTATCCCTATTCAATTGGCAAGGATACACAGCTCTGAGAAGTTAACCTAAGGTCATGAGGCTGTACAGTCATTCCAGAGCCCAGTCCCTTTACCACTTCCCTGCAATGTGGTGTAATTGTACTTGCCACTTTTCTCCATAATTATATCTTTATAAAAATATTCAAATTTTTTATATTAAAAACCAGTGATTATTTTTATTTTGTGATTTAAAAGTTGACCTGTATTCATTATAAAAACTTTAAAAATAGAAAATTTAAGAAAGAATTATAAATCACCTGAAATTCTACTAAGATTACTATTGCTAACATTTTGGTGTATTTTCTTCCTGGCTTTTGTTTTCTTATGTACATTAAAACATACTTTATAACATTTGTAGCACACTAATATAGCATTTGTAGTGATGTGGTTATGTATCCCTCTCTTTTCACTTAACACTGAATGATGACCGTTTCCTCTTGCTATTATATGTTCTGTGAGAACATGACTTTGAATGGTCATCTACTTCGTCTTGTGGAGTTGTACTGTAATTTAACACTTAGTTTGTTTCCAGTTTTTCACCTTAAGCACGTGTAATAGGTAGCCTTGTTATTACCTTAGCATTCCAAGAACTGTTTATACTTATTTTTAAGTTATCAGGCCTTTCTCAGTTTATCAAGAGAATTAAGAGTGTATACCTTCCATATGGAAGAAGACCTGTGAGTCTTAAGTGTCTGAAAAATCCAGGGTTCAGGTGAAAACCATTTACCTAAAGAGAATAACAGCTTCCTGTGGAGCTGCTACTTGGCATTGTTCAGCCTCCTTGGGAGGGGATTTAATCTCACGGGAAGAGGCCCAGGCTGTCAGTGTGTTTGAGGCTGAGTCACCCTAGCGACAGTCTTTGCTGCCTACCAGTTCTGGTCACGCCACGGAAGTACAGAATACACACAGGATGCTGCTTTCACAGTGTTGAGGAGAGAGTGTGGGATACACAGAAAGAGTGAATATGGAAATTGGGATCTAGGCAATCTGATGTGTACATTTTTAGCGCTCTTGATCTTCTGAGCCTCATTTTCTTTTTCACCTCTTCTCAGTACTGGCAACAAGGAGGTGAAATGTACAAGTAACCATCGTAGCAGAACTCAGTCTTTAAAAAAGGTTTCAGTGGACCTAAGAAAAGGAAGTTTCAGAGAGACCATAGGAAGACTGCACATTCTTGACAACCCATCCACCTATCCTCAGAAAGACATTCTGTACTGATTCCACCTTCAGAAAATAAACACTGTCAATTGTGGCTTTTATTTCCTGAGTACATACATGTTTACTAATATAATTAAAATGCATCTTGAAAATTAATGTCCCCTGAAGACTAAGAGGTATTATTTTATCAGTATCATCAATTAAAAGTCTTTAATAACATCTTTCCATTTTCAGTTGAACAATTTAGAACTCTTTAAGTGACGATGACTATAATTTTCTCTAAGTGAAACAAAAATACATTATTCTTGTTATGTCCTTATTAATACTCATGCCAACTATATGTGACATTGTGCTAGGTGCTGTAGAAACTAGGCTTCTTGCTTTCCCAGAGGCTACAAATTGAAGCAAAGTTTGAAGGCATTGTAGGAGTCAGGGAGATGAAAGAAGACTGAACAGGATTGCTTACCCATGCGGGGTTGAGAATTGGGTAGATAACGTCTCTTTGCATAACCAATACTTAATAGAGAGTTCACATTTCAGAATCTATGTTATGGACTCTGGCCTAATTCTTTTTTTTTTTTTTTTTTTTTGAGATGGAGTCTTGCTTTATCACCAGGCTGGAGTGCAGGAGTGCAGTGGTGCAATCTCAGCTCACTGCAACCTCCGCCTCCTGGGTTCAAGCAATTCCCTTGCCTCAGCCTCCTGAGTAGCTGGGACTACAGGCGTGCACCATCACGCCTGGCTAATTTTTTGTATTTTAGTAGAGATGAGGTTTCACCATGTTGGCGAGGATGGTCTCCATCTCCTGACCTCATGATCCGCCCACTTCGACCTCTCAAAGTGCTGGGATTACAGGCATGAGCCATTGAATTAGCCAGAATCTGGTCTAATTCTTATTCATCAGTACAAAATAATGAAGATTTGTTTTGAGACAAATGGTGCCAATTTCCAGGTGGCTCTTGCCCATAATAAAGTGTAATCCCTGTGCATAAAGTGTTTACATTCTGATATGGTTAGGCTTTGTGTCCCCACTCAAATCTCATATTGAATCATAATCCCCAGGTGTTGAGGGAGAGACCTGGTGGGAGGTGATTGGATCATGGGAGTGGTTTCCTCCGTGCTGTTCTTATGATAGTGAGTGAGTTCTCACAACATCTGATGGTTTTGCAAACATCTGACATTTCCCCTGCTTGCACTTCTGTCTCACCTGCCACTATATAAGCTGTGCCTGCTTCCTCTTCCACCATGATTGTAAGTTTCCTGAGGCCTCCCCAGCCATGTAGAACTGTGACTAATTAAACCTGTTTTCTTTATAAGTTATCCAGTCTTGTGTATGTGTTTATAGCAGTGTGAAAAAGGACTAATACAGTAATTTGGTACCTCAGAGAGTAGCGTACTGTGATAAAGATACCCAAAAATGTAGAGGCGATTTTGGAACTGGGTAACAGGCAGAGGATGGAACAGTTTGAAGGGCTCAGAAGAAGACAGGACGATGTGGGGAAGTGTGGAGCTTCCTAGAGACTTATGAATGGCTTTTACCAAAATGCTGATAATGATGTGGAAAACGAAGTCCAGGCTGAGGTGGTCTCAGATGGAGATGAGGAACTCCTTGGGAAATGAAACAAAGGCACTCTTGTTATGCTTAGCAAAGAGATTGGTGGCATTTTACCCCTGTTCTAGAGATCTGTGGAACTTTCATCTTGAGAGAGATGATCTGAAATTGGAACTTATGTTTAAAAGGAAAGCAGAGTATAAAGGTTTAGAAAATTTGCAGCATGACCGTACAGTAGAAAAGAAAAGCCCACTTTCTGAGGAGGAATTTAATAAGTTGCAGAAAGTTGCATAAGTAACAAGGAGCCAAATGTTATTACCAAGACAATGGGGAAAATGTCTCCAGGGCGTGTCAGAGACCTTCATAGCAGCCCCTGCCATCACAGACCCAAGGCCTAGGAGGGAAAAATGGTTTTGTGGGCCTGGTCCAGGGGCCCTCTGCTGCTCTATGCAGCCTTGGGACTTGGTACCCTGCATCCCAGCAGTAGCTAAAAGGGGCCAACATACAGCTAAGACCATTGCTTCAGCGGGTCCTATCCTCAAGCCTTGGTGGCTTCCACATGGTGTTGAGCCTGCAGGTGCACAGAAGTCAAAAATTAAGGTTTGGGAACTTCTGCTTAGATTTCAGAGGAGGTATGAAAATGCCTGGATGTCCAGGCAGAAGTCTGTTTCAGGGGTGAGGTCCTTGTGGAGAATCTCTGCTAGGGCAGTGCAAAGGGGAAATGTGGGGTTGGAGCCCCCATACAGAGTCCTCACTGGGGCACTGCCTAGTGGAGCTGTGAGAAGAGGGCCACCAGACCCCAGAACACTAGATCCACTGACAGCTTGCACCTTGCACCTGGAAAAGCTACAGACACTCAAGGTCAGCCTATGAAAGCAGCCGGGGCAGGGAAGCTGTACCCTGCAAAGGCACAGGGGTGGAGCTGCCCAATGCCATGAGAGCCCACCTCTTGTATCAGTGTGGCCTGGATGTGAGACATGGAGTCAAAGAAGATCATTTTGGAGCTTTAAGATTTGACTGCCCTGCTGGATTTTGGACTTGCATGGGGCATGTAACCTCTTCATTTTGGCCAATTTATCCCATTTGGAATGGGAGCATTTATCCAAAGCCTGTACCCCCATTGTTTCTTGGAAGTAACTAACTTGCTTTTGATTTTACAGGTTCCTAGGCAGAAGGGACTTGCCTTATTTAAGGTGAAACTTGAGACTTGGACTTTTGACTCAGTGCTGAAATTAGTTAAGACTTTGAGGGACTGTTGGGAAGGCATGATTGGTTTTGAAATGTGAGGACATGAAATTTGGGAGGTGCTAGGATTGGAATGATATGGTTAGGCTTTGTTTCTCCACCTAAATCTCATCTTGAATTGTAATCCCCAGGTGTTGAGGAAGAGACCTGGTGGGAGGTGATTTGATCATGGGGGCGGTTTCTCCCATGCTGTTCTTGTGATAGTGAGTGAGTGCTCACAAGATCTGATGGTTTTATAAGGGACTCTTCCCTCTTCACTTCACACACACTTTCTCTCTTGCCTGCCACCATGTAAGACATGCTTGCTTCCCCTTCCACCATGATTCTAAGTTTCCTGAGGCCTCCCCAGCCATGCAGAACTGTGAGTCAATTAAACCTCTTTCCTTTATAAATTACCCAGTGTTGAGTATGTCTTTACAGTAGTGAGAAAACAAACCTATGCACATTCTAATAGAGGGAGAGAGATATTTCCAGAATCACCATAAACCAAAGTGCCATTTGAGTAGGGCCAAAAGAGACATCCAGCATGCAAAGGAAGAAAACACTGTGTGCATCCTCAGAGAAGACTGTGAAAGTTGATTGGGAATTTAGAAACTGGGCAAAAGGAACATGCTGAGAAAATTGAAAAATATCAGAGTGAATTTGGGAAATCTTTCAGATTTTGTGCTGACTGCTGAACCATATGGAGTGTTTCCTGATGTGTAAACTGGACCAATTTTATCCTTAATATTTTAATTTCAATAAATATAACATTTATTTGAGAATCTAAATTTCCTGTAAAATTTGATGCAGTTTATCTATACCTAATACATACCATAGAACCAAGTAGAAAGAACTTAAGTTTAAATAATTTTCTTTTCATCCTGCCTTTTAGCTTAAATAGGATTTAAAGACATGATCATTACTTTTATTTCTTTTCTCTAGTTGCTTATGCTTTCTGAGACAGTTGATAGACTGGCTGAAGAGAAAGAAAATGTTTTGGAACAATTTCATTTTAATATTTTCATGTCAAGTTTACCAATAACTTAAAAATCTGCTTTTCTCTGCTTTGTAAAAAAAAAATATATATAAATATATATATATATACACACACACACACACTGGCCCATTTGTGCTACTGGCACACTTAACACACTGAGCCCTTTTTATTATTGCACAATCACATATTCTTCACTCATTAGATGATAATGTTTTTGCATATTCAAGACACTCACAGCTGTTTTACTATTCGCTGGAGAGTTTAACAATTAGCAGCTGACCCTAGGGGAAGGTATTGTTTGACTGCGCCCAAGAGACTAGTGTTTGCACGCAACAGTTGCTCCCTTTAAAAAATTCTGCTGGTGAGAATTTTGGCTTATTTTTCAACTTGAAATTCTTGCCTGCAAAGATACTATGAATACCGCATGTAATACTATAAAACACATTTTTATGTCTTCTAAAGTTTGTCTAAGCACTGTAATTGATATTAAAGTTTTGCTTTTGTTATTGTTATTTTTTCCTCCACTCATCTTAGGTTCATTGATTGGGGCTCTATAAATTAGATTGGCAAGAGACAGATTAACGAGAAAAGCAGTTTACTTACATGTCCATCCATACACCGTGCATGGGAGTATTCAGTTGATGAGTAACTCAAAGGAGTGGTTAGAATTTGAGCTTGTATAGTTTAACAAAAGAACAATAAATTTTTTAGACAAGTGACGAGACAAAGGAAAAGGACTTTGAGTTTCTAGGGCAACAGATTGTGGGAAGGTTAATATATGGGGGAACTAATGAATGATAAGGGCTTGTCAGTAGTCTGTTTTGTAGATTCCTCTAGTGCCATCTCTGGGCTGATAAGGGTCTAGGCACATCTCTGGTGATTAACTTCTGACATTTGGGCAGAGAGGGGAGTAAGAACACCTTTACCAATTTATGTCCTGCTTTTAGACAAATAGGAAGAGGGAAGAGAGGCCTTTTTGTAGCTCAGTTGCCCTCAGCTCAAAATAATTCTTATGTCAAAGTGGCGTATTTTGGGATGGCATATTATCTTACCTTTCATCATTATGATTTCCATTTTCTTAAGCTGATCTCTAATTGTCACTTAATTGTGGATGCACGGTAAACATTGTGTAAATTTTCTGGTGTATGGTAGAAGAGAAATTTTCAAGTTCTCTGTCTAGATTAAAAATTGAGACTTTTCTGAGACAGAAAATTTAACTGAATTGTTTTTTATACAGCTTATTCTAACACTTATTGCTAACTGCAGTGATCTGATCTTGCAAATCTAGAAAATATAGGTTTTCTATTCATAGGTTTATTAATTCTAGGAGCACAAACAGGTCATCTGCAAAGAAATACTAGCTTTCAAGCACAGGTACCCTCTGAAGATTAATAGAAATACAGCTTTGCTTTGGTAAAGAAAACAAAAAAATATATTATCCTTCTACCTAAACAATCATTCAAATAATATGAAGCAATTGCTCTATGTATGATGGCATGTAGTATAAGGAGGATACATGGAACATAATGTCCTTGCTCTCAAGGAGTTTACTATTTTATATTTATAATGTAATATAAACAGAGACCAGAAGAGATCATTCAAAGAAGTTCAAATCAGTATTTATTTAGTGAGCTCTGCATGTGCCCACCATTGGACAATAGGACAGTGAATTAAAAGCCTAAATAATTTTGAAAGTGATGAACACATAAAATAATTCTGACAAGATGCAATTTTAATAAAATAATTCAAACAATAAAAATGATAGAGTAGAGGTAGAAATTATATGCCATAGGAGAATTAATTAGCTGATTATCTATTATCAACCCATTAGTGAAAAAGAATAAGGCAGGACTGTGAAATGAGAAAGAAGGAGTTCTAAGAATGTTAACACTTGAGTTTTGCTCCAAGCTATATTTTCTGAATAAGAGCTACACAGATAATAACCTAAGAATAAGATCATCTTTTAGAAGAGGGCTAAGCCTTTTAATGTGGCCACGATTAAATTTTTCCCTCAAATTCTATCAGCCTGCAGAATAACTCCTTTCTTTGGCTTAGTGGAGAATATTATAATTGCTTGAAAAGGTTAGCTATTCTGGCTACAGTTTCAATATTTAGGAGATTGAAGCCCCAAGATAACCCACAGTAGACAGGACTTGCTGACACATGTAACATAATTTAAAGATACCCATGCTCCAGGGAATTTTTGTTTTGTTTGATTTTTAGCTAAATGTGAACATGAACAATATATAAATATATAGTCTGGGTTTTGGTGATTTGGTTCAGCTCTTATTGGTAACTTATATGTTAAATATACATGTATGCATGTGTGTGTGTCATATTTATTTACTAAGTTTGATATCCACTTTGTTCTAATCCTTGGTTCTGTTTTCCCTTTTTTTTTTTCCCGCCAGAGGCAATCACTATTCTGAATTTTCTAATTTTTTCTGTGTTTTTAAAAAAAGTTGTTACTCTATTTTGTTCCACCGATTCTTTTACATATGCCTTTATCACAGGTGTGTTTTATCCCCTTATCATATATCTTTAAAAATTTTCACATTAATGTGATTATACCGTCTAGATAATTTTGCAGCGATTCTCCTGGTGCAGGAGTTTCTTCAGGTTACATACACAGAAATGGGATTGCACAGATAGAGGACACGTGCATTTTCATCCAAATCAGAGTTTGCCTCATGGCTCTAGAGTGATTCTGCCAATGTAAACTCTTATCAGCATTTTGCAAGACTTCCTATTTTTCACTTGTTCTCTAGTATTGAAGCCTCTTCTATTTTATCCAATCAGATGAGTGTGAAATTATACCTCACTGTACTAATTTCTGTTTTCCTCAATACTGGTGAGATTAAAGATATTTTCATATATATTTACTAGCTATTCAGTTTTATTTGTAACTTTTGCTTTCTCATAACTTTGCTTATTTTTCTACTGGGTTGTTCTTTTTCTTTTTCTTTTTTAAAAATTGATGTGCCAGGGTTCATATTTTTTTCTATTCCTTTAATTATTTAATTCCTTCTATTTATTTTAATTTACTATGCTATTTTTATCTTGCATTTTTAAATTAGCAATTTAACTTATTTACAGTTTTAAAAAACTTGCAATTAATGTTATGATTTTCCTTGTATCAAATTGTTTTATTTCACAAGATTTTTTGACATAATATTCTTATTATGTATTTTTTCTAAGTTTTCATAATGTAAATTGTAATATTTAAAGATCATATGTTAATCATAATATGTAATATGTATGTGTGTACGTATGTGTGTATGTATACTTTCAAGTGTATTTTTAATTATGTTTATATTAATGAATTTGAATATGCTACAATAGTTGAATTTCTATCATTAGAGATTACCTGTATGTATTCATTTTGTTTATTTCCAAGACTTTAAATAAGTATGCCATAACCAGTGATTAATACCTCCATAAGTTGTTTCCTTATTGGAATTATGTGATTATTTTCTAATAAGAACTACTTAAAAAACACACACACACAATATAGGCATTGAATTTTGTTGGGAAGAAAGTAATGTGAGAAAGCTCAGACTATAAAAATGCCCAATATGCAACATGGGTTGTTAATTCAATGATTGGAGATGTGCATGCACACGCACACACACGCACACACACACATGCACACATATACACACGCACACACACAGTTTTGACGATTTTGAAGATTTTAAAGCACAATTTATTCTTATGATGATTACAGACTTGATTTTAAATGTTTAATTTTTACTACAATTAATGCCAAAATCTTATAAACTTAAAAAATATAGCTTTTCTTGATTTTTAATAGGATAAGAATACAAAATCTTCAAGATAGAAGACACAGTATTTAAGGAGAAAAATTTGTTTTTAGGGCTTAACCTCCTAACTCAACTGGAATTAGAATGTCTCCAGTACTTATTTACAGAAAACATGAGCTGAGCTGCAACTTGTACAAATTTAGAAGTGGCATCCCTCAGAATTAACCATAAATAACTCGCCAGCCCTGGAGGTTTGCCTCTTTGCTAAGCTTGCTAGGTGAGTTTGCTGAAAACAGAGCATTAACAGATACTCAGTTAGGATTTCCATAGGTTGCCAAAATGTGTCCTTAAGATGTGGTGTAACATTGTGTGTTTAGATAAATTTAAATTTTCACTTTTTCATAAAGAAGAGTAGTTTTATTCGTTTTTTAGTTCATTTGTAGATTATAAAGTCATAGAGGTAGAAGGAAACTTTCCTTTTTTTTTTTTTTTCTCAAAAACCTTTAGTGTTGTTCTTGATCTCCTGCATGCTAACTTGAGGCAAGAGAATGTTGTGGGCCAAATTGTGTCCCCCACCTCACAAATTCACATATTGATGTCCTATCCCTCTGTACCTCAGAATGTAACCATATTTGGGCATAAAGTCTTTAAAGAGATATTTAAGCTAAAATGAGATCTTTAGAGCGGGCCCTAACCCAGTCTGACTGGTGTCCTTCGAAGAAGAGGAAATTTAGGCACTAGACATGCCCATGTACACAGGGAAGATCATATAAGGGTGCAGCAAGAAGCCTGCAAGCCAAGGAGAGAGGCCAAAGCTCCTGGAAGCTTGATCGTGGACTTCCAGCTTGCATAATGATAAGCAAATACATTTCCATTGTTTAAGTCGCCCAGTCTGTGGCATGTTGTTATGGCAGCCCTCACGGACTAACACACAGGGTAGTCATTCCTTTTCTTCAGTCTCTACAAAAATAAATGGAAACCACCGACCTTAGAAGCCTGGTCAGGGCAAGAATGTATCTACCAAACTCTTGACTAAAAATCAACCAGAAAAACACACACGCGTTCTACAGGAATCCTTGATTTTTTTTTGAGACTGCGAAAGGCATCTGTGTATCTTTTGCATGTAAGCCTTGCACTGTTTTTCCCCCTTTGCTATATAAGGTGTATCATGACCTGACAATGTAGACTGTTTTAAAAACAGTTCTAAGTCTTAGAAAATAAATTTAGAATGAATAAAAAGTAGGTAATAAATATGAGTTCATGTTTTATTTTTCATTCCATTTCACAATGCAAATTTTTGGGAAAATGGATAATTTATTAAAAAATAGAGTACATTTTTTCCTTCACGACTCTACTCAAGCCACCGGTATGTTATTCTCATTTGTTAAAGATCCTTTGTCTGTGTTTGTGTTGTTATTAGTAACAGTTGTGGGGGCTACAGTTGGGGAAAGATACTGCCACGTCCCTGAGCTGTATTTAATTGACTCCATAAAAATCAACAAAGACACAAAAACACTAATTCTGGAAATTAGTAAACTGAGAATTAAGTAACCTTTAAAAAATAGACCAATAAAAGCCCACTAAGTGTTGTACTTCTTCATGCATCTAATTTTCTTTGCAAATATTTTATGAGATTGGAACTATTTCATTTTTTGTATATTAAAACTATATTTCATGGTGTAGGTGTTCTTCGCCTAGCTCCTCCTATAGCAATTTCTTTTATTCCCTGCTATTCTTTTCTCTTTGATTCCCAGGAATAATGTTAAAAATAAACAAGCTCATTAGAAATTATACTGCTGTCATAGATATTTGAAAGACAAAGGTGGGAGATGATATTTTCCCCTTTGAAGATTCCAAAGGACATTTATAAAGTTAATTACCAAAAAATAATTCTAGGAAAACATATAAAAGAGGATCAAAATTTCCCATTTGTTTCCTTGACTTGTATTTAAAACAGTATCCAATCCTGTTTGCATTCTTTTTCAGATCTGCATTTTCAACTTACTCTTGACCACCACATGTACTTAGATATTCCAAAAGGCAGTGTGTTCAAAATCAATTCAGCTTACTCCCCAGCCTGCTCCTCAACAGACTCCCCCCTCTCCATGACTGCTGCCACCTTCCACTCTCTGGCCCAAGCTCTTGGAGCAGCATACCGGGTTCTCCCTCTAGACATCTCCCATCTCTCACCATCCCACCCATCATGGCTTCCATGTCTATCCTCGTTACCTCTTTCCAAAGGAGAGCCAATATCTGCCCCCAACCAGGTTTGCTGCAGTAGCTAACCTTGGCCCATGCTCTCCAATCCTCTCTCCACATTGCTCCCAGTCTGTTTCTGTAATATAAATCTGACTATATCTAAAATCACCTGATGGCTACCAACTGCTCTTGGCAATGCCTACCTCCTTACCCTTATTTCTGGGCAACTTTCTGTTCCAAGAAATGCCCTTATTCCTTTTCAAGGGACTAAATATAATACTCTTCTCCTTGATATTCTCACCTGGATTCCTATGGGCACTTCATATTTCCACTTATATGTCATTTCTTCGGAGAGACCTTCCCACCTGCTCTCAGGCTCAATTAGGGGCTATTCCCAGATGTTGTCACAAAGATGCATATTTACCCTGTCTTAGCATGCTACACTCTGCCTTGCAAATGTCTGTTAATTTGATGGTGTCCTCCACTGGTCTGAAAGTACCGGAAGAGACACAGGCAATCATCTTCATGTTGTTTGTCACTATGTGTGCACAGAGCCTGGCTCATAACAGATGATGGCTAAGTATTTATTAAATGAACAGGAAAATAGTAATTGGCAAACAAAGATCATACTACTTCTAATGAACCTCTTTTGTCTTTTCGTTAGTAGTCTACCAGATGACTCTAAGGTGTGATGCATTTTTTCCTCAGGTTTCTAATGACTCAGGAGAAGCTTAACATTTTCTCAAGACCACATATATAGAACTTGAAGGATGCTTTAAATTTCTTGAAATGATTGGGTGAAGACTGAAAAATGAATCGTGGAGTCAAGTCTTCAAATTCTTAGCAAATTGCCGGGCGCAGTGGCTCATGCCTATAATCTCAGCACTTCGGGAAGCTGAGATGAGCAGATCACCTGAGGTCAGGAGTTTGAGACCAGCCTGGCCAACATGGTGAAACCCTGTCTCTACTAAAAATATGAAAATTAGCCGGGCATGGTGGCAGGTGCCTGTAATCCCAGCTACTCAGGAGGCTGAGGCAGGAGAATCGCTTGAACCTGGGAGGCAGAGGTTGCAGTGAGCAGAGATCGTGCCACTGCACTCCAGTCTGGGAAACAAGAGTGAGCCTCAGTCTCAAAGGAAAAAAAAAATTCTTAGCAAATAATGGGTAGCAAATTGCTGACCTTGGTAAAGGATTTTACATGGGTAGAGTTGAGGTATATACCTCTCATTTTTCTGTCTAGGTACTGGTGAGACTGCGCCAGAGGAGTTGGAAGTTAGCATTTGACCAAATGATCAAGTTGAAGGGAAGCATTAGTTTATTGTTTTGACATTTATATGTTGATCCAGTTATTTCAGGACAGCCCTTGCACATTGCACAGCTGTGTCTGGGCAGGGGAGAACTGCTGAGTTAATGACAATAGACAGCACAAGGCATTCTTCCGCAGCCCACACCCAATTCTTTTACACTAATTAAATATTTAAGAACAGATTGGTTCCGTATTTAAAGACACCATAAACCATGCCAGTATAAATTACAAGATCTTTAAAATCAGACATTTCCAAGACTTTCGGCTAATCATTCACCATCAGAATAATAAAAATAAGCTAATTTTCTAAACAACTGAGATCTGTTCTTTTTCTTTCAGGCTTTATTCCCGAAGGACACGGTGGATATTTTGTGTGGCCCAAGAAAAGCAGATGCTGGAAAAAAGCACTAGAAACTGCCCTTTGAAGTTTGCTACCAAGATCTAATATCTAGACAGACCAAATGGGTACTTGGTGCTTACTGAGAAGCCTTTACTCCTTTTACTCTTCCTCAAATCAATGAAGGACAAATTGACTTCTCTGAAAAAGGTTCAGCTTTTTGGGAATTTTCCCTACTTTGTGTAATTTTTTAATTCTGCAGAGCTGGCCCAGACAGCCCTACAAATGTCTCACTTCCACCACATTTGGGAACGCAGGCCTCTATAGGTGACATAATTCATCCACTACACAAATCATGATCCATTCAGCATTTCCATATTATCTTGATTTGTCATATTTTAAAAATAAATATACACACAAGTTTTACTATTTGATTTCAAAATATCTGGAGAAAAGTACACTGATGAAAACATTGTTCCTCTTTTAAAAAATTACTCTATTAAACTTATCACCAAGGCATGGTCAGAACATTGGAGGTGGAGAAGCTTGAGAGATGGTCTTTATTCTTGTTCTCCAGTAAAATGATTTATTTCTTTTTAAAAAATATTTTTATTTTATTATTATTTTTTTCAACTTTTATTTTAGCTTGAGGGGGTACATGTGCAGGTTTGTTACCTGGGTATATTACATGATGCTGAGGTTTGGGATATGAATGATCCCATCACTGAGCATAGTACCCAATAGTTTTTCAACCCTTGCCCCCCTCTCTCCTTCTCCCATCTAGTAGCCTCCACTTAAAAGTGAGAACATGTGGTGTTTGGTTTTCTATTCCTGCATTAATTCACTTAGGATAATGGCCTCCAGCACATTTTCTTTATCCAGTCCACCGTTGATGGGTTGATTCCATGTCTTTGCTATTGTGAATAGTGCTGTGATGAACCCACATGTGTTTTCTCAGTAGAAAGATTGGTTTTCTTTCGGATATGTATACCCAATAACGGCATTGCTGGGTCAAATGGTAGCTCTGTTTTAAGTTCTTTGAGAAATCTCCAAACTGCTTTCCACAGAGGCCGAATGAATTTACATTTTCACTAACAGAGTATAAGTTTTCCTTTTCCTTTGCAGCCTCGCCAGCATCTGTTGTTTTTTTGACTTTTTTAACCATAGCCATCCTGATTCGTGTGAGATGGTATCTCACTGTGGTTTTAATTTGCATTTCTCTGATATTAGTGATGTGGAACATTTTTTTATGGTTCTAATCCATCTCTCTGATTCATTCTGCCTTTCCAATTGAAAAAGAACCCCATGACAACTTAGAAGAAAAAAATAAACGATTTGCAGTTTGAGCTTATACTATTAATGCTAATACTCATCAACCAAATATCCAAATAATGTTTAACCTAATGACCCTCAATAAATGACCAAATAATTCTCAACAAATTAAATCAAAAATGATAAAGCTAAAGTAACATTCATTTATAATTTAAACCCAAAAAACGCAACAATTAAAAACCAAAAATCAACTACTTGTTCATGTTCGTAGAAGTAGCTTACTAGTACTGCCAAGCATTGCATTAAATATGGAATATCTTCTTACGGAATATCTTCTTCCTTAAATTTTAACAACATGGCTAAGTTTAGTTGATGAGCCTCAAATATTAATAATCTATAATCATTCATCTTCTATTTAACTAGTAAAAATCTTTGGCCCTCCATAAAGTGAATTTATAGATTGTACATGAAATGTACATCATTGGCTATAAATAAAAGGAAGAATGTATATGTTTGGAGCAGTTAGAGACCTGTCAGGAGGAACCTCCCAGAAGCACCTAGGGGTGTGGACCTTTCTGGAAAACCCAAGTGTCATGTCCAGGAGACAGCTTCAGCCACTCATGCCATAAATGGAGGGATATAAACCTCTAAGAACTGGAGAAATTCCTGATGGAGCATAGTAGGCTGTCCTTGAAGTACTGGGATGCTGCTGAGAGGTTCCAGTCTTGCACCAACTTTGAACAAAATGGTCTCTAAGGTTCCTGCTGACCTGAAAGTCACCATTTATGACTGATGAGGAGATATTTCTACTCAGAGTTTTAGCTCTAAGTCATATTTCAAAAGTTGTACTCTTGATGATCTAAGACAGATACCACTAATACAACTTGTTAGCTTCTAGACTGTGTCTCTGAATTGTTACTCTATGCCATTGTGGGTGATGTGCTTTTATATTAATGTGTTTTAATAGATTAGAAAATAAGTAAATGCTATTCTCAAACCTTTTCTAAGTGACTATCCATTCTTAGTCAATACTCCTCAAAACTCTTCAAGAAAACACTTGATGAAGATACCTTAGTTTTTTGTTTTCTAAGAGTATCAAAATCTGGTCAAAATGTTTGACAGCGCTATTGTGGTATTCCAGTTTAGGTATCCAGATTATCTTAAAGATGAAGCTCGTGTGCTTGAACAACTACCAACCTAGTCTTCTCGCATATTAAAAACTTTTAATCCCTTTCATTGCTTCTCTCGAAACAAGCATGTTTGGATTCAAGTATTTGTCACCAACACAACCTCATTTATCTTAGCACAGGAGGTGAAAAATAGGCTACTTCATAAGGAACTCTGTCACTTCCTAAATATTCTCTTTTCTAAGACAGAGAGACCCTCAGGAGCCTGAGGAGAGAAGGCAAGGCGTGCTGAGGTGATCCTACAGCCTACACAGCCCACAGGGCTCCCATGCTCCAGCAATCACAATGGATTTTTAAACAGAGATTCTGACTTCATCTTGATCTATGAGGCAATTTCTAAATTTAATGATATTCAAAATCTTCCCAGCTGTATCTCCGTCCTTGGGTCTGTGAAATTCCATGTGAAAAGCGCTCAGAAAGCACTCCATTCAGTGAAACATTTGGGGAGTTTTGGAAACACTCAAACAAAATCTGTTTAATTTATATAAACCCCCAGTGAGAAAAGCATTAAGAATGGAAGTTTGGAAATAAAATTTTTCCACATTATTTCACAGGTTCTGTTTCCTTACTGAATGTTGCCTGTTGCTTTTATAAATAATATTCCCTCCAGCTGGCACGCTTAAACAGGATCCATTCAAATGGATTTCATGGGACATTGAGCAATTCCGGTACCTTTCTCAATCAAAACTAAAGGTTATATTATTCTCGCTATCCTTTTTCTTTCCTTTCTAATGGCTAAGAAAGAAGTTGTTGATATTATTGTTAGTGTCTCAAGGAAACCCTAGCACAGCTGCTAATTGTTTTCTTAAGGGAAGCACATCTTTTAACCTTCATCCTGTCCTTGAAGATAGGCTCCTTTAGGCCTAATATTTCCCTAAGGGCAAGCAGTAGTAATAGAAGTTTTTGGCCGTTCATTAGTTTGCTCTCATTTCTTTCCTGGGTGTGCGTCATGATTAGAAACCTTGCTATTGGGGGGAGGTGCACACACAGCTGATGTGGCCTCTGGTTGGCCTGTTGTGCTAGGTGACATGAGGACTGCACATTTTGGAAAAGCCCATGATTTCCATCAGCAAAGAAAAAATTGGTCAGTTGGCAACTAAAGGTCCAATCCATAATGATTCTTTTGTGTAGGCACAGTTGGAACAGAAAGCCTTTCACCGATTTTAATAACACTTCTGAAACACGATTGTAGAGAGGCACTAAGGAAAATCCTTTGACCTCTTTGAGGCCTACAAGAAGGACTCTCAGGGTGACCCTAGGGTGACTCTGGAGGTTAGAGAGGGAATGAAGCTTTGAGGACAACTCTTTCCAACGAGAACAGTCCCACCTGTTGAATGGTTTTTTAGATATAAGGCAGAAACTCCAACAAGGCTTGAAAATAGAAATTTATTGGCTGGCACAGGGGAAAGCTGGCCTAGTAGAGTTTAGCCACCTTTAATTCATAGGTGGAGAAAGGGTAGTTCATTAATAAAATAGTCTTCAGTGTGGGAAATTGAATAAGTAAAATCAGTGGTGAGAGAAGAATATGTCAAGAATCTATTAAAATGTGACACCCACTCATGTGGCATAATGGAGACTTCTGATGATCCCAAGGGCAAATGGATCAACCTGGCACTCAACAATCAAAAGCAGAGGGATTCTCTCTGACCCAAGACCTGGGCAGATGGTAGAGGAAAGAGGCGTGTTGTAAACAGCTCCAGGCTCTGTCAACATCACCTGTGCCCACAGATTTGAAAAGACAGACTTGACCCGTACAAAGTGTGGGAGAGACACCTGTACAATGAGATTACTGTCGCTGCACTATTGCTGTCAGCAAGTACTCAGAGGAGAAGCACAAATCAATAAAACCCCATGAGAGACGCTTTTGGGGAGTAGCAGGTTTGCCTGGGTTGCCCTCTTGCGATGCAGAGCTGATAGGCAGGGTTATCTTCATCAGAGAGTAATGTGGTGTTTTTCTGGATTTGGGGCATTTCTTGAGGAGCGTTGAGAGGGCCCTGGTTCTTTCTCTCCCTGGAAACCTTGCCTTAAGAGCTTGGAACCACAAGAAGATATCCAGCCTACAAGGCAGACATGGTCTAACCCTGAAACTAGGTGTCATTCACTGGGCCTCAGGGGCCTGAGGACTTGGGCAGAACCTCCAACCCTGCAGCAACAGCACTTCATGCTTGAGGGCCATTTTATCCGTTATCCTTTGGAAATCATAGTCTGCAGAGACCTGTGCCCTGAAATCTTTCCTAAGACCTGTAAAGGAATGATCTTTGTCCTTCCTAGAGCCTTTGAGGGAGCATCCTTCCACAGTTGCTCCTACAGCTCTCTTCCTGACTCCCTGAACATCCCTGCTCTGACATCCACTCACCAGTGAGGACTTCCTGACCACGTCATGGCAAAGAATTGCACATCCTCTCCCAGAACCCCTGCCCCTTTACATAGTCTGTTTTTCTTTTTGTTTTTAGCCCTTTAACCATCTGATATTTCATATATTTACAAGTTTATTTGCTTATTTTGTCTTTTTTTTTACCCCACTAGGACATAAGTTCCTTGAGGATAGAGATTTAGTCTATTTTGCTTACTGCTATGTCCTGCCATACGCATCCTGTAAATATTTTAGAAAGGAATGAATGAGGTTTTAAGCAATGCTGTTAACTGTTTCTAATCTCTCTGTTTCCTAAGACCCATGGGCAGATTGAACCCCCAAAGGGATGAGAAATAGAAAAGGCTTTCTTCAGAGGACACAGCCTGAAAGCAGCCATGGTCCTGAGCCTCAAGAGTGTATGAAGGGACAATGTGAAAGGCCCTTCGCTCTGAGAAGGGCAAACAGTTTTCAGTGTTTTCTGATTACGTATCTAAGGCAGGGACCTACGAAGCCCAGAATGTTGTCCCTGGAGTTGCAGTGGCAAGTTCCTGTTTCTTAGGCAAAAAGCATGAAGACAACTGATTAAAAGTAGCTGAGGAAAATGCCAGAGTTCAGTAGTTACTAATCTGTGTTTACATTTTAATTTCTTTAAATCTTCCCTTTATTGTCCCTTGATTTAACTTTTTGAGCCAATAGAGCTTGTGAGATATTTACAGTTAACTTCATAATTCAGTTGTGTGGGAAGATTCATAGTTGGCTGGATGTTATGTTAGCCCTTCTGTTCCACACTTTCTGGGTACCACCTTCTATCTCAGGGTCTTTATGGCAGTTATAGTTATGCTGCCATGGAAGAAATAGTCACCTACTAGGAAAGGATCTTCAAACATCATTGGGTCTAAGGACCACCTGAAGAGGTACTTGATCTCCCACGTTCCCTTTTTTTCTATAACTCTGAATTCCAGATGCCAGGGACAATAGGTTCTGAGCTGGGCTTTAAGATTTCCTGCAGGATGCCTGGGCAAACTCTTAGCTTCAACATTGGTAAAATGGAGATAAGCCCATAAAGTTCACAAAAGCCTAGTTGCCAGATTGGGAGCTACATTAAGATCCCTAAAGTATTTAAAAGGGACTCATGGGATCCTTAGAAAGTTGAATTCTCCAATCTCTTGTCAACCTTGGATCAAGGCAGAGGGTTGAGATGACTTTTTGGATTTCCTGAAAAAGAGGCTGTTCCCTAGATGAGTTTCTCCACCAACCACAGGATACTTTATATAAATCATAGCACCTTCTATTGTTGACAACATAACCTCTGTCAGTGGCAGCCTGAAGCCAGCTCATTTAGATTTGTGAAAGCCAGTTGTTAAAATTTCAGGAAATGTGAACTGGTTGATCTAACATCAGTAGCTCAAAAAAGGCCATGTCGAAAGGATGCATTTAAACCACAGAAATAGGCAAACACTATAAATCATCCACCCTTCCACCAAAGCTAGTTGTTAAACATTTACCAGCACACCACTAGCTGTTAGTCATCACTAAATGTTACTATGAATTCTGCCTACCTGAGCTTCCAGTGTGTGTGTATATGTGTGTGTGTACATGTAGTGTTTGGATACTATAGGGATGGGAGGGAAAAAAAGATGTTTGAAAAGGACTAGCTAGATGGAGACCAGAGAGTATGGGAAGATGGAAAGTGAGATCTCGAACTTAATGAGACATTTTTATATTAAAATATATTTAGATTAAATTAATCCTTGGTAGACATTTCACTAGTTTATGATTATATCATTTAAAGTCATAAGTATGTCTACGACTAACTGATAAACAGATGATACATATATTTGAAAAGTAATACATATAGAAGATCACATTTTTGTAAAAACAAAAAATCAACTTGAAATAACATGTATATATGTGTTTTTCTATGTTATAGAGTATAGAAAGTATGTATCGTTAACATAGGGAGTGAGAAAGTAGGAAGGAGAAGGAAGACATTTTAAAATTTATTTATTTATTTATTTATTTTAGATACATATATTTTTTGAGACGGAGTCTCACTCTGTTGCCCAGGCTGGAGTGCAATGGTGTGATTTCAGCTTACCTCAACCTCCGCATCATGGGTTCAAGCGATTCTACTGCCTCAGCCTTCCTGAGTAGCTGGGATTACAGGCATGTGCCACCATGCCCAGTTCATTTTGTATTTTTAGTAGAGGCGAGGTTTCTCCATGTTGGTTAGGCTGGTCTCGAACTCCTGACCCCAGGTGATCCACCCGCCTCGGCCTCCCAAAGTGCTAGGATTACAGGCGTGAGCCACCACACCCAACCGACATTTTAAAATTTATATGCCTTTATATTATTGACCTTCTGGCCAAATATTCATTGGCTATATTTTGTGGTTGCAGAGCAAAGGCTGAGTAAAATTGTTTTAAAGAATAACCTATTTAGAAATGTAATAAGAATGAAATGTGATAGATGTACAGAAAAAGTTCTAAGGGAAATCATTCAGTCTCACACACAAAATTCACAGCATTATCTGCTCAAAATAAGAACATTTAAAATAACACAATCAGTAAGAGTATGAAGATGAAATGCTAAGGTTAAGTTTCAATATTAGAGATGTACGTGTGTGAGAAAGTGTGTGTGCATGCGTGCTTTAAAATACTTTGTGAAAACAAACAAGGATAAAGATAATCCCTGAGAATGGAAACTAAGGCTGCCTGTGCAAGTGCAAGCACCTTATAGACCATGGACTATTCATTTGTGCAGAGGAGCAGGAGTCTAAACCTCCTTCTGCCTAAAGTATGACAAAGATGATTCTCTAACCTTGGACCTGCTATTGAGTCTCCCTGTAAATTGTTTTATAGGGATCGTGGTGGTGGTCTAAGGAAAGAGCAAACTTCTTCATGAAAGGATTTCAGAAACTATGATGCAATCTATAAAATAGATTCATTTTAGAAGTAAAGAAAAGAAACAACCATCAGAGGGTTTGGCTCCCATGCTAACTTTCACTGTGGCATTAAATGTTTGCTAAGATGTAAACTTCTTTCATTTTAGGTCTTTAAAATCACATGATGGAAGTGACCACCCAGACTCAAAAAAGATAACATATATTATCATATCACTGACTCCACCCTGCCAGATAAAGGCAACCTCCCTACAATCTCAAATATTCCTGTGGAAATAACATGGTTATTTACCCTACCTGAGAACAGCCTGTATTTGTATGGCAATCTGACTGGGGAGAGAGTAAGAATACAGGGTCAGGAACCTAGAGCAGAGTTTGTTGACATAATTATATGGTGACTACCCAACCCCCGCAGTTCTTTTGGGGATAAGAAAGAAGCAGGCAACTCTTGAGGGAAAGTCGTTGTTAGCACGCTTCCTAGTAGTTGCCTTAGTGTGTACCCTCCTCGCTTTCAATGGTGGCTTAATTTAGGGATAGTAGGGGGTCTTTATCTGGAGCCATGGGCTTCAGGGACTTCTGGAAAAGTGACATTGAAATGGATATGGGTAGATATGTATGAAACAGTTTACAAATAATGAATGCTAGGATCCCTTTCAACAGTTAATAATCTCACAGGAAAAGCCCAGCACTGCTAGGTTTTCTTTTTCTACTATGAGTCCATTATGTGGGGTATTAAGGAATTGTTGCCTTTCCTCAAATGAAACAAAGCAAGAAGATGTCATGACCTGAAAGTTCCAGCATTGCCAACTCAAGTTGGTTTCTGAGGAAACTTCCAATGGCTGTAGCCAGCTATAAAACATGTGACATGCCTTTTGGAATTTTCCTTACCAGCCCTTTCCCCTAGCTAACATCCAGGCTCTTTCAACTCTCCTTGCCTTTGTACAGGCTACTTCCTCTGCCTACATCACTTCCACCACCATCTTCCCTTGGACAGTTCCTCTCCCTAATTTAATACTCAGCTCAGGTATCACTGACATACATGATGGCTTCTCTGAGCAGTCTCCAGCTCCACTCTGGGTTAGGGATGGTTCCTCTGAATTCTCATAGTAATTTTTGGCAGCCACGATCATTCCACTTGTTATAATGTGCTATAAGACCTATGTATGGGGTCTCTATGTAATCTCTTCTTGATAGCAGCGATTCCAAACTTTGGTTGCACATTAGAATGACTTGAGGAAATGTTAAAAGTCCCCATGTCTTGTTTGTACTCCAAATCAATAGAATTTTGGATGTCTAGGAGTAGAACCCAGGATTCATTATTTAGAAAAATGTTTCCCAGTTGACTTCAATGGTGGCCAAGGTTGAAAACGTCTGCATTAGATGACAAAGTCCTAGAGACTCAGTCTTTAGTATGTCAACCCAATGCATAAGACTGATGTTAAAATTTTGCTAAATTAATGGATTTATATATTCAAATTCAAGTATTTTAGACTCTTATCAAGTGACATTAAGAGGTAGCAATTTATTTATTCCAGAGTGCAAGGAGGTTATAAGCAAAAAAAATGTAAATATCATGTTGATTAAAAATCACTAAGCCCATTGATTTTAGAGCAGTGATTTGGGAAAAAGCCATGGTGGGTTTTTTCATATACTTTATTCTGAAGACTCTTCTGATAGTAATTTGTACTATTTTTATGGATATTTTCTAAAGCAAGGTCATGAACTTTGAAGAATTGTGGATTTGTATGAATACTTCTACAATGTCATAGCTTAGGAGATTTACACATGTAAGGACTAGATGCAATGTTTCTAAAAGCGTGGTTCAGAGATCAGCTGCATCCAAATAAAAATACATGTTTCCAGCCCTCATCCTAGATATGCATTTAGATTTTTTGGGAAATAATTCAAGAATCTGTTTTCATTTTTATTTTTTATTGAGATATAATAGTCATCCTTTTAAAGTGCACAATTCAGCAATATTAGCATATTCACAAAGTTGTGCAACTATCACTACGAATTCCAGAACATTTCATAAACACAAAAATAAATTCATATCCATTAGCAGTCACTCCCTCACTCCTTATCCATCTCACCCCCTCAGGCCAATGGCAACCAGTACCTATTCTGGACATTTTCAATCAATGGAATCATACAATATGTGGAGTTTTGTTTTTGGCTTCTTTCACTTAACACAGTATTTCCAATGTTTGTCCATGTTGTATATGAACCAGAATTCCTTTTTTATGGATAAATAATATTCCATTAGTTGAATATTTTACATTTTGTTTATCCATTCATCAATTGCTGGACATTTGAGTTGTTACAAGTTTTTTGCTATTGTAAATAATGTTTCCATGATCATTTTTGTACAAGTTTTTGTGTGGACTTATTTCCATTCTCTGCAGTATATACCTAGGAAGAGAATTGCTGGGTCATATTTTAACTCTTCTACCTGTATTTTAGATAGGCCTTTCAGGTGAATCTAAGACTCACTAAATTTGAGAATCACTTTATTAGGGTGTCACTATTTCCTCCAAGGCACTGTACCTGCAATCCACCAACTGCCAACAGGTGTGACATTGCACCCAGTAATAGGTGGAAAAGAAAGACTATCACAGCATCCAATCAATTATGATTCATAAGAAAAATGTTAACAATATGAATAACAATAATATTACATTATCACCTTTGTTTGACAAATTTAAATCCAGATATATTGAAGGACAAGGTTTAAAGAAACAAATAGCATGGAATAAGTCAATCATTAAGAACTCTAGTATTTTTCCAGCCTACAGTTGAACTTGCCTTGATTTTCTTTTATCTGAGAACCACAAACTTACTGGGTGTGATGGAACTATACCATTCTTTTTGCCTGCCAACCATCTATGAACACATTTCCTAAGCTTGGTTATTTCCCCACCTTGAGACCTCACCTTCTCAAAGCAGAAGCCTCCCTCGCATCCTCAGTGCAGGCTTGAAACATATATGCCAGAATTCAGATAAGAATAGCTGCTATGTGCCCTCTGTTCACAGCAGAAACACCCTGTTTAGAAGCAAAAGTTCTACTGGAGGCTTCCAGTGCCCAGAGCCAGTGGTACCAGCTAGAACTATACAGCAGTGGGAGGCTACCTGGGGAAGTTCTATGGTGTGATTTGACCATTGTTTCAGCTTCCATTTCCAAGTCTGGTTCTCTAGCTCTCCTGGAGAATGAGAGTTAGCCATGGCCTTCACTTAATACCTATTCTGCTTAAATTGGTATTTCTGTAAAACAAGAACATGACAGATATCACAGGACTCTACCTTAGAAGCCCCACTAAAGCTAAACTAAGTACAAGCTTATCCCAAATTTGCTTATTAGCTTTAGGGTCCTAGCAAATCTCTGTCTGCCTCCTTTGCAGAAAATCCCCTCTTTTCTTGGCTCAATGAGCAAATTCCCTCTAAAAAGCTTTACTGATGCAATTTGAACCCTTTGTAATGTTTAACGCTAATTATAAAATATTTATCCACACAACAGTATGTTGATTTCTAAGTCACTCTCTCCAGAACACTAACTCTGAATCATGATTTCTTTGCCTAGTCCATCATAAGCCCCTCCCTTCCTCATTACCTTTCTCTAACACATATTAATGTACCTCAACTTATTTAAAGTACATTGTCTAATAGCTTTATCTAACCAATGATGGATGAAACCTTTTAGAGACAAAATATGCAATTTTTATACTTTTTATATACATACTGTATATTTAATAACACCTGATCCCAAATATAATCAATCATTGATTTTGACAAATTCTCTTTCTTGTACATCTCTCTCTTTTATTTTTATTTATTTTCTTTGAGACAGAGTCTTGCTCTGTTGTCCAGGCTGGAGTGCAATGGTGCAACCTCCTCTCACTGCAAGCTCCACCTGCGGGGTTCACGCCATTCTCCTGCCTCAGCCTCCCAAGTAGCTGGGACTACAGGTGCCTGCCACCATGCCCGGCTAATTTTTTTGTATTTTTAGTAGAGACGGGGTTTCACTTGTTAGCCAGGATGGTTTTGATCTCCTGACCTCGTGACCCACCCGTCTCGGCCTCCCAAAGTGCTGGGTTTACAGTTGTGAACCGCTGTAGCCGGCCCATACATCTCTCTTTAAAGAAACTCCTTAGACTCCTGTAGGCAATCTGGAAGGCTTAGAGAAGACTGTTTCTGTGAAGCTGAAGGTAGATTCCATGCAGGAACTCTGTGAATTTATAGAAATCATGTAAAACCTGATTTCCCCAACCCCTATCATCCCCAAATGTGCCACTGGACAGACCCAGCTTCAAGATTCCAGGTTTTCAGTCTCTTTGATCACTTGCTCCTAAATTAAATCCAGCAAGAGAGAGGAAGGATTTTACTTGCTGTTCTGACGTTTCACCATCTTCCTCAGATTTAGTTTGTTCTGCTACGTGGGAGTCAACAGAAAATGGCACACAAATATCCATTGACTCTTTCTAAAATATGTTAAAGTTGATGTGTACAATAGCTCCCAGGTCACACAGTATTTTAATACACCACATAGATCTGAAAATATGCCTATGAACCTACAGTTTCAGACACAGAAACACCAGCCTAGAGTCTTACTACTGAGCATTTTTAAGGCTACACATGGTCATTGCTAAAAGAGAGAGATCTTTCTGTCATAATATTTATTCATGAGAGGTGCAAAGAATTATATTTTGAGGCTAGAAATTTTCCCAACACATACTGTCTTGAAAATAAAAATAAACAAAAACCCATCAGTGAAAACTAATTAAAATATATTTTTAAAAATTCGTCATACTGAAGATGTTGAAAACAACTGTTTACCGTCAACAATGTTTAAGACAACACAGGTACGTAGGACATGAATGGGAGAACAGTGGGAGCTGTACAGCTAGAATTTCACTGGCACAAATTTCCAAACATGTCAGACTTGAAACTGACCAGCAAGGGATTGCTTTGCTGGGAAGTCGTTCTAAAGTCTAAATTCTTATTCTAAGATCCAGGGCTGAAAGGCAAAGTAAATTCCTCGGGCAACACAATTTTGGAGAAGTCATGGAAAGATCTCCCAAGATGTTAATGAGTCTTTTTCCAACTAAGCTTTTAGCTATTCCAATTAACTAAAAACTACATGTTTATAAGCATTAAACATGCTACTGTTTAGGCTAAAATCTCAATCCTCCATTTCCATTCAGTGAAGCTTTTATCCACAACGATGACTTTAACTCAACATGGCAGCCTTGCAAGGGTTACCATGGCAGAGTTCTTTGGTTACTTTGGTTACCTCCTGAGCTCCACACTCTGGGGAAGGTGTGTTTTATGCGTGGAAAAGCATTGAGGGGGAAACATGCTCATGGCTCAAACTGGACATAACTTGTTTTTAATGCTTAATGCAAACATTTAGCTGTATTCTCATTAGCAATTCCACAAAGAAGAGTAACGCCTCCTATTCTGATTTCCGACTATTCCCTCTGCTGAACTTCCAGTCTCACTGTTCACATTGTTCCTGCTCCCACTCCCGCCCTTACTGCCCTCTGCATTCTCCCCTACTCTTGAAGCAGCCTCCCTGTTTGACTCTCCAAACCTCCTCCTGCTTTTCCTTTTAATCCTTCCTCTAAACCAGTTCTTATGTGAGGACAGACAATAGCAATTCACAACCAAGGCTCCCTGCACCCACTAAGCCTGAAGGATGAGAAACTGGCTTGTTAGGATCAGTAAAAATAGTTGAAGTATGAATAATTAATAACTATTTATTTTGGTTTTGCGTTCCTTTGCCTCTTCTTGGATTTTGTGATTTACTGGTATCCTTTCTATGAGAAGCTCAGGTCCTTCTTAGTTCCTATAACACAATATTGTCATGAGTTTTTAATGGAAAAAGTTTAAGAGGTGTAGAGTTATTATTTTAGTTTTTCTTTGTTTTTTAAGATGACTCATATTTAAACCATTTGTGGACTCTGACCTGGCTATCCTTCTTGCAGAAATCACACCTGCTTGAACAAGTCTGTCTGAATCATTTTTTTAAATATGGTCACTGATTATTGTTACAGAATCTGAGACTATGACAAAACTTTGCAGTCATAAAGGCTCAAGCAAACTCTTCCAGGTTGCTTTTTACTCTCTGTAGTCTCCCAGTGGGATTTATGTCAGCCCTCAGTAAATGGCACATAAAAGAAAGGGAAGAGATTGGGCAAAACATAGAATTATTTATATTTGAAACACTACAAATGATAAACATCTGCACATAAGCAGTTACTTAAATTTTAAACAAAACTTAAAGCTAGAAACAACTTCCTTTTTTATTTTGCAAAAGAGGGTATTGATATCCTCAGTGATTTTTAGGAAACTACAAAAATTTACTTGTTTAAATTTTCAAAAATTCTGAGTTTTTTCATTCAATTTGCTTGAGAGTGCTTCTAGAGGAATTCCTGACAAGAGAATTTGAGAGTGGAAAGGCTAAAGCAGAAAAAGAACAAAATAATGAAATAGGGACAGTTTAAGTCCCATCCTGGGCCCCCGCAATGAGGAAGGTGAAGAGTAACGTCAAAAGGGTCTCATGGAATGGTGTGTGCCATCAGGCCCTTCTCCGCCCTGCACGGGCTCCCACTCTAAAGGGACACAAATGTCTCCAGGAACATGCACCCAAAAATGAATGTCAAAGAAACCGGTAAAATAAGCTGCATTTGATTTAGCATTGAGCACAGGAAATATGCATCATAAAAATTCTCAGTTGGGGCATTTGGTTATGGGGTCAAGCAAGAGTTAGAGAGAAACAGGTAGGAGGGCATTCTCCAGGAAGCTGAGAAAGTAAAGGTTAGGGCAGCAAAGCTGGAGGAAAAAGAGTGTGGTCAGAATTGCCTTGAAACATCAAAGACTGTCTTTTTCAGTTGCAAAACTCGTAGGCAGTAGTTTTCCATTCCCCATGGCATTGACCTCTGCCTAAAGCAATCACTGTGTTCTTACTCAAGTGAAGGTGAGCAGAAACGCCCCATACTAATTCCTCCTTTGGCGGAAACAAAACGGTCTCCTACATGCTCTCCTCGTGCACAGAAAGAATGAGTGAGTAATATCTTGGGCTCAACAACAGGGACATGTAGTTTTTTTGAAGACAGTGAAATAATTAAGAGTTAAAATCAATAAAATGGAATTTGGTACCAAAAAATATATGCTTTTAAACAGTTGGATAAATGTCAAAGCATATATAGCAAATGAGGGTCAGGACAAGGCAACAATGGCAGCAGCACCGATGCACTGATAATCATCATCAACATTAATGAGGGCTGGCTATACCCCAGGACCACTTTCAGTTCTCCACCAGTGTCATCCCACTTAATTCTCACAATAATCCTGTTGAGGTAGGTTCTACCATTATTCCATTTTACAGATAATCACGATGCTGAACATTCAGAACATTCTCTCACAAAGAATGTGGTTAAAACTTACCATTGAGCAAAACATGGAAATGTATGCTGGTTTTGTTGTTTTATTTTTTGTTTTGTTTTATTGTTTAGCAAGCACTTACATAAAATTGATTGTGTTGTAGGTACCAGTCTAAGGATTTTATAAAAATTAACACATTTAATCCTCATGACAAATCTGTGAGCTAGATACCTTTAGTATCCCCGTTTTGCAGTCGTGGAAATTAAGCCTCAGAAGGATCAAGCAATCTACTCAAAGACACGCAGCTAGTAACTGGTAGAGCTGGGCTCTAAATCCAAGCAATCTGTCTTGAATGTTCAGAGGGGAAAATGTTCTATACATGCAATTTATACTCAAGAATTTCTTATTTAGTCAACTCATCCAATTTACTGGGGCAGGGAGCAGTGTGTATGGAGGATGTAGATAGTGTGAGGAGAGGCTGGGGAGAGGAGAGACAGGCATTTATTGAGTCTCCCTTTTCTTCTCAGACCTTGCCAATGACTCTATCACATATCGTGATTATTGGTGTAGGTACTCACATTTCCTCTTATGTATGTTACCACCTGGTAAATCTGATGATAATAAACTTATCACTGGGGAGTAAAAGATATCTAACAGGTGAAAGAATAGGCAAAGTCAATTTCAGTGCTAGTAACTAACGCTTACAGCTTTGATTTTATTTTACCTAATAATTTTAGTATTTCTTCACATTTGCAAACAAAATAAATAAAAATATATCACATTTTGACTCAACTAAGCACATATTTCTGTCTAAGCATTTCTGTTTAAGCCTTCCCATCTAAGCATTACTAAGTACACAACCCTCTAAAAAAAAAGTCCCTTGAGTTTCAAATAAGTTCAGCCTAAAAACATTAACTTCTTCATAAAGAGGAATTGCTGCTACTACATTACCAACACTACCCCCAACTCCCATGCAAGGAGAGGAAATTAACTTTTGTAGTAGAGTTTAAGCATCTGGAAAGCCTTTGGTTGGGAAACCTGGTCTCATTAATAAAACAACCTGAAAATGCCCCAACAAGGGAGGGAATGGAGATTGATACTTTGAAAAAGAAAAGGAAGTAGAAAAACCTAAGGGGAAGAAGTTGCTTCAGAATTTAGAGCAGATTAAGTATTGGGGGTTCTTAAGACAGCAGAGAGCGTACTGCACTTGTACACAGGTCCTTTGGGTAATAAGACCTGAAATAGGCAATTATATGTAGAGAGGCCTGATGCTGAGTGTTGTATATAGACCAGTAGCTGCCATAAACCCTCTGTTAAAGCTTAGCACTGAATAAAAAGAGCCACAAGGCTCTGAATGGGCCTTTAGGCATGGACATGGAGCAGAGGGAAGGAAAGTCACAACCCACTAGAAGTTAGTGGCCCCAACTTTTGGCAAGTAAAGTTGCTGGGGTACTTCTGCAAATCCCAGGAAGGAGAGAGGACCACCCTTCCTCCCAAATGACTGAAACTGAACTTTCTGCTAACAATGACACACGGAGCCTGAGTCAGATTTGATTTTATAAGAAACTGCCCTGTGAAGCTTATTACTGTGTTTACTGTCAGGTTATTATTGAGGACATTTATTATTCTATTAGGTAGTATGCCTTCCTTCACCAGTAATGCTGCTGCTTCCACTGAGCGCTGGGCTTGATTTTATTCCATGGATGCGTTTTTGTTTTTATAAATGGTTATTTTGACCATCAGAAAGACTACAGCCAACTTCTGCCTTACCTCTAACAAGTGAGTATTTTATGTTAGGGCTGCTTAACAAAAATCCATATTCCCCTCTCCTTTCTGGGTATACAGCTAGACTACCCTTTTTAGCATTCCTTGTAATTAATGTGGTCTCATGACTGAGTTCTAACCAAAGTACCACTTCCAGGTATGACCAATTAGAAATTTTCCAAGCCCACATCTCAACAATCTCTTCTCTTTTGGCCAATTGGGATAGAGATGACCCCAAAATGACCTTGGATCCTACATGCTGAGCACAGCAGAGGCTCCAACAGTTTTTATCACAGAATGACACTAAATAACAATGAATGGGCAGAGTCTGCCCACCAGCAAGTCCCACAATGGACTGTTATTTGAATGAGAAAGAAATGAACTTCTATTGTGGTAAGCACTGAAATTCTGGGATCTATTTGTTACAAAAGCTAGCATTATCTAACTAGCAAACTTAAAGTGGCTGAAACAACCACCACAAAACCTAATACTCTCTCACTTATTCCTGTCCTTTTTTGAAGAACATCTTTCAAATTGTAGAACAGATGTAAGAAAATAGCAGCCTGAATGTAAAATCCAGTGTAAGGCTCATATTTAGGCTATGAATAAATGTATTTTGTTTGCCACACAGAGCAATCTATTTTATTCAAATCAGTTGAAAACATTTACAAATGAGAAGATTTCACACCAAAAATATGGATTTTCATTGTCTGAAAAATCAGCGATCTTGGGCTTTATTCTCCTTTTTATGTGAGTCAGGCACCCTCCAGACCCATATGACTGGTTCTGGCCATCTTCCCTCTTCTACATTACTTACTTGGCCTTCGACTGCAGTTGACTTTGCCAGCTGGATTATCATAAATAGCTGGGGATTAAAACTATATGCAATACTAGCTAGCCTAGAATTACAATAAGGAAAGATTACTTTAACTATTTACATGTTATGTCCTTGGCTTCTTTTGATGGAAATTACAGAAACAGCCAAATAAAACCAATTATTACATTTGCTGGTCTAATATTGTTCATGAGTTTTCCCCCCACTATGTCTTTCAATATTCCCTATACAAAATTCAACATAGAATCTCATTTTAGGGTTAACTCAATAGAAATAAATAGTAGCATCCCATAGAATCCCCCCAACACACTAATTATTTATTTGATCATTTTCCTTGATCTGCCTTTGGCTGTTAGAAAGATAAAAGCCATATTTATGTTTCAACTATATTGCATGGGATGTTAGAACTCACACATGCGTATTCTATTTTTTTCCCGATATTTCTATTTTATTTAAATATATACTCTCAATTATCGCTCTTTAAGTGCTTTTTAAAAATTCAACTATTTCACACATTTGTGTCTTATAAACAATCTCAGATCCTTTTTGAAATTAAATAGAGTATAAATAAATAAATATGGTTAAATTAAACATTATAGTTAATATTTAATAACAGTGTGAAATTGTATGAAGAGAACAGCAAAAGTTTAACATTCCTAAAGTAACAGGCTATATCCCATTGAGATGCAAATTTTTATTTGATTTTGTTTCTTCCTTTTTGAAAATAAGATAAAATTACAAATAAATCTCTTAGTATCTTTTCTGGATGATTTGCTATAGAGAGATACACTTAACTGTTGTTGCTTTGCTCATTTTTAAAAATCAACATTAAATCCAGGTATATGGCATTTATACATTCTCTCATTTACTCCATTCTCATTCACTGAACAAGGTATTTACTGAGCACCTCCTGTGTGTCAAGAACTGTATGTGAATAAAGCCAAGTCCCAGAACCTGGGGAACTCAACTAATGGAGTAGAATAAAGGCTAAAAAAGAGATCCATGGAATATGCACAAGGAGAGGTTGGCTTCTCACTGAGAAGTCCAGAAAGGCTTGTCCTTTAGGGGAGATAAGTGCCAGGTGTTGAAAGTAAGTAGTGGATGAAGCAGAGGGAAAGACTCACTCTGCAAAGGGATGGAGGCCTGAACTTAGAGGAATTCCTAGTGAATTCCAAGTCCTCAAATGAGCACCATCACTGGCTGTCAACTAGCAGTAGAGGGTAGGGGGAGAGTGTCAGGAGACCTATGGGCAGCCACTGAGGGTTTTAAGTGAGAATTATGTAACTGAATCCACAGTCCATGGAACTGACTCTGGAAGAACCACTTAGGGCCAATATGGATCTGACTACTTCCCTTAGGATTCATTGATTTACTTCGAGACTGTACATTTCAGAAAGGATTTAGTGTAGCTTGAAAAAAAAGGTAGATAGACTAAGTGAGAAGCCACTAAAATAAGAACTCAAAAGATGTGATAAAGACAATTTAAGGGCAGAGAAGTAAAATGGGGCAAGAGGGAAGGTTCACATAATTCATGCCCTAACATAAAATACTCACTTGTTAGAGGTAAGGCAAAAGTTGGCTGTAGTCTTTCTGATGGTCAAAATAACCATTTATAAAAACAAAAACGCATCCATGGAATAAAATCAAGCCCAGCGCTCAGTGGAAGCAGCAACATTACTGGTGAAGGAAGGCATACTACCTAATAGAATAATAAATGTCCTCAATAATAACCTGACAGTAAACACAGTAATAAGCTTCACAGGGCAGTTTCTTATAAAATCCTCCCACAGTACGTCATGAACATCAGACTACCCCCTTCTGCCTGCTACTCAATAAAGTAGCTCTAGGGCACCTTGGTGAAGTCTAGGAATGTGGCTCTCTGCTGATCTCACTTAATTCAGGAAGGATTGTAAGTTATATATCTGAAAATAAGGGCTATATTTAGATAGTCCTGCTTCTTTTCACCTAAGCTTTTTAAAGCTAAGCATTGAGCTAAAATGTCAACTCCTGATCAGCCCAGGAGTGGAGTGAAGCACAGAGCTCTCTGGTAGAAATGGCCAGCTGGGTTAGGGGTAGAACAGAAATCTTTTGGAAATGATTTTCTTGATATTTCTTGAATTGAAGAACTACCACATTCATTTATCCACTCATCTGTTGATTGACTGAAGGATTGATTGAACAACTGATTGACTGAACAAATACTTATTGACAATCTAGTACTCAGAAGGCATAGTGAACTAGACCCAGGCTCTACCCCCAAGAAGCTTATAATCTAATGGCGGATAAAGAAAGAAACAGACAATTAAATGACAAGCAGATAGCTCTGGGAAAGGCTTAAGAAGACGTTGACCATGGAAAGAAATGTGCCAAGAAAGTACTGACCTGACAGGACATGACAGGATTCTCTTCAGAAAGCAATTTTGTCTTTAATTAATTAACTTCCTAGTATTGTCTATAAAATAAATAGGCAGCTAACATGAGGTGCCTTATTCTATAGAATTATAAACTATAATCTCATAAACTGGGGAACAGTTACTGTAAGGGATAACTCGATTTTAGAATAACCTGTTAATAGATTTATTGAACTCATACTATGTTCTGGGCACTCTGCTAACCACTTCATGTGAATTATCTCACTTCACAACTTTACATAACCTCCAAAAAACCCTATGGGGCTAAGTAATGTCAGCTTCTTTCTACTGACAGGAGGAACAGAAGTAGAGTAACCTTTGCCAGGTCCACAGATGGTACCAGAGCTGGGGTCTAGCCCAGTGTCTCACTCCCCAATGCTGTCTTCCTCTCTGGCAGGGATTAGGCAGCAGGACCAGAGGCCTTTTAAAATCCCTCATGATTCGCATAAATAGCTCATCTTTCTGCTCTCTATAATGAAGAGGTATGCCTCTCAGTCTTCTTAAAGTAATTTAAATTTTTAAGAACAATAAAAATATGATTTCTATTAGATTCTTACAGTAATAGTAAAGGGTGAGTTCTGGGTGAGCCTCGATGGCTGGAGGTTTATATAGGGAAATGTGGCTCAGGATCAGAGTGGGGAAGAGCTGAGACTCTCTTACATTGTTCCCATCCGATTTTTCAACAAGTAAATAGGGATTGTAATGATGATCTGTATTTGAATATGAGAACCTCTAAAATCTGTATATTCCTTTGATAGATTATTGATACGAGAAGTCTAAGCTTATTAAGTAAGAAACTGAAATACATGTTTGAAGAAATGCATGGTTAGCTAATAGGTATTTATAAAAAATGTCTACCCTCTGTGTCCAATCAAATAGCTAAGCAAAGACTAGACATGTGCAAGGATAGCTGGGGACGGGGGGATAGCAGGAATTGGTACAGGCGGTTGTTCAGTTTAAACTTATTCATCATCTGTAGAAAATGAGGAAACAGTACTTAGATCTGATCAGAAAGGGGAAAATAAGCCTCCTGGGTGCCAGCCAGGGTCCTTGTGTGGTGTAATGAACCCAACTCAAACTTTAGGTCTCTGCCCCTCAGTGTGTCCTCACTAGTAAAGCCAACAACTAATTAGTGACTTCTAGAGCAATTTATTGTGCATTGGCTATTTGGTGGGGAAAAGAAAAGATAATATCCTGGTGGGGCTCCAAAGTTTCACTTTGAATATTGCCTCAATGCATTACAGATTAGCTTTTTAACCACGTCTAACTGGGCAGGATCTGTTAGTGGATCATAGTTCAGAGAGTGCCGATTCTATCTAGGTTAGGAGCAACCTGCTGATGTGAAGAGAGCTCAGACCCCCTCCTCTTCTGAGCGCACAGAGAAGCTTGGCAGCAAGACCCACTAATGGAATTTGAAAGCTTCTGCTATTCTTCTATGATATTCAACCTTTCCAGATTCAGCATGGGAAAGATGAGCCATGGGGTAACGACATAAAGGGTTAAAATGAGGGGCTAAATAATCATCCAGTGCAGATAATCTAACCAAAGAAGGTGGGATACAGAGAGGTGCTCATTTTAATATAATGAACACATGCAACAAAAATATTTCCTAGATTTATCTCACATGCAATCATTCAGTACCACCTGGTTCTGGTCATAAATAATCACTGAGGAATTTTCCATTTAGATTAATGTACATGTGGCACTAAGAGAATGGCCCGCAGGAAAGGAATTTCTCTATTCCTCATTGGCACAGGTAGAACTCTATTATAACCACTGATTAACTCTGCCATGTGGTCTGAGTCTGCCATATGATATTTTAACAATAAAGTTAAAAGATCATTAAAATTAATTTATTGCCACAGCTGGCATCTGTGCATTGGCATACATATGCAGCAAAAAATCTGACTTAGAAGTGAAATTCAGCTTTAAAAACAGGAGCTTTACAGTCAGAACATCTACATGCAAGTCTGCTGTGCTACATACCAGCTATTTGCTGTGAGCAGGGATCTTTGTGTCTTTGACTCTCACTTTCTTCTGCTGATCGAGGAGGGGGAGTGATATCTACTTCATAGGATTATTGTGAAATATAAGTGACATGATGTGGGTGGGAGCATTTAGGAAGCTATATATTGTTATGTGACTCTAAGGTGTGATTAACTGCTGTCACTTTACAGTAGAATTAGTCATGACAAGCATCAGGAATGAAGTGACGCTTCTAGAGCACATAGAAGTGTGGGGTTGGGAGAGGGAGGGCAGGAAGATCGTTCTCACTTGACTCATCAGTTGAACAGACACGTATTGTGTGCTGCAGCATGTCTCCATGTCTCAATCCCCGGCACGGCACTAGGAATTAGGCCGGAGAGGTATCCCAGCACAAGGAGCATGAGGCCCGTGAGGCCAGCCTCATCTGTGAGATGCTGGTCTGGGACAATGTCCTGGTCAGAAAGTAAGGGTCTATGCTGGAAGTGCTAGGGGCTTCACTGGACAGTGCAGTACACCTCAGATGTTACTACCATCACAGTCACCTACAGGACTTTTAAAACTCTGCATCCTTTTCCCAGAGTTTCTGATTTTAGCAGAATGAGATGAATCCTCAAAATCTGCATTTCAAAGTCCTAGGTGATGCTAGTGTTTCTGGTTCAGAAGCCACATTTTGAGAACAACTGGGATAAAAGAAGAATGATGGGTTCTCAGTTATAAACAACTGACTCTGATTCTGGCTAGCTTAAAGAAAAAGAGAATTTATTGGAGGGTTTGGGGGTACCTCCTAAAATCAATAGGAAACAGATTCAGAAATGGAGAGGATCTAGGACAGTTCTGGTTCACGCAGCATAAGCTACTTCACCATGATGCCTGGGCATCCCTGGTAGAGTGTACCAGCTCCAACTGTCTTTTCTCTCTTTCCTCACCTGAATTTAATGTGCTGAGTCCCTGGAGAAAGAGTCCAGTTGGCACATGTCCACCCCTCAGCTAGTAGCTGACAGAGTTCTTTGAATGACAGGCCCTGGAAGATTGCACATAATGGGAGAGATGCAATTGTAGAGAATATCTGGGTATTATTGCCAAAGGTGTGTCAGTGGATGCTTAGGCAGCAAAACAAAACAGAACCAAACCCAAGGAAACAGGCCATGTCCTCTGTTATGGTAAGAACAAGTCAATTAATTAGCAGAGGGCCTGGAATTCTAGGAGGGAGCGGTCCGCTCTTGTAGATTCTTGATTTAGAAAGTAAAATGGCAGTTTACAGCTTCTTTAGAGGAGGAAAGGAAGTTAAACCGGCATTTTGGGAGACCCCCGTCCTGGGTGTCTCCCATGCCCTGAGTTCCTCACCCTGAACTTCCAGGCCTCAGTGGTTCAGTATCTTCTGGTTTCCAAAATTCACTCATCTGTCCTACACTTTTAAGCATGCTGTACGATTCATTTGAAGGATTCCTTCATCTGGATGTTTTTAACTGTTTAGTTTATTATGAAATGTATCAAACATACAGGACAGTATAGAGAATAACATCATACTTGAGTGCCTACCACCCAATTACCCAGATTTCCATTTTGAAATAAACCCATTGAATATTATAGAGCTTTTGGTCCTGGTCAGGTCTTGTGGGTGGCTGGAAACTGAGAGATGGGATGGCCATTGGGATGGAGGTAAAGAGGGGAGGCAGACATCTGGAGTACTGCAGATATTCAGGTCATCGATGAAGGAGTGAACAGATGGGGCTGAGCACTTATACCTGCCAATACTAAACATAGGCAACATATGGATTCCATAATTTGGAAGGCATTAATTTTAAAAGGATTTTTTTATTAAGATACCTAGTCCTGACTCAAATTGCCCTAATAAGAACAGATATCTTTAAGTAATTATAAACATTCATTTCAAATATTTGTTTTATCCCACGTACGTCTTTAAGCGGATAAGTAATCATGGGAGAGAGTGATAAAGATGCCCAGGGCAGCTCAGCCCGGTGGTGGCTCAGGCTGGGTGCTCACATGTGTACTGGGAGGGGTAACCCTTAATAATTTCTTTAGAAGTATAAGTTGTGACTAGGCACAGTAAATTTCATGGGATGAGAATTTAATCTTCAAAGTATTAGCAAACGATAACTCTGAAATGTTAAGGCTTTCATCTCCTCTCCATTTCATAGCTATCAATTTAATTAAACAATAATATTATTCAACTATTGAGTTCTAGAGCAGTGAACTCTGAATAAAAGCAAACCAAGACATTACGTTGTTAATTTTCATGTTAAGACCATGTTTCCTTTAGAAACTCTTTTTAGTTCACGTGAAATAGGAATTTCCAGCAACTGTGTTTTCTTTCTCTGCTATTTTTTCCTTCAGTTTCCACTCTAAGAGATCCTTACCTTTTGTCACTTGCATGTTATATCGTGAAAGGGTCAGCCTCATTAAATTAATGCCTGATGTAATATTGACATCTTCACGGAATACAATCCTTTGTCATAAAGTGATTTTCCCTGATATATAAAGGATGCTTCTACAAATGCCAAAATAATTTTATTTTTAATTTAGCCATTTTAACAATTCATTTCAATAAAATCTGTACAAGACATTGAGCCAGATACTGTGGGAGGAATAAAGATAAACAGACATACTTCCTCCAGGAACTTGCAGTCTTGAGAAAGAGGCTGCATCAGATCATTCTCTTGTGGGGCATAGTGTGACAAATGACTGAAAAGAGGTGCAGAGAAGTACTGTGAACGCACCAAAAAAGGAGAGATTACTTCTGGATTGTTAGGGAGAACTTCGTGGAAAAAACAGTCTTGATAAAGAATGGGGAAAGTCTGGCAAACTCAATGGCAGGGACAGGTATTCAGGGTAGCAAGGAGCTACAAGCAAAGCTGCTAGGGCAGGGATGCCGGGTGCATTTGGGGGTCACAGATGGAGGTGGAGATGAGGCAGGAAAGGGGGTCAGGTCCCCATTGTCAGCATGATAAATGCCATGGTCAAGAGGTTAGACTTTATTCTAGGATAATGGACAAGCAATGTCTCACTCAAGGCTTTGGAACTAAGGAAATGACATGATCAGAGTAAAATTCAATGCAATTCAGCAAAATGTATTGAGCAGCTACAATGCACCCAGCCCTGTACTGGGTGTAGTGCATTCAGAGACACATTCTTAGTGTTGCCTTCAATGTCCTTAGAGTCCAGTGGGTGACGGATACATAAACAGATAATGTCAACAAAGCGTAGTATATTGAGCTCTGTTAAATAAGCAGGAGGCCATTGGCCTGAAGTTCTCTCCCTATTTTGCGTTCCTACTTAACAAACTGAAACCTAACTTAGGAGTATATTTTTTGTAACAGATAGTTGGGTTTCAGCCAGTCACAAACAGCTGAGCTTCAGCCAATCACAGGCACCCAACTGATCCAACCACACCCAAATAAGGCAAACACCTAACTTAGGTAGCCAACAGATAATGTCTTTACTTTGCTTCTGTGTTTTGCCTATAAAAGCTTGCTACTCATGCTGCTGGATGGAGCTCTCTCAACCTCTTCTGGTTCTGATTTCTACCCAATTCAGGAATCATTCTTTGCTCAAATGAACTCTGGTAAATTTAATTTGTCTACAATGTTTACTTTAACAGCTCAAATAGATGGATCTAAAGGAGGCTGTGGGGACCCACAGAAAGTAATCTGGGGACTAAGGGAGAAGTTGGTACCTAACTTGAGTCTTGCAAGGACAGAAAAGAGTTATTTGAATGAAGAGAAGAGAGAAGGATATTCCAGTTTAAGAGAATACTGTGAGCAAAATCACAGAACATCAAATAATACTGGATGTGTAAAGAAAGACAGCAGCTCCATTCTAGTAGTAGGCTCAGTGTGAGGCAGAGAGGGGAGCGAGGGAGAAGAGAAGATGAGGGGCAGGGACTATGCTTTGGAAACTTCACTCAGGATGGAGGCACGGAAACCAGGAGACTATTATAGAGGTCAGGTCCCACAGGTGTTACATTAAGGAGGCACACTCCAAACAGAAATTCCAAACTTTCCATGGGACTCTCACTTAAAGGGGTTCAGGTATATATTTTGCCAGGCAACTCTTATTAATACTTAAAGTTATTTCCTAATCTTCAGCATCCTCAGAACTCTCATCTCTTATTCCAGAAGAACCCTCACCCCATCTTCAGTGTTCCATTCCTATCACCCTGGTTTTTAAATCCCCTTTCTCTTCTCTGCCACTCCAGCAGATCACACTCACCCTGTGAGTGTTATACTTTGGCTCTGTTTGGTTTTCTGCACCCACTCCAAATCTTTACACACAGATTTTTATCCTCTCTCTTCTCTCAATAGGGCTTGATGGTGTCAGAGCAAGTGGGCTACTTTGTAACAGGGAGTGGGGTTGTGGGAGGCTCTGAATTCACTCACATATGTTAACAATTTGGGGGCAGTTACAATAATTAAAATATAAGATGATTAAAAAGAGCTAGACAAGTGGCAGTATAATGGAATAGAAGACATGGAAGTGAGATAACTTGTAGAAACATATTCAGGGCCTGACAATTAACCAAAGTAGGACAGAGGCAGAGAGAGGTAGGATTTTAAAACTGCTTTGTAGTTTGAATCTAGAAAAAATAACAGTAGTGTGATATTATCCACCATGGCTGTGGGATACGCATAGAGAAACATATTTAAGAGATAATAACAGAAGATGATAAATTTGGTTTTGTATATTCTTAGCCTGAGGTGTCAGAAAGATATTCAGGTCATATTTAAGAACCAGAATACTTCAGTTTGATGCCATGTACCAGCCATCTCTAAACCTGTGTGTTACAAATCACCATTCATAATCAAACTCTTTTGGAAAAATGACTGACAACAGCCTGTTCTTGGAGATTGTACATGGATAACCCTTGCAGGAAATAAACCCATTTAACTTTGTTTCCAACAGTCTCCCTACTTTTTGTTGTTTATTTTTTTTTCAGAATACCTCTTAGCATCCTATGGAATATTTTTTTCAGGGACAATGTTCTAAGAAATGCTCATTAAAACACTACGGATCTCTAATCAGGGGAGGCTTAAGATAGAAGGAACTTGCTGTGGGAGAAAGCAGGTTGTTTGCATGGGAGTGAGAGTTGAAGCATTATGAACTGCTGAATCACCAAAAGTGAACAGAAAGAGAAAAGGAGGTTGGAGATAGAACCTTTATAAACACCATTTGATACCTCAAATGGCACATAGAGAATATAATTTGGAGAGACAGCAAGTTGTAATAGCAAAATCATGGGTTTCAGAGTGTGACGAGTGATCTAATCTTTTTCAGATTCCATTTTCTTTCTGAAAATTAATGACTACCTTGCTGGGTTGTGTTGAGATTTAAAATAGATATGTGAAATATCTTCCACATAGAGAATACGTAATCCACTTTCAATAAATACTATTGTTAATACTGCTTTCATTTAAGTTTTTCTTGACATATTGAAGCAAAACTTTCATGAATACACTGTTGTATTGAAACCTGAATGTTGGACAATTACGTATGAGAAATCTCAGTCATTGGTATCAATACCCTAATACAGGGAAGCAATTCTAGTTCAGACAAGTCTCAAGCAGTAACAGCATGGTACAGGAATAGCATCCATAGTAACTAGGCAGTGAAAGAAGATACCATAGGAATTTCCCTAAGGCACCAGGAACTATGGTTTTTTCATCTGTTTTTCACAAAGAGATGCTGGAAGCTAATATCTGAGCCTTAGTGAATACATTTACCCTCCATATAAAATCCTGAGCTAAAAGCCTCTTCCATGTGAATGACTGTGGGTATCAAATTGTCATGACGGGACATCCTCTGACAATAGTCATTATCTGGCACCCTCAGGGGGAGACCAGGGGAAAGGCATCTGCAACAAAATACTGGCTAATGAGACATATTTCTGTCTAAATATGTCACAGTGCTACAAATGCAAGCCTTAGTCATTTTCAATATTGGACAATTGAGCATACAAGCCCAAAAAAGATTCTGAATTTAGAGTTAAAAGCTCTGCTAACTGCCACAGCAGATTAGCTTTTCTCTTCTCTAGCACAAAAATGGGGACAATTACCAATATTTTACCCAAGTCAGTTCATTCCAAACCCCAAAGGAATGGTCACCAGAATGTATTATCTTGCAGCCTTTTGGAGGGCAACTTCATAGGTCTCAGGTCTGTCTGAGGGGCCTGGTGTAGTTAAGATTGGCCATTAGCATGACTGGTCAGTGTCTTCAATCAAGAAGTCATTCCACAGCAGCCAAGATGTGGGTGAAAAAGATGACCAAAAGGATGGCAATCAAGTCTTTGAGGAGATGTCTAAGGCATTTGGGTTGTTCAGATCCTTGGGAAGGAATAGTGGCAGGGTAACAGATTTATGGTCATGGACACACAGGGTATTGTGGCAGGAGATGTTCATGTGTTGTTCATAGAGCAAACATAGGCTAGTGTGTAAACGAAATTTGCTATAGAAATTCATGGGGTCTCTCTCAGGTGAGTACTTGCAGGAGAAAATGGGCAACTATGTAGTCTGATTGTTTTATATGGTCACTTGCCTAAAATCATAAGACTGGGGCAGAGTGAATATATATATTTATATATATACATAATATATATAATATATATTAAATATATGTAATATATATGTCTGTATAAAAAATAATGTTACTTAACGTGTGTCCTGAAGACTGGCAGCATCAGCATTGTCTGAATCTAGAATCACCCAAAAGTGCAAATTTTCAGGCCCCACCCTAGGCATGCAGGAAACAGAATCTGAGCAATTTGTTTTAAGAAGCTATCAGGTGATTAAATACAGTAAAGTTTAAGAAGCACTGCTCTAGACCTTTATCTGATGGGTCAATAATTACCACATCTCTCCACTTCCACCTACTCACCCAACTAGGCTGGCTTCTTCATCCTTCTGTCCTAAGTTTCCAGTTCTCTTCTCCTGATAGCACCTGATTAGACCATCTGATTATACATAAGAGCTCACTTTGGAATTTTTGTCATCCACAAAAATCAGAATTTTATGTATGAAAATAAACTGTGTAGACACAGTAAAAATACTCATTTTTAGCCTTGTGATTTGGTTTGCTCCAGACAAAACTCATTTATAACTTCTTTCCATGTTCTGTTCATTTCCAAGCTAACAATGACATAAATAAAGGGATGAAAAAAGGAGGAAAACACTTACCTGGGCTATAAGTTGCTCCTGGGAAGCTTTTACTTCAGCTTGCAATTTCTGGATGCACTGAAAAGGAGAAAAGTTTAGAAACTAAGTATGTAACTCTTTCTTTTACATACTCAACGTATTGCAGACATAAATGTGTATCAGTTTTCAAATCTTGTGAATGGCAGCATTATTTCAGCTACACGTTTTGAATATCATCATTGGAGAAATCTTCCCCCCATTCCTATTTCTCTTCCATTCTATGAAACAACCCAAAAAAAAAACACACAAATATATTAAGAACTAGGATATGCCTGAGTAAGATAATGTTAGCTTGATGTGCTACGGTTAATGCAAATGCCCCTATATCATATAAATATGTATATATAAATATATAAATATATGTATAAATATATATATTCCCTATATCATATAAATATATAAATATATAAATATACATATGAATATATGTAAATATATATAAATATACATACAAATATATATAAATATATATAAATATACATATAAATATATAAATATACATATGAATATATATAAATATACATATAAATATATATAAATATATAAATATACATATGAATATATATGAATATACATATAAATATATATAAATATATGAATATACATATAAATATATAAATATATATGAATATACATATAAATATATAAATATATATGAATATACATATAAATATATATAAATATACATATAAATATATATAAATATATATAAATATACATATAAATATATAAATATATATAAATATATAAAAATATATATAAATATACATATAAATATATAAATATATATAAATATATAAATATATATAAATATATATAAATATATAAATATATAAATATATAAATATATAAATATATATAAATATATAAATATATAAATATATAAATATATAAATATATATAAATATATATAAATATATAAATATATATAAATATATATAAATATATAAATATATATAAATATATATAAATATATAAATATATATAAATATATATAAATATATAAATATATATAAATATATATCAATATATAAATATATATAAATATATATAAAAATATATATAAATATATATAAATATATATAAATCTATAAATATATAAAAATATATATAAATATATAAATATATATGAATATATATATAAATATATATAAATATATATAAAAATATATATAAATATATATAAATATATAAAAATATATTTAAATATATATAAATATATAAAAATATATAAATATATATAAATATATAAAAATATATAAATATATATAAATATATATAAATATATAAAAATATATAAATATATATATAAATATATAAATATATAAATATATATAAATATATAAATATATATAAATATATAAATATATATAAATATATAAATATATAAATATATATGTATAAATATATAAATATATATAAATATATAAATATATATAAATATATAAATACATATAAATATGTAAATATATATAAATATATAAATACATATAAATATGTAAATATATATAAATATATATAAATACATATAAATATATAAATATATATAAATATATATAAATATATAAAAATATATATAAATATATATAAATATATAAATATATAAAAATATATATAAATATATAAATATATAAATATATAAAATATATATAAATATATAAAAATATATAAATATATGAATATATAAATATATAAATATATATAAATATATAAATATATATAAATATATAAATATATAAATATATAAATATATATAAATATATAAATATATATAAATATATAAATATATAAATATATATATACAAATATATATAGAAATATATATAAATATATAAATATAAAAATATATAGAGAAATATATATATAAATATAAAAATATATATATATATATATATATATATATATATACCTTCACATGAAAGCATATCCATATATTCCAAAAGCAGATACAAACACTTTGGATTGAACAAGAGGTAAATTTACATAATGATATATATTTTAATGCTCAGATATTCAGAGATTAATCATTTCTTATAATGTAATTGATTAAAAAACATATGCCAAATGTTATGAGCCTCTTGTTTTACTCCACAGAAAGAAACACTCCAACATTAACAACTAAGAGACATTTGTACAGTCAATACCATTTATAAAATAAATAGAATATTCAGCTAATATTATTCAAAAGGTTACATATCAAACAAACTTTAAAACTACTACTAGCAAAATAAATTTTATCTCAATATTTGCCAGGGAATAAAATTACTTTTAGCAAATACAAATATTGTTATTTACCATTGTGAACTTAAAAATACGGACTTTTAATCCAGACTGAAATGGCTTCCCAGGATTGTCAGTTCATATAAAATTAGGTAACTTTTAAAATAAAGATGACTTTGTTGTACAACATACCTGGTCTTTCACAAGAACCATTTTTTCATATGGTTCCCCACTGGCTTCCTTGTGGGCCACAGCCTCCAGTTTTTCCTCCAGCCGGGATACTTGTTCAAGCAGTTTTGATTTTGTTCCTTCAGAGACTGAAAGCTAAAGATATTTTCTTTATAAGAGTATGTAAGTACAGTGGTATTTTAAAAGCTCCTTTTAAAAATACAACTTACAAATAATTTATCTTCCACTAGTATCTATTAAATATGAAAATAGCTTCTGGAGCATTCCTCACAGATGATAAATTAGCATAGAGAAAGAAGGAAAAATTGATTTTATTTATTGTTTATAACTAAGATCTTTCTAAGCAAGAGATGAAATCACATAGTTACAATGGAGAATATAGAAATACTAGAAATAGAGAAATTTTGAATGCAAAGATCTCAACACTCATCTTCACTGTGTTTCAAGATTGCACTTTATTTGTAAAGCTGAATCTGAAACTTGTATTCTGGCTTATATATGGTCCTTGAAACTTAACTCTTGCGGGGCTACAGCAATCTAGAAAGAGTGAGAGTTCTGACTCCCTTGAATGTTCGCCACAGAAGCATCAGGGTGCATAGAACTGGGGTATATGCAGGAATTTCAAGTTAAAGTCTGATCAAAGGCAGATCTATGCTAAGCCACAACCAAAAAATTCCTAGCAATGACTTTGTTTTTGTTTGACTGTTTGTAGATTCCTCTTGAGGAAAGTGGTAGTTTGATAGTCCTTAGTCTCTAATTCCCTTGGAGAGTGCCTGTACTAGCTTCTCCTTTCATTCTGACTGCTATTGTGCTTTTTTTCTGTAGGTCAGCAACAGTCCTGAAAGACTCCCTGGAAAGGGACACACAATTCTGTATTCACTGCAACTCCCAGGGTATTCTCTGAAGCATGGATTATCTCTACATTTCTTTTGCATTACTCTGAATGTTATTGCAAGGCAACTTGTCCCATCTTGAGAAAACTTAATTGTCCTTAAATTTTTAAAGACAATCTACCAAATGTGGAAGCAGGTCAGTCTGCCAAGGAAATAAGCACATTATCTATACTGGCCCATCAGATATACTGGCATATCATATATACTGTGAGCACATCATACATACCGGCACCGAACCATCCAGCCACACACTCATTCACTAGACAAATGTTTGTTCAGTTGCCTCCTCCACAGCCATTGTGTTATGTGCCACAGATTAACAAAGTGCAAAATAAGGGCTAGAGGGAACACAGATGTTACAAACTGCTGGCCATGCCTTTTGGCTCTTGGTGGCCTTGGAGACCTGCAGTGCTCCTCATGATCACCAACACGTGTTTAACTCCTGAGTGCATGGTGGTTTGGGATTGTAGTCTGGCTTCTCTGCCTACCCTTCTATTTTATTAGAGACACAGTATAGCGTAATGGTTAAAGCCGAGGAGTCTAGTGTCTTTATCCTTTGGGTTAAAAAAAATCTCAATTTTGTACAAAAATTAGCCAGGCTTGGTGGCAGGTGCCTGTAGTCCCAGCTACTAGGGAGGCTGAGGCAGGAGAATCACTTGAACCGAGGAGGCGGAGGTTGCAATGAGCCAAAATCGTGCCATTGCACTCCAGCCTGGGGAACAGAGTGAAACTCTGTCTTAAAAAAAAAAATCTCAATTTTGCTGTTTACTATCTGTGTGATCTCAGCAAGTTACTCAACCTACCTGAGCTTGAGTTTTTTAATCTGTAAATAGCGATGGGGATGAAAAGAATACTATTTATCTCAACAGTTGGTTTTGAGGATTACATGAGTTTAAACAACAGAGACACTTAGAACAATGCCTGGAACATATCAAGCATCTAGCAGCTCTCATTATAATTATTCTTCTACCTCTTCTAGATCACAGTAGGTGTTATTCTGGGTTTTATCTAAATATTTATCAAAAAAAATTTTTTTTTTTGAGATAGAGTCTCACCTTGTCACCCAAGTTGGAATGCAATGGCGCGATCGCTGCTCACTGCAACCTTCGCCTCTGGGGCTCAAGGGGTCCTCCCACCTCAATCTCCTGAGTAGGTGGGACTACAGGCTCACACCACCACGCCTGGCTAATTCTTTGTATTTTTGAGATGGGTTTTCACCATATTGCCCAGGCTGGTCTTGACCTCCTGAGCTCAAGTGATCCGCCCACCTTGGCCTCCCAAAGTGCTGGGGTTACAGGTGTAAGCCACTGTGTTCGGCCTATTTATCAAATTGTAAAACAAAAACAAAATATCTGAAGACATCATAATCTTTATGAGCTGCATACCCTGAATTCAAACTATATTTGATTTGTTCATTTCCTATAACCACTCTAATGTTCAGAGAAAACTCCTCTCTATGTCTGGAATTATTTTTTTCTCAAATATAATCTCTCTCAGTTGGGCCCATTTTATTCCCATATCCTGTTTGTTATGTGATCCATCGTTACCATTTTATTGTCTTTCTTTTAAATCTACCTTCTATTGTTTGAAAGCCTTTATTCATTCACTCAAAAGACATCATTTATTCACTCATTTGTTAAAGAAATAAGTTGGACATTTATTATATGTAAGAATTTGTAGATTAAAAAATGAAAACAATATTGTTCACAGCCTCAAAGAACTCATACTTTAGCCAGAAAGTCAGATCATTTAAAAATAGCTATTATATAATGCAAAACTATATAGGTGAATAAATAATATTAATAATAGTTAACATTTCTTGGGCACTTACTACATGTCAGACAGTCTGCAGAGCCTTCTGTTTTCAAGTTTATTTTAGTATCTCAATTTATCTTCAAAACATCCTGAAGGTTCATTCTATTATAGCTCCCATTTTGCAGATAAAGAAGTTGAGTTTCAACAAAATTATATGACTTATCAAAGGACATAGCAAGTAAGTTCTGGAGTTCAAGTTTTCAGTAGTGGATATCAGGTTTGACTCCCTACACCCAAATTTGACCCCAGCTCCAAAGTAGGCCCTGGTCATCATGACAATTCTATTCTCTTTGCTGCTGATTGGTTCAGGAATCAAAGCATAAACTAATCAGAGCCTGGCTTTCCTGTAGCAACAGTTATCGTATAAGGAGATGTGACCTAATTTGGGTTACTCACACTGCACAGAATTGGAGAGTGATTTGGAGAAGCACCCTCTGTCACCGACCAGACGCGAATGCTACTACAGCCATCCCACAGACATCAGGAAACCAGGCATACTCAGAAAGGAAGAGTAAACAACAGAAAAAACTTAAGTTCTTGATGACATTATTAAAGTGCTTTATTAACCAATCTTGAAGCATACCCTACCTTACAACTTGCACTTAGTGAGCCAATAAATTCCTTTATTGTTTAAGGAGTTGAGTTTTCTATTACCTGTTGCCAAAAGTATTCTACGAATATGCTGTTTGGTTCCAAGATTCCATGCTCTTGACCAAAAGTAAGAAAAGTTTATGAAAAACAGCAGAAACTAACATATATTTGGTAGATACAGTATACTAGGTATTCTGCTGGGTGCCACATATATAAATGTTACCTTACGTCATTGCTCAAAATCCTATCAGCAATTTTCTTTATATTTTTTGTTATCTTCATTGTAAAGATTGAGAAACTAAATGCTTTAGTGGTGAATTAACTTGTGTAAGATTCCAAAGCTAAGAAGAAGAGGTTACATTTGGGCCCTCATTTGTCTGCCTCCATTCCTGATTTTATATCATATCCAAATCCTAACTCAGGCTGCCTGCCACAATGAGGCCTGTGATGTTTTTTTCCTTACCATGTGGACTTCAGCAATATTTCTCAGGATCTTAACTTATACACTCAAAGGAAACTTTTTTCTAATACCTTAGAATTCTCTCTAACCCACCATCTTGCTTCCTTTTATATAGACACTAACCCCTTATTTCCTCTCCTTTTGTAACTAGTTTCTTACTGAATATCTCTTTGACTCAGATATATTTAGCTCATGTTCAGCTTAATTCTAAGAAATGTTGACTTAGAATCAGGATATCTATGCTTTAGTCTTAATTCCACAACTCACTGACTCTATAACCTTAGTGCCTATGATAGGATTTTAAAAATAATTTCAACTTTTTTTTTAGATTCAGAAAGTATATGTACATATTTGTTACATGGGTATATTGCATGATGCTGAGGTTTGGGGTATGAATGGTTCCATCACCCAGGTAGTGAGCATAGTACCCAATAGGTAGCCACCCAATCTATGCTATATTTTGTTATAGTAGCTTGAAATGACTAAGACATCTGTCTTCAAGTTTGGTGATTGTTTTATCTGCCAGCTTATATCCGCTATTGAACCCTTCTAGTGAATATTTTTCTTTTAGCCATTGTGCTTTTCAACTCCACAATTTGTATTCTTATTCTCCTTCTCCTCCTCCTCCTCCTCCTCCTGCTCCTCCTCCTCCTCCTGCTCCTCCTCCTTCTCCTCCTCCTCCTTCTTCTTCTTCTTCTTCCTCTTCTTCTTCTTCTCCTTCTTCTTCTTCTTCCTCTCTTCCTCCTCTTTCTTGTCTTTCTCCTCTCCTTTTCCTTCTCCTCCTTTTCTGCTTCTGCCTCTTTTTTGAGATAGGGTCTGGCTCTGTCACCCAAGCTGGAGTGCAACAGCACAATATCAGCTTATTGCAACCTCTATCTACTGGGCTCAAGCCATCCTCCCATCTCATCTTCCTGGGTAGCTGAGACTACAGCTGCACACCACCACATCCAACTAATTTTTATACATATGTATATATATATGAGATGGTGATATGGTTTGATTGTGTCCCCACCCAAATCTTATCTTAAATTTTAGTTCCTATAATCCACATGTGTCATTGGAGGCACCCTGTGGGAGGTAATTGAACCATGGGGTGGTTACCCCTACACTGCTGTTTTCATGATAGTGAGTGAGTTCTCACAAGATCTGATGGTTTTTGAGGGACTTTCTCCCCTTTTGCTCGGCACATCTCCTTGCTGCTGCCATGTGAAGAAGGATATGTTTGCTTCCCCTTCCACAATAATTGTAAGTTTCCTGAGGCCTCGTAGGCATGTTGAACTGTGAGTCAATGAAACCTCTTTCCTTTATAAATTACCCAGTCTCAGATATGTCTTTATTAGCAGTGTGAGAATGGACTAATACAGACAGAATCTCACTTTTTTGCCCAGGCTTGTCTCAAATTCCTGAGCTTAAGCAATCCACCAAACTTGGCCTCCCAAAGTGCTGGGATTACAGGCATAAGCCACCAGTTCCTTCTTATAATTTCTGTCTCCTTATGTATATTCCCAACTTGCTCATACATCATTCTCCTGATTTTCCTTACTTCTTTGCACATGGTTTCTTTCACCTCTTTGAACATATTCATTTCTCCAGTAAGTCTGGAATTTGCTCTCTGGGCTTCCTGAAGAATGGTTTCTGTCAGTGTCTTCTTTTTCTTATGAATGGGCCATACTTTACATTGTAAGATTTGTAATATTTTGCTGAGAATTTAACATTTTATATATTATAATTTCATAATTCTAGAAATCAGATTCTCCTCCTATCCCAAGGTTTGTTGTTGCTACTTGTTGAAGACTGCAATCATCCATTTGTTCAATGACTTTTTCAACTAATGTTGCAAAGACTATATTCCTTATCATGTATGGTTACTGAAGTCTCTATTACAATATTTCTGCAGCCAGTGACCTGACAGGAATTTCCTTGTATTCCAGTATCTTTCTTCATCAAGCATTTCTCTGGAAGCTGAAATTGTCCTGCTACACTCCAGAGTTCTGAAATGATTGGTTCTGACAGTTCTTGCCAGTTCAGTAGTTATTTTTGTGACAGGACCAATTCCTAGAACTTCTTATTTTGTCATCTTCTGTGATGTTCAAATCACTTTAAGTGTTACTTAAATATAATTCCAAAATATATCAGTACCCTTTCTTGACTGCAACAATATGGTACAATAGATATAGTTTATCTTTCTTTGACTTTTAATATATTGCAATAACTTTATTGTATTCTTTTATTGGACATTGGAGTAAATATTGAAAGTTGAATTTTCTGAGTAGATTTGCAGAGCTTCAAATTTATAATATGACAATTGTTATTTTGCTGTACACAATTTTTCAGACGAATGTTGTTCATTCTCTTTAAATGATCTTCTCCTTCCAAACCTGTTAGGACCACAGGTGGAGGAGACAGAGTCCTGGTCTTCATAAGGTATCATACGTAGAATATCAGCTTTCCAACATCATGTAAACTATATATTTCAGCAAAGGTGGCTAATTACAATATATAGAAATTGGTCATTTAAAGAATGGATGCATTTCTACTTTCTTTTTTGTAAGCAAATACGTGAAACTAAATTAGGCTGAGCTTTCTTTTTCTATGCTGTAAAAACAAGCAGTTTTCATTAATAAACATTTAAAAAGCAGTAAAAAGGAAGCTATGCCCAAGTTTCTCAGAGCTTAAAAATTCAGCTCTGATATCTTGCAGTTGTTAACTTGAATCTCCTCTTATTTATGTTGATGCCTTGTTTCCTAACCCATAATTAAATGTGAATTTAGGCAGAATGCCTAATATGTTTTCACTTCTATCTGGGAGCTAAAAAAGTGGATGTTATATAAGTAGAGAGTAGAATGGTAGTTACCAGAGGCTGGGAAGAAAAAGGAATAGGAGAGGATAATGAGAAGCTGGTTAACGGTACAAAAGTAGTTAGATAGGAGAAATAAGTTCGAGTACTCATTAGTACAGTAAGAAAATTATGGTTAACAATAATTTATTGTGTATCAATATAACTGGAAGAAAAATATTAATGTTCTAATACAAAAAAAGATGATGTTTGAGTGTTGGATGTCCCGATTACCCTGATTTGATCATTATACATTGTATACATATATCAAAATATTATATGTACCCAAAATATGTACAACTATGATATATCAGTACAAAACATACCGCAAAATGGCCCCCAAGCACCAAAATACAGGATGGTACAGGCATAAGATAGATATTCCCATTCCAGAATGGAGAAAAATGAAAGAAGGAAGAAGGGGTGATGAGTCCCGCATACATCCAAAACCTATCACGGCAAATTCCACTAGACTTTAATGCTCAAGAATAATCTAGAATAATCCTTTTTGGTTTGATAATCTGCCCTCCAGGACCACTGGAGTGGAAGTGTCACCCCCACAGCTTGGCAGAGATCCACCCATGCTGTGGCTAGGTTGAGCAGGGCTTGTGCCCACCCAGCCCTACTGCATGGGGGTTATGCCCAAAGGCTCTGCAGAATGGTGATCTCTCCTCCAGGGTTCTGTCAGAGAGAAGCTAAACCCCAAGGGCTCTACCACATGAGGATCTTGGTTTCAAATTTCTTCCAGGTAGGGTTGTGCTCTCATGGCTTCAGGTGACCTCACCATCATGGCTTTAGTTGGAGGATATTTGGCCTGTTGAAGCTGAGATGATGTCCCTGATAATCTCTGAACTGTCTTTTGGGCTATTTCCCCCATCTTCTAGAACAGCACAAGACTACTGAATAGCTTTATCATAATGTCCTGTAGCCTCTAAGAAGTCTGAGAAACTTTCTTCATTTCCCCCCACCTTCATCTCCTTCAGTTCAGACTGGCAGTGTTCTTGGTGGAGTACTGATTAGGTCCATGTTTCACACCCATACCAATCTCCTTAACAAACAATTGCTTGGCCACACCCTTGGTATTCTCAACACTTTGCTTAGAAACATCTTCAGCTAAATATCCACTTTTATCACTCACAAGTTCTATCTTCTGCAAAACACTAGAATGCAAAGATAATTTAGCCAGGTTCTTTGCCACATTACAACAAGGATTGCTTTCCTCTGAATTCCAATGACATGTTCCTCTTTTCCATCTAAAACCTCATCAAAATGGCCTTTACTGATCAGATTTCCATCAACATTCTGCTCATGATTATTTATGTCTTCTTGAAGAAGAGGGAGGATTTCTCTCCAGTTCTCCTATTTTGGTCAGGCCTCACCAGATTGTCTTCAGCAGCCCCTTCATGGAAATATCTGCTTTTTAAAGCATGAAGCTCAAAACTCATTTTAAGGTATACGTTACAGTAGCATCCCACTTCTTGTTACCAATTTATTTTAGTCAGTTCAGATTTCTATAACAAATATCATATGCTTGGTGATTTAAAGAAAAAATATTTCTTACAATTCTGGAGTCTCAGAAGTCCAAGACCAAAGTGACAAAATATTCAGTGTCTTGTGAGGCCCCTCTTTCTGTTTTACAGACAGCCCCATTTTTTTGCTATATCCTCACATGATGGAGAAAAGTAGAGCTCTTATCTCCTTCTCTTCTTATAAGGGCAATAATTCCATCATGAGGATTCCAACCTCATGACCCTAATTATTTCCTAAATGTACCCCCTCCAAATACCATCACATTAAAAATTAGGAATTCAACATATGAATTGGAGGAGGTGTAAATATTCAGTCCATAGCAATACAGCAATTGGAATTACCCAGTCTGAATAGCAGAAAGAAAGAACAATGAAGAGAAATAAACAGAACCTAAGAGGCCTACAGGACACTATTAAGCATACTAACATACACATTCTAGGAGCAAATAACTGCAAAAGATACAGAATCAAAATGGAACACTAGAAAATATCAATCAAACACAAAAGAAGATAGTATTGGAGGAATTGAGGAATAAAAAGGACATAAAATATATAGAAAATGAAAAGCAATGTGGCAGAAGTATATTCTTTATTATTAGTAATATTTTAATTTAAGTGGCTTTGACTCCCAATTAAAGACAGAAACTAGCAGAATAAATTTTAAAGTGTGATCCAATTATATGCTGATTATAAGAAACTCACTTTAGACTCAAAGAAACAAATAGGGTGGAAGTAAAAGAATGAAAAAAGATGTTGCATGTGAATTGTAGCCTAAAGACAGCTAATGTGACTATATGCATAGTCACATAGTCACATAGATGTTGTCAAAAATTTTTATAAAAGTGAAAGGAATACATTGCATATTGATAAAAGCGGCAATTTGTCAAGGAGATATAAAATTATACACATAAATGCACCAAACAACAGAGTCACAAAATACATGAAGCAACTATTGATAGAATTTACAGAAGAAGTAGACACTTTTGTGAGAATAGTTGGAGACTTCAATATTCCACTTTTTTTGTTTTTTTTTTTTTTGGAGGTGGAGTCTCACTCTGTCGCCCAGGCTGGAGTGCAGTGGTGTGATCTTGGCTCACTGTAACCTCCGCCTCCCAGGTTCAAGAGGTTCTCCTGTCTCAGCCTTCCAAGTAGCTGGGATTACAGGCATGCATTATGATGCCCATCAAATTTTTGTATTTTTAGAAGAGATGAGGTTTTGCCATGTTGGCCAGGTTGGTCTCAAACTCCTCACCTCAAGTGATCTGCCTGCCTTGACCTCTCAAAGTTCAATATTCGAGTTTCGAAATGGATATAATATCTACACAGAAAAACAATAAGAAAGTGGACTTGAATTACACTATAAGCCAACTAGACATAACAGACATAGTATGACAGATAGAACAATCCACAAAACAACAGAAAAATATACATTTTTTTCAAGTGCACATGAAACATTCTCCAGGATAGGCTATAATTTGGTTCATAAAAATAATTCTCAATAAATTTAGAAGGAATAAAATCATTTAAAGTATCTTCTCTCACAACAATAGAGAATAAAGCTAAAAATCAATAACAGAAGGAAAATTGAAAAATTTTCACATACACAGAAATAACACACTCTTAAACAACCAGTGGGACAAAGAAAAAAGTCACAAGGCAAATTAAAAAATATTTATAAACAAATGAAGACAAAACATAGCATACAAAAACTTATGGGATGAGGTGGTGGCAGCAGGAGGAGGAGGGCTGGGCTAGCAGGTGAGGAGCAGGTAGGCGCCATGTCACATGCAACTCCAGGCAGGGCAGCCCAGTGGCTGAGAGATGCAGCCAGACCTTGGTGGGATGGTGGTTTTGCGAAGGCCTAGGCCTGGTGACCAGGTGGAGGCATCAGGGGAGCCTTTTGGGTACCATGGAGATGTGTGTTTGCCTGCAATATATTTCACTCTCTACACTTAAAGGACATTCTTTCCAAACTGCTGTGAATAAATTTGGAATGGTACTGCATATTTTTATCTAATGGAGAACTAGCTATTTGAATAAGGATTGCTGCACTGGACAGCTTTAGAATATCCCTCACGATGTCATAAACCCAGAGCCAGAACTCCCATGGCCTGAAGCAGATTGGCTTGGACCAGATCTGGGATGACCTCAGAGCCACCATCCAGCAGGTGCATGTGTGGCACAGCATGACCAGGTCCAGACACATGGAGCTCCACACTCATGTTCATAACTAGTGTGCTAGTGTACACCAGTCAAACCAAGCATGAGGAGCCAGAGTTTCTAAGTCAAAAAAGGGACAGACACCTGAAGGAGCTCAGTTTGTCGGCCTGGAATTATACAAACAACTTAAGTAATTTTTGAATAATTATTTGACAAGTCTTCTTAAGCATGGAGAAGATTTGATGGACAAGAGTGTATTGAAATTCTACACTCAACAATGGGAAGATTACTGATTTTCAAGCAAAGTGCTGAATGGAATTTGTGCCTACCTCAGTAGACATTGGGTTCACTGTGAATGTGACAAAGGACGAAAGGAATATGTGAAATCTATTCCCTTGCTTTGGTGACTTGGAGAGACTATTTAGGCCACTGAATAAACAGGTGAGAAATTCTGTTTCAAAGCTGATCAAAAAGGAAGGAAATGGTGAAACCATCAATACAAAACTGTGAGTGGAGTTGTACAGTGTTACATGGAATTGGAGCTGAATAAAGATGATGCATTTGCAAAGGGTCCTACATTAACAGTGTACAAAGAATCGTTTGAATCTCTTTTTTTCTGTCACAGAGAGATTTTATGTCAAAGAGAGTACTGAATTCTTGCAGCAGAACCCAGTTACTGAATATATGAATAAGGCAGAGGCTTGTGTGCTTCAGGAACAATGAAGAGTTCAGGTTTACCTTCATGAAGGCACACAAGATGAATTAGCAAGGATATGTGAGCAAGTCCTCATTGAAAAACACTTGGAAATTTTCCACACAGAACTTCAGAATTTATTGGATGCTGGCAGAAATAAAGATTTGGAATACGTGTATAATCTTGTATCTAGAATCCAGAATGACCTAGGAGAATTGAAAAAACCGCTGGAGACACACATTCATAATCAGGGTCTTTTAGCTATTGAAAAGTGTGGAGAAGCTGCTTTAAATGACCCCAAAATGTATGTACAGACGGTGCTTGATGTTCATAAAAAATGCATTGCCTTGGTAATGTCTGCATTTAACAATGACACTGGCTTTGTGGCTACTCTTGACAAGGTTGTGGTTGCTTCATAAACAACAATGCGGTTACCAAGATGGCCTATTCATCCAGTAAATCCCATGAGTCATTGGCTCAATACTGTGACTCGTTCTTGAAGAAAAGTTCCAAGAACACAGATGAGGCAGAACTAGAAGATACACTCAATCATATAATGGTTGTCTTCAAGTACATAGAGGACAAAGATGTGCTTCAGAAGTTCTATGCAAAAATGCTGGCCAAGAGGCTCATCCACCAGAACAGCGATGATGCGAGTGATGATGCCAGTAACCATGTCAATTTTCAGCCACTGTGACGTCCGGCATAGAAAGCTGTGAACTGCTGATAACTACGTTCCAACTCTAAGGGAAGGCAGTGAGTGACAATGCTGAAGCCAGCATGTTCTCTAAGTTAAAGCAAGCTTGTGGTTTCGAGTATACCTCTAAACTTCAGTGGATGTTTAAAGACACTGGTGTGAGCAAAGATCTGAATGAGCAATTGAAAAATCACCTGACAAATTCAGAACCCCTAGACTGGGATTTCAGCATTCAGGTGCTGAGCTCTGGGTCCTGGCCCTTTGAGCAGTCTTGTGTGTTTGCCTTCCCTTAGGGTTGGAATGTAGTTATTGGCAATTCACAGCTTTCTATGCCAGCCGTCACAGTGGCTGAAAATTGACATGGTTATATCAGTTGTCTAAGGGAGAATTGGTAACTAACTGCTTTACAAACAGATATACTTTGCGGGCATCCACATTCCAGATGGCAATCCTGCTTCAGTACAACACAGAAGATGCCTACACTGTACAGCAGCTGACTGATAGCACTCAAATTAAAATGGACATTTTGGCATAAGTCCTACAGATTTTATTAAAGTTGAAGTTATTGGTCTTGGAAGATGAAAATGCAAATGCTGATGAGGTGGAATTGAAGACAGATACCTTAATAAAATTATATCTTGGTTATAAAAATTAGAAATTAAGGGTTAACATCAATGTGCCAATGAAACTGAACAGAAGCAGGAACAAGAAACCACACACAAAAATATTGAGGAAGACTGCAAACTACTGATTCAGATGGCTATCATGAGAATCATGAAGATGAGGAAAGTTCTAAAACACCAGCAGTTAATTGATGAGGCCCTCACTCAGCTATCCTCCAGGTTCAAACCCCGGGTCCCTGATCAAGAAATGCATTGACATTCTAATTGAGAAAGAATATTTGGAGCAAGTTGATGGTGAAAAGCACACCTACAGTTACTTGGCTTAACCCTCTAGAAAGGGTCTGACTGTGTGTCCCACAACAAATAGTTCATGTTGGCAAGAATGGAAACAACTCAAGTTTATAGCAGCCAGCCTGCCACCATTGTACCTCCCTTTTTAAAGCTGAGACCAAGACTCCCATCAGCTGGTCTCAGATTAACATTGGAACTGCTCAGGATAGATACATTTCAAGTCTGTAAATATGGACACCCATGCCATTTACCCTAATTTAAGAACAGAGAAGACCGAACCTCCCATGCTGAAGGCTGCAAGCTACTGCATTTAAATCAAGACATGGGCTCCCCAATTAGCAGCTGTTTTATTGGCAGCACTTGTCATTTTGGCAGCACTTTGAGAGCAAGTCTGAATGGACCCATGTGTAATCTGCTATGAAAAACCATTTGTTCAGTGTGTTTCATTTTTAATGCGTGAAAATAAAGAAAATTAAAGGATTTCTAATTGAATGGTGCCTCACATCTCAATACTAACATTGAATGTAAATGCCCATATTGCTCCACTTAAAAGACACAGAACAATAGAATGGATAAGAATTCACCAACCAACTATCTTCCGCCTTCAAGAGACTCACCTAACACATAAGGACTCTCATAAACTTAAGGTAAAGGGGTGGAAAAAGGCATTTCATGTGAATGGACACCAAAAACGAGCAGAAGTAGCTATTCTTACATCAGACGAAATGAACTTTAAAGCAACAGCAGTTAAAAAACACAGAGAGGGACATTATATGATGGTAAAAGGCCTTGTCCAACAGGAAAGTATCACAATCCTAAATATATACGCACCTAACACTGGAGCTCCCAAATTTATAAAACAATTACTTATAGACCTAAGAAATGAGATAGACAGCAATACAATAGTAGTAGGGGACTTCAGTACTCCACTGACAGCACTAGACAGGTCATCAAGACAGAAAGTCAACAACAACAACAACAAACAATGGATTTAAGCTATACCTTGGAACAAATAGACTTAACAGATACATATACAAAATTCCACCCAACGACCACAGAATACACATTCTATTCAACAGCTCATGGAACTTTCTCCAAGATAGACCATATAATAGGCCACAAAATAAGCCTTAATAAATTTAAGAAAATTGAAATCATATTAAGCACTCTCTCAGACCACAGTGGAATAAAACTGAAAATCAACTCCAAAAGAAACCTTCAAAATCGTGCAAATACAAGAAAATTAAATAATCCGATCCTGAATGATCATTGGATCAAAAATGAAATCAAGATGGAAATTTAAACAATTCTTCAAAGTGAACAACAATAGTGACACAACCTATCAAAATCTCTGGGATGCCGGGTGCAGTGGCTCATGCCTGTAATCCCAGAACTTTGGGAGGCTGAGGAGGGTGGATCACAAGGTCAGGAGTTCGAGACCATCCTTGCCAAGATGGTGAAACATGGTCTTTACTAAAAACACAAAAATTAGCAGGCCGTGGTGGCATGTGCCTGTAGTCCCAGATACTCAGGAGGCTGAGGCAGAAGAATCACTTGAACCCAGGAGGCAGAGGTTGTAGTGAGCCAAGATCGTGCCACTGAACTCCAGCCTGGGTGACAGAGTGAGACTCCGTCTTAAAAAAAAAAAAACCCACCTCTAGGATACACCAAAGGCAATGCTAGGAGGAAAGTTCATAGCCCTAAAACCCTGCATCAAAAAGACTCACAGAGCACAAACTGACAATCTACGGTCACACCTCAAGGAACTAGTGAAACAAGAACAAATTAAACCCAAACCCAGCAGAAGAAAGGAAATAACAAAGATCAGAGCAGAACTAAATGAAATTGAAACAAACAAACAAAAAATACAAAAGAGAAATTAAACAAAAAGCTGATTATTTGAAAAGATAAATAAAATTGATACATCATTAGCAAGATTAACCAAGAAAAGAGAAAATCCAAATAACCTCAATAAGAAACAAAATGGGAGATATTACAGCTGACACCACAGAAATACAAAAGATCATTCAAGGCTATTGTGTACATCTTTACACACAGACTAAAAAACCTAGAAGAGATGGATGAATTCCTGGAAAGATACAACCCTCCTAGCTTAAATCAGAAGAATTAGATACCCTAAATAGACCAATAACAAGCAGCAAGATTGAAATGGTAATTTAAAAATTACCAACAAAAAAAAAGTCCAGGACCAGATGGATTTACAGCAGAATTTTACCAGACATTCAAAGAAGAATTGGTACAAATCCTATTGACACTATGCCACAAGATAGAGAAAGAAAGAACCCTCCCTAAATCATCCTATGATGCCAACATCACCCTAATACCAAAACCAGGAAAGGATATATCCAAAAAAGAAAACTACAGACCGATATCCCTGATGAACATAGATGCTAAAATCCTTAACAAAATACTAGCTAACCAAATCCAACACCATATCAAAAAGATAACCCACCATGATCAAGTGGATTTCATACCAGGGATGATTTAACATATGCAAGTCAGTAAATGTGATGCACCACAAAAACACAATTGAAAACAAAAATCACATGATTATCTCAATAAATGCATAAAAAGCATTTGACAAAATCCAGCATCCATTTATTATTAAAACTCTCACCAAAATCAGCATACAAGGGATATACCTCAATGTAATAAAAGATGACAAACCCACAGCCAACATAATACTGAATGGTGAAAAGTTGAAAGCATATTCTCTGAGAACTGGAACTAGGTAAGGATGCCCACTCTCACCACTCCTCTTCAGCATAGTAATGGAAGTCCTAACCAGGGCAATCAGACAAGAGAAAGAAATAAAGGGCATCTAAATCAGTAAAGAGGAGTCAAATTGTCACTGTTTGCTGATGATATGATTGTTTACCTTGAAAACCCTAAAGACACCTCCAGAAAGCTCCTACAATTGATAAAAGAATTCAGCAAAGCTCCTGGATACAAAATTAGTGTACACAAATCAGTAGCTCTTCTATACACCAACAGCAACCAAGTGGAGAATCAAATCAAGATCTCAACCCCTTTTACAATAGCTGCAAAAAAAAAAAAAAAAAAGAAATACTTAGGAATATACATAACCAAGGAGGTGAAAGACATGCACAAGGAAAACTACAAAACACTGCTGAAAGAAATCATAGACAACACAAAAAAATGGAAACACACCCCATACTCATGGATGGGTAGAATCAATATTGTGAAAATGACCATATTGCTAAAAGCAATCTACAAATTCAACACAATTCCCATCAAAATACCACCATCATTCTTCACAGAATTAGAAAAAAACATTCTAAAATTCATGTAGAACCAAGGAAGATCCTCCATATCCAAAACAAGACTAAACAAAAAGAACAAATTTGGAGGCATCACATTACCTAATTTCAAACTATACTATAAGGCCATAGTCACCAAAATAGCACAGTACTAGTATAAAAATAGGCACATAGACCAATGGAACAGAATAGAGAGCCCAGAAATAAACCCAAATGCTTACAGCCAACTGATCTTTGACAAAGCAAACAAAAACATAAAGTAGGGAAAGGACACCCTTTTTAACAAACGGTGCTGGGATAAATGGCTAGCCACATGTAGGAGAATGAAACTAGATCTTCATCTCTTACCTTATACAAAAATCAACTCAAGATGGATTAAGGATTTAAATCTTATGTGCTTTCCCGAAACTATAAAAATTTTAGAAGATAACATTGGAAAAACCCTTCTAGACATTAGCCTAGGCAAGGATTTCATGACCAAGAACCCAAAAGCAAATGCAATAAAAACAAAGATAAATAGCTGGGACTTAATTAAACTAAAGAGCTATTGCACGGCAAAAGGAACAGTCAGCAAAGTAAGCAGGCAATCCACAGAGTGGGAGAAAATCTTCACAATCTATACATCTGACAAAGGACTAATATCTAGAATCTACAACAAACTCAAACAAATCAGCAAGAAAAAAACAAGCAATCCCATCAAGAAGTGGGCTAAAGACATGAATAGACGATTCTGAAAATGAGATATACAAATGGCCAACAAATAAATGAAAAAATGCTCAACATCACTGATGATCAGGAAAATGCAAATCAAAACCACAATGCAACATCACCCTACTCCTGCAAGAATTGCCATAATCAAAAAATAAAAAAAAAAGCAATAGATGTTGGCATGGATGCAGCGATCAGGGAGCACTTCTACACTGCTGGTGGGAATGTAAATTAGTACAACCACTATGGAAAACAGTGTGAAGATTCTTTAAAGAACTAAAAGTAGAACTTTTTAGTTCTACCATTTGATCCAGAAATCCCACTACTGGATATTTACCCAGAGGAAAATAAGTCATTGTACGAAAAAGATACTTGCACATGCTAGTTTATAGCAGCACAATTCACAATTGCAAAATTGTGGAACCAACCCAAATGCTCATCAATCAACGAGTGGATAAAGAAACTGTGATATATATATATGTGTGTGTGTGTGTATACATATGTGTGTGTGTATATATGTGTGTGTATATGTATATATATATAGATAAATATAGATACATATGATGGAATACTACTCAGCCATAAAAAGGAATGAATTAATGGCATTTGCAGCAACCTGGATGAGATTGGAGGCTATTATTCTAAGTGAAGTAACTCAGAAATGGAAAACCAAACCTCATATGTTCTCACTGATATGTGGGAGCTAAGCTATGAGGATGCAAAAGTATAAGAATGATACAGTGGACTTTGGGGACTTAGGGGAAAGGGTGGGAGGGGGGTGAGGGATAAAAGATTACAAATAGGGTGCAGTGTATACTGCTCGAGTGATGGGTGCACCAAAATCTCAAAAATCACCACTAAAGAACTTACTCGTGTAACCAAACACCACCTGTACCCCAATAACCTATGGAAAAATAAAAACATTTTTTAAAAAAAGAACAAAGGAGACTGAGAAGAAAAAAGAAGTTACTAATTGAACATCAGTCTCAGGTTGATGACAACTTACTTATTTTATGCATGGGTTCTGCATTGGTGATGTTATATAATTTTACATAGATCCAGGCCAGGTGTGGTGGCTCACACCTGTAATCCCAGCACTTTGGGAGGCTGAGGCGGGTGGATCACAGGGTAAGGAGATCGAGACCATCCCGGCTAACATGGTGAAACCCCATCTCTACTAAAAATACAAAAAATTAGCCAGGTGTGGTGGTGGGCGCCTGTAGTCCCAGCTACTTGGGAGGCTGAGGGAGGAGAATGGCATGAACCTGGGAGGCAGAGCTTGCAGTGAGCCGAGATCACACCACTGCACTCCAGCCTGGGTGACAGAGCGAGACTCCATCTCAAAAAAAAAAATTTTACATAGATCCTCATATATGTTTATTTGTTTATATATGCACATATAAAATCTATCTATATATATATAGAAAAAAAACTTATGTGATGCAGAGGAAAGTTTATAGCTGAAAATGCCTACATTACAAAATGAAAAAGATGTCACATCAACAAGCCAACAAAAGGAAGGATATAATAAAGGTTAAAGCAGAGATGACAAGCTAGAGAATAAAAAAACAGAGATAATGAATAAAAGCAAATATTGGTTCCTTGAAATAATCAACAAAGTTGATAAATATTTAGCTACGTTGCTAAGAAAAGCAGCAGAAGATGTAAATAACTAGAATCAGAAATGAAAGTGGAACCAATACTTCCAAATTTACAGAAATAAAAGGATTCTAAGATACTAGTATGAACAAATGAGTGCCAACAAATTAGATAATTTAGATGAACTGAATAAATTCCTAGAAACCATGAATTACTAAAACTGACTCAAGAAGAAATAGAAAATGTCAATTGACCTACAACAATTAAAGAGATTGAATCCATTTTTTAAAAAAAAAGAAAAGAAAAGAAACAAAACTCCCAACAAAGAAAAGCCCAGAACCAGTTGGTTTCACTGGTATATTACACATTTCAACAAGGATTAACACTGACACTAATACTACTCAAGTCCCTCCAAAATACAGAAGAGAAGGAAATTCTTCCTAATATGTTACTCTAATACTAAAGTCAGACAAAATAGTACAGGAAAACTATAGCCTAATATCCTTTATGAATATAGATACAGAAATCCTCAACAAAATACTAGCAAACAGAATCCAACAGCACAGTAAAAATATTATACTCCATGACAAAGTGGGATTAATCTCAGATGTACAAGAGTGGTTCAACATCTAAAAATGGATTGGTGCAATAGATCACATTGACAGAATAGAGGAAAAATACTACATGGTCAATTCAGGTGCAAAAAAATTGACAAAATCCAACACTCTTCCATGATAAAAATATTCATCAAAGTAGGAAAAGAAAAGGAAACTTCCTCAACATGATAAAAGACATTTATGAATATTCCACAGCTAACATTATACTCAATGGTGGAAGACAGAAAGCTTTTCTGGTAAGATCAGGAACAAGACAAGGATGTCTACTTTCACCACTGTTACTCAACCTTGTACTGAAAGTCCTAGCTAGAGCTATGATATGAATAAATAAGACATCCACATTGGAAACAAAGAAGTTCACCTATCTGTATTTGAAAATGACATAATTCTATTTTAAGAAAAATTCCAAACAACACACACACACACACACACACACACACACAAGCTAATAAATGAATTTGGTAAAGTTGCAGAGTATAAGATTTTATTAGTCTGTTCTCTTGCTGCTAATAAAGACATACTCGAGACTGGATAATTTGTAAAAAAAGGAGGTTTCATGTACTCACAGTTCCACGTGGCTTGAGAGGCCTCATAATCATGGCAGAAGATGAAGGAAGAGCAAAGGAATGTCTTACATGGCAGCTGGCAAAAAGAGAGCTTGTGCAAGAGAACTCTTATTTATAAAGCCATCAGATCTCTTGTGACTTATTCTCTATCACGAGAACAGTATGGGGGAAATGGCCCCTATGATTCAATTATCTCCCACTGGCTTCCTCCCACAACATGTGAGACTGATGGGAGTTACAATTCAAGATGAGATTTGGGTGGGGACACAGTCAAACCATATCATTCCACCCCTGGATCTTCCCACATCTCATGTCCTCACATTCCAAAACCAGTCATGCCTTCCCAACAGTCCCCAAAAGTCTTAACTCATTTCAGCATTAACTCAAAAGTCCACAGTCCAAAGTCTCATCTCAGACAAGGAAAGTCTCTCTTGCCTATGAGCCTGTAAAATCAAAAGCAAGTTAGTTACTTCCTAGATACAAGGGATGTACAAGCATTCGATAAATACACCCATTCCAAATGGGAGAAATTGGCCCAACCGGAAGGGCTAAAAGTCCCAGGCAAATCTGAAATCCAGCAGGGCAATCAAATCTTCAAGCTCCAAAATGATCTCCTTTGAATCCATGTCTCACATCCAGGTCATGCTAATGAAAGAGGTGGGTTCCCATGGTCTTGGGTAGCTTTGCCGCTGTGGCTTTGCAGGATACAGCCTCCCTCATGGCTGCTTTTATAGGCTGGCATTGACTGTGGCTTTTCCAGGCACAGGGTGTAAGCTGTCAGTGGATCTACCATTCAGGGGTCTGGAGGACAGTGGCCCTCTTCTCACATTTCCACTAGGCAGTGCCCCACTGAAGACTCTGTGTGGGGGCTCCCACCCCACATTTTCCTTCTGTGCTGTCCTAGCAGAGGTTCTCCATGAGGGCACTGCCCCTGCAGCAAACTTCTTCCTGGACATCCAGACATTTCCATACATCCTCTGAAACCTAGGTGGAAGTTTCCAAACCTCAATTCTTGACTTCTCTGCACGTGCAGGCTCAACACCATGTGGAAGCTGCCAAGGCTTGGAGCTTGCACCCTCTGAAGCTACAGCCTGAACTGTACCTTGGCCCCTTTTAGCCATGACTGGAGTGGCTGGAATGCAGGGCACCAAGTCCCTATACTGCATACAGCAGAGGGACCATGGGCCCAGTCCATGAAACCATTTTTTCCTCCCAGGCCTCTATGCCTGTGATGGAAGGGTCTGCCGTGAAGACCTTGGATATGCCCTGGAGACATCTTCCCCATCATCTTGATGATTAACATTTGGCTCCTCATTACTTATGCAAATTTCTACAGCCTGATTGAATTTCTTCTCAGAAAATGGGTTTTTCTTTTCTGTCGCATTGTCAGGCTACAAATTTTCTGAACTTTTATGCTCTGATTTCCTTATAAAACTGAATGCTTTTAACAACAGCACCCAAGCCAGCTCTTTAACACTTTGCTGCTTAGAAATTTCTTCTGCTAGATACCCTAAATTATTTCTCTCAAGTTCAAAGTACCAAAAGTCTCTAGGGCAGGGGCAAAATGCCACCAGTCTCTTTGCTAAAGCATAAAAAGAGCAACCTTTGCTTCAGTTCCCAACAAGTTTCTTATCTCCGTCTGAGACCACCTCAGCCTAGATATAATTGTTAGCATTTTTGTCAAAGCCATTCAAGTCTCTAGGAAGTTCTAAACTTTCTCACATTTTCCTATCTTCTTCTCAACCCTCCAAACTGTTCCAACCTCTGCCCATTACCCAGTTCTAAAGTTGCTTTTAAACTTTTGGGTATCTTTACAGCAGCAAGTAACTAATGGTAGCAATTTACTGTATTGGTCTGTATTCATGCTGCTAATAAAGACATACCCCAGACTGGGTAATTTATGAAGAAAAGAGGTTTCATAGACTCACAATTCCACATGGCTGGGGAGGCCTCACAATCATGGCAGAAGATGAAGGAAGAGCAAAGGGACATTTTACATGGCAGCCAGCAAAAAGAAAGCTTGTACAGGGAAACTCCCATTTATAAAACCATCAGATCTCATGAGATTTATTCACTACCATAATGACAGTATGGGGGAACTGCCCTCATAATTCAATTATCTCCTACCAGATCCCTCCCACAACATGTGGGAATTATGGGAGCTACAAATCAAGATGAGATTTGGGTGGAGAAACAGCCAAACCACATCAAAGATAAACACACAAAAGTCAGTTTATATTTCTATACACCAGTGTTTTAAAGTGTAGGTTTTATTATTATTCAGGTGTGATGACGCTAAGAAATCAGGAGATGATTGCCACTGAAAAGGTAGTCTGTCACTCAGTTCCCAAGAGGAGGTAGCATGCTACACCACAGGGGGCACACAGAAAAGCACTGGAGTTGGTCAGGAGGCAGAGGGAGAAAGGGGAAAACATGCGCAAGAGCCCTTGTGGTTTCCTTAAGAAGGGACAAATAAGTCAAGGTAGGCAAGCATTGGATTGGCTAGTTTGAAAAATTTCAGCAAACTCTGGAACATAGGGGCTTATCCCTAGTTGTGTGGTACCAAAACTTGGGGTGATTTGGGCAGAAGAATTGTGGCCCTGAGCTTGAGAACCCAGTAGAGGAGGTAATGGGGGTGTGGGCTTTAGACTGGTTACTTTCCATATGAAAGGAATGCTCCCAGGCAAGTTATTTGCTATTTCTAGGAATTGGCTAGCCCTGGGAGGGAGGGGTAGTGTAACCAGGGTCACCAAGGCCTCAGATGTCAAAGTATCAGAAATACAGGGAAAAAAAGGCATGATTTATACAACCAGAAATGAGCAATCTGAAAAGGAAATAAAATACTTCCATTCACAATCGATCCAGAGGAATAAACTACCTAGGAATAAATTTAACGAAGGAAGGGAAACACTGGTACAATGCAAACTCAAAATGTTATGGAAAGAAATTAAAGAAAAACTAAATACATGGAAAGATGTCTCATGTTCATGGATTAAAAGTCTTAATATTATGAAGATGGCAATATGCCTCAAAGCAACCTACAGATTTAATGCAATCTCTATTAAAATTACGATGGCTTCTTTTTTTCAGAATAAGAGAGTCAGTCCTCAAAATTCATATGAAATCTCGAAGGATCCAGAACAGCCTATGGTATCTTGTAAAAGAAGAAAAGTTGGAAGACTCACACTTCCCAATTTCAAAACTTACTACAAAGCTACAGTAATCCAAATAGTATCTGAATGGAATAAGGATTGACACATAGACCACTGAAATAGAACTGAGAGTTCAGAAATCAACCCAAAGATCTATGGCTAATTGATTTTTGACAATGGTGCCAAGACAGTTTAATAGTCAAAGAAGAGGATCTTCAACAAATGGTGCTGGCACAAATGGATAACCAACATGCAAGAGCTTGAAGTTTGACCCCTATGTTACTTCATAAACAAAAATGATGTTAAACTAGATCAACGACCTAAATATGTAAGCACAAACTGTAAATCTGTTAACAGAAAACACTGGGGTAAATCTTCATGATCTTGAATTAAGCAATGGGTTCTTTGACAGCAAAAACACAAACAAAAATGTTAAAAATAGTTAAATTTGACTTGGCCAAAATTAAGAACTTGTGTAGCAAAGAATATAATCAAGAAAATGAAAAGACAACTTACAAGATGTGAGAAACTATTTGCAAATCGTATATATGATAAAGGTTTAGTATGCAGAATATATAAAGAACTCATAATTCAGCAACAAAAAGACAAACCACCCAATTGAAAACTGGGCAAAGGACTTGAGTAGACATTTCTCTAAAGAAGACACACAAATGGCCAAGAAGCACATGAAAAGATGTTCAACACCTTTAGTCGTTAAGGTAGTACAAATCAAAACCACAGTGAGATTCTACTTCATACCTACTATTACGACTATAATTTTTCAAATGGAAAATAAAAGGTGTTGCTGAGGATATGGAGAAATGGAAGCCCTTGTACATTGCTGGTAAGAATGTAATATGTTACAGGCAATGTGGAAAATAATTGGTGACCGATCAAAAAGTTAAACAGAATTACCATGTGATCTAGCAATTCTACTTGTACATATATAACAAAAAAAAAGAACACTTACACCCACAAAATATGGCATACAAATATTTATTCATAATAGCTAAAAGTTGGAAACCAAATGTCCATCAACAGATGAGTGGATAAACAAATTGCATTATATACACACAATGGAATACTATTCAGGCGTAAAAAGGAATAAAGTACTTATACTTGCTGTAACTTGGATAAACTTCAAAAACATTTTGTTAAGTGCAAAAAGCCAGATACAAAAGGTCATATTAGATAAATCCTTTCATCTGAAATATCCAGAATAAACAAATCCATAAAGGCAGAAAACAGATTAGTGATTGTCAAGGGATGAGAGAAAGAGGGTACGAGGAGTGATTACTTAATGGGCATAAAGTGTTCTTCTGGGGTGATGAAAAAGCGTTGAAACTTGAGAGAGTTGGTTGCACAATATTGGGAATGCACTAAATGTGACAGAATTGTATATTTCAAAATGATGAATTATAAGTTCTGTGAATTTTACCCCCATTAAAAATAGAAAATGAATGATTTTCTTAGGTTTAGAAAATTGTTAGCATTACATCTACTCATTGAATGTTGCCAGAAAAAACATCACAAAATTGGATTCACTGGTTTCATTTTAAATTAATAAATACAAACCTCAGGTCGGTACTCCACAATACCCTGAAATAAAAATACCACTACATTTTTCTCCTAGTAAACTGACTTTTCTCTTCTGTGAGGTAGCTATTTATTGCCCTCAACTTTCTCCTCAAATATCATTTCATACTTCCCCTCTCTTCAAAAATTCTACCCACCCAAAATAGAAGCTGCCAGATAGCCACTCCCTCACCTTCCCACCAGTTAATCTATAAACCTTACTGTAGCAGATACTGATCATCTATTTCCCATGAGTTTTTTTCCCCTTTTATCTCTTGCTAACCAAAACCCAACTTGGATTAGCTAGCATCCATGTGTTCAGGAGAGCTTGGCCTTGTCCAGCCCTGAGACATGAATCATGATTGAACTAAATCAGTCATGTTTGTTTCATTTCCAGTATAAGAGATCATTTCTGACATGGGCATGCAATATATAGAGGCCCCCGGAGCTTGAGGAGGATTTTTACCAGATTTTTAAAAAGATGCACAGGAAGAAGCACATCTCTTTTTATTAGGATGTAGTTTTGGCTGCTTATTGCTTGGAATTACTGCTGATAACTTGCAAGTATGACACAACCAACAAATAGAGAGGGTAGAGCAAAGGATCTTGGTGACTTTTTTTTTTTTTTTTTTTTTTTTTTGGTGACAGAGTCTCACTCTGTCATCCAGGCTAAAATGCAGTGGTGTGATCTTGGCTCACCTCAACATCCGCACCCCCCCAACACAGGTTCAAGTGATTCTCCTGCTCCAGCCTCCAGAGTAGCTGGGATTACAGTGTGCATCACCACGCCTGGCTAACATTGTATTTTTAGTAGAGATGGGATTTCACCATGTAGGTCAGGCTGGTCTTGAACTCCTGATCTCAAGTGATCTACCCGCCTTGGCCTCCTGAAGTGCTGGGATTACAGGTGTAAGCCACTGCACCTGGCCCTTGGTGACATTCTTGAACCACTGAATTAACCAGCTGTGAAACTGGCCCACCTATAGACATATTGTTATATAAGATGATAGCTGGCATTATTAAAACAGCCAGGTAGGAAGGGGTGCCTGGCAAAACTTCAACTGGCCTGCGCAGTGGAAGGAATGCGCAGTGGAAGGAATGCGCAGTGGAAGGAATGCACAGTGGGGCCGAGCCACACAGTTCACACCATTTGCAGCAGGCAGGAGCTTGCCCCTCCTCTTCCTGTGTGGAACCTGGGATTCAAACGCAAGGCGGGAAGCACACCAATGGGAACTCTGGCCTCGCGGAGAGTCCCTGCTTCCCATTTTTTTCCTTTTCAATCAATAAAACCCTGCTGTATTCACCCTTCAAACCTGTGAGCCTAAACCTTCCTGGCCATGGGACAAGGACCCTATCTTTAGCTGAACTAAGGGAAAGTCCTGCAACATTATTACATTACTTTAATTGGGATTCTGTTATTTGAAGAGGAAAGCATTCTTACTGAACAAATAGAGATGATATTCTTCTGCTTATCAAAGGCCAGCCACTGCACTTGGCTTTGACTCCTATCATGCCTACCTGTCACAAAGCCTTTGCTCCTGTAATTTCTGTACCCTACCCCCCAATCCACTTCTGCATTTTCTAGTTTACTCTTTCTGAAAGATTCCAATCAGCATATAAACATGACATAGACATTTCCATGAATGAAAGGTGTCCACTGAACTCTCCATTGCCTCCCTCTCCATTATCATCCCATACTTTTGCTTCTTTTCCAAAACTTCGTAAAACAATCATCTCATACTGTTGTCATTTTTTGTAATTGAACTCTTTTAAAAAGGCACATAAAAATTATTGGCTTATATAAGTAAGGAGTCAGAAATAGGTATTGTTTCACATAAACTAGATTCCACAAACTCAAACAAGGTCACAGTATTCTGTCTCTTCCTACCTCCAAATCTTAGTGCTGCTCCTATGTGTTTGCCTTGTTATTTCCCAGTGCAGACAAGCTATCTTCACACAGTAGGAAAAATGGCACCTATAGACTTCCAGTTTCATGGCCTTAGTAGTAAGGCACTTCATCTACCAGTAGAAATTGAAAAAAGACTCTATTAGATCATATAGCCTCTCCTGAATCAATTTTTATGGTCAAGAAAATAAGCTAATATAATTGAAAGGACCTAGATCTTGTGTTCAAAATCATTCCCTCTAGCCAGGAATACTGTGATTTCCAGCCATAGAATTATTAAAAGATCGGAGTGAGAAAGGAGCCATTCTCCAAATAAAGCAGACATAAAAACGGAAGCCAATTACAGTCCACCCTTGCCCCGTGGGTGTTCAGCACAATTAAACCCTTATACCTATACATAATATGCATTTCCTAAAATGTTCCTGCATAATATAATGCATCTATTCTATGTTAATCCTATAATGCATTTACTCCCTCTCAAAAGGAAACAAGCCAAAATTATATCAAGTTACTGCCTTTAGCTCTACATTCAGATCTCCAAACTATGTGCATTCCCTCCTGAATCAGATCCAGATGAGAATTGTCATGATATAGCATCTAAAATTAAATAAATAATGTACCATCCCTAATATGCCCAATATACAGAAAAACAGGACAATCAGGAGCAAGCGGAAATCACTTACAGTTGTCACCAGCCATCACAAATTCTATTTGCACATTCTATTAGTCAGAGATAGAAAGGTCTCACTGTCCTGGCAGTGCAGTGAGTGGAGGTAGCTGAACAATTTGACTGTTTCTGACCTCTGAGAGCTTTCTTTGTCCTTTACTTCCATGGCCATAGCCAAGAAAAGAGCTACCGAGAATTCCTTTGGGGGGAATTGTACTAAATTCCAGTTTCAGGTATGTCACCAATTTATTTATTTGTCAAGGTCACTGCAGTTATATTATAGAAACTCAGTGCAAATATGTTTAGGTTAAAAAGATAACTGAGCTAGGTTTGGTGGCTTGCACCTGTAATGTCAGCTACCTGGGAGGCTGAGGTGGGAGGGTCATTTAAGCTCAGGCATTCAAGGCTACACTGAGCTATGATCATGCCACTGCACTCTAGCCTGGGCAAAAGAGTGGGGTCCAGTCTCTAAACAAAATAAAAAATAAATTGGTTCATTTAACTGGGAAGTAGAGGCATCCCTAGAACCTAAATCTCAAATTAGAGTTTTAGAAATCTCTCACTCTACCATTGGCTCTTTGCCCATTCTCTCTCAATCTCTCTCTCTTCCTCCCTCCCTCTCTCCATTTCTATCTCTATCTCTATATCTTTCTCTCACTATGGAAAAAATTTTCCAGTAACTGGGAAGAGGGCTGCCAGCAACCTAAATTACATTCCTCTCCCAACCCCTCTTCCAATCTGGCTTCTGCCCTCCACTACGTTATTGAAATGGATCTTGTCAAGGTTTCCTCTGATCCTCATTTTACCAAATGCCATATACAATTTTCTGGGCACCTTATTCAACCTCACAATAAAATATTACACATTTGAGCACCTCATGCCCCTTGAAACACTCTCCTCTTTCTGTTTCTAGGACAGAATTCTCTGGATTTCTTTCAGATTCTCAGTTTCATTGGCCGGATTTTCCTCCTCTTCAAATCTACATATTGAGATCTGAGGATTTGTTCCTGGGCACTCCTCTCTGCTTTATCTATACTCTTTCTCTAAGTAATCTCATTAGGTACCACAGTTTAAATGCCAATCACATATTTATGACTCCCAATTTTCAAATGTACAACCACTCAGCTTCAGACACACACACACACACACACACACACACACACAAAATCCAACAACCTATTTGATATTGTCATTTGAATGTATACTAGGCAAATCAGAATTAATGTGTTCAAAATGAACTCCTCACAATGTTCCTTCCCCAGACTTCCTTCTTTCAATACATGGCACCATCCATTCATATGTTTAAGCCACAAAGATAAAAGACTTCTCTTTTTCTCACCATTCACCCAATCCATCACTTGGTGCAATTATTAAAACCACTCCTTTAAGTAATGTGAATTTCCTATTTATCTCTTCTTATTGTCTGTTCTCCAAAATTTTCTCCTCCACAACCCACACATTTACATACAGCAATTAATATTGCAGAATAGTTCTCCACTGTCACTCAAAAACCACTGAAAAACAAATTAAGCTTTGCCAGACCTTGTAGAGCTCATGCTACAGAGAAAGGAGGGACTTAATTTAAAAACAAAGCGTTCTCTTGTGCTAAATGCTTTGCAAGCTGAACTGGATTAGTAACACAAATTAGGAAATTTCCTGGCAGTAAGTAACAGAGGCAAGCACTTTAAAAATTACCTATCCTACCTGTGGATTGGGCAGGAAGCCCTATATCTGAGTGTAGATTTAGCTCACAGAATGGGTTTAGTCTCATTTCAATTTTAGGAGTTAAACAAACAACAAAATCTTCATCTTAACCCCATGCTAGACAGAAGAGACTTTTATGTTTATTAATACGTTTTGCCTTTAGTAGCTTTTGTAGTCATTTCTAGGTTTACGCACATAAAAGAGACCTCCAAGGGTCTACTTAGAAGCATAATTATCTCCTGTGTTTGTCTGCTATGGCTGCCATAAAAGAGTACCACAAACTGGGTGGCTTAAACAACAAAAATTTATTATCTCACAGTTCCAGAGGCTGCAATTCTGAGATCAAAGTGTCAGCAGGGATGGCTCCTTCTGAGGGCTGTGAGGGAGAATCTATTCCAGCCCCTCTCCTAGCTTCTAATGGTTTGCTGGCAATCTCTGGCATTCATTTGCTTGCAGAAGCATCACTTTGGTCTCTGCTTTCAGGTTCACATGGCTTTCTCCCTATATGAGTGTGCCCAAATTTTCATTTTTCATAAGGACACCAATCAGATTAGATTAGGGCCCATCCTACTCCAGTATGCCCTTATTTTTTTTTTTTTTTTTGAGATGGAGTCTCTCTCTGTCACCCAGGCTGGAGTGCAGTGGTGGGATCTTGGCTCATTGCAACCTCTGCCTCCTGAATTCAAGCGATTCTCCTGCCTCAGCCTCCCAAGTAGCTGGGATTACAGGCATGTGCCACCACGCATGGCTAATTTTTGTATTTTTAGTAGAGACGGGGTTTCACCATGTTGGCCAGGCTGGTCTGAAACTCCTCAACTTGTGATCCGCCCACCTCGGCCTCCCAAAGTGCTGGGATTACAGGAGTGAGCCACCGCGCCCTGCCAACCTTATCTTTACTACTTACATGTGCAATGACCCTTTTAAAAGATAAAGTCATGTTCTAGGGTACTGGGAGTTAGAACTTCAACAAATTAATTGGGGGGTTGACATAAAATTTAAACCATAACACCCTCACATTATTTTGGGGAAAATGATCCTTAATAAAGGATCATTTAGTAAGCCTTAACAAAGGATCATTTAAACTCCAAGTGAAAATAGAAATATTTACCAACAGGTCAATCAATAATAGAAATATAAAGTTAGGGATGCAGGCAAAGAGATTCCTAAGTTTCCTTTAAGCTTCAAAAAAGTTCTCTAGGCCTTAAGAATAGATAAGAATACCAGAGAGAAATGAAAAGACATGGGAAAGGTGAGGCAATCAATCATTGACTTGGATATAAAGGGCAATCATTAAATGTAAAGGTCAAAAAGCAATAATATTGGGTTCTAAGAAATTAAAGTCAACATGAGATTGGACATAAAGTAATTACGCAGAAATAGAGCTACTGCAAAGCAGACAGCTCTCAATCCACAAATCCAAGTGTACAAAAAATAGCACATTTTTTACTTTCTATAAATCTTATTTATTTCAACGTTAAGTCCTCACCTCTAGTTACACAACCATTCTTGAAGATCTTCTCTCCCCAGGGTAGTTTACCCATCTGGGAACCCTATATATCTTCAGGGCACTGGCAATACCTTTCTCGTCCCACCAGAAACCCTTGTGTGGAATCCTAGATCCTACAGGGTAGCTGACATTTCACAGGGGCCTGGGACACATTCCTAGGATACAACACTCCCTCTAACTGGCACATTCTCAGAGCATTTTCATGGAACAGGGTACAGGCTTCCCATGCTGGTGTGACTCAGTGAGCTGACTCTCTACTTTCCAGTATGGGGAAAAGGCACTCTGCTATCTTTGAGTCTGTCTCAGGAGTCTCCCTTTCTCTCAAGGCCTTATTAGTCTCTTTGATGGATTTAGGCTTCTGGAAACAAAAATTAGGCAACTTCAGGGAAAGTCCCTGAGGTTAGCAAATAGAGTCCCCTACTCTGAATGAGGAAGGCAACTGTTCCCAGATGAATTTTAAAGCAGGAAGTGATTGTTCCCACCAGAATGGAATCCCAATTCAACTTACTGCTTCTTTAGAGAGTGTGTGGGTTCCAAAGAAAACACAGAATACTCAAGATGAGAACAAAGGAATAGAGATGGGAAGTGGGGGTGGACAAGGACACCACACACTCAAAGTGGCAGGATGATGCAGCAGTCCATTGTGTTACTAAGGGAAACAACCTGAGACAACATATTCGAGGTAGTTCGGGTAAGTGAAACTTTAGAGTTCGTAGTTTTTTTTTTTTTTTTTTTTTTTTACACAGGACATAAGCACATACACAGATAATAATGGACTTTGAAGTAGAAGTAGACATCTTGGATGGGGTAGGACAAGAATAGAATAGAATCCACAGAAGTCCCATGGCCTGAAATTAAAATCTAGAAAAGGTTAGAACTGCTCCCTTATTTAATATTAGGTAACAGGTTTTTGTTTTGTTTTGTTTACCAGTTCCTTAGAGAGGAAATTGAATTTGAATTTGATTGATTGATTTCATAACCCATTATATATCCTCTCTAGAATTTTTTTTTCTATATTTGCCTGCACATTATACTCTGTGTAATCAGTCATTCTCAACAAATGCCTCTCTGCTGCTCACCATGTTAAAGAACACTCCCTGGAGGTATTTTTCCTTGATTGAGCAGATCAGACTCAGACCACTGACACCAAGACTGCTCTCCATCTTAGGCAAAACCAGAGAGAAGCCCTTACCCTTTCCTCCCTTAAACAATTCTGAAAAAGGCATTTATCTGCCTGGGTGTGCTATAAATTTAAAATCATCCCGTCAGAATCAGAAATGCAGTGTCAACATAGGGCATAAGTGAGTGGGATGGGTTAACATAGGGCATATTGTGAAAATAGGCTTAAGAAGCTGACAACAGGCAGTGGAGGAAGAATTTCAGTGAGCAGGGAAAAACAAAACAGGCTCAGGGAGCTTAGACGCACAAATACTGGGGATCAGGAAGAAAACGAAGAGTCTCCATAATATGGACAATTCCTTTTTCATTCACGGTCTTGTGGAAATATGAATAGGGAACATGTTCATTTCATTGATATCCTCCTACTAATTGAAGGACCTTTTCTGTTCAGTGATAGAGAGACCAACAGTTACAGTTACCAGCCACTGATGAAGCTCCCCTCTTTGGAGGTCTGTTTAGCATTTATTATTTTGTTTATTAATAAAATTATGTCAATTTAATATCTATTTTATGTAATGGTGGTTTCCAACGTGATTCATATTCCCAAACAGGCTGCACTCCTTGAATTACACTCTACAGAGTCATAAATCAGCAGTTTGTAAACTTTTGATACTCAGGACGTTTTTACACCTCTAAAAATTACTGGGGACTTTAAAAAGCTTTTGTTTATATGGGCTATATCTGCTGATATTTATTGTATCAGAAAGCAAAACTTAGAAATTTAAAAGTGCTTTTATTAATTTGTTTAAAAATAAACTCAGTATATGCTAACACAAAAATATATTTTAATTAAAAATAACTCTTTCAAAACTAAACAAAAAGGAAACAGTAAAAAAGTGGTATTGTTTTACATTTTGCATATTTCCTTAATGTGTGGTTTAATAAAGGACATTGGGACTTTCATGTCTGCTTCTGCATACATTCTGTCATGTAGAATCTGGAAAACTGTCCTCTACTCATAAAAGAATGATAGTAGAAAAGATTAAAAACCTATTAGTATTATTATCCAAATAATTTTAATTATTATCCAAATCTTTTAACTTTAAAGATCATTTAAGAGTGTTTGCAACCTCCAAGGGACCTCCTGGACAAAATTTTGAAGACCTCTGTACTAGACCACTGCATGTCACTATACACTCATTCAATAACCTCAAGAGATTTGCATTGGTATAACTCCAGACTTCAACATTAAACACTTTCTCAGGCTAATAAATGAGATCTTCATATACAAAACACATAGTCTTCCAAAATTTTCTCCCTGAAACTCCAGGGACTGAAAAATAGAAGAAAACCTATTTCCAGGAAATGGCTTAAAACAAGCTGTCCAACCTGCAGCCCGTGGGCCACATGTGGCCCAGGATGGCATTGAATATGGCCCAATACACATTGGTAAACTTTCTTAAAACAGTATGAGGTCTTTTGTGAATTTTTTTTTTAGCTCATCAGCTATCCTTAGTGTTAGTGTATTTTATGTGTGCCCCAAGACAATTCTTCTTCTTCCAATGTGGCCAAGAGAAGCCAAAAGATTAGACACCCCTGAGTTAAAGGATCTGACATAATATCCAAGGATTGCAAGATTCAGAAGATCTAATAAAGGAAATTAAAATCACCCAAAACTTGGATGAAGAATCTATAGCATAAGTGGTAAATTGAGCCTGCATGGAGTTGTCCATAAGAAATGAATCATTTTTAACATCTAATGATTCTAACATAAGATAGTTGGGTAACCACAGGTTACATAGTCACCTGAAACTTGGGATCAGTCTTGAATCCTACTTTCCCTTCAACTTCTACATTTAATTAATCACCAAATCCAACTCATAAATATATCTTGTCTCTGTCTTCTCTCCACCAATAATTTAGGCCTTTATCATTTCCAAACTGGATTTTTATAAGAGCCTACACATTGATATGCCTGGCTTTGGTCTCTCAAATCTGTCCTTCTCAGTCCCTCATTGTTTTCTCTCTTGAGCACAGATCTGAATGTGCCTCCTTCAATGGCCCTCCTTGCGTAGGGGTCAACTCCAAGTGTATAATGGAAAAAACATGAGGTTTGACAGAAAACGGACAAGTAATGAATTCTAATTTGACTTAGGACCTCAGAGGAGTTACTGTCTGAGCTTCTTCCATGTGTTATATGGTGTAGTGGGAGACACAGACAAGCAATTATTATCAGTGGGAGGTGGGAGAGAGATTATGAAAGCACCTAAGGACATCTAACCCAAACTTGAAAGAAGAAATGCATTTTGGAGGGAATGGCATCTAACTGAGGATCTGAAAAGAAGTCTCTTGGGGTTCTTTGGATAATGAGGAAGGCGATAAGAGGAAGTGGAGAAAGTTAGCAGAGACATTCTAGGCAGAAGCAGAGGGAAAGGGGTGTATTAATGATAATTTGACTCTAAGAAATGAGGCCTTTGCTTTTTCTAGATTAGAAAGGTGAGAGAGGATATGATACCTTTAAAGAACTGAAAGTAGTGTTTAATAGTGGTATACAGGGAGTGGTGTAAGGTAAAGCTGGAGAAACAAGCAGGTGGTCGGATCATAAATGGCATTGTAAGATCTGTTAGAGGATAGATTTGACCCTGACAGTGAAATCAGGCTAATTTAAGATTTAAAGTTGAGAAATATGAGATCTTTGTTATAGAACCTTCATTCTGGTGTAGTGTTGAGGAGTCATTAAACAAGGGCCATAATGAAGGTAAAGTCAGGAGAGGCACTGCAGAAGGTGGCCTGGACAAAAATGATGATAGTGGAGATAGAGAAAAAAAGATGGATTCAAGAGTGATTTAGGAGTCATCACCTGTAGTACTCAGCAATTGACTGCATATGAGGCATGAGGAAAAGGAAAGAATCAAAGCAGCACAGGGTGGCTGGTGGCACTGATCACTGGCCTAGGGAATGTGGAAGAAGGAACAGGTTTGGGGCAAGAAGCAGGTAAGTTGAATTTTGGAGACGGAGATGGAGAGTTTGAGTTGTCTGTGAGAACCTTGGTGGAGCTGTTCAGTATACATAATTAGGTCTGAAGTCAGGGAAGACCTGGACTAATAGTGAGGACTTCAGGCTTTTCAGCAGATTGTGTACCCTAAAGTCAGATCACCAAGGAGAGTCTATAGAAGGAGCAGACAAGAGGGCTGCAAGCCCACAAAAGAGCTTTCATCATTTGCAAAATGGCATATACAATTTTCCAGGACTGTTTGGAGAAATACATAGCTAAAATTCACAGGAGTACCAAATAGAATGCCTAGCTCATAGTATAAACTCAATAAATATTTATTAAATGAATAATTGAACAAAAGCATATACCTAACTTACTAATTTATTTGTAGACAATAAGCAAAGGGAAAGTTCATTTACCATCTCAAAGAAAATCTCATAAACAAAATACAGGTTAAGCCCATACACAAAGACACCTCCTCCTAACAGCAGAGCCATGACTCTTAAGGCATGAGGATTTTTGCTTTTTCCAAGACAAGAAAGTCACATTTATTAGCATCGGTCAGCTATTTAAAACTGACCTCTGTTTGATCTTGACATTTACAAGCAAGAGGAAGTCTTTAGTTACGTAACAGGCCAACAATCCACACATCCCGCCTGCAACAACAATATACTACAGAAGCCGATTTGTCATTGTGTTTGACTCTGTTCAAAACAACACCATCTCTTCACCAGCTTCTATTTTTTTCCTTGCATTCTCTGAGGCTACCAATTTATGCCAACAACCCAGTAACAAGATGAAGATGAACATCTGCTTAAATGAGAAGTTGTTGGATTTTGTTTTGCTTTTTAATAAGGAGGGAAGTTGTCTGCTGTAAAATCAATCAGAACTCTGGCTAGCCAAATTGTTTAATGAAGTTCCTGATAACTAGGTTTCATGTTGATAAGGAACTCATTTCGGGTCAAACAGACTGCTTGTGATTTTATGGCATTAAAGTACACTTCAAAATAGTTCTGAAAACAAAAACTCATTCACAAAACTCATGATTTCAGATTGGCATGTGAAGCATAATTTCTGAGCATTTGCAGAAATGAATACTCCTACCAAGGGCACATTGTTTATTTCAAATAAACTTGACATCAAAAGATCCACTGTTGCATATAAACAATGAAAAAAATAACAGAGCATTTTTTGGACAATCTCAGTATGCATCAGATTACTTTTAGCCACTCAATACACAAATTCAGTATCAAAAATTTGCTCGTATCTTTGTTCCTTCTATTCCTAAACATAAAGAAAAGATAGACTGGACACTAAGATGTACTAAGAGAAAATAATGGGAGCTTTGTTAGGGCCTTAGGCATAAAATGATTCATAATTTCTTGCTGATTAGAGTTAAACGTAACTTATCAGATTTTTTTTGTGGCGTGTTGTTTCTAGTCCAAGCTTTATAACAATACACAAAAATATACCTGAAGAATTTAGGGTAAATATTAGCAAAATAGTTGAAACTCTCAAGAGAAAGTAAACTGTTAAAATCCTTCCGTTTCTTTGAAAATGCCATCTTGAAGAGAAAACCTGAGCCCCAAGAACCTTGATCTAACCTAGAGCAATAATTTGGCCTTAGGTTTTATTGTTTAATATCAAAAACAACAGGAATAACACACACACTCCAACACACACACACATGCACATACACATGCACATAGAGCTACAGTCACCAGCTTCTCAAGGACAAGGGCCCACAAGGTTATTCTCAGGAACCAGACTTCCCAGTGGATTTAAGTTTAAGCATAGTCCCACAGGTACCCTTTAGTGTGGCCCAGCAAAGTATTTAACACCATCTGAAGCTCTATGTATTTTCAATGTTTATTTGTTTGCTGTCTGTGTCCTCCAGTAGAATGTCAGCTCCATGAGTCAGGGATCTTATCAATCTTGTTTACTGCTGTGTTCCCACTTCTAGATATAGTACCTGGCATATAGTGAATCCTCAATAAACAATTATTAAATGAACAAATGAGTGCTGGCCAACAAAAACAAACAAACAGAAAAAACAACAAAGAAACTAAACTTGGCTTGATCTTGACTTTGAACAGCGTGCAAAGCCACAAATGCCCCAAATTAGGTTCTTGCAATAAGCCAGAATGGGCCTGAAGGGGAGCAGGATGTTGGGGAACCAGTCAGAATAGATACAAGTCTTTTTCAGAATGGAATGTTTCTTTTGCGTTTTTGCCTCCTCTTGAATTTCCTTTAACTTTCTTGTTCATTCTGACAACATACACATAATATTTTCTTTCTTCAAATATAGATTACAGGTAATTTATCCCCACCTCTTACATTCCAGGAGTCTCATCATACGACTCCAACAAGGAGGGGTATCTTAGAGTTCAGCTCTTGCCATCTTCTGCTAACTTGAGACTTGGTTTTCTGTCTTGCTGAGATTATCTCTGCAAACTATAACACGGGGCTCTTGGAGCAATATTATTTCGTCATTCTTTCTCAATCTTTCCTTTTTTTTTTTTCTTTTTTGAGACAGAGTCTCGCTCTGTCACCCAGGCTGGAGTGCAGTGGCGCGATCTCAGCCTGCCACCATGCCCGGCAAATTTTTTGTATTTTTTAGCAGAGATGGGGTTGCACCGTGTTAGCCATGCAGCTGGAGAATGCAGGACAAGGGTGAAAAAGAACCTCGGCCTGAAGGTCTGGGTTAGCATCTGGTACTGAAGCAAAATGGGAACTTGTTATAAATGCAAAGTTTTGAAACTTACCTCATCTCGCTTCAGTACCAGATGCTAACCCACACCTCTCATCAAAAAGGGCAACTTTGCAAGAGTTTCCGTGGGAAATCATTAGGCATCTTCCTTACAGTACTGATTTGGCCGCTTCTGCCTTATTTTTGTTTCCTAGTCTTAAAAAACCTTTAAAGGGCACTTATTTTTCTTTAGTTAATGATGTAAAAAAACACTGTATTGAAATGGTTAAATCCCCAGGACCCTCAGTTCTTCAAGGTGGACTAAAGGGCTGGTATCATCACTTCAAAAGTGTCTTGAACTTGATGAAGCTTATGTTGAAAAATAAAATTTATATTTTTTATTCTTATTGTTTAATTCCATTTTTCCATGAACTTTACAAAGTTTTCTCATATGTAACTATATTTTGCTAGGTATGGTACCCAGAAAACATATGAAATGAATTCTTACTACATAGTTCTTACTGGATTCACCTCCTGACACCCTCCCTGCCCCAGCTTGCCAAGGAAAACAGCTCCCAGTCTGTACAAAATCAGATAATGGGCAGAAACAGACAGAAGCTCCAAGAGATGAAGCAGAAAGGAAAGACAAGGTTAAAGAACTAAAATCCCTTTACCAGATGAACAGATGAGAAAGAGTAGAAGAGAAAACTGGATAGTAGAAAAGCCAGCCAAGTTAGGACAAGAGAGCTTGGGTAGCAGGGCAGTGTGTGTGTGTGTGAGAAAGAAAGACTTTTGCGGTAGGTTGGGACTCGTTAATTTATGTGGCTGAAGGCGTAAAGAGAACTACACAGTTCTGCTATGACCACTGGTAGGAGTGAAAATAAACAGATATTTTTGAGAACCTACTGTCTTAGTTCATTTGGGCTGCTATAACAAAATACCATGAACTGGCTAGCATATAAACAATGGGAATTTCTTTCTTTCTTCAAATTCTAGAGGCTGAGCAGTCCAAGATCAAGGCACCAACAGATCTGGTGTCTTATGAGGGTCTGCTTCCTGGTTCACAGATGGCAGCTTCTTGCTCTGTCCTCACATGGTGGAAGGGGTGAGGGAGCTCCCTTGAGCCTCTTTTATAAGGACACTAGTCCCATTCCTGAGGCAGTGCCCTCAAGAACTTATCATCCACCAAAGATCCCACCACCACATACTATCATATTGAGGATTAGGTTTCAATATATGATTTTTTTCTTTTTGGCGAGGGGACAGAAACACTCAGCCATAATACCCACAAAGGGACAGAGGGACAGATACTTATCCCATTTAATAACAGCCTCACAATAGCCCTATGTAACTAGCATGCTTACACCCTCCTAGATAAGACAACTGTAGCTGGGGAGACAAGGTGAATTGCCCAAGGCCATAAAGCTAGCAAATAGTGGAGCAGGAACAAAGCCTGGGCTCTCCGTGATCTGATACCTGGAGCTGGGAACCAGAAGCCATTGATAAATGGGAGAGACTCTGGGCTAACTCTGCTGCCAAAGGGAATGTTACCTCATAAGCTCTACGTTGGCATGCATCTGGATCCAGACTTCATTGCAAAAGTATGGGTTTTCTTGACACTATCTTTTGTTTCAGCCAAAAGCTGTATGGTCTATTTGCTTGTGTATGGTCATAAACAGCAGTCCACCAGAGTCCCTTTCCTTGTCGTCTTATATTCACTGGTGATAGAAGCCAGCACACATGAAAAGACTTTTTTTTTATGGGCTTCTCTAGAAACGCTTTTACTTTTCATCTTTCTTTCACATTCCTAACAGCTTTTCTCCCTTTCTTATTTCACCCTTTTTCTTTATCTATTACCCAACATCCAGGCATTTAGTTTTCCTCCCACCTGATCTTAACCTATGGGAAATATAATAAAGTATTTTCTTAAGCAAAACTTGGTAATATGTTGAGTGGTTGATCATTATAACCCAGGTTAGAAGTTGGAGCCGAATGACACTTTCTCACTCTACTTTGGCTGAATTGGTGCAGTTATTTCTCAAAGCCCTGACTAACCCAGATTATAAGTCTTAATTGCAAGTTATCCTGATCTCATATTTCTTTTATTTTGACGTTAACGACTTGGCTGCAGAGAAATAAAGAATAATTGTAAGCTAAAGTGAAGCCCAACAAAGAATTCTGTTGACTGTGTGACCTCATCAGAGGAAGCGGCCACAACCTTCTTATTTGTTGGCTATTTCTGATTTTTTTCTTTGTTAACAGTGGACCTTGCTGAAGGAGACCTTAGAAATGCCCAGTTTGCATAAATTGAGGACCAGGACCAACAGATGATTAATGCAGGTAACAACTCTAGGCACCTATACTTTCTATTCTGAGTTAATTCTATGTTCTCTGAGGCAAAGCTAAGAGACAAGGTCTTGAATAACATGAGACTAACCCTTTTCTCAAAGGCAGGATCCATTGTTTGATAATACTGCAAGCTTCCACTGCTTTGTTTCAGCACAAATCTTGGTTCTTGTCATTTCTTCCACACTCCCCACCTCATTCTACTTCACCGGGCCAGCCCATATTTTGGGTTACCAGTAAAGGCAAGCTAGCATTCCCAACATCCTTGTGACAAATCCTAAATTAATGACATTTAGAAAAAGGCTTAACGTGTATAGCAGGCAAAAATATTCCTTCAAACACACACAGATTGAGAGAGAGAGAGAGAGAGTGTGTGTGTGTGTAATCCTTGTCTTTAACACTAAACACAGTCTTACTGCAATCCCTTAGTGGCATGGCCTGGTAAGGAAGGCAGTGGCACCCAGTGGACAAATGTTTGATTGTTTGAGACAGGTGTTCTATTCTGAAATATTCTCAAGAACATTCTTACGAGATATCAGTTTCTCCCCTTTCCCTATCCTCTCATCCATATGTTTTTAATGTCGACTTAAATTTTAAAATAGGGCACAGAGGACTGTTCTTAAAGTTTTTATCTCTTCAAGGAAAAGACTAGACTCAAACACTGGAGAAAGCAAAAATCTCAGGATTAAATCCTCTGACAACAGTGTTGATTGACCCCTCTCAACAGTAACAATGAAGACAGCCAGATGTCATAAAATGCTCAAGTTAATTAAACATGTAATATTGAAATGCCTGCAATGTGCTTTTACACATCATACTCTCCCTTTTCTCAAACTATGGCCAACTTCCAATTAAACTCACTTGGTTATGCAAATTTGGCAACTTCAAGAACTATCCTTTAGTACAATTAACACGTACAGATCCTGCAACTTAATGCTATTGTGCAGTTTATCTTGGAATCATATAAACATCTATTTTCATTCTCCATGTCTTCCAATTTTTCTATTGTCTGTGAGCTACTTGGGTAGAGAAGCTCTGGCTTATATGTCTTTCCCACAAAATACCTAACCAGCACCTTACTTATGGTAGGTACAAAAAAGTTAAGTGAAATCCAGTTTCCATTTTATATATTTAATCTGCTATATTACTGAAAAAACAAATACATCTAATTGTTTGGTATTATACAAAGAGATCATCCAGCTAAGAATCTTAAGTATTAGGAGCTATTTGTGAAACCGCCTTTGTAAATTATAACTGAGGAAATTATGACAGTGAAAGAAATAAGACCTAACCGACTCTATCTTGCTTCTAACCCTTAAGCTGTCCTTGTTCATTCCTGGGCACAGGCCGAACTAACTTTGGGAAGGAATTCAGTTCATGGTTTGACTCTGAAACAAAATTGATAACAGCCCTTTCCCGAAAAGACCCCGTTCTTGCCTGGGGTCCAATCTGCCCTTGCAGAACTACCAAATTAGCTACAAGATTAGAAATTACAATTTAGGGGTCATGCAGCCTGTGGCTGAACCTCCCCAAATTGCTCCTGGGGATAACATCACTATTGTAAAGCTTAAGATCAGTGTTTCAGATATTTTGCAGACCCTGCACTCAATGGATCAGCTGACACCACTCAGACGGTAATCTGCCCTAACCAGTTCTGCCATCGCACCCAGGAACAGAAGACATTAAGAAAACCTAACTTCGAGCCCCTATGATTCCATCTCCAACCCGACCAACCAGCACTCCCCACTTCCCGGGCCCCTCCCCGTCAAATTATCTTTAAAAACTCTGATCCCTGAATGCTCAGGGAGACTGATTTGAGTAATAATAAAACCCCAGTCTCCTGCACAGCCGACTCTGCGGCTCTGTGATTTACTCTTTCTCCATTGTAATTCCCCTGTCTTGATAAATCGATTCTGTCTAGGCAGCGGGCAAGGTGAACCCACTGGGTGGTTACATTTGCACTGGATAAAAATATTTCATCAAGAACAAAAGGAATGGGTACTTTTTTTTTTTTCTTTGAGACAGAGTCTGGCTCTGTCGCCCAGGCTGGAGTGCAGTGGCGCGATCTCGGCTCACTGCGAGCTCCGCCTCCCGGGTTCACACCATTCTCCTGCCTCAGCCTCCCAAGTAGCTGGGACTACAGGTGCCTGCCACCACGCCGGGCTAATTTTTTTGTACTTTTAGTAGAAACGGGCTTTCGCCGTGTTAGCCAGGATGGTCTCGATCTCTTGACCTTGTGACCCACCCGCCTCAGCCTCCCAAAGTGCGGGAATGGGTACTTTTATGAGTGAATTGAATCTCACTGATTCAAATGAGAAATCATTAAAAGCCATTTGATTACCCCAAAAAAATCTTATATACCTTCTTAGTGTAACCTAATCCCAACATGGGTGCCCTTTTTTAGTTATCCATTGAAAAATCTTTCCCAATTTGGAGACTCTGAAATTCTTAGGTTTTTTTTTTTTTTTTGCTTTGAAATGGTACCTTATGTTTATCATGTTCTTGGTGATTCTGAATTTTGCCACAGTTCAAGGCTTGTTTTTGTTTATTTTAGAAAAAAAAAAAAAAACAACAGTTGGCAGGCTAGAGCTATGGCTTGAGGCTGAGATGGAAACTTTTCCAAAAGGGCAACACATTTTTATTAATTGACACAAGTCCCCTGTGACCGCTTGCATCAATTGCATTTAGTCAGTAAACAATAAATACATGCCAAAGTAAGGGATGCACCTTTTTTGGTAAGCTGAAAAAGAAATGAAGGGCATTTGTGTGTGTATCACTAAATTATATATTAATTATACTTTTTCTCATAACACAAGCACCTTTCCTCCTTAGTTTCTGCTAAAATTCTGATGCAATTAGGTTTTACTATACAGAGAGACTACCTTTATTAAAAGTATCTTAAAATTCTTTTTTCAATGTATCTAAAATATACTTTTATCTAAATGTATCAATCCAGAAGAAATTAATAAACATTTCTAACATTGCAGGGCCTCCTCCATCCTTTTCCCTTCACTGACTGTCACCAAAAGAGAGCACTTGGGGACCCAGACTCCAAGCAGTTTGTCCCATGGGGCCAAGCCTCTCTGACCAGGAGGAAAGGCAACAATACTTGCACTATTTGCAAAGTATAATCTTATTGGGAAATGTTCCAGCCCTGGTCTGAGCTTTACTTATACCCACAGCCACTGCCTCTGAAATCATGGAACTGCTGTACATGCAAAGCACCTATAAGGTGTCCAGGCTATCTGGGGCAGGCCAGGCTCCACTTATCACCTGCTGCTTTGCTTCTGTAAGTTTCAAAAACCCAAGAGGGATGTCAATATTTGAACAACTCTCTTCCAAGTAAAGTTTCCTAAAAATAAAAGAAAATTACTTCTGCATGGCTCCAATAGGCTTTATTTTATCTTTGAGCTTATCTGTTTATAATGCAAATATGCTTTGCTTATTCAGGAAAACCACTTAGTTAAAAAAGGTTTGCCTAACTCATGGCCTGTGGTGAATGAAAGTCAAATAAAATATAAAGATGAAAAAAGTTTTAAACGCTGAAAAGGTCCATACAGACTAAAGTAAGCACTGTTATGTCTAAAATGAATGGAATGCTGTGTGTGTGTGGGGTGGGGGGGCATAACTGCAATGTGTATGCGTGTGTGTGTATGTGTGTGTGTGTATCAGTAGAGGCAGAGGTTAAAACGTGTGTTTACATTTACACTTGCCATGCCGCACCCTGAGGAACATTTGTTTCCAGTTCCCATGACAGGTGTTACCTGCTCAGATAAAGCTTTAGCCTTTTCTTCTGCTTCTTTCAGGCAAATCTCCAAGGACTCAAGTTGGGCCAAGGTAAACGCCATCTGTCCAGTATCCAGGGACACTTTCTTTAAAAAAAAAAATCAAGTATTACTTTTTGACATGGATAGTTTGAGCGCATCTCAAACAATCTTATGGACTAATGATAGGCTTGATAAACTCACACAAATCCTCCCCTTTTCTTAACATGGAAATAAAACAGCAAAGTGTTTTAACAATAGTTTTATGTAAAATATAGAATGTAAAAAGAGTAAAAAATAAATGATGACAAAGAACAGCTTTAGAAAGTTAGATTAAATAACTGTCATTGGAATTTGATTACTTTGAAACTTTTATTATTACTTCAAAAGGTTAGGATTAAAATTTCACACTCCTGATGGAAGATGTCACCTAGAATGCCTATGTTTTTAACATTCACCTAACAGTAGGAACAGAGTCAACTGAACTCAGAGAAACCCTGTTTCCTCTGATCTTCACCTTCTCAGCATATGTCATTAAAGCAAAGATACCACGTTTTAGAATCAGATCATTCTTCCCCAGAGCCTGGCTAATATGACTTAAATTAGCAGATGTGTAGACTCTGCCTCGCAAAATTTTTCTTTTCCTTTTTTTTTTTCCAGGCAGAGTTTTGCTCTTGTTGCCCAGGCCAAGTGCAAGGGAGCGATCTTGGCTCACTGCAACCTCTACCTCCTGGGTTCAAGCGATTCTCCTGTCTCAGCCTCTGGAGATTACAGGCACGCGCCACCACGCCCGGCTAATTTTTATATTTTTAGTAGAGACGTGGATTCCCCATGTTGGCCAGGCTAGTCTTGAAATCCTGACCTCATGATCTGCCTGCCTCAGCCTCCCAAAGTGCTGGGATTGCGGGTGTGAGCCACTGCGCCTGGACTCAAAATGTTTCTAAAGTTACTTTTTCTCAGCTACAAGCTGAAGAGTATGCAAAATTGGTATGAAAACACCAGGTACAGGCCTTTGTGAGACTACAGCACTTCCTACCTACTCTTTTGCTATTGTGATACTTAATAATTACAAAGAAATATGAAAAGTTGGAAAACCTTGTACATGCTAGGATGATGACCTTCCTACAGCTTGGCTGTGGGTGTGTCCTGTTTTCTTGTGAATACTCCTGCTGCAGCTGCTTCCAATTAACCCCATAAAGAATGAACTGCATTCCTACATACCTTAAAGGTCTAACTTCTGCTTTATTTTTTTCCCTGTGGCTTATGAGACCACTGATTTTACATGTGTGCATTTCCTGATGATACAATAGAGCCATCTGGTGGTAAATGGAACCAGGCATAAAAATATAGCATTCACTCAGTTTCTGTAATTGTTCATACTATACATTGAACCTTGAGTCTCTGCCACTAGCCCCTGATATAAACAGAATTCTATGGGATGAGGGGCAAGAAAACATTGCTATGTCACCAACAGCCTGGCTCCACAGTCAAGTTCTGCCACTACAGGTGCATACTCACCCTCAAAAGTTTGCCATTAGGGGAGGAATAGCTTAAGCTGGAATGGTGATACTAGGAAGTGAACCAATTGTCCTTGGATCCCTGATGGTTCCAGTAATTTCAAAAATGGGTTCAAAAATTCTCAAAAAAAAAAGGCTTTAAACAAAATTCTTGTGTATTTACACTTAGAGATGAATACATGTTGTAAGACATTATATGCAGAAATGGGGAATTGTCACGAGGCCAGACTATTTTTAAAAGATTGTGAATCCCTGATCTAGAATGCTATTTCCAGGGAAATTTTTCTTGTTGAATGTTTGATCTCAAGAGGAAGTTTTTAAAATTTGTATGAGTAGACTCAGCAAGATTGTCTAATCCATATCTCCAGACCTTCTCCAAACACCCAAAATTTCCCCAGCTAAGAAGAACAAACATTTCCATAAGATAAAAGCATTACGAGTCAAAGCCAGATGAAACAGGCATAACCAAGGACTGTTATTAAATAACACAGGACTTTTCATACAGACAAATTTAGGAAATTGTCATGTGTTTTAGGATAGGGAAAGACCTGAGCAAACCGTGGAGAATGCAGTCAGTTTTTTACCCCTTCACTCCAGCTGCAGTGAGCACACCCTGCTCTCTGACCTGCCTTTCAGCTTCTCCCACTCCCTTAAGGGAAAGAGCTTATACAAAAGCAAGCACTTTTTAAATAGGAGGTAACCCCATTAACAGAAAAAAGGCAAACAAAAATCAAGTCAAGAACAATTTCAAAAATAAGTAAACACATAAAGATAGAGGTTTGGGAGGTGGATATGTGATTTCAAAGACTAAAAATGTTAGATGTGCTCAATCATTGTCCCAATTTTGCAAGGTGCAATGGCAGAAGGGCAGAAAGATAGGACTTCCATTATTAATTTTATTTTACTTCCAGGTACGTGTGGACACATGCAATTTGTATTAATAATGAAAATGAATACTCTCAGTGGTTAAAGTAGTTGCAAGTGAATTATACTAGTTAACAGTCTATTACATGACATCAAAATGATGAAAATATAGGCAATATATAGGTGTTTGGGAATTGAACCTGTGTATGGATTTCCAAATGGTAAATTCCAACAATTTAATAATAATTCTCATTGTTAATTTCTCCTTTTTGTCTTAAAATTGTCTACCTAAATATAAAGTTATCTAAATACAGATACCTAATGTAACCAAGATGATCCATCTAAAATGATACTAAATAACACTAAAAATTCAATAAACTATTTGATTACAGTAAAGACACCTGACTATTATTATGCATGGATGTTGAGGTTGATAGTTTACTAACTGAACAAATCTTATATGACATTGTAAGAGTAGACTTCATTTTGGTTGCAAAGGTTTCTCACTGGATAATTTAAAGGAAAATTTGCATATTATTTTCTAATTTTATATTTCTTGATTTCTTAATCTATTTCAGTACCTTCTCATTATCCTCTACCTTGCTGTTAAGCCTTTATTTCTCTGTCCTAAAATGACAGCTGTACAAACTCTTTGACCCTTAAGGACTGGCTCAAGCTTTCTGACTGATCCAACTTCATGTGCGGTATCTAGAAAGGTTCCTGTCTGTGGAAGTCAGACAGGACTTTGCTGAACAGTAAGTAGGAGCCTGATAAATAATTGTTGATTGATTAAAGGCTTGGCAGTCAAGGAAGGTGGCTGTACCAGAACAAGCAGTCCTTCATGCTGAGAGGCTATAAGAGTGACTTCTTTGAGCAATACTTTTTATGCATCTGACCTGGGACATTGACAGGGATCAGAGCCACAGAGAAGCTCTGCTTGCCATGGTCAGGGGCCAGACTGTGCAGATGAGGGCAAGAATGTGGTCACGAGGTTGAGTGATGGTAGGGTTGTTTTAAGAATTGAATGAGGTAAAGCAGGTAAATGCTTTGACAGAAGAAGTGCTCAATAAATGTTAATAATTCCATTATCCCAATCCCTTTAAAGAGAATAATTTGGTATTAAGACTCTCTAGCTTATTTTAAAACCCAAGTAAAAGAAAATACCCATGGGGACACTTTTGTAACAGCAAGTGGCCAAACAGCAGTGGGAAATTCAGTCAAGTTTGTAATTAAGAACAGTTAATGTATTAAATATGTGCATGTGCATTTATTTAAGAGCAAGATTTTTAAATAAAAGTGTGGTTATGGCAAATTTCACCTTTGTGGAAAAGCATTTTGACATAGGTCAGTTTTGGAGAATTCAGTGTCTCTAAAATCTGAGGCTTCTAATATGTCAGGGTTCCAGCAGCAGCCCCTGCTCAGTGGTAACTTCCTGCCAGATAAACACATTTTACAAATATCCTGTTTGATATCTATTCATTACTGCTGTCCATTCCTCTCTCCTTCTGCTTGACAGGCACCTATCACCCTATTCTTCCTTACCCTTCTGCAACCTACTCATTTTCTCATGCAGATTCAAGTCTTTCCCCCGCTGATCATCTTCTCCCCCACCTACCACCCATGCCTCAGCTCCTCACCCTGAGCACATTTATTTTATCTCTCCCCGCTCCCCTTTCATGATCAGAATTCATGTCACAGTGGTAATTTCATCATTCTCATGTTCTTTTGTGTTTAGCGTTTGCAATAGTTTCTTTTTTTTTTTTCCTTTTTTTTTTTTGAGACGGAGTCTCGCTCTGTGGTCCAGGCTGGAGTGCAGTGGCGCAACCTCGGCTCACTGCAAGCTCAGCCTCCTGGGTTCACGCCATTCTTCTGCCTCAGCCTCCCGAGTAGCTGGGACTACAGGCGCCCGCCACCATGCCTGGCTAATTTTTTTGTATTTTTTTTAGCAGAGACGGGATTTCACCGTGTTAAGCCAAGATGGTCTCGATCTCCTGACCTCGTGATCCACCAGGCGTGAGCCACTGCGCCTGGCCCTGCAATAGTTTCTTATACTAAATTGCCCATTTCTACTTAGGCAAACATTTAAAAACTCGATTTTCCTGGTTCTAATCCACTCCAGTGAAAACAGTATTCCTGTGTGTTTGGGTTTGCCTCAATAGTCACCTAAGAAGATATTTAAATTAGAAATGTGCACAAACTACAACTAGTTGTTGAAATGCCCATCTATATGGCTGAGCAGGTGGTGGCCCTGGGAGGATGGTGGCCTGGATGAGCACAGCCTAAGGAGCACTCTGCTTGTAATCTGGAAGGCATGGTCTATATCTGACTTGATTCTAAGTGACCATGTGACTTTGGACCAGCTACTTCATTTGTCTGTGTCTCAACATTTTCATCTTTAAATGAAGAATGTATTGATCAAGACAGGAGGAAATAGATGGCTACTCCAATGCAGAAATCGAGGAGAGTTAAATGAAGGGATGATTTAGAAGGTGTGGGTAAGATTAAAGGAACCAACAAAGGTTGGTGAAGCATTTCCTGGAAGTACGGGTGTCCTTTGCCTTATCTTGACCTGAAGAGGTAGGGGAAGAGCAAAACTGACAAGTCTAGAAAGAAAGCTTGAGGAGAGGAACACAGCCACAGCCAACTATGTCTAGGCAGTCGTGGTGGTTGAAGGGAAGCGGGGAGGGGAAACAAACCAGCGGAGTAAATAGCCTGACCTTCTCTCCTCTCATCCCCTGTTCTCCTGTCTGTGTCTCTCTTGGGCTGAACTCATCAAGCCAGAGGGCAAGAGAACCCAAATAAATGTCCAGCGAGATCAGCGTTCCCTGAAAAGATGAGTTGGGAAGGGTGGAGAGTGGATAGGGAGGAGGAAACAAAGAAACCTCAGCCCAAAGGGGTTTAATTATATTAGTGGTTCCCAAATGCCACCCCATAGATCAGTGTTGGTTTGTGATAACATTTGTGCCAGTCAGCAACAAAAGGACAAGGCAAACTTTTAAAGAGAACATTGTGAATTTTTCATGAAGCCAAATTGATTCCACTTTGAAGACTGTCATTTATTCTGAGATTATAATCATTCTGCTTTCTTTGGTGTTAAGAGGATATTTCTTTAACAAATGATGGTGGTACATGGAAATTACTGTGTTTTAGTGTCTTGAAAAAAATTGAAAAGTTGGCAGCCCTATGAGAACTAACCCTAATTATTTTGGGTGTGAAAATTCTTACTGGTTTATGAAATCTAAGTATAGAGACCTCCTATCTAAATGATCTCTGCTAAATTGTGAATTGAATGTTTTATCAGGTGGCCTTTGCAGAACTAGGGTCCCTGAATTCCCCTGGACCTAGTCCAAGATGCACCTGTATTCTATATCAATTTATCTGCCTTAGCAAGTTTCCGGGATACTATTTTTTTTAGAAATAAACACATTCCTAAAGGTCAACCTTTCACCCAGTGAAAGATTTAACTACCTGTCCATTTCTATAGCATCACTGATAGAATAAAAGAAAAAGATATTGGAAAGAAATTGTTGACTCAGATTTTAATTTATAAAAAGGTTGTTGGCATGGAAGTTAAAGAGAAATGACCATGTGACATTTGATAGCTTCATAAATAACTTTAAATAATGGCTGACCCAAAACTCTTAACATGCCAACTCTTATTCAGCTCAAAGCAATTCAATTCATTTAAGTTCAAAAAATATTTATCGAAGGCTCACTATTTGCCAGGCACTATACTAGGCAACAGGGAAATAAGGAGTAACAAGGCAGACGTGGTTAATACGCTCACCAGGAGTCTCAGTCTAGAATTTCTCTCCAATACAGAAATCTTGGGATTAGGTTTATGTAAAAATGAAAAGAATGTCACAAGTTTGGTGGTTAATTTAACATTTTTATGCTCACTCCTAATATACTGCTTTGTGCTTTAGGGCTTTGTTCCTTCCTCTTTGATGAAGATTCTGGTAGATGTTAGAAGGTGGTAAGAGGCAGTTCTAATCTGTTTTCAAATATTCCAGGTCTATCTCTAGTAACATTGCTTTATAGGCTCTTAGAGACCTTGTGTAAACAGCATCAGAGGAGAAAAAGGACCTTGCAAAAGATGGATATCTTCCATGGTTTAAATTAAAGTTAACAGCAAAATAGGATCTGGGCTACAGGAGTCCTGAATTCGAGTTCATATTACATTACATATGTTACAGAATCTGTTCTGTGACCTAAAATAGCCCTCTATCATTTTGATTTATGAGCAACAGAGACTCCATTGAACACCTGATAACATCTGTGAATTCTCTTATCAAAAAAAAGTATGTGCACAGCTTGCACACACATAGAGTAAGCACACATGCACATAATTTTGTATAAGCTTTCAGGGTGTTTAAGCACCCTTCTCAATACCATTCATGTGGCCCACATTAAGCAATCCTTATTTAGAGGGAATATCACATGCTAGCCACCTTTAATTTTTATTCAAAAATAAATTACAGTCTGGGTGTGCTGGCTCATGACTGCAATCCCAGCATTTTGGGAGGCTAAGATGGACAGATCTCTCGAGCCCAGGAGTTCAAGATCAGCCTGTGCAACATGGTGAGACCTCGTCTCTGCAAAAAAATAAAAATAATTAGCAGGTGGTGGTGGTGTGTGCCTGCAGTCCCAGCTACTTGGGAAGCTGAGGCTGAAGGATTGCTTGATCCTGGGAAGTGGAGGCTCAGTGAGCCGAGATTACGCCACCGCACTCCCGCTTGGATGATAGAGCAAGAACCTGTCTCAACAACAATGATGACAACAACAACAACAACAACAAAATAAAAAAAACCCTATTTGTTTTTAAATAAAATTTTCAGTTAAGTGGGATATAAAATACTGCAAATACGTTTGCCATTTGTAAAGATGGTACTTTTTTTGTGTGACAGGATTATTTATTTTCTCACTCATCATGCATGAGTTTAGATTTTGAGTACTTTGGCATGTTGACCAATTATGTTTTCATTCTCCAACTGAATTTTAGTGTTTTAGGAAATGCACATGCCTGTAGGACTTTCAAGTCAGCTCATGAGTAAAGTGATAGAATTGATGACATTTCATTGCCCAAGTTGATTGTGGCTTTTCAAAGTTAGTTTTGTTGTATAAATTTTGCTATACTGTGTAAAATCAACAGCAAATGTTTTATGATTGACAGTGTTCAGACTGGAGGTAATTTTTTTCTACTAAAGAGTTTGATTCTAAATAGGTAAATTTTTAAAAAATTTAAAAAATTAATTACAATGATAAGAACTTCAATATTCTAGCAATGCTATTTCCAAAACCTAGCAAGGAAATCCTTCGTTGAACTTGAAGTTTCATAGAAACCTTTTTCATGAGAAACCCTTTTATTTCCTCCCAGACTGGCATTTGCACAGACTCCGTTCTTTACCAAGATCTGAAGGAGAAATGTGTTATGCATCCTTTCATATCAGATAAAAGTTTAGGAACAATTTCCATAGTACATTCCAATATGATAAGGCACAGAAGACAGATAGAAAGGCTCACTTTGGCTGTGAATTTCCACTTCTTTTAAGGTCTTGCAGTCAAAATGCTTCTAAGAGGCATGGCAAAAATATTGGAGAAGAAAGCATAGTACAGCTAACTGTAGCTACTCAGTGGGCCTCAGTTTTCCCGTCTGTGAAATGAGAAGACCATTGTACCTCATTCAACTTGACCTCTGCACTGGCCATTTGGCAAGCTGTTTTGACTGCCCAGTGTCTTTCTCTGTTTGGAGAATTTCCCATCCCATAAATCCTATCTTTCAAAGTTAAAAGCCAGGAGCTCCTTCCCAAGCATTCTTCACAGCCAAGGTGTAGTCAGGAGACGTAGACTCCACCAAGTCAGACACATCAGCATGAAACTTCAGTGTGGATGAGAATGAAATGAAAAAGGTACCAAACAGCGTGGAATCTGGCTTGGTGGACAGGGCCATTCTGTTTTCAGAGGATACAGTGACAGAAGACTTAGAAATAATATCTCAGATTCAGGGAAAGTGACAGGTTATAGGTCTGGTGGCAGCAGTAACAGGTTTGTCCTCAGAATCTGCAAGATAATTGAGTGTAGCCTCCAAGGTTGATTCTCTGGCTCTCCTAAAGAACCTCTGAAATATCTAATATTTTCCAATAATTCTTCCCCCCCTGAATCCTAACTAGTATGGGTTCTGTTGATTTCAGATATGAATCTGACTGATGCAAGGTCCTTGATGTAGTTATATTTATTGTTTGTGTGACTTTAAGAGAGTAATTTAATTATTCTGAGCCCCCATTTCCTCATCTATAAAAATGGAGGAGATGATAACTCCAGGGTTTGCTGTGATGATGAAATGGGGTAATTCAGGAATTTTACTTAGTATAACAGCTGGTCCACAGTAGCAAGTAAAAAGAAAATTCTCTCTTCAAGCTGTAGGTTTTATATTCCTATGGTCTAGCTTCTGGGAGTTCCCAGCCTAGGAGAGAGTCTGGGAGTTGATTGTAAGGACCAGAAACTCTTGGCTTTATGTGAATATACCTCCTAGCCTGGTTACTCCTTGTTAGAAAATGCACATAGTTATGCATAAACGAAGAGCAAAAATTTAAAAATGCAAGTGGGGAGGGCACAGCCTTGCATCCTCCCCTGCCAGCTAAAGAGAATTTTTACTTGATCTGCTCCATTTCTTCTCTTCCTTTACCTTCTTTTTTAAAAATTGTATTATTTTATTTTAAGTTCCAGGGTACATGTGTGGGATGTGCAGGTTTGTTGCAAAGGTAAATGTGTGCCATGGTGATTTGCTGCATCTATCAACCCATCACCTCAGTATTAAGCCCCACATGCATTAGCTATTTACCCTGATGCTCTCCTTCCTCCTGCCACCCTCACCCCTACAGGCCCCAGTGTGTGTTATTCCCCTCCCTGTGTTCATGTGTTCTCTTCATTCAGCTCCCACTTGTAAGTGAGAACATGTGGTGTTTGGTTTTCTGTTCCTGCATTAGTTTGCTGAGGATAATGGCTTCCAGCTCCATCCATGTTCCTGCAAAGGACAAGATCTCATTCCTTTTTATGACTGCATAGTACTCCATGGTTATATGTACCACATTTTCTTTATCCAGTCTATCATTGATGGACATTTGGGTTGATTCCATGTCTTTGCTATTGTGAATAGTGCTGCAATGAACATATGTGTGCATATATCTTTATAATAGAATGATTTATATTCCTCTGGGTATATACCTAGTAATGGGATTGCTGGGTCAAATGGTATTTCTTGTTATATGTCTTTGAGGAATTGCCACACCGTCTTCCACAATGGTTGAACTAATTTACATTCCCGCAAACAGTGTAAAAGTATTTCTTTTTCTCCATAGCATTGCCAGCATCTGTTGTTTCTTGACTTTTTAATAACTGCCATTCTGACTGGTGTGAGATGGTATCTCATTGTGGTTTTGATTTTCATTTCTCTAATGATCAGTGGTGTTGAGCTTTTTTCCATATGTTTCTTGGCCACATAAATGTCTTCTTTTGAGAAATGTCTGTTCATGTCTTTTGCCCACTTTTTAATGGTTTTTTTTTTCTTGTACATTTCTTTAAGTTCCTTGCAGATTCTGGATATTAGACCTTTGTCAGATGAATAGATTGCAAAAATTTTCTCCCATTCTGTAGGTTGTCTGTTCACCCTAATGACAGTTTCTTTGGTATGCAGAAGCTCTTTAGTTTAATTAGATCCCATTTGTCAATTTTTTATTTTTGTTGTTGATGTTTTAGTCATTAAATCTTTGCCACAGCCTGTGTCCTGAATGCTATTGCCTAGATTTTCTGTTTGGGAAGTTATAGTTTTGGGTTTTACACTTAAGTCTTTAATCCATCTTGAGATAATTTTTGTATATGGTATAAGGAAGGCATCCAGTTTCAATTTTCTGCATATGGCTAGCCAGTTCTCCAGCACCATTTATTAAACAGGGAATCCTTTCCTCATTGCTTATTTTTGTCAGGTTTGTCAAAGATCAGATGGTCGTAGTCATTTCTGAGTTCTCTATTCTGTTCCATTGGTCTATGTGTCTGTTTTTGTACCAGTACAATGCTGTTTTGGTTACTGTAGCCTTGTAGTATAGTTTAAAATTGGGTAGCATAATGCCTCCAGCTTTGCTCTGTTTGCTTAAAATTGTCTTGGCTATACAGGCTCTTTTTTGGTTCTGTATGAATTCTAAAGTAGTTTTTTTCTAGTTCTGTGAAGAATGTCAATGGTATTTTAATAGGAATAGCATTGAATCTATAAATTACTTTGGGTAGTATGGCCATTGTTACGATATTGATTCTTCCTATCTGTGAGCATGGAATGTTTTTCCATTTGTTTGTGTCCTCTCTGATTTCCTCAAGCAGTAGTTTGTAGTTCTTCTTGAAGAGGTCCTTCACTCCCCTTGTTAGCTGTATTCCTGGGTGTTTTATTCTCTTTCTAGCAATTGTGAACAGTTCATTCATTCATGATTTGGCTCTCTGCTTGTCTATCATTGGTGTATAGGAATGCTTGTGATTTTTGCATATTGATTTTGTATCCTGAGATTTTGCTGAAGTTGCTTATCAGCTTAAGAAGCTTTGAGGCTGAGATGGTGGGATTTTCTGGATATAGGATCATGTCATCTGCAAATAGAGACAGTTTGGCTTCCTCCCTTTCTATTCGAATGTGCTTTATTCCTTTTCTTGCCTGATTGCCCTGGCCAAAACTTCCAATACTATGTTGAATAGGAGTGGTGAGAGAGAGCATCCTCGTCTTGGCCTGTTTTCAAGGGAATGCTTCTAGCTTTTGCCCATTCAGTATGATATTGGCTGTGGATTTGTCATAAATGGCTCTTATTATTTTGAGGTATGTTCCATCAATACCTAATTTATTGAGAGTTTTTAACATAAAGTGATGTTGAAATTTTTTGAAGGCCTTTTCTGCTTCTATTGAGGTAATCATGTAGTTTTTGTCTTTAGTTCTGTTTATGTAATGAATTACATTTATTGATTTGCATATGGTGAACCAGCCTTCATCCTGGGGATGAAGCTGACTTGATCGCAGTGAATAAGCTTTTTGATGTGCTGCTGGATTCAGTTTGCCAGTATTTTATTGAGGATTTTTGCATCAGTGTTCATTAGGGATATTGGCCTGAAGTTTTTTTTGTTGTATCTCTGCCAGGTTTTGGTATCAGGATAATGTTGGCCTCATAAAATGAGATAGGGAGGAGTCTCTCCTTTTCAATTGTTTGGAATAGTTTCAGAATAAATGGTACCAGCTCCTCTTTGTACCTCTGGTAGAATTCAGCTATAAAAGTGTCTGGTCCTAGGCTTCTTTTTGTTGGTAGGCCATTTATTACTGCCTCAATTTCAGAACTTGTAATTGGTCCATTCAGATATCAACTTCTTATTGGTTCAGTCTTGGGAGGATGTATATGTCCAGGAACTTATCCATTTCTTCTAGATTTTCTAGTTTATTTGCATAGAGGTGTTTATAGTATTCTCTGATGGTTGTTTGTATATTCTGTGGGGTGAGTGGTAATATCTCCTTTATCATTTTTAATTGTGTCTGTTTGATTCCTCTCTCTTTTCTTCTTTATTAGTCTAGCTTTTGGTCTATCTATTTTATTCATTTTTTCATAAAAGCAGGTCCCGGATTAATTGATTTTTGGAAGGGTTTTTTGTGTCTCTATCTTCTTCAGTTCCAATTTGATTTTGGTTATTTCTTGTCTTTTCCTAGCTTTGGGGGTTATTTGCTCTTGGTTCTCTAGTTCTTTTAGTTGTGATATTAGGATGTCGATTTGAGATCTTTCTAATCTTTTTTGATGTGGGCATTTAGTGCTGGAAATTTCCCTCTTAACACTGCTGTAGCTTCATCCCAGAGATTCTGGTACATTGATTCTTTGTTATCATTGGTTTCAAAGAACTTCTTGATTTCTGCCTTGATTTTATTATTTACCCAGGAGTCATTCAGGAGCAGGTAGTTCAATTTTCACATAGTTGTGTGGTTCTGAGTGAGTTTCCTAATCTTGAGTTCTAATTTGATTGTGCTGTGGTCTGGGAGACTGTTTGTTATGATTTCAGTTCGTTTGCATTTGCTGAGGAGTGTTTTACTTCCAATTATGTGATTGATTTTAGAGTAAGTGCCATGTGACCACAAGAAGAATGTATATTCTGTTGTTTTGACATGGAGAGTTCTGCAGATATATATCAGGTCCACTGGATTCAGAGCTGAATTCAAGTCCTGAATATCTTTGTCAGTGTTCTGTCACTACTATCTGTGATCTGTCTAATATGGACAGTGTGGTCTTAAAGTCTCCCACTATTATTGTGTGGGAGTCTATGTCTCTTTGAAGGTATCTATGAATTTGCTTTATGAATCTAGGTGCTCCTGCATTGGGTGCATATATATTTAGGATAGTTAGCTCTTGTTGTTGAATTAAACCCTTTACCATTATGTAATGCCCTTCTTTGTCTTTTTTGATCTTTGTTGGCTTAAGGTCTGTTTTGTCAGAAACTAGGATTGCAGCCAGTTTCAGTGGCTCATGCCTGTATTCCCAGCACTTTGGGAGGCTGAGGTGGGCTGATTATCTGGTGTTAGGAGTTTGAAAACAGCCTGGCCAACATGGTGAAACCCTGTCTCTACTAAAACTACAAAAATTAGCCAGGCGTGGTGGCATGCGCCTGTAGTCCCAGCTACTCGGGAGGCTAAGTCAGGAGAATTGCTTGAACTCAGAAGGCAGAGACTGCAGTGAGCTGAGATCATGCCACTGCACTCCAGCCTGGGTGACAGAGCCAGACTCCATCTCCAAAAAAAAAGAAAAAAAGAAACTAGGATTGCAATTTGTGTTTTTTTCTACTTTGCATTTGCTTGGTAAGTTTTTCTCCATCCTTTTATTTAGAGCCTATGTGTGTCTTTGCACATGAGATGGTTCTCCTGAATACAACACACTGATGGGTCTTGACTCTTTATTCAGCTTGCCATTCTGTGTCTTTTAATTGGGGCACTTACCCTATTTACATTTAAGGTTAATATTGTTATGTGTGAATTTCATCCTGTCACCATTATGCTAGCTGGTTATTTTGCAGACTTGTTAATGTAGTTGCTTCATAGTGTCATTGGTCTTTGTACTTCAGTGTGTTTTTGTAGTGGCTGGTAATGGATTTTCTTTTCCATATTTAGTGCTTCCTTCAGGAGCTCCTGCAAAGCAGGATTTGTGATGACAAATTCCCTCAGCATTCGCTTGTCTGAAAAGGATTTTATTTCCTCTTTGCTTATGAAGCTTAGTTTGGCTGGATATAAAATTCTAGTTTGGAAATTCTTTTCTTTAAGAATGTTGAATATTGTCCCCCCAGTCTTTTCTGGCTTGCAAGGTTTTCACTGAGAGGTCCTCTGTTAGTCTGATGGGCTTCCCTTTGTAGGTGACATGGCCTTTCTCTCTGGCTGCCCTTAACATTTTTTTCCTTCATTTTGACCTTGGAGAATCTGATGATTATGTGTCTTGGGGTTGACCTTTTCATGGAGTACCTTACTGGGGTTCTCTGGATTTCCTCACTTTGAATGTTGGTGTGTCTTGCTAGGTTGGGGAAGTTCTCCTGGATGATATCTTGAAGTATGTTTTCCAACTTGGTTTTGTTCTCCCCATCTCTTTCAGGTACCCCAATCAGTTGTAGATTTGGTCCTTTTACATAATCCCATAGTCCTCAGAGGTTTTGTTTGTTTCTTTTCTTTCATTTTTCTCTAATCTTGTTTGCCTGTATTATTTCAGCAAGATAGTCTTTTAGCTCTGAAATTATTTTCTCTACCTGGTCTATTTGGCTGTAGATACTTGTGGTTGCATTGTGAAGTTCTCATGTTGTGTTTTTCAGCTCCATCAGGTCATTTATTTTCTTCTCTAAACTGGTTATTCGGGTTAACAGCTCCTATAGTGTTTTATTGTGGTTCTTAGCTTCTTTGCATTGGGTTGGAACATGCTCCTTCAGTTCAGCAAAGTTCATTATTACCCACCTTCTGAGGCCTACTTCTGTCAGTTTATCCATCTCAGCCTCAGCCCAGTTCTGTTCCCTTGCTGGAGAGGTGTTGTGATCATCTGGAGCAGAAGAGGCACTCTGGCTTTTTGAGTTTTCAGCATGAGTTTATGTATTTTTGATCTTTGAGGCTGCTGACTTTTGGATGGGGTTTGTGTGGGGACTTTTTGTTGACGCTGTTGTTGCTTTCTGTTTGTTTGTTTTTCTTTTCTTTTCTTTTTTTAGATGGAGTTTCTCTCTTGTTGCCCAGGCTGAAGTGCAATGGCATGATCTCAGCTCACCGCAACCTCCGCCTCCTGGGTTCAAGTGATTCTCCTGCTTCAGCCTCTTGAGTAGCTGGGATTACAGGCATGCACCACCATGCCCGGCTAATCTTGTATTTTTAGTAGAGATGGGGTTTCTCCATGTTGGTAAGGCTGGTCTCGAACTCCCGATCTCAGAAGATCGTCCACCTTGTGGCCTCCCAAAGTGTTGGGATTACAGGCGTGAGCCACCATTCCCAGCCTGTTTTTCTTTTAACAGTCAGGCCCCTCTTCCGTAGGGTTGCTATGGTTTGCTGAGGGTCCATTCCAGACCCTATTTGTCAGGGTCCCTCCCACACTTGGAGGTGTCACCAGAGGAGGCTGCACAACAGCAAAGATGGCTGTCCACTTCTTCCTCTGGGAGCTCTGTCCCAGAGGGGCACCAACCAGATGCCAGCAGGAATGCTCCTGTATAAGGTGTCTGGCAACCACTGTTGTAGAGTCTCACCCAATCAGGAGGCATGGGATCAAAGACTTGCTTAATGAAGCACTCTGGCGGCCCCTTGGTGGAGGAAGTGCACTGTGTGGGAGGAATCCCACTCGTCCAGACTGCCTGGAGTCCTCAGAGCCAGCAAGGGGAAAGACTAAGTCTGCAGATCCCTTTACCCCAGGGTTTCATCCTAGGGAGATCAGAGCTCTGTCCATAAACCCCTGGCCAGAATGGCTGAAATTCCCACAAGGAGGCCCTGACCAGTGAGGAAGGATGGGTCTAAGTCCATCCTCAAGAGGCAGTCTGGTCATGATCTGCCACAGCCGCTGTGCTGTGCTGTGCTGTGGGGAATTCCTCCTGGGCCCAAACTGCCCAGCCTCCCCAGCACCCACAGGAGAAAATGGCAGACTGGAGCTGCAGTGATGGCTGCTGCCCCTTCCCTGGGTGACTTTCTTATTAGACAGGTTCTTTGGGGCTTTTGAGATGAAGAGAGTGTGGACTGGGGCTAATAGAGAAAGGTTTTCAAAGAATTTTTGAGGAGAAAACTTGGGAAAAGTCCTATGAGATGAAAGCTTATGGAGAAGAAAAGGGGGACTAAAAAATAAATGTGTCCCTGAAGTTTTCCCTGACATGTTGTTTAATTAATGCAATTTAACCCTCCATATACCATAGGAGTTCACTGGACTCAATTATAGTTTTGTTTCTTTTTTTGAGCAGTTCTATCTGTAAAAATTGATATTTTGTGAATTTTATTATTTCTTAGTAGTCTTACAAAGAACAAAGATAACATATATTTATTTTAAAATAAAATTTATTCTATCTTGCAATTATCACACAAGTCCATTGAGCCTTTTATAAAGCTAAGATATATTGTGAGATCTTAGTAATCTTCTTTTTCTAACATTTTAAACATTTTGCTATTTTGTTATACTAGGAATTATTTTTTTCTTATTCATCAATTATTTTCAACTATGACTTAAAAAAAGACTAAAGAGAAAAAAAATGGAACCTACTAGAAAGACAAATACGATAGTGAAATTAATAATCATCTTTCAATTTTATACTGTGTTGCCAAAAGTATTGCATCATCTTTCAAGATGGTATAGAAGAGGAGACACCATGTGTATGGTATGTTTTTAGCTTTCATTGAACACAGTTGAGAATACTGATTTTTTCTTTTTCCATCTATAATGACCAAACAGAAGAAAACTGACAGAGGGAGACATTTCACAATTCTTAGACAAATCAGAAAACAAATACAAAGAGCTACAGCAAGCTCTCTGGACCAGCACTGTCCCATAGGGTAGCAACTAACTACATGTGACATTTGGGTACTTAAAATATGGTTAGTTTGACTTGAGATGTGTTTTAAGTATAAAATACACACTGATTTTGAAGCTTTAGTACAATAAATGGGAATGTCAGATATCTTATTAATATTTTTATATCAATTCTATGTTGAAATGATAATACTTTGAATATGCAAAATTAAATAAAATGTATTATTCAAATTTAATTTCACCTGTTTAAAATTTTCAATTTGGCTACTAGAAACTTCTTAATTACATATATAACATGAAATATATTTCTGCTGGACAGTGCTACTTTACACACTAATGTTGATGATGGAATCAATCATGTAAGTGAAACAGACTATGAATCTTTAGATCATGATTTCCTACAAACGTTAACAAATTTCCTCAAATTCATGAATCAATGAGTAAACAACCTGTCTCCATGGAAAATAAAGAAAATAGAGTACTTCATACAGGACGGACTGTATCACACCATATTTTGCAATAAGAATTTGGACTTTCCTCTTTTGCTAACTGAATATATGGCAATATTCTTTTATCTTTTATAATGTTTGTGTGCCAAATTTTTAATTTGATATAAAGAGTTTTGCTATGTTTAACTTTTATTAAAATTTCTAATCAGTTTTTCTATTATGCCATTATCCTTCTGTAAATTATTTGAAAAATGACTTAAAAAATAAAAAAAATTTAGATGGATTTCTTCAGTTGAGATGGTGAATGATGATACTATTTTCCTAGTATGTATAGGGGTAAGTACTTGAATATTTGAAACTTACCTTGCAGGCACTAGACTTTTCTTTTTTTCCTCTCTTTTTTTTTTTTTTTTTTTTTTTTGAGACGGAGTCTCACTCTGTCACCAGGCTGGAGTGCAGTAGCACTATCTCGGCTAACTGCAACCTCCGCCTCCCAGGTTCAAGCGATTCTGCTGCCTCAGCCTCCCTGGTAGCTGGGACTACAGGTGCGTGCCATCACACCCAGCTAATTTTTGTATTTTTAGTAGAGACGGGGTTTCCCCATGTTGGCCAGGACAATCTTGATCTGTTGACCTCATAATCCACCCGCCTCAGCCTCCAAAAGTGCTGGGATTACAGGCAGGAGCCACCGTGCCCGGCCTAGACTTTTTTTTAAACCACAAACCAATTCCAACCATTTAGTACATTTGGATTTGAGCATTACATGATGAGTGATCACAAAGCGCAGGTAGAAATAGGCCCTAGAAAAAGCAGGTTGTTCTAGAATTTATAGCATTCTCCTTAGGCATTTGAGGCAAGACCTTAATATATGAAGGATATTACACTGTAATAAACATTATAAATATTTTTCAATCTCTTACTTTGAGTATTTGGAAATGCTTCTTAAATGAGTTGAAAAAATGGTAAGTGATAAATTTTCTTATGAGATACAGAATTTTCAGAATCCAAATTATCTTGTCATCTTTCTGTGTTAATGCAAAACCTCATTCAATCAACTTCTTGAAGAAGCAAGCTCTAATCAAACTTAGAAAAACCCTCCATTTCTCTGAACCTAAGTACAGATAGTACACCACATTGATTGAAATATTTTAACGTATTTCAAAATAACCAATGGACTCTGATACCCGATCTAACATAAACAGTTTAGCTATTGACATGAAGACCTGGGGCTATTATTTCCAGCAGCAAATTTCAGTTTAACAAAACTATCAAAATAAGCTGATGTTATGCAATCTGCCTGGTGAGACCGAGGGCAGCCAGAGGTCAGACTTTCTTCCTGAGAGGCTGCATCCTTGTGCTATTTACCCTGCTGCCACCTGCACTCTCTGCCAACTTCCCCAAGTATCCAGAGAAAACCTGTCAAAGGGAAAGGCTAGATTGAGCAACTGTCCTAACTCCTTCGAAGGATATCTTCTCTTAAGGAAATTTTAAACAGTTTCGAAAAGTAATTTTCTTCAGATCATAGCAATTGAAGTGTGCTTTCAAAGTCAGACTGATTAATTTTGATGGTCTCTCCATTTTCACCACTGTTATTCAACGTAGTACCAGAACTCCTACCTAGAGCAGTGAGATGAGAATGAAATAGAGAGCATCCAAATTGGAAAGAAAGAAGTCAAATTACCCTTGTTTACAGATAATATGATCTTATGTTTGGAAAAACCTAAAGACTTCATAAAAAATAGCTATTAGAACAGATAAACAAATTTAGTAAAGTTGTAGAATACAAAACCAACATACAAAAATCAGTAACATTTCTATATGCCAACAGCAAACAACCTGAAAAAGAAATCAAGAAAGTAATTCCATTTACAAGAGATAAAAATAAAATAAAATACCCAGGAATAAACTTAGCCAAATAAATGAAAGATTTCTACAATGAGAACTATAAAACATTAATGCAAGAAATTGAAGAGGATACCAAAAGAAGGAAACAACATTCCATGTTCATGGTCTAGAAGAATAAATATTTTTAAAATGTCCATACTGCCCAAAGCAACGTACAGATTCAATGCAATATCTAACAAAATGCCAATGAAATTCTTCTCGGAATTTAAAAAAAAATCCAAGTTTGTATGGAACCATAAAAGACCCAGAATAGCCAAAAATACCCTGAGCAAAAAGAACAAAACTGGAGGAATCACATTACCTGACTTCAAATTATACCACAGAGCTATAGTAACCAAAACAGCATGATACTGGCACAAAAATGAAAACAGATCAATGGAGCAAAATAGAGAACCCAGAAATAAATTTATACATCTACAGTAAACTCATTTTTTACAAAGGTGCCAAGAACATACATTGGAGAAGGGACAGTCTCTTCAATAAATGATGATGGGAAAACTGGATATCCATATGGAGAATGAAACTAGACCCCTATGTTTCGCCATATACAAAAATCAAATCAAAATGGATGAAAGACTTAAATCTAAGACCTCAACTATGAACCTACTAAAATAAAACATTGAGGAAACTCTCCAGGACATTGTTCTGGGGAAATATTTCTTGAGTAATATTCCATAAGCACAGGGAACCAAAGCAAAAATTGACAAATGGGATCACATGAAGTTAAAAAGCTTCTGTATAGCAAAGGAAATAATCAACAAAGTGAAGAAACAACCCACAAATGGGAGAAAATATTTGGAAACTACCCATCTGACAAGGGATTCATAGCCAGGATACATAAGGAGCTCAAACAATAGTAAAAAAAACTAATCCTCTAATTAAAAATGGCAAAAGATCCTAATAGACGTTCCTCAAAAGAAGACATACAAATGGCAAACAGCCATATGAAGAAGTGCTTGACATCACTGATCATCAGAGAAACGCAAATCAAAACTACATGAGATATCATCTCACCCCAGTTAAAATGGCCTTTATCCAAAAGACAGGCAATGACAAATGCTGGCAGGGATGTGGAGAAAAGGGAACCCTCATACACTGTTGGTGGAAATGTAAATTAGTACAGCTACTATAAAGAACAGTATGGAGGTGATATGGTTTGAATTTGTATCCCCACCCAAATCTCATGTTGAATTGTAATCCCCAATGTTGGAGGAGGAGCCTAGTGGGGGGGGTCACTGGATCATTGGGGCTTACTCCCCTTTGCAGTTCGCATGATAATGAGTGGGTTCTCACGAGATCTGGTTGTTTAAAAGTGTGTGGCACCTCCCCCCTTTCTCTCTTCCTCCTGCTCCAGCCATGTGAGACATGCCTCCTTCTCCTTTGCCTTGTACCATGATTGCAAGTTTCCTGAGGCCTCCACAGCCATGCTTCCTGTACAGCTTGTGGAACCATGAGCCAATCAAACCTCTTTTATCTATAAATTACTCAGTCTCAGGTAGTTCTTTATACCAATTCAAGAATGGACTAATACAGAAAATTGATACTGGGAGTGGGGTATTGCTATAAAGATACCTGAAAATGTGGAAGCAGCTTTGGGACTCAGTAATGGGCATAGGTTGGAAGAGTTTGGAGGGCTCAGAAGAAGACAGAAAGATGAGGGAAAGTTTGGAACTCCTAGAGACTTGTTGAATGGTTGTGACTAAAATCCTGATAGTGATATAGACAATGAAGTCAGGCTGAGGTGGTCTCAGATGGAGATAAGGAACTTTTTGAGAACTGGAGTAAGGTCACTTTTGTTATGTGTTAGCAAAGAAGCTGGAGGCATTTTGCCTCTGCTCTGGGAATATGTGGAATGTTGAACATGAGAGAGATGATTTAGGGTATCTGGTGGAAGAAACTTCTAAGCAGCAAAGCATTCAAGATATGTGCTGGCTGGTTCTAATATCATATGGTCATATGCATGAGCAAAGAAATGATCTGAAACTGAAACTAATATCTAAAAGGGAAGCAGAGTGTAAAAGTTTGGAAAATTTGCAGCCCAGCCACATAGTAGAAAAGAAAAACCCGTTTTCTGGGGAGAAATTCAAGCCAGCTACAGAAATTTGCATATGTAAAGAGGAGCCAAATGTTGGTAGTCAAGATAATGGGGAAAAGACCTCGAAGACATTTCAGAGAACTTCATGTCAGCCCCTCACATCATAGGCCTGGAGGTCAAGGAAGGAAGAATGGTTTTGTGGTCAGGCCCAAGGTCCTGCTGCTCTGTACAGCCTCAGGACATGGCGCCATGCATTATAGCCACTCCAGTCCCAGCCATCTTAAGATCTGTATCTTAAAGGTCCCAAGATACAGCTCAGCCTGTTGTTTCAGAGGGTACAAGTTGTAAGCCTTGGAGGCTTCCATGTGGTGTTAAGCCTGTGGGTGCAGAATGTGAGAGTTGAGGCTTAGGAGCCTCTGCCTAGATTTCAGAGAATGTATGGAAAGGCCTAGATGTCCAGGCAGAAGTCTGCTGCAGGGCCAAAGCCCTCATGGAGAACCTCTACTAGGGCAGTGTGGAGGAGAAATATGGGGTTGGAGCCTACATACAGAGTTCCCACTGGGGCACTGCCTAGTGGAGCTGTTTGAAGAGAGCCACCATCCTCCAGACTCCAGCATGGTAGATCCACCAACAGCTTGCACCATGCACCTGGAAAAGCTGCAGGCACACTCAATGCCAGCCCATGAAAGCAGCCATGGGGGCTGTCCCCTGCAGAACCACAGGGGCAGAGCTACCTAAGGCCTTGGGATTCTGCCCATTTCATCAGTGTTTCCAGGATGTGAAACATGGAGTCAAAGGAAATCATTTTGGAGCTTTAAGATTTAATGACTGCCCTGCTGAGTTTTGGACTTGCATGGGGGCCTTTAGCCCCTTTGTTTGGGCTGATTTTTCCCTTTTAGAATAGGAGTATTTACCCAATGCCAGTACCCCCATTGTATCTTGGAAGTAACTAACTGGTTTTGATTTTACATACTCATAGGCAGAAGGGACTTATCTTGTCTCAGAAGATACTTTGGACTGTAGACTTTTGAATTAATGCTGAAATGATTTAAGACTTGGGAGATTGTTGAGAAAGGTTGATTGTATTTTGCAATGTGAGAAGGACCTGAGATTTGGGAGGGTGAGGGTGAAATGATATGGTCTGAGTTTGTGTCCCAGCACAAATCTCATGTTGAATTGTGATCCACAATGTTGGAGGAAGAGTCTGGTGGGAAATGACTGGATCAGGGGGTTGGACATCCCCCTTGCTGTTCTTATGATAGTGAGTGAGTTCTCATGAGATCTGGTTGTTTAAAAAGCATGTGTCACCTCCCCCCTCTCTTCCTCCTAATCTGGCCATGCGAGACGTGCCTCCTTCTTCAACTTCCACCATGATTATAAGTTTTCTGAGGCCTCCCAGCCATGCTTTCTGTAGAACCATGAGCAGAACACTGAGCCAGTTCATCCTTTTTTCTTTATAAATTACCCAGTCTCAGGTAGTTCTTTAGAGCAACGTGAGAATGGACTAACACAGGAGGTTTCTCAAAAAAACTAAAAATAGAGCTACCACATGATTCAGCAATCCCACTGCTTGGTGTATATATATATATAAAGGAAACAAGCATATTGAAGAGATACCTGCACTCCCATTTTTACTGCAGCACTAGTCACAATAGCCAGGATTTGGAAGCAGTCTAAGTGTCCATCAATGGATGAATAGAAAAAGAAAATGTGGTAGATGTACACAATGGTGTACTAGTCAGCCATATAAAAGAACGATATCCTGTCCTTTTCAACAATATGGATGAAACTGGAGGACATTATGTTAAGTTAAATAAACCTGTCAAGAAGGACAAACTTTGCATGCTATCACTCGTTTTTGGGAGCTAAAAATTAAAACAATTGAATCCATGGAGATAAAAAGTGGAAGGATGGCTAACAGAAGCTGGAAGGGGTCTGTGTGGGGAAGTGAGGATGGTTAATGGGTACAAAAATGTAGTTAGAGATAATGAATAAGATCTAGTATTTGACAGCACAACAGGGTGAGTACAGTCAACAATAACTTATTGTACATTTAAAAATAACTAAAAGAGTATAATTGGATTGTTTGTAACACAAAATATAAAAGCTTGAGGTGATGGGTACCCATTTATCCTGTTGTGATTATTACATATTTATGCCTGTATCAAAATATTTCATCTCATGTACCCCATAGATATATACACCTACTGTGTACCCATAACAATTAAAAATTTTTAAATATTTTTAACAAGATGATCCTCAAAACTTGCTTCCCCTTGCCCAGTCTTCCCTGATCTAAACATTCAGTTTCCAGAGGATGAGCAAATTGCGCATAAAATCTGATTTTATTCAAAATGTTAGTACAGAGTAACCCTTAAACTCTAAGGATATATATTTCTCTCCTTTTTTCACATTACCAAATTCCCTTCCTTCTATACATACAAACTCCTCAACACCCTCATAGAGAATAAAATGTGCCAGCACTACACAGCACAAATTAGTATGCTTTCCTCAAATTATGCCAGTTGTTAGGAACTTTTTGCCATTTGAAGGAGCCAAATGGAGAAGAAAATGTCATGGGTATCTGATGAAACAAATTTGGAGACACTCAAATGCTTCCATTTATAGAGGTTCTTTGCACCACTGGTGCCTCTTGGGGAAATTCTGAAAAACATTCTTTCTGTAAACAATCTGTTTCAGTGCCACATGTTTTCTAAATTTCTTTGTCTGTTGACATTTAAAAAAATTAAAAGAACACATTTGCATGAAGACAGGACCTTTTTTTTCTTATACATTTGCACTATCAAATAAATTAAAAATGAAATTGGTCATCTTGCCCAGTTGTTTGTGAAGGATCATTTTCTAAAGGACACTTCCCAGATATTTGGCCAACCTCATTTTAAATCACTAAGATCTTTTTTATGGCCTCTGCTCTCAAGTTAAATTATCTGGAGATAATGCTTCCTTCTTAGGTTTAATTCTGTGTTTTTGTTTTGTTTTGTTTTGTTTGTTTTGTTTTTTGTTTTTGTTTTTCTCTAGCTTTATATTGCTATAATTTTCTGGTCATAAGATAGTTCTAAAACTTTTCCCAGGCACATAATATGATTTTACTTCCACAAGCCTGAAGTTGTTTGGGACTATGTGACTTCTTTGGCTGATGAAGGAGTACAGAAGTTATATGTGTAACTTCTGGATAGAGCCCTCACAATGACAATTTTCCCCCTCCTACCCATTGCTGCCCAGATTGCAGAAATGCATTCCCAGGTGAAGAGTCCATCCAGAGAGTTTCCTAGAGACCTTCAGCTTCCCAACTTTAATGGGTTTTATGAAGGAGAAATAAATTATTAAGGTAAATAAAATATTAAGAATTTAGTCAATTGCAGCAGATAACATTCAAAAAATTAATGATAATCAAATTAAATAAAATTAATTGAAATTTTGATCTTTCTTGATATCAGGCAAAAAAAAAAAATCCCAATGACAAGGGTACTATTACTACTACCTTTCTATGCACTGCTTTAGCCGAAATCTTCAGAAGCTTTTTTCTGCAGAGAATTTAGGCTACACTATTTAAACTGGGTGAATATAGTTACATAGGGGCAGGGAACAGAATGGGAACAGGAGATTATAATGTGGATAAATAAGATCTGGGAAAATAACATTACTTACCCTTAGCAGAAGAATCTAGAAATAAAGATTCAATTTACATACTATTTGTGTCCTTTTGTGGCAAAAAGTAAATTCTTAAAATTGAATATATGAACATTGCAATGATTTGTTAAATAAAATATTTTACTTCCCTGAAGTTTGCAAGCAGATATTCATTTAATTTCTTTTATATATTAAGAAAGATTTCTCTAAAAGGCTGTCAGTTACAATGACAGTTTCTATTCATATTTTTTTGTCTTGCCTTCAGTGATAACACTATGGCTGTTTAATATTTCTTAGTAATTTCTATTCACACAACCTCATTCATTAGGTTATGATTTATTCTGATACTTGTGATTGTATGAGGTTCGGGTTCCAGGAAACCGAGTCTGAAAGAGAGATTTGGCTGCAGAAGGCTTATTGGAGATGGCCCCTATAAAGTAAGGAGAGAAGGAAAAATACAACAGAGGCTTCAGCCAATTCCAAGGGGAGATATGGAGCTGGGATATCCCTTCAAAACTGTTCCTAATCAAAGCAAGGAGGTCACATCTTATGGCCCTGCATCAGAAGTCACTGAATGAAGGTTAATCCTATGAAGAAGGAGGTGGGGCAGGTAATTGTGGTAAATTGGAGCTCCCTCAGCTGAGGGAAATTTCTAGAGAGATTATAGACCTAAATATAAAAAGAGGAACTTCCTGGACACATACAACCTATCAAGAGTAAAACATGAAGAAATAGTAAACCTGGACTGACCAACAACAAATAAGAAGATTGAATCAGTAATAAAAATCTCCCATCAAAGAAAAGCTCAGGACCTGACAGCTTCACTGCTGAAATCTACCAAACATTTAAAGAACTAATATCTTAAGCTATTCCAAACAAAAGTGAAGAGAATTCTTCCTAACTCAGTCTATGAAGTGAGCATTACCCTGATACAAAACTAGGCAAGGACACAACAAACAAGAAAACTACAGGCCAGTATTCCCGATGAATATAGAGGCATAAATCCTCAACAAAATGCTAGCAAATCCAATCCAATAGCACATCAAAAAGACTATTCATCATGATTAAGTGGGATTCATACCAGGGATACAAGGAGAGTTCAACATTCACAAATCAATAAACATTATTCATTACATCAACAGAATGAAGGCCAAAAACATATGATCATTTCAACAGATGCAAAAAAAAAAAAGCATTTGATGAAATGCAACATCCCTTCGTGATAAAAACTCTCAACAAATTTGGTATAGAAGGAATGTGCCTCAGCACAATAAAGACCATATATGACAAAGCCATATCTAATATCATACTGAATGGAGAAAAGTTGAAAACATTTTTACTAAAATCACAAGAAAAGGATGCCCACTTTTCCTAATTTTATTCAACATAGTACTGGAAGATCTAGCCAGAGCAATTAGGCAGTAGAAAGAAATACAGGGCCTTCAAACTGTAAAGGAGGAAATCACATTGTTCCTGTTTACAGATGACATGATCTTTTGTATATGAAATTTCAAAGACTTTACACAAAAACAGATCTTTACAATAAAAATTACAAAACATTGATCAAAGAAATGGGTACACAAATAAATGGAAAGATTTCTCATGTTCATGGACATATATTAATATTGTTAAAATGTCTTCACTATCCAAAGAAATTTACAGATTAAATGCAATCCCTATCAAAATACCAATGGTATCCTTCACAGAAACAGAAAAACAATCCTGAAATTGGTATGGAACCACAAAAGACTCCAAATAGCCAAAGCAATCTTGATCAATAGAACCAAGCTAGAGGCACACTACCTTACTTCCAAATATACTGCAAAGCAATGGTAAACAAAACAGCATGCCACTGGCATAAAATACAGAAATCCACACATTTACAGCCAACTGAGCTTCAACAAAGTTGCCAATAATACACACTGAAGAAAGGACTGTCTCTTCAATAAGTGGTGCTGGAAAAACTGGACATCCACATGCAGAAGAATGAAACTAGTCTCCTATCTCTTCCAACTTACAGAAATCAACTCAAAATGTATTAAAGACTTAAATGTAAACCTGAAACTATGAAACCACTAGAATAAAATATAGGGAAAACGCTTTGTGAGACTGGTATGGTTGAGGATTTTTTAAATAAGACCTCAAAAGCACGTGTAACAAAAGCAAAATTAGACAAATGGGATTACATCAATTTGAAAAGCTTCTGTATTGCAAAGGAAGTAATCAATACAGTGAAGAAACAACCTACAGAATGGGAGAAAATATTCACAAAGTATGCATCTGACAAGGTGTTAATAACCAGAATATATAAGGATCCTGAACAACTCAATAGCAAAAAAAACCTAATAATTTGATTATAAATGGGCAAAAGACCTAAACAGACATTTCTCAAAAGACAAATTGCTAACACGTATATTTTTTAAATGCTCAACTTCACTAATTGGGAAAATGCAAATCAAAACCACAATAAGATATCATCTCACCCTACTTAGAATGGATATTATTGAAAAGACAAAAAATAATGAATGTCAGTGAGAGCAGGGAAAATGGGAGATTCTTATACATTGTTGGTGAGAATGTAAATTAGTACAACCACTGTGGAAAAGAGTAGGGAGGTGCCTTAAAAATTAAAAATAGAACTACTGGCCAGGCGCAGTGGCTCATGCCTGTAATCCCAGCAATCTGGGAAGCCAAGGCAGATGGATCACTTGAAGTCAGGAGTTGAAACCCTATCTCTACTTAAAAAAAAGTATAAAAATTATGCAGGCATGGTGGCATGTGCCTGTAGTCCCAGGTACTCAGGAGGCTAAGGCAGGAGGATCACTTCAATCTGGGAGGCAGAGGTTGTAGTGAGCCAAGACTATACCACTGCACTCCAGCCTGGGTGACAGAGTGAGATTCTGTCTAAAAATAAATAAATAAACTACCCTATGATCCAATAGCCCCACTACTGGGTCTATATCCAAAGGAAATGAAATTAGTATGTCAAAGAGATATCTGCACACTCATGTTTATTGCAGCACTATTCACAATAGCAAAGATATGAACTCCAACTAATTGTCCATCAATGGATGAGTGACTAAAGAAAATGTGATCTATTTACACAATAGAATACTATTCAGCCACAAAAAAGACTGAAATTATGTCATATGCAGTAACATAGGTGGACCTGGAGGACATCATGATAAGTGAAATAAGCCAGACACAGAAAGACAAATACTGCATAATCTTACTTATATGTGGAATCTAAAAAAATCGATTTCATAGAAATAGAGGGTAAAATAGGGGTTACCAGAGGTTGAAGAAGATTGGGAAGATGGTGGTATAGGGGGTTAAATACAAAGTTATAGCTAGATAGGAGGAATAAGTTCTAGTGTTCCACTGCAAAGCAGAGTAACTACAGTTAACAATAATACATTTGTATATTTCAAAATAGCTAGAAAAGAGGTTTTTTAATGTTCTTAGCAAAGAAATTATAGATGTCTGAGGTAATAGATATGCTAATTATCCTAATTTGATCACTACACATTACATACACATATTAAAACATCACACTGTACCCCATAAATATATACAATTATTATGTGTCAATTACTTTTAAAAGATGAAAACAACAGGAAAAAATCCCTAAAAGTATAACATTCCTAGAATAAAAATTAGGAGAAATATTTGTAACCTTGGGCAAAGATTTTTTTTAGATCAGATGTCAAAAGCGTGGTCCATGAAAATACAAATTGATAAATTAGATATCATCAAAATAAAAAACTTCCATTCATCTACAGACATTACTAAGAGAATTCCAAGACCACGTACAGACAGGAGAAAATACTTGCAAAATATATATGAAAAATTCCTTACATCCAAATTATATTTTTTTAAACACTCATTATCAAATAAGAAACTGACACAATTTGAAAATGGACAAAAGGCTTGCTTGAATAAATACTTCACTAAATAAGATTGAAGGATGGCAAATAAGCAAGTGAAAAGTTGCTCAACACCATTAGGTATTAAGGAAATGCAAATTAAAACCACAATGAGTTATAACTAAACCTATTAGAATGACTAAATTTTTTTTTTTTTTTTTTTTGAGACGGAGTTTCGCTGTTGTTGCCCAGGCTGGAGTCCAATGGTGTGATCTCAGCTCACCGCAACCTCCACCTCCCGGGTTCAAGTGATTCTCCTGCCTCAGTCTCCTGAGTAGCTGGGATTACAGGCATGCACCACCATGCCCGGCTAATTTTTTATTTTTAGTAGAGACAGCATTTCTCCATGTTGGTCAGGCTGGTCTCGAACTCCCGACCACAGGTGATCTGCCCACCTCGGCCTCCCAAAGTGCTGGGATTACAGGCGTGAGCCACTGTACCCAGCCACAGAATGACTAAAATTTTAAAGGCTGAACTTCATAGGGTTGCAAAGAATGTAGATGAACTAAAATTTTCATGCATTGCTGGTGGGGATGTTAAATGATACAACGACTTTGGAAAGCAGTTTAGCAGGTTTTTTAAAAGTTAAAAGTACACCTACCATATGACTCTACCATTCCACTCTTGTGTATTTTCCCAAGAGAAAAGAAAGCATATGTCTATACAAAGACTCATGCATGAATATTCATAGAAGCCTTATTTTTCAGAGCCTAAAACTGGAAATAATTTAAATGTCAGTCAACAGACAAAGAATTGTCTTAGTCTGTTGTGTGTTGCTATAAAAGAATATCTGAGGCTGGGTAATTTGAAAAGAAAAGAGGTTTATTTGGCTGATGGATCTGTAGGCTGTACAAGAAGCATGGTGTCAGCATCTGCTTAGTTTCTGGAGGATCTCAGACTGCTTCCACTAATGGTAGAAGGAGCAGGAATGTGCAGATATCATAGGGTGAGAGAGGAAGCAAGGAGACAACGCAGGCAGATGCCAGACTCTTTTTAACAATCAGCTTATTGAGAACTCACTCCCAAGGGAGGATGTTAATCTATTCATGAGGGACCCACCCCCATGACCCAAACACCTTCCATTAGAACTCCCTCTAACACTGGAGATCAAAGTTCAAGATGAGATTTGATGGGGACAAACAAACCGTATCCAATTTGTAGCAGGGATAAACAAATTGGTACCTCCTATACAATGGGAAACTATTCTGCAATAAAAATGAGTTATTGATATACACTACAACATGGATAAATTTCAAAACAATTTTTCTAAGTGAAAGAAAGCAGTAAAAAAGGGTACATTCTGTATGTCTCCATTTATAAAAATCTCAAGGAAATGCTTGAGGGGTGTGGGCAGGTGGGGAGAGGCAGGTGGGGGAATTCCTAAGGCGCATGAGTAACTTTTGAGGGTGGTAGATAGGCTCATTATCCTGATTGTGGTGGTAGCTTCACATGGTATCAAAACTCATCAACTTGTATACTTTAAATGTGTCAATTATGTCTTAGTAAAGCTGAAAGAGAGAGAAGGAAAGGAGAGGCAAAACAAAGAGTTTTGAGATGTAATTTCTTACCTATTAGAGTGGTAAAAAAAAAACCTATTTCCCAGAACAGCAACAAATCTTTATTTAAATATAGATACATATACAATTTTATATTGTTCTCATCTTAACAATAAACAGTGATATCTCCTTTAAATCACTTATTTAAAACACAAATGATGTATTGATAACCTTGATTCACTAACAATTTGAAAGTTTGCTCATCAAAGAATCTTTTGAAAGTCATCTTAGAATGTTAAAATTTATAGATACCAGAAATATGACCAAATGTATGCTTCCAGCAAAACTAATAGCATATTACACTAAATATTAAAAGAAGAACAGAATTTATATAATTTGACACAACTAAGACACTGCTTGCTTTCTCCAACTTATCAAATATAATATCTTTTAGCTACTTTAAGGTCACTTTGTAAAGCTGATTTCCTATATAGTTGGCTATTATTTGATCTTACAAATTAAAAACCAAAAAGTGCTTTCATATCTTTGGCACTTAAAATAGAGATTCTTTAATAAAGTCATCACTAAATTACTACTTGAAAGCTAAAGGGCTTATGGGATTTTATAATAAGCCTAGTTTTGCACACTGAGTAAAATACTTCATATATATTCTAGAGCTAATGAATTCATACCCATAGTCTTACTTTTAGATGTGCCACTCCACATAACCAATGACATTATATGTTTACATTGCTCATTTCTATGTGTCTAGATTCTCAGAAATAGTTCAGAGGGAGCAGTCCTGGTCCTATTTAGGCCAACCCTTCTTGCGATAGAATTTTTATTTCTTAAACAGTTTCAAATGAGATAATTTATATGCACTAGCTATTCTGTCAGAAGATGTTAAAATGCAGCAAAAGCAATAGTTTAAATAACATTCTAATTCTCCAGCAGGCCCAAGGAATAGATAGGGTTGAGATAAATGGGGACTACCTGGCACCTGACAGTGGATTTAAACAAAGTCTTACTGGATTATCCCGTCAGGTTCCTCCGATAAAGTAAACACATATTCTTTGATCACCTAACATCTGGACCTCCTTGAATCTCCCCGAATCTCAATTTCTTAATTTCTAAATTGGTAATTATAACAATAGGAAGAAAATGATCAATATAACAATGATGATGCCAGACACCACCCTCATGGGCTGCTCTACGGATTCAGAGGGATAGGGAATTTCAATCACCTGCTACTACGCCTGGAGCTTAGTCTGTTTTATTTCAAATGATATCGATTGAGAGCCATTTTGATGTCTGAAATTTTGTCCCAGAGACTAATAAAGCTCAGTCCTTTCTCTAGGAATGCACAGTTTACCAACAGAGTTCAAAAGTCAAAGTAGATTCAGAGAATAGTGCAGTAAAGGCAAATAAAGAACCACCAAGACACAAAGGCAGAGAGAGCAGGGTTAATTCTGCTTGGTGGTCAAGAAGTCTTCATGAAAAGATTTTCTCATCTCTGTCTTCTCGACCAAAACTAAAAGCAGTTATTTAAAAGAGGCAACTGAGATCCACCTGCAATTTGGTTCCTCATGGTTCACAGCAGAATCCATTCTGCTGAGTTCTGTGCTCTGTGAGTTCCATGACTTAAAAGAGACTGTGTTGTGGAAGGAGGCAGCAGTAATCATGGATATCCCCACCACTTTGAGGTCTCTAATCCCAACTCCCTCCAGCTAAATGTATTTCTTTAGAAATATTTTTTAAAAAATCAGAAACTGAAGCACAACCAGTTCCTTCAAGCCCCAGGGATCCCAAGCTTGCCCAATGTAAATTGGAAGGGGAAGGATTCTGAACTCCAGGAAGCTAATTGAAGCCCTTGGCAGAAATCATAAAGGTAGTAGGTAATTGACACCTTGTCCTTTTCAGTGTAGATACCGCCCATGAGAGGGTTACCTCCAGGGTGCTGATTGATTAGCATCCTTAGAAGACAGGGCAGTTAAGTAGAAATTGATGCCCTGAAGATTCCCATGTCCCAAATTCAAGGGTCCCCACCAACCAGAGAAAAATTGTTTTCATATGGTTCAGTGAGGGACACTCTTTGGGCAACAGTATCATAAACAGCTCCATTAAATGAAGCAAAACTTCACTATCAGGTTTTCTTAGCTGAAAAAAAAGCAACATAAGATTAAATTATCACTAGAGTTAGAAAATACATTTTTAATTGAAACCAAACTAATTTGATTTGCCTTTGGCTAATATTTCTTCAAGAGAAACTCTCTTTCTGAAAATTATTATAAATTTGAGAGCTATGTCCCGTTTGTCTAGGATCAGGTAAAATGAACTACACTGAGAAGAGAGATGTTAACATTTTATAATCAAAAATAATTGTACAGAAGTGAGGTTCTAGATATATCACTCACAAAAGAATCAATTATTCTTAGCTGGTGATAAGGTTTGGATCTGTGTCCCTGTCCAAATCTCATGTTGAATTATAATTCCCAGTGTCAGAGGAGGACGCCTGGTGGAAGGTGATTGGATCATGGAGGCAGTTTCTCATGAACGGTTTAGCACCATCCCCTTGGTGCCTTGGTGCTGTTCTCATGATGGTGAGCGAGTTTTCAGGAGATTTGGTTGCTAAAAAGTGTGTAGCATTGGCCCTCTCTCTCTCTCTCTTGCTCCTGCTCCCACTGTGCGAGATGCCTCATCACCCCTTTGCCTTCTGCCATAATTGGAAGCTTCCTAAGGCCTCCCCAGAAGCAGAAGCCGAAGCCACTACGCTTCCCATACAGCCTGCAGAACCGTGAGCCAATTAAATGTCTTTTCTTTATAAATTACCCAGTCTCAGGTATTTCTTTATAGTGGTGTGAGAACGAACTAATACAGCTAGTGATGCTGGGATTGCAAGGGAGTGGTAGGACAGAACTGCTGAATCCAGAAAGAAATAGAGAAATTAAAGAACAAAGTCCCCTGGCCCACAGGGAAGCCCAGTGGAATGCTATCAATTCCGAATAACCATGCTCCTGTACACTCTCAGGCACTTAACCATTTTCACATCCCAAAAATCTTATTTGAAGTAGACTAGTTAAGTCTCATTATCTTTATTCTACAGATGAAAAGTAAAGCTTGGAGAGTTTAAATGACTTGGCTATCACCACAAAGGTTAGAGATGGCAAATTTTGGCCTCATCCCAAGTCTTGATTCCTAGTCTGTAATTTTTCTCCATACTACAGTGCCTCTATATTAGAGCTGAAAAGATTGTTCCAGAAATATCTATGGTGGAGTCCAGAGGGTCTTCAACCTGAATGAAGGAGATTGAGGGAAATAGAGATAGCTAATTCTTTTCTTTTTAAAGAAAAATCCTCAAACTTACATAAAAGTAGAGAATTGGTATAATGATCTTCTGTATACCCATCACCTAGCTCCAGCACCTCTCAGCAACCCACAGTTTCACTGCAGGCCTAGGGAGGGACCAAGTGGTGCTCAGGTAGAAAGGACCCAGCTTTCCCAAGACATAATGGAGCTCATGGTGTAAGAAGCCTTCAAGGGTCACAGCGACTTCAAAGAGAATAAAACTAGATATATCTGGAATAGACTGTGATTTAAACCTAAGTCTAGCTAAACCAAATACTGTGTTGTACCCAGTGTGTATCATTCATGTGTGAATTCCAGGATTTCCTCATACACAAGCTGACACTTCAAAAATAGCCCAGGATGTCTATAGTATTTTAGGGCCACAGAGAGCAGTGTGGCATTTATTACATGTCAAAATAAGAAAGGCCGTGCCACATCACACCTAACTTTTCCAAAGCCCCAGTAATATCCCATAGTTACCACTCCACCCCACTTTACATCAATCTTCTACTTGGAAAACAATTTTCTATGTTTTATTTCTAAAATCTTTACTAGCAAAATGTGAAAACTAAACAATATCAAGAAAACCTCAATATTAATTAAAGAAGTTAGTTTCATTACCTATAATGATTTTTTAAATAAGAATTCATACAAACTTCATTTCTTACCGATACTTTGTTTTCTTGTTGTGTATCTGACTCTAAACTTCCAGACGTCATGCTGAAAAAAAGTAAACGTTTAGAATTCCAAAATTTTATTTCAGGCACTCATGTGCGCACACACCCCCCCGCACCTACAATGAATAGATCATTACACTGTAACATTTAAAATAAATTTTCTAAAGTATTTCCTCCAAATGTCAATTTCTGGACATTTCTAAGGGAAATAAAAATAATGGAATGTAAACTTTACTCGCAGAAGATAAAATAGCCTTTAAAGGTTCTCTTGAGAATAAGTAGTCTGAACAGTACAATCTGTTCTGAAAACCTGAACAATCCTGTATTTCAACTAAAAAAAAAAAAAAGTGGGGAGAGGAAAGCATAACCTCCTAAGAATCAGCAGACATGGAGAATTCTTTGTCTCCTACACTGTTCTCTCTCCCTCTCTCTTCTCTCTCTATCTCCTGGATCATTTTCATTAGCTTATAAACATGTTATTTATCATGCCTAGAGCCTTCTTACCGCTTTAGTTTCCACTTGATTATACTGACCTCTTTTGCTATTCAGATTACAGCAAAATGATATTCTCACTGTCTCCAATTCCTTCCCTTCTAGTTTTCTTTCTTTTTTGCTAAAGCCACTGCAATTAGACTAGTACCACTACTAGTACCACTCCACAGAAACTGCACTTGTCCAATTCACCAAAGATCTCTGCATTCCTATACCCAGTGATTATTTTACACAATTCACCTTAACAGCTTTTGACATGACTTATCACTCTCTCTGAAATACTTTCTTCACTCAGTTCCCAGCACATCCAAGGGCCCTGGATACTTTAAGTCTATCCACTTGGCTTACTCATCCTTCCTTCTCGTCTTTGCTCAAATGTCACCACCTCAGTGGGACCTACCATATGTATCTCATTTAAAATTTAACCCCTCACCTCATCACCATACTATTTTCTCTGTGATACTTATCACATTCTAACATACTATATAGTTTGCTTATTTATTATATTTTTTGTGTCATCTCCCATCTGAAAATGTAAACTCCTTGAAGACAGGAAATTTTTTCTGTTGTTTTTGTTACTCTACCCTCAGCATCTTGAAGAAGGATAGGGTGGTCAACAAATATTTGTTGAATAAATAAATGAATTATCTAATAAACCTCATAGATGTAATAGATTCCTTTCTATTGTTGTCAATCAATAAAGCCTTACTTTTTTTTTTTTTTTTTCTGAGATGGAGTCTTGCTCTGTCGCCCAGGCCGGAGTGCAGTGGCACAATCTCGGCTCACTGCCTCCACTTCCCGTGTTCAAGTGATTCTCCCGCCTCAGCCTCCCGAGTAACTGGGATTACAGGTGCATGCCACCATGCCTAGCTAATTTTTGTATTTTTGGTAGAGACACGGTTTCACCATTTTGGCCAGGATGGTCTCGATCTCTTAATCTCGTGATCCACCCACCTTGGCTTCCCAAAGTGCTGGGATTACAGGCGTGAGCTACTGCGCCCAGCCAATAAAGCCTTACTTTTGAATCCCAAGGTACTTTTATTATTTTCTATCCCACTATCTTCCTCATGAATACATTGTTTTATTTCCATATTTCTGTGCACATTTCTCTCTTTTACTCACTTTTCAAAAAATTTGAAACCATTTACAAATGTTCACAAAGTAATCAGTGACTACTGAACAAAATTAATTAAGTTCTCACTTAGTGGAAGGAGACACTGGGGCTCTAAGAGATGTAATTGCTTTTCTCGCACGACACCCATATCAGCAAAAAAACAGTATTTTGGTACTTTCTACTTGACAACACCTCTTTATCATGAAATGGAAAACAAACTCTTGGTCATCACAGTTGCTGGACAAACCAACAAATGGCTTTAAAGGATCTTAATAAACTGAGCCCTCTAACGAATTTCATCTTCTATCAGTGAAACTCACAAAACAGTTGTTTTCCCTCAACTGTACAGCCTAATAGTCCACAATGTGTGTTTATCATTTTCTTAGTTGTTTCCTCTGGCCAGAACACTCATACTCTCTTCTCTGCTTGTTGAAATCTTACATTTCTTTACACCATAACTCAAATGCTGCCTCTCCCTGAAGGCCCTCTGACCCTACTGGTCAGAAGTATTTCTTGCCTTTGTATTCCACAAGCAGGTTTTGGACATCCACCTCTTGCAGCCCTTATTATGGTTCATGATGTATGTGATTATTTGTCTACCTGTGTTTTGCATTTCTCAGTGACACTCTCATAGAGGACAAGGACTGTGCTTCGTTTGTTTTTTATGCTGGGCAAGAAAGTCATATTCAGTCACCGAATGAAATCAAACAAAACAAAATACGTGTGTGCAATACCCTTATGTGCATACTCAGATGTGCCACAAATGCATCACAGAAAGTACAATTTTGAGACTACTTTTAAATAATAATGCCTGAAACAAAACTGGTGATTTAAAAATGAGAGCTTTGGCTGCCTGACAATTATATTTAAAGGTCATGAGTCATGGCCTCAGAGTAACCATGGTAACCCAGCATACACAGGAGAAGTCATGTTGTACAATAATTAAGGAGGGAAGAAAGCTTTAGAAAGCCTATTAGCTTTGAGATAAAGATAAAATATAATTAACAAATGTGTTTATAAAGTCTGTTTTTATTGCATTGTTTTCTTACTTCAGGGTTCACTGGAAACCTGGAAAAACTTCTTTAAATTTTTATTGGCAGAGCGTAATGATATGGCATTTTTCTCAGTGCGTTATAAGACCTTTGAAATTTCCTTCCTTTAAATGAAATGTCTTTCTATCTGCTTTCTAAACTTTATACTTCATGCTTTATGTCAAATTAGAGGACTAGTCACCAATTAGTCTGGGTGAATAAATGATTTATTTATTTATTTATTTATTTATTTATTTATTTATTTATTTTAGACGGAGTCTCGCTCTGTCGTCCAGGCTGGAGTGCAGTGTTGTGATCTCAGCTCACTGCAAGCTCCACCTCCAGGGTTCACGCCATTCTCCTGCCTCAGCCTCCCGAGTAGCTGGGACTACAGATGCCTGCCACCACGCCCAGCTATTTTTTGTATTTTGTTTAATAGAGACGGGGCTTCACCGTGTTAGCCAGGATGGTCTCGACCTCTTGACCTTGTGATACGCCCGCCTCGGCCTCCCAAAGTGCTGGGATTATAGGCGTGAGCCACCGCGCCTGGCCTAAATGATTTTAATAAAATTGGTTAGGAAATACAGCTATTGAGAACTTAATTTTTATAGGACAGGATTTCCTGGGAAAACTCTGTTTTGTTCCTTAGATTAACTGCATTCAGGGCCTGACTCTCCCTTACTTAGACAACATAGGAGCAAGTTCCCATTCAGTTTATGTAAACTGTGGAGAAGGTCTGTCTCAAGGGCACGAGAAGAGAAAAGTGGAAGGGAAAGGAGAAGGGATGGCAAACAAGACACATGGGACCAGTTTGTTCCTGCTTAGAAGTGAAGAAGCTGAACTGAAGTCACCTACAGATTAACAAGAATAGCGTGACACTCCCCTGTCTCCTGCCTCAAAAGCCTGGCTTTCTACCTGCACAGAACACTCAGCTCCATACACCAGGAGTAAAAAATACTAACAATAATTTACAGAGAGAGCAAAGTCCTGCTTTTCACTTGTTTTTTCTGCTGATTGTACACTGGGCTATTCATTTGAAAGTTGTTCATCACGGGCATTTTCCCTCCATTTGGTAACTTTATGTTCAACTCCCCAATTGTCTACATATTGATATGTTATCTCTTTAGCCACTTGTTCTGGGAAAATAAAAGAAAATGAGTGTTTGCTAAATTTCATTAGCTTTAATAAATGGATAAAGACTTACTCCCTCCCACAGATTATTTAATTGTTGAGGCTTATGGAATCCTTTGCACAAATAAACAACATTTTACATAAAATCTTAGATTTGTGAATTTCTCATATCATCCACAGACCATAGACCCAAGATGAAAAGCAAATAAGAACAAGGCTCGCACATTCACATAAGGAAAATACGTTTTAAAACTTAACGAAGCAGGCCAGGCACGGTGGCTCATGCCTATAATCCCAGCACTTTGGGAGGCCAAGGTGGGTGGATCACCTGAGGTCAGGAGCTCAAGACCAGCCTGGCCAACATGGTGAAACCCTGTCTCTACAAAAATACAAAAATTAGCTGGGCATGATGGCAGATGCCTGTAATCCCAGCTACTCAGGAGGCTGAAGTGGGAGAATCACTTGAACCCGGGAGGCAGAAGTTGCAGTGAGCCAAGATCGCTCCATTACACTCCAGCCTGGATGACAGAGTGAGACTCTGTCTCAAAAACAAACAAACAAACAAAAACTTTAAAAAGCAGAACCATGGTTGCATGTGAACATCCCACAAGGATACTGCCTTATAGGATGTAGCTCCTGCTACAGAGATGTGGCCACCTCTCACTCAAGATTTAAAAGAAAATTGTAAATGGAAGATATTTCCACATTTGAAAGGGAAATGAGTATGGTGTCAACATGCAAAATTTCTAGTAATTAAATGCAGATCAATTAGAAAAGTGAACTGTACTTCCATATTTCTAGCCAACACTGATCTAGGTTTTTATGTGGGGAACATGTAGAGGAGGAATGACCCAGCGTTTTGTGTGTGCATCTCTTGGCGAGAGAGTAGTGAAGATAACATTTCATTTCAACTGAAAGAAGGCTGGCTTCATACCCTCCCCCTTCCCACATCAGTAAAATGGCTGGGGTGGGGTGAGTGTGTGATTTTTAGAAGACCAAGTAAGGGACAATTTATTTGTTCAACAAATATTTATTGAACCCCTACTGTGTGTCAGGCCATGCCCTATGATCTGAGAAGACAGCAGCTTTCAAAGAAAGGGGTCACTCTCCAGGAAAGGATAAAAAGTTTGTCTGCTATTATTCCCCAGACTTTAAAGAAAGATTTTCTTTGAAGTACTGAGTGAAAGCTACTTTACCCAGAAATTCCCATGAATTATTTTGGGATGAGAGGAGCTGGGAACTCACCTGCTTCTCTCTGGGGTGTCAGACTCTGAGACCACAGATTTCTTGCTATAGCATTGTCCCATCTCAAGCCAGACCCACTGTGAGCCCCTGTCCCTGGGACAGACGTCAACGGGCATCATTCTTTAGAGTTTTAGAATCCCTGCTATTGCTCTGCTGTCCCTTGTTGCTAGGCTACCACAATGGCTGTGGAAAAGACAGTTAACTTCCCAAAGAAAAAAATCTCGGTTACAAAGCCGCAGTAACCTCTCAAAACATCTCACAAATCAGATCCAGGCATGAGAATAGGTGAAGAATCACCACATAGTCATCATTTCTGGAAAACTCATTCAAAGTGGAACAGAAACAGTGGTTTCCTGCTCAAACCAAGGCATGTTTACATCCAGAACCAATGTTAAGGAAACAGCCACACTGCTGTCTGAGAGGGGTGCACACCCAGAAATGCATTGTTTTACAGGCAATCAGTGGTTTCACCACAGACCAACCCCTTATTGTGATGAACTGCTTTCCCTGGGACCCACCGGCCCCAGACAGAAGACCCCACCCGGCCATATTCTCATGAAAGCTTCTTTCCTAACACAAGATTGCACAAGTGATTCATTGTGCCTGATTAGCTGATAGTTTGCTCACTGTTCACCTGCAACTGCTGCTCCATCTTCCCTGTTGCTTGTCCAAAGACGCCAGCTACTTTTTCCTAGCTAGTTGCTGTATCTCTCCCTGGATGCATTTGTAGACCCAGGTGAACCTGTATCCACTTCACTTTCTGCTCTGAAGGGAAGTACAGGTAGGATCCCTGCAGTCCACAGCTCAGAATCACTCCTGGATTTTGGTCTGAATGTCCTGGACTCACCCAACCAAGTCACACTGCTCATCCTAAAATAAATTAGATTGGCATGACAGCAATGTTTCTAATCACAGAATTTGTTTCTAGGGTTATAGCATTATAGAGCAAGTAACTACAATAGTAATAGGAATGAATACTTAAGACTGATCTATTAAAGAGTATAATTAGCATTTACTTCTTCAACAAAACTTCAAGTGATCCAGCCCCTTGGTAAAAACAACCCTATGAATAAAATTAAGAACTACTGAGCAGTTGTTCTGGATAGAAAAGCCAACACTTAATGGGTAGTTGTGGAAAGGCAAGGATTGGGCAATTGGCCTTGCATGTAGTTAGCAGCCTGTTGGGGATCAGAAATCATCTTACCTCTCTATGCTTTGGATTTGTTACTTTAAGAAAGAACCAAATTAGCCGGGTGTGGTGGCGGGCGCCTGTAGTCCCAGCTACTCAGGCGGCTGAGGCAGGAGAATGGTGTGAACCCGGGAGGCGGAGCTTGCAGTAAGCCAAGATGGCGCCACTGTACTCCAGCCTGGGTGACAGAGCAAGACTCTGTCTCAAAAAAAAAAAAAAGAAAAGAAAAGAAAGAACCACTTGAACTATTTCTGTCCTCCCTTCTAGCTCTAACATTTTGTTCTGTTTCTTTAGCTCATCTCATAAAAAAAAAAAAAAACCCACAGAGTAGATTACACTTTAGTGCATTTTAGAGGAATGTCTAGATGTTCACTGTGTAGTTGTAGTCATAATATTTTATAAAAGAAAAGTCATCTCAATAATGGCTGGTGAAAGGCACTGTAGGCACTAATTATTTGTAATGGTTATTAATCTTATCATACATCTAGCTGATCAAAAAGAGAGGTGGAGAGATATGGCTAGTACAAAAGCACTTTCAGAAAGTCCTTGAAAAACAAAGTGACTTTTCCAGTCCCATTTCTCCTTTAAAAAAATACTGCATGGGAAGGATTTCAGAAGGTGGTGCTGAGGAATTTGGCTGGGTCTTTAAAGGCATATTGACCTACAGAATTCTAAGCATGCTAACTAATAAAATTAATGGTATTGTTCTTTTATAATTAAGGAAAAGTACTTATGAAAGTCACTCAAATGATTTTATTTTAAAAAGTTGAGATTTAGTTTAGAAAAACTACATTTTCCCCCTCTAAATGTAAAGAAAACTGAGAGGTATTATAACAAAACTTCTAGAAATACATATAAATCATTGACACTTCCACCACTAACATTGTTTTAAATTGAAAAAATGCTGTAAGCTCATTGGGGATCTTGTAGATTATTACGTACAATTTGAAAACTTACCTTGTAGCCTATCAAAAACATATCTTTTCTTAGAATCAGAAATCATATAATGCATATATAACAAGGAGGAATCTTAAGAATATGCATATTTTATATGTTCCATGGCTCGTGCTTATCAGGATGTCTTATCTAACTTAGGTGAGTAAATATCAATAGGATCAGAAAGGAGAATGGAAGGGAGAACATTGCAATGAGAAAAGGGCAAGACAGAAGTGGTAATAGATTCACAATGAAGTGGTGTGGCTGAGGAGAGCAGAGAAAGCTGCAGTGGTCTTTGGAGCCTCTGCTTGGAAAATAGCCCTTCGGCTTCATCTGTCCGCTCACTCTTTCATTTATGTATTGATTTGTTTATTCACCAAATATTTATTGAAAACTCACTTTGTGCTAGGCAAGGTGCTCGGCACGAATGAAATCGATACTGTTCCTGCCCTCGTGGAGCTCATTATCTTATCACGCTATCATTCTAGTAGCTACTAACGTCTTATTGGAAAAAATTGATGAAGCACGTTTGGGATTTCCAAAAAGATCTTCTAACTTAACAGATCCCAAGCACTGGAAAAAAAAAAAAAAGCAAATAAAAACAAACAGGAGCACTTCCTAGGTTTTCCTCCTGGGGAGGTAGAATCTTGCAGAGAAAAATGACTGCCCTTCCGAAATTTGACCTCGGAAAGTTCACTATGTTTTCATTTTGATGAACACATGGTGACTGTGCCCGTGTCTGAGAGTCTAGGTGAGTGTGTCTGTGCTAGGGGAGGACAAGAGGAAGGGCGAAAGTGACAGAGAAACCAAAGTAACAGCACACAAACAAGTGCAGATCAGGCCATGAGCCACAACAACCAAAAAGTCTTTCAACTGATTGCAAAGGCTTTCCTCTGTTTCTCTTAAGAATTAGCCAGGTCACTTGTCATTGTTTTTCTAACCTCTTCCCTGTGTTGCTGATTGCTTGACACAGTGGGTCTAATTATCTCCAGACTCCCAGCCTGTTTTAATGAAGAGGGATGTTTATCTGTGTAAGCAGACAGACTGGTCTGTCCCTTTGGTCCTAAAATTTTTTGGGGGGAAACCTAGGGATGAAACTGACAGGTGTTAATGGATCAGCCGGAATGTAAACTTTTCATTTCTGGCTTGTTTGTGGCAAGAAATGAACATTTCTTCTCCCTCCTTACTGTGCTTTACTGCGTTGAGCAATTGTCATTTGGAGATTCCTAGCAGTATTTGATTTTCCTGTGAGAATGGCCTCTTCCCCCTCATAGTTGGCTTTGGACTGACAGTAAACTCAGTTACCTAGCTAGCCCCCATTAAATAACCTAAGGGGGTGCAGACCCTGTCCAGACAAAGGACTATACAGCGTTGAACTTGGCTCATCAGCAACTGGATCCTGGGTCTTTGAATCTCAAACAGTTAACATAAGAAGGAAAGAAATAGTTGAAATTCTAGTTATCTGTTTTTTAATTTATCCCACAAATATTTATTAAGGTTCAGCTTTGCGACAGACACTGTTCTGGATGCTTATATGACAGTGATAAGCAGGACAAAGTTGCTGCTCTCATGAATTTCGTACTTTAGTTGGTAGAGGGCAACCAAACAAATACAGAAGATAATTACAGACAGACACAAGCGCTATCGAGAAAATAAAACGATGTCGTAAGACTAGGACCAGGAGGTGACATAGAGCAGAGATGTGAAAGATGAGAAGGAACCAGCTTTGGGGCGCTTGCAGGGAAATGTGTTGCAGCCGGTGATTCGGTCCCGTCATCACAGAAACATGCTCAAGTAGCACCATTTAAAGACAAACAAACCTCCCTTGACCTCATCTTTTTCTATGCTCCCTTTTGTGAAAACTTCTTCAGAAGAGTGGCTTGTTTTTCCATTCTCTCTTCAATCTTCTCCAATCGAGTATCCATAGACTCTTCCGAAACACCTTTCATTTGGCCACCACCAACCTCTATCTTGTCCTTAAACAGCAGCATTCTGACCTAACTATTCCTGTTATAAGTCTTGCTTCTTAGTCTCTGGAGTGGTCTTGGTTTCTGCTCGTTTCTGAACCTAACTCAGCCTTCTCCTGATTCCATGAGCCCCAATACGCCAACAATCAATTCCTTTTTTCTTTTGTAGTCAGAATTGCTTCCTATTACTTTCTACCAATAAATGCCTAGTTTACATACTTATATTTTTCGTATTATTCTTGATTTTTACCCAGGAAACAATTGTTCAACTTACAGCACAATCTCTATTCATTCTTTTGCTTATATACACTGTTTTCCTTAAAATGTTACTACTGTGTTGGTGAGTACCTAATTATGGTTTTCCTAGGATTGATTTACTTTTCTTTATAACATTCACTTCTTGAGAGTAGATCACTTATTTGGAAACATTTATCATTGTCTCATGCCTATCACAATGCAAGCCATTAGAGATAGGCATGGTTCAAAACAGTCATGGTTTCAAGACATATTTGTTAGGCTGCTATCCTCACCGAGAAATGTCTTCCAGGTTGTTTCTGCTGTCAGTATGTTTTAAAATATTCTTCATGTCTTTTCTAATGCTTTGCTACTCTAGGTTTTGTGGAATCCATGTTCTTTATGTCCCTAGTTATGACTCCAATAACATTTCTTATAAATTTATTAGCTGTAAAATTAAATGTAATTCATCTAAATATTTCATTTAAAAATCATTTTCATATACTTTCAATAAAGAATCTTGTCTCAAATAAGTAAAAACAAACAAGACAGTAGGGAATCCTAAGAAGACATTTCCCAAAAATCATCTTCCAGGATTTTCTCATGGCTTTTTGTCAAATGGATGAAGATGTTTTGATGGCTGTTGTTCTGTGAAGGATATTTTCAGCTACAAGTAACAGAAAAGGTGACTAATAGTAGTTAACTCATAAGGGAATTTGCTGGCTCATGTGCCTATAAAGTCCAGAAGTTAAAGGTACTTCAAGGTTAATCATTGATATTATCAGCATGTGGTATCTTTCCATAAACAGTGTGGCTTCTTCTGAGGGCTGGCTTTCCTTGCGGGCATGGAGTGGCTGCCAGCAGAACTGGGACTACAGATGACTTTGTTCATGGCCAGAGATAGAGACAGAGTTGCTTTCCATGACCTTAGAACAGAAGTCTTACGTTTTATTCTAATTGACTGATCTTCAATAGGTAATCACTACGACTGAGGACATGTTGACTGGCTTCCATCTGAAAGATATGCCCACCCCAAACCAATCACTGTGACAATGAGAAAGGATCCATCAGAACTCACCCTTAGAGCTGTCAGTGGGATCAATCCCACTCAAATTCCAGGGTTACTACATAGTGGGGAAGGGTGAAATCTGTATGGGAGCTCTAACACTATCCAATGCAGGTATATATTTGCATATAATTTGTATGTAATTCACATACATTTCTCATTTCTCAACCATAGAAATAATAACGTTCATATCTTACTAATATAAGGTGTTGACATATATACGTTTTACATCTTTTTGATATTATCTAGACTAGAAAAATATTCATTAAGATTAATTTACTTTGCAACAATTACAGTTGTTTCTCTCTTTCTTTATTTCTATTCTTTCTTAATGAGGTATAATGTACCAGTAAGGAAAACAAAAAGTTAAAGAAAGGGTGAGAAGAACAGTTAAGATTTTAATCTGAAAAATAATTTCAGAATCACTTTCGTAGACAAAACTTTAAACTTAATAAACAGTAACTAGTTTTATATATATAATTTATTTTCACAATGTAATAATTATATTACTTTCAGAAAATTACCAATCACCTTGTAGTTGTAGCTTAGGAATTATTTTGAGATGTTAATGTCTATTAATGCATTTAACTTATAAATGGTATCCACATTAATCTCTCTATTCCCTCAAATAATGAATCTTTCTTTATATTTACCTTGATAGAATCAGCAACAAAACAAACGTTTTCATCCAACTCCAAAATTCACTGGAACCTTCCTTCATATTTCAATGTAATTAATTTCATTGGTTATTCTTTTATTTTATCAGCAATTTACCGAACTTTGTTAATAGTTTGTGTTGGGCACTCCACTAAGCACTGAATATGTGTGTGTATGTGTGTGCATGTGGGTGGTGTTTGCACAAATGAAAAGGAATTTAAGAGGTTTCTGGAACCCTTCCTGAAGCCCATAGAACAAGGAAGGAGAGATTGGAGATTCAGAGTTGAGGTAGAGACTAGAGAGAACAGGGATGCAATAAAGGTACATATCTTGCCTTTACAAAGTGCTAATACCAAGCCACTGAGCAGCAGGAAAAGAGTTCTCAGCTCTGAATGCCAGAGTCTGAAAACGACTGACAAGTCACATCTTTAACCTGGAGGTCACATCTTCATCATTATTCTTCACCAAGAGGATAACACTTTGGGACTCAATGTGAATGTGAGTTAAAAGTCAATGACAAGTAGGAAAAACAATCAGCACCATCTGTACTTATTCAATGCAGGGAATGTGTCGCCATTCTAGAAGTATTAATCATCATGCACTATCAGTGTGGTTAATGCCAAAAATGGTGGAGAAATAATTCCTCCTAGAAACTGCCCATTTCAAAACTCAACAGTATTTGCCTCATAAAAAACGTATGGAAACTATTCAAAATTAAGTTTATCTCAAACAACTAGAAAGTATAGAGAAATGTTGTATTTGTAGTTTTAATTTTGGGGAGAAAATGAATTGTTAACTGCAATGTAAGGAAAGAACAATTTGATCTTGGAGAGGTTTAACGTGTGGCAGGTTAGAAACAAAAAAGAAGTATTTTTTTTCAGTAGACAAGCTCAAAAAGGCAAACAGTTTTGTCACAGTTCTTGGTTTTAATTAGAAACATTAAATCTATATCACACAGAGAAAAAATGCTCCAAACCTACCTGACACATCTCAACCAGTGAAGCATTGCTTGTCCTTGCGAGATGTTGATGATTATTTTATTTTTCTGTGAGTTTTGTGAAATCCTTGCTGAATCTAAAAGCAATTCAGTAGTGTCAAGTCCCAGAAACTAATAAGACAGAGGTACTCGCATACTTTCAATATATCATATTTGTCACTTATCATTTATAAAGTATTATTTTGGCTATTCTGGATAGAATTAGCAAGAGAAGCTACATGAACAGCAAATCCCAAGATAGGGTAGAAATTATAGGTAAAGTAAAGAAAATAATTCAAGGGAATGAAAGAGGAAAAGCATGGTTTAGTCCCCTAACACATATCATTCTTAATTTTTAGTCACAATTAATATAGTATTATTTGCTTTTATTGAAATGTTCTAATAAAAACACAATAGCATTTGAATTAATTTTTAAATTTTAGTTGCTAAATAATTTTTGGTGAACTATGCTACAAGTATAAAGAATAAAAAACTAACATTTTAAACAAACAGCAGATACATTGCCATACATCGTGCTTCAGAAGCATATTGTTTATATGATAAAAATGTCATATACGTTATTACAAGGATTTACTATTTGTGATTTATCAGATGACTATGACAAGCCTTCCAGGAACCATCTTTCATTCTGTGCTACCAAAACAGACAATTAACAAATATTTAGCAATAAAATATCTTCCTTGCAATAAGAAAAATATTGACTATAAGACAACTTTTCCAGAGAAAAACCATTCTTTATGTAGTATACATTGGCTGTTTCTTTAATCAAGAGACAGTTGGATAAAGAAGAGGCTTTCTGAGGCTGCTCCAAGAACAAATGCATCTTCATGATAGAGTGGTTCCCAAAATAAGCTGACATATTTGGCTTCTGTGTGTGGGTATATTGAATTCCCTGAGTGATCCTGCTGTCATTTTACACATGTCAGATGCACCAGATCAACAACCCAACCAACTGCCAGCGTAGGTTGTTTCTCAGCACCATGATGGGAACTGCTTTTATGTGCCTCTTGATTTACCTAATGACATTAAAGCAAACAAATGAAGGTAAATCTTGCAATAAGGTATCACAGATAACGGATTATCAAAATCTCATAGTTAAAAAAAAAAAGGTGAAGCCAACAATTGGGCTCTCTTAGTTGAATTTTGGAGACATAATGGAGATCAAATTGCAAATGAGATGGTAACCTAGGTTATCCCCGGTAAATGTTCAACTTCATAAGTGAAATTTTAAAGGTTATCTAATAGCTAAACTACATTTCCTTACGATCTCATATCTTCTGAAACAGATCTTTAAATTCAGATTCAGAAGGTGTCACTGGGATTTATTCTTATTAAAGGAAATACCAAATTTTGCTGCAGGGAAGTCTTTGCAGTCTATTAATAATTTGATTTTTTAAATACTAGAACACCATGTTGCATTAACTTTAATACAATATCGAGTGTTGGAGTGAAGCTGAGTGTTTAGTTGTAAACTTACCACCTTGCTGACTCATTTTAAGATTCAAATGCCTGTTAGATCTTGATATGCTGGGAGAATAAATACTTTATAGAAATTTCTAAAAGATGTTTACTGAAAATATACAGTTTTAAAAGAACTGTTCTAGAAAAAAAAAATGTTTTCTGGCTCTTTGGTACAGAAGAAACATAAAAGAAAAGTAATTAATCAGATTGTGTAATTTGGTATTTCCACCTGACACTAATATTAATGGTTCTCCGGTGACAGTTTATTTGCTGGATATGAAACTGCTAGGTACAGCATAGTTAATAAACCTAGGCTAAAAATAATTTTATTAGCAAACATTGTGACATATGAAATCTTTCAGATGGAATTAAACATTAGAGTTAATGTGAGGTACTTCATTAAAAGTTACCATACATACATTTGACTTTATACAGGTAAATAATGGTTGAACTATTGGCTCAAATGCTTAGCCACTTCATTAAAAATTTCTTAAAAATTGTAGGGAAGGTCCATATATCCCTTTAATTATATATAAAGTTTGTTGCATGTAAGGATTTGTGCATTTGGGTAGAAAACAGGTACGTAGCTATCATCAGATTTTCAAAAGAATATGTATTTTAATACATTTGAAAATTATTCCTTTAAAAGAATATGTTTCTCTAGTGTAATACTTACCCCTCATCACCAAATATAATTTGGTTTACAAAACATTGATTTAGTTTATCAGGACTACATCTATATTACAAAAGAAAGTATAAGAAAAATGACGCTTTAAATGAGAAATATACGTGTATTGAATATGAGGATGAATGGGCTCAGAAACTTAGGAATATCATTAAAATATATGACTACATCTCAATTTTTATACACAATTTAAGAGCACATGGAAAATAGCAATATATGTAGAGTTCCTATTTATTGAGCTCTCATAAAGTACAAGATTTAGTGTTCTATTTATATTATTCCATTTAATTCTCACAACTCTGGTAACAATTGTTATGATTATTACTCCATCTCATATGAAGATGATACTTACAGAAATTTAATAATTTTTTTAAGATCCCACAGCCAGGAACCAGAATGACTAAGATTCAAATATAGGTCTTTTTGAAGCTAAAATTCATACTTTTTATCTCTGTGCTATAAATCTATTGCCTACACACTCCCATCGCTCCAAATATATGTTGGCTATCATAGATCATAAAAGAGGGCACTCAAGTTCATCCACTAAATATGTCAGAGAAGCCTAATGACCACAATATATCCTTCTGGGAACTAGAGAAGTGGCTATGATTCCCTCTTCCTTTCATCCCACTGCCTCACATCTTTTCAGCAACAGATAGTAATATTACCTCAAACTTCACCTTTTTTTGCAGTCACTTTCTGTTACTGCAAGGGACATGGCAACTTAATTCAACAATAATAATTCAAGGGTTTGCTTCTCTTAAAACTCATATTAATTAAAAGGGTGTCATTTATATAACAAGACTGGCTGGTGTTTTTCTGTGTGGTAGATGAAAGAAAATATATTTTTAGAAAAAAATATTTTAGTTGAATTCTTTTAATATTTAAAATTTACGTGATGAACTTCAAAGTCTTTTTAAAAATTTTATGTCAATTGAAAAATGCTTTCCAGGGATCCCTTGTGTAGGCATATCTTTGGATGTACCCTGAAGGAATGGAATGAAGATTTAAATTCTTCATGCTGCTTATGAGTGGCAGAGTTAAATTTCTGTCACAGTATCTGTGTTTGAATAACTAAATCGTGCTGCTTCTTTTAGAATGTTCTGGAACTTACACACATGACACAAGAAAAATCACAAAGGTAATGTGTACAGCAACTCTTTTCATACTTTTTATCAATGAATTTCAAAACAATCCTGCTGAGATTTTTACTAATGAGAAAACTGAGATTCGAAGAGATTTAATAGGGACCAGTGCTGCATGGAATCCCATTGTTCTGATTTCAAACTATGGTTCTTGTTCTCCATCACCATGCATGGCATATCTGGTCATTCTGATAGTCATCAAATGGAGAAGGTAGAAGTGAAGCCCTGAGTTGTCCACTCTTACATTTTAATCACTTCTCAAGGAAAATTCAGGAAGGCAGTTTTCTTATGTTAAATTATCATCTTACTACTTTAGTGTTCTGTAATGAGGACTGGAGATGCTCTAAGTGGGTCAGTCCCCATCTTCTTCCTGAGATGTAGTGTTGAAGTTTGCATTGAAGACAGGTTTTTTCTCTGTACTTAGGAAAAGTAGATTAATTTCTTAACTCCTCTATGGGAAACATCATAAGTTTTAACTTTTTTGAATTGCCAAGGCTAAGAATTCTCTTGATATTTAGCATGGATTTTTGGACTTCTCTTAACTAATCAAAATAAAGTGCTGAAAGTTCATACTAGGAAGAAGAATCTGACTTTGGGCCAGAAGGGAAGCAAATAATCTCTTTTGTTTAGAACAAAGTTTGTGGTTACTCAAAAGTGGCTTGATTAGGGTACAACTGCGAATGAGGTGATCTATTTCCTCTTTTCCATCCATCTATTTATTTTGGGTTCTCCCCCTGACCCACTTCAGTCTACCACTAACTTACACCTTTCAAATTCCTGTGTTGTCAACCTCCTTTATATGAGAATAAAATAGAAATAGCTAAGTATATGGTAGATAAAACCATGAATCTGTTTTGTTCACTACTGAATTCAATATTTTGTGAAAATGTGGAAACTTACACTTAGTGAATGTATGAATAAAATCCCAATAAGGTGTTATTAAATTTTAGCTCTATCTCTTGGAATAATGGACATTTAAATGAAAAGAAAATAATGTTACTCTCCTTTTCTCAAAGGAATCTCTTGAGGTGATATTTAATGTGGTGAAGGCAGGAGTCAAGGAGTAAAGGAGGTGAAGGTAATGTGGGAAGCAAGAGAGGCTTTCTCCTTTTTCCCTAAATTACAATTTCTAGGTCCCTGACAATGCCTTATAAGCAGAAGGCCAAATAAGACATTCATGGATAATTCCCTTATGTTCATAAAATGGCTTAAATCTTTAACTACTTTCACCCACATTAATACAGAACTGCTGAGAGACAACTGTTGTTATTCTAGGCGAGGAAACTGAGGTGCTCTCAAATCCTCTCAAGACAAAATGGAGGTGCCTTTATATAATTCCCAGCCCTCCCAGGGAACATTTCCCAGGGGAATTATGCATGCCAGAATTAAAAAGTAAGATATTTATCTTTTATTTTTAACAGAATCTAGATGAGTCAGGACACATAGTAAGCATATTCTCAAATATATATAAATACAAGTATATGCAAATAAATTGTTATAAAATTTCCAATGTTTATCAGGAAATCAAAACAGGAGTGTCCTTAAAAACCTCAGTGCTAGCTGAAGAGTAAAATGTTGAGTGTATACCCAATAAGCTCTTTAACAAAAACAAGACACAAATAACATCAAATACATCAGGTAATTAATAAGGCAAACAAAATCTCATTACAGAAGATGCTAAGTAAATATAATTATTTATTCTTCTTCCAACACCACCTATCAGACTAAGAAACTTACAGCTCATCTACAAGAGCTTTTATCATCTTTCTTTGTCAAAACTAAACAGACGTTAAGACCAAATTTCCATTTGGTTACACTGAAATCGCCCAATTGCCATACAATATATAATAACTCGTAATATGAAATTTCAACACAAATACTTAATCCATATACTATAAAATAAAAGCTAGAGTCACATTTCTGTACATCGGAAACTTTACATTGTAAACATTGGAGATATTGGAATAATAGAATGGGTATGGCAAGAATGGAATTGGTGTGGCAAGAATGAGTATGGCAATGGTTGTAATCAAGGTGTTAGCCAGACCTAGGGTCTCATCTGAAGACACAATTGGGGAAGGATCCACTTATATGACCACATGGTTGTTGGTAGAAATCATTTCCTCATGGGCTGTTGACCATTCCTTGCTGGCTCTTGGCCAGAGGCTACCTTCACTTCCTTGCCAGGAGGGTCTGTCTGACATGGCAAGTTGTTTCATCAGAGCATGCAAACTAAGAAGGCAACAGAGAGAATCTGCTAACAAGATAGAAGTCATGAGATTTTATAATCTAATCACAGAAGCAACATTCCATTCCCTTTTCCATATTATGCTGGCTGTACAAAGAAGCAAATCACAGGACTGGCTGATACTCAAGGTCAGGAGACTACAGAAGGTTGTGAATATCAGGTGGTTAAGATCCTTGGGCGCCATTTTAGAGGTTGCCCACCACACTGATGCACTTGAAAATGATGTAGAAAATGACAAATATTTTAAAATGGTAAAACTATAGTTTCCAGCAAAGTAATAAGAAAAAATAATGTCTAAGAGCTATTTAAAAACCTCACCTTAAAATATTTTTTAAAACTCAAAAGAGAAATAAAGATGTAAAATACTATATAAAAAGAAATACAAATTAAAACAATATATCATTTTCATGTGTCAAACATTAAACATTTAGTTGATAATATCTATTGTTGGCAAGGGTAAACAGGTACTTCATAATCTACTTATGTGGTTAAACATTTCTGAGGGCAATCTGAAAATATTAAGATTCGCATACTCTTTGACTTGTCAATAGCACTTTTAGATATTTATTTTACAGAAATAATTAAGCCAAAGTTCAAAGATTGATGTACAAGAATGTTCATTGAAGTTATATGTATACTGCTAGAAAAATTGGTAATTATTTAGTAGTATATCAGGAAGGATTGGCTAAATAAAATATGTTATGACAACTATAAAATAAAATATCTTGTTGCTGTTAAAAATGATCATGTTTATTATCATGAAAATATATCTTGATATATTTTTAAATGAAAGGAGCAAACTATCTATATAGAACTGCATGTGTATATGCTGGTGTGTTGACACCCATAGGTGCAGAGGAAAATGTGTGAAAAGATATCTATCAAAATATTAAGAACGATTATCTTTGACTTGTGGATAACAACTTATCTTTATTTTCTTTATACCTTCTTTATTTTCCAATTTTTTATCTTGAGCATATTCACATTTCATAATATTAAAAAGCAATAAAGCTATTTCCAAAATAATCTTTAAAATGATTTCCTCCTATACCCTCATATAGGAATGTTTCAAGCTTTCATTATTATATCTGTTAATTGGAACAATATAGCATCATAAGATCCTTTCACGCTCAATGTATTTTCCTCTTCTATTGATAAATGGATATGTTCCAAGTCTTGGAAAATTACATTTACTTAAAAAAAATCCCTCCAGAATTCTATATACACACAAATATTATCTATCAAAATGGAACTGGAAATTAACTGTCAGATTTCTTCTTAACCTGGCTATTCGGGAAGAATAATTCACTGAGGGACCGGCATTGAAGATTTTGATTAGTCAAACAAGAAAATAAATTTTTGGTTGCTATATGTAATTATTCTCTTATTATTTATTCTTTATACTCTCATTTTGGAGCATCCACTAGGTTCAAGGCATTGGGCTAAGTGCTAGCAATGCAACAGTAAATCAGAAACAGTCTGTGCCTGCTCTTACAGCCTAATAAAGACAAATCAAAGAACTTCACTGCTGACGATGTCTCAGAGACCACAGTCTAGAATTCCCCAACCCTCAATTCATGAATCAGAGAAGCAGAGTTTTATACTCTTTTTTTCTTTACGTATATTGATTGATAACAGACCCAAATTCATTTTTCTCAACTATTTTGTCATAGGCAGAATTCTGTGAGGGCCCCCACAATATTTCCCACTGCTGTTCCTCCTATGATTCTGTTATATAATATGGCAAAAGGGATATTGCAGACATAATCAAGGTTACTAATCCATTAAGATGGAAAAATTATCTAGCTGGCCTAACCTAATCATACAAGGCCCTTAAAAGCAGAGAGTTACTGCAGACAGTAACAGATGAGAAAGAGAAAATTTAAAATGTGAGAGAGATTTGATGTAAGGAAGGCTCTCTGTTGCTGGGATAGAGGGAGCTATAAGGGAAGGACCTGAGGACAATCCCTAGGAGCTGAGAGCTGTCCCCAGATGGCAGCCAGCAAGAAGGTGGGGGCTTCAAGCCGACAACTTGATTTCAGCCTTCACCAGAAAACTCAGGCCATCCCAAACTTCTGGCCTACCAAATTTGGGGTATTTTGTTACATAGCAATAGAAAAGTAATGCACATTTTTTTCCCTTTGTATGTCATTCCTGGGGACTAGTTAGCACACTACAGTACAACTGGATCTGAGATTCACGGAGTTCAGCTCCCTTCTTTATTGTCCCAATGTGGAAACTGAAGTCTAAGGTTTCTAGCCACACTGGCCTTTTTTTTTAATTAATTGATTTATTTTTTATTTTGAAACAATCTCAAACTTCTAGGAAGCTTCCAAGTATAGTACATGTAATTTTTTTTTCAGGAACCATTTGGGTGCACACATTGATGACATGATATACCATCACCTCTAAATACTTCAATGCATTTTTTTTCCTAAACAAGGGCATTCCCCTACATAATTAAAATTCAACCATCAAAATCAGGAAATTAAAGTCATTTCATCTCTCAGAACTCAGTCAACTTTCACAAAGTACTCAAATAATTTCCTTTAGAGCCAAAGCTCCATTTTGGAGTCACTTATCCTGTTTGGTTAGTCTCCTTCAACTAGGACAAGTTACTCATAGAATCCCTTGACTTTCAGGACCTTGAAACTTGATGATTACAAGCCAATTATTCTGGAGAATTTCCTTCAATTTAGATTGTTCTGATTTTCCTTCATGATAGTTGCATACTTTTGTAGGAATGCTAGAGAAATGATCTGTTTTCTTCTCACTGATTACTATAAAATGGCACACAATTTCATTTTGTACCAATACTAATGATGTTAACTTTGTTAAGGTGGTGTTTGCCAAGGTTCTCCATTGTAAAGTATTATTTTTTTCTGTGTAATTGACAAGTATTTGTGGGAAAGTAATTTGAGACTATGTGAATATCCTATTTGTTATCAAATTTTTAATTTATTCATGCCTAGTAATTTGATCAACATAGACTCATGGTTTATTATTTTATCCCATGTTTTATAATCTATTGCTATCATCATTTATTTTGGTACTCAAATTGTCAGAAATTTGGCCAAAAGGAACCTCTTGGAGTTGCTTCAGTGTTATTTTGACAAGTTCCGAGTCCCTTTATTCTTTCAGCACTTTCTTACTTTCTGATACATCAAGATGTCCTGGAAAATTTGGCCTTTTCTCTGAGGCGTACTGTCTCTTTTTAGTAAAAAGTGATATTTAGAAACCAAGATCTAGACACTTAGTTTACTCATGGCTTTTAGGATGTTGTTGTCCCTAGGAACACTGGCTTTAATGTCTCCAAAATACTGTGCTCTCTGCTTCCCCATGAGTTTTGTATATGCTGTTCCCTCTAAGTGAATGTCCTTCCTTCTTCACATAATGAACTCTTCCTACTCATCCTTTAGATCAAAGCTTAAATCCTGCTTCTTCAAGGAACCCTTCCTAGATGCCTAGATTGGTTGAGGTCTACACCCATAGCATCATATTCCTTTTGAATCTATAATATAGCAATTATTTAGAAACATATACCTCCTCCTCTCTAGACTAATAAACTTTGGAGAACAAAATCTGATTTTGATCAACATTGTATCACTAGTGCCTAGTACAGTTCCTAGCATATAGTAGTTCTCAATGAATATTTATGGAAAGAATAAATGGGTGAGACAGTGAATGAGTGAATGAATGAAACCAGAACTAGACCCCATTGCTTTCCTAGCTATTCCACAATGGACACTTAGAACTTTAAATAGTTTTCTGTAAATTCTTAGACATATGGCACAATTTTATTCTTTCTGAAAGAATCCTGAATTTTTGCACACTGGATCAAACAATTTTCCACATTATTTTTGAATTTAATTCTTCTTAAAATGGATTCAGACAAAAGTGGAAAACCAAGGGCTCTCTGAGAAGGTCATAGCATTTGCCACTATTGAGTTAATCACTTGGGCTTATTCTCCATTAGATTTATTTATATTCGAGTAACTTTGCTAAGTTGTAAGAAAATAAAAAGCTACAGAATAATATTTAATTTGATTGGGTAATACTAAATCTTCACCACCTCCTGGGTCCCTAATTAAATCTTGTTTTTACATGGTGCCTTGTCCTTGAATATAGGTGGCTCTGAAAGTCTCAGAAAGGGAAATTATGATACAGGAAATCCAGGAACTCACTTTGAAACAATGCAGAAGTCTAATAGTCCTGCCATTGTCTCTACAGGAAGGCCAAACATACAATTGTCTTCTTAGCTTGATGCTTTTATGGTTTTTCTCTGGTTTTTGTATCAGACCTAGACTCAACAAAGACCCACCTATGGTTTCTGCCTCTCCCCAGCTGTAACTCCAATAACTGTGCTTGGGTATTATGTCAGACCTTTTGGCATCATTTGAAGCATTTGATTATTGAATTCTGTTGACTTGCTAGAAAGAAAGTGGGGTCAGAAGGGCAGGCCTAAAATAGTTATAGTTCTTCCAGTCCTGAGAGATATATTAGGAGAGTTTTTAGAGGGTTTTTTTTTTCTCATTTTACAGTTTCTGAGATGGAATTCTGAGACACTTGGTATTTTCTCTTCCATTCATTGTATGTACTGTTTATTATAAAAACCAGAGAATCTCACAGCAACTTACACAATGAAAAATGGTTATTCAAGATTTCTCATTTTGCCTGACTTGCACTGTGGTTTTCTTCATTCTAAGATATCTGGCAAAAGTGAACCTGTTTTTTTGTTTTTTAACCTGGTTGAAAGAAACTGCTGGTAGTTATAAAAAAAAACAACACGAGAAATGAAGAACAACATCACGTGTGAATTAGGAATCTCTCCTTTGTTCTTATGAGGCTACAGTGAAACAAAGATTCTTAGCCATACTGAGGCTCTTGTAACTTGTTCAATACTTCATGCCAAAGAGTCTATAGTAATTATAAACTCAAGAAAAATTTTTCTACTTTTCAGCTTCTTTCCAGTGGCATATTTTCCTCATTCACTTAGTTATGTTTCAGGTGGTTTAGAATTCGATTATGACTCGTATGTTATTTTTCTAAAGAACATTTGCTATTGCATCACATCTCAAAAATAATTGAAATGGATCCAATTCATGGATGTGGCTTAATTAACTAAGACTTTTCCCTACACCGAGAAAATGATAATGTGGGCTTTACTAAACAAACTAAAATATCCCAACCAAGACAACTCAGTATTCAAAGAATCAAAGGCAAAGAATCAAAGCAAGCTTACAAAAGTCTCCTCTAATACGAAGACTATTTGAAAATACAATTTTCAACTTTTAAGTGAAAAAATGCTGAGCTGCTAGGCTCTACCACTTTCTACACAGAAATCCATTTTAAGTGTTGTATCACTTCTGAATTTTGGAAGGAAAATTGGCAATGTGTGTGGCATTTCTAGCAAAGGGGAAAAAAAAAAGGTAATTGGGTTTCTGAACACTATGCCTTCAGTAATGGCCTGGAAGATGGAACTGCAAAAGGACTCTAGGACAATATTTCATTTGTCAAAATGAATGTAGGATATCAGGTCATTCCTAATATTGAGTAATATTCTCCCAGTGGGGCAGAACACCTCCCTGTACCAGGCATTAGAAGAGTAGAGCATGCTGACTAGAAGAGACTTGTTGGTGATATTTTAGGCTAGTCAAGTGATGGCCTCTGACCACAAAGAACATTGGCTGGGGCTCTGTTAAATTATCCAAGGAATTATCAGGTATGTAGTATATTTGTCTGTACAGAAATCCTCTTTAACATCCCACCAAAAGCTACATAACTTAAAATAATATCCCACGAATGCCATATTCCTGGGAGGAATCTAAAATATCTATTTATCTATTGGGGCGGCTGAGTAGGGGTGATGTTATTATAGCAAATGTGTACATTTCTAGCGTAAATATTTACTTACTCTGCTTGTAAACAGCTGAGTCGTTTTTCTGTTCTCCCACTTGGGGTCATTTGATACCCAGTGAGGATCATCTCCCTTGGAGGCTGCAGTGTTTATCTTCCAAGCACTAATATTAAAATGTAGCTCTTGATTCAGGCGACAGCAAGCCAGGGGATTTCTGAGCATCATTCCTTCTCTTATTGAGTCTTCCATAGGGACAGTCACCTTTAAAGAGTATAAATCATTGAGCTACCTGTTTCACTGTAAACCACAAGTATCTTCTCTGCCAGATGTGAAAAAGCCAATACGTATTTAAAATCTAAATTTAAAAATATTCATATATTTAGAAAATTTCAATTGTTCTTCTAGCTTTTAAACATGTTCATGAAAAAATTATTTTTTCTAACTATTTACAAAAATGGAACAATTTAGGAAGTCTACCAAAAGCCTGAAAAAATTATTTCAGTTAAGGTACTTTCTTACATAGAAAATTAAATCACCGTATAGAATTAGAAACTAAAATTTGCTAGCTCGTTTAAGGTGGAAACCATTGTAACCTCAATACCTAGCAATTAGTAAGTGGTTAACAATAGTTTGTTGAATAAATGAGTAGATGAAATATTAACAAAATCAAGGTTGTATTAGATAAAAAATATAATCGAATAATAGTATAATTATATAATTCTTTAAGTGCTAGACAACATGATTTTGATTTATCCAGTGGAATTTTTAGTGGCTTTACCTTCACCTACAAGAAAGGCATCCTGGGAAATTATTATGATGATTGGTATGAATAATATATAAAATAATATATAAAATTGTTCCTCTAATCTCTATGTTCATGCTGTACTGGTCTTATCTCCCTCTCATGCATGTGCTCTCTCTCGCTCTCTCTCCCCTCTTTCTCTGCACACACACAGAGGAAAGACCATGTGAGGACACAGTGAGGAGGCAGCCATCTGCAAGCCAGGAAGAAAGACCTCCTTGCTGACACCTTGATCCTGGACTTCTGGCCTCCAGAAGTGTGGGAAAATAAATTTCTGTTGTTTAAGGCATCCAGCTGGTAGTATATTGATAGGAGCCTGGGCTGACAGTATAATTCCAGAGGGCAGAGCCAACAGCCATAGAGAATTATTGCTAGGCCTTAAGACCTAATTAAGGAATTTCCAACATTTGCCCAGTTAGATTTCAGAATTGTTATGGATCAGAGACTCCTTTGTGCCCACCCCCTCTATTTTCCCTGTTTTTGAAGGAATATTTATAGTGTTTATCCTATACCTGTTTCACCATTGTATATCGATGTGTGAGAAGCAGAGAACCTGGATTTCTATTTTCACAGGTCTCTATAGTAAGAGAAACTCCATATAAGGAGCTGAACTTTGGAACTAACCCTGAGAAATCTCATCCATACCCAGATCTGACTTAGTTGATGAGATCCTGGACTTTGAGCTGATGCTATAATGACATGAGACTTTGGGGACCTTGGGAGGGAATGAATGTATTTGGAATGTGAGAGAAATGTAAATTATTGGAGCCCAAAGTCCAGACTATGGTAGGCACCCTCTAACATGGCCCCAAATGATACCCTCCTCCTAACTTATTGACATACTTCTAAAAAATAGAATATAGAAGAAGCAATGGTCTGTCACCTGAGATTAGATTACAAAAAGACTGTGGCTTCTACCTGGAGTTGCTCTCTCAATCACTCTTTAAGGGAAATCTCTCCCATGTTGTAGAGTTTCCCTATGGAGAGAACCATGTGAACAAGAAAATGATGTCTTTGGACAACAGCCAGCGAGGATCTGAGACCTGCCAAGAATTACATAAGTGTGTTTGTGGAAGTGGATATTCATCTAGCCCAGCCTCGTATGATTGGTGCTCCAGCCAACAACTTCATGACACCCTTGCAAAGCATCTTGATCCTGAGAAATCCACTTAAACTTTGCCCTGATTCCTGACCCACAACTTTGGGATAATGAATGTCTGATGTTTTTAGCCACTAAGTTTTGGTAATTTTTTGTGCCCTGGAAGCTAACAAATATATTTGTTATCATTGCATCTCTCCTTACAATTTTTTCAATGTACCCTTAAGTTTGCCTCCCTTCCAATATTTGCTTTTACCCTGAGTTTTAGTCTATTAATCTCTTACGTTGGCTTATAGTAATTATCTACATAATTATCTATTATTATTTATAGAACATATACTATGTATTACAATACATAGTAGAAAAAAATTTAGCTTGTTATTATAGAGTATTTTAAGTATATACAAAAGTAAAGTAAACAAATATAATGGACCCCCATGCACCTATCACCCAGCTTCAACACTTATGGTCAATATTGATATAGCACAACAATATTAACAAAACAACCCATAGTCAATATCATTTCACCTCTATGTTTACCCATTCTTCTCCCTCAGATTATTTTCAAGCAAGCCCCAGACATATCATTTATTCTATAATATTTTTAGTATGTATCATTCTTTAGAAAAACATTTTTAGGTTATGAGTTGACCATATAAATTATATCAAGGGGTATTCTGGCAACAGAGAAAAGAACTTCAGAGCAAAGCCGAGTATAGCCATTCTTGTTAATATTCTTCTACTCAAGGATATGAATAAACTATTCTATAGAAGAAATGAACAGGAATTTGGGGTTAGAGATTAGCAAGCTGAAGAGAGAGGGAAAAGAGTTGAAGGAAGAAAGGGAAGTCCAACAGCATGGCAATAAGCTGAAGGCAAAGTCAAATATATAACCAATGATGATTAACTGCAATGAGAATGATTAAGTGACTTTTAAGACCAACGCTGTCTAACACAGAAGGTTAGATTACATCAAATATGTTGCCTATTTTATATAATTCTCCTTTAATCCCCCAAGTCCTTCAGGAAAGTCTGCTGTGCACATATTCTAGACTCAGAGGACTTTAGTAGTAAACAGTTTGGGCAGTGTAAAGCACAGTGAAATATGGCCTTACAGATAGGAAGTGAAAGGTTGAGAATAACTTTATAATTCAGTAGAGCAAGAATTAGAAGTCAGAAGCGATCAGAAAAAATGCAAGTGACATCCCCCCACTGATCAAACTCAACAGGAATCAACGTAGCTATGGGAAAATATGCTAGGTTTCCAATAATATGTAAGAAGATAATTGAATAATTTTTTTGCTTCAATACTAAAGGAAAAGCGACTCTAGGAATCTAGAGAATATGTAATTACTCCAAGAGGCTGCCATTTTGGTTGCACACACAGACACACAGACTTACATACAAATGTACCTCCTGTTGATGAAATCAAGATCAACATTATCACTGAGGCTTATTGTAATATCTATAAGATTGTGATGAATTTTGTAAAAGAAATAAGAAGAGAATCAATTTTACCATCTGGTTCAACTGTCTGTGAACTACCAGATATGATGATGTCCAAATATAAATGGCCCCATTGAGTGCAGAATACAGATATGGTTTTTCCTCCACTAATTGCTCAAAGTGGGTTATTAAGGATACAAAAATAGAACAAGAATATTATACTCAACTGACATGAAAAAAATAGATTTTTTTTTTCGAGGTGGAGTCTCACTCTGTCACTCAGGCTGGAGTGCAGTGGCGTGATCTCAGCTCACTGCAAGCTCCACCTCCCGGGTTCACGCCATTCTCTTGCCTCAGCCTCCTGAGTAGCTGGTACTACAGGTGCCCACCACCACGCCCGGCTGTTTTTTTTTTTTTTTTTGTATTTTTAGTACAGATGGGGTTTCACCATGTTAGCCAGGATGGTCTCGATCTCCTGACCTCGTGATCCACCCGTCTCAACCTCCCAAAGTGCTGGGATTACAGGCATGAGCCACCGCGCCCAGCCCGAAAAAGAGATAGCTATTAAGTCAAGTCGGTGGATTACAGTTTTGGGGTAAATAAGAATTATATTGAAGAAATTTTTTTATCAGTTGTAAAAAAATCTTGTGTCAAATAAAAACCAATTTACTATGTCTCAAAACTTTTTTTTTAAAAAAACAGGAATTTTGGTTTCTTTGTTTCATATAATCAAGGCTGCCTAAGACGGGAGAATTTTATGTAAGAATTTCCTATCCTGGTCTTAAAAATGTAGCTTTTTCTGGTAACAGCACCCATGATTCACAACTCTACCTACCCATAAAACTGGGAATTTTCATCTCAATCACCTAACTCACTGTACAGGAGGAAGACTTTATTTTTCTTGGATTTTATTATCAAACACAGAGGGATAATATTACAGAGCAATTTCCTCTCTATTGCCTACAGCAATGATAAAACCAAAAATGTGTACAAGAGTAAATGTGGTGTCAATCAAAACACAATCAATTTTACCATATACAGAGAGTTTTTTTTTTTTAATAAAAATATCTTTCTGGTATAAGTATTGACTTGTCCTTGATTTCTGAAAGGAGGGTAGTATTGCAGGATATGGTTGAAGGATACCCATTATCTCATTTCTCTCTTACAGGTGAGCCATTGCAGATTTAGAAGTTATCAACTGCCATCTCCCAGTAACCCACTGTATTAGTCAGCATTCTTTTATGGGACAAAACTAATAGGATATATATATACACCATATATACACACACATATGTATACACATATATATGTGCAATCACAAGGTCCCACAATAGGCTGTCTGCAAGCTGAGGAGCAAGGAGAACCAGTCCAAGTCCCCAAACTGAAGAACTTGGAGTCTGATGTTCGAGGGCAGGAAGCATACAGCATGGAGAAAGATGTAGTCTGGGAGGCTAGGCCCATATCTCTTTTTTACATATTTTCCTGCCGCTTTATAGTCTCTGGAAGCTGATTAGATTGTGCCCACCAGATTAAGGGTGGATCTGCCTTCCCCAGCACACTGACTCAGTGTGAACCCATACACATACATATGTGTATGTGTATGTGAACCCATACACATACATAATATTCAAATAAAGGCAATAATGTGGTCATAATTATACCTAACATAATCCAACTGTCCTTCTTGCAACTGGAAACGCACCAATCCCTAATCCAAATACTATTACATATAGTTAACAGTTAACAGTACTTAAATGCTGATATGACATCAATAAATCTTATGTTACATGATAAATGAAAAGGAAATAAAATGAAGATATTTTCTTAGTACAAGTGTTTACATGCACAAACATGTTTTTAACAAAAGAAGGAAATAGTCATGACAGTTACAGTCCTCATTTCTGCAGCTGGTTCACGTGGTGGTAGCTGGTATTGATGACTACCTTCTTCTACTACCCATTCTGTATTCCCTTTGCCTTCATCAAGCACCTCAGCAGGTCATGGTTTTTCTCCTGGTGGAGTGACCCAAATCTTCATTCCTGAGAGGTCTGATCCATTTGGAGTCATGCCTGGATTGTGCTGTTGTAGTTTCCCATTTACCTTAATCACAGGGCATGGTAATATTAAGAGACACCCTAATGGATCTCCTGTATTCCATGCATACTCTTCCTTTCTTCTGTTGTGGAGTAGTATACTGATTTCATCTTGATAGTCTGGGTCAGTCATCCCAACCAACACTGTAACTCCCTTCTTAGCCTGTTGACTTAAAGGCAGGAGGAGCCCAAAGTGTCCAGGTGGCAATCTTAACTTCCAGTTTAATGGAATCATTGTTGCATCTCCTGGTGGCAGCATTCCTCCCTCTGGAATTAAGACTGCTAGGCCAGCAGAACATAATGTCATGGGAACAGGAAGAAAAAATTTTGCTAGTGGATCACTAGGGGTGATGGTGAGTGGTGCCACTTCCACCCCTTGATTCCTGGACCTGTGAATCCTAGCTGTGGGAGAAATAGTACCATATATTGGACAGTGATTCAGACCATACATGGTCTTCCGGAGAACTTCGCTCCGGCCCTGCAAAGTATTGTTACCTAGTTGGCATTGTGACTTCAAAATGCCATTCCACCTTTCTATCAATCCAGCTGCTTCAGGATGATGGGGAACATGGTAAGACCAGTGAATTCCATGAGCATGAGCCCATTGCCACACTTCTTTAGGCAAAAAGTGAGTGCCTTGATCAGAGGCAATGCTGGGTGGAATACCATGATGGTGGATAAGGCATTCTTTGAGTCCATGGATGGTAGTCTTGGCAAAAGTGTTGCGTGCAGGATAGGCAAACCCATATCCAGAGTAGGTGTCTATTCCAGTAAGGCCAAACCTCTGCCCTTTCCATGATAGAGGAGGTCCAATATAATCAACCTGCTACCAAGCAGCTGGCTGATCACCCCAAGGAATGGTGCCTTATCGAGGGCTCAGTGTTGGTCTCTGCTGCTGGCAAATTGGGCACTCAGCAGTGGCCATAGCCAGGTCAGCCTTCGTGAGTGGAAGTCCATGTTGCTGAGCCCATGCGTAACCTCCATCCCTGCCACCATGGCGACTTTGTTCATGGGCCCATTCAGTGATGACAGGGGTGGCTGGGGAAAGAGGCTGAGTGGTGTCCACACTCAGGATCATCCTATCCACTTGATTATTAAAATCCTCCTCTGCTGAGGTCACTTACATGGGATACAAATATCTTCACAGTTTTTGACCACTCAGAGAGGTCCATCCACATACCTCTTCCCCAGACTTCTTTGTCACCGATTTCCCAATCATGCTTCTTCCAAGTTCCTGACCATCCAGCCAAACCATTGGCTACAGCCCATGAATCAGCATATAATCACACATCTGGCCATTTCTCCTTCCATGCAACGTGCACAACCAGGTGCACTGCTCAAAGTTCTGACCACTGGCAAGATTTCCCTTCACTGCTGTCCTTCAGGGAAGTCCTAGAAAGGGGCTGTAGTGCTGCAACTGTCCACTTTCAGATGGTGTGTGCATATCATGCAGAACTATTTGTGAACCAGGCCCTAGTCTTCTCTTCCTCTGTCAACTGATTATAGGGAACTCCCCATGAGGTCATCGGTGCAGGCTGGGGGACAGAAGGCAGGGTAGCAGGAGTAGAGACAATGGGCATTTGAGTCACTTTCTCATGTAACTTACTCATGCCTTTAGGACCTGCTCGAGCCTGATCACGTAGATACTACTTCCATCTGAGGATGGAATACTGCTGTGCATAGCTCATTTTATGGCTAGATGGGTCAGAAAGCACCCAGTTGATCATAGGCAGGCAGTTCAGGTCACATGGTGACTGGACGACCCATGGTCAAAAGCTCAGTTTCCACCAAAGTCCAATAACAGGCCAAGAGCTGTCTCTCAAAAGGAGAGTAGTTATCTGCAGAAGATGGCAGGGACTTGCTCCAAAAGCATAGAGGCCTCCATTGTGATTCACTTATGGGGGCCTGCCAAAGGATCCAAACAGCATCCCTATTTGCCACTGACACATCAAGCACCACTGGATCTTCTGGGTTGTATGGCCCAAGTGGCAGAGCAGCTTGCACAACAGCCTGGACTTGTTGCAGAGCCTTCACCTGTTCTGGTCCCCACTCAAAACTCGAAGCCTTTTGGGTCACTCAATAAATGGGCTGGAGTAACACACCCAAATGAGGGATGTGTTGCCTCCAAAATCCAAATAGGCCCACTAGGCATTATGCCTCTTTCTTGGTTATAGGAGGGGCCAAATGCAGGAACTTATCCTTTACCTTAGAAGGAATATCTCGACAGGCCCCACACCACTGGAACCCTAGAAATTTTACTGAGGTAGAAGTTCTCTGAATTTTAGTCAGATTAATTTCCCATCCTCTGGCACGCAAATGTCTCACCAATAAGTCCAGTGTGTTTGCTACTTCTTGCTCACCAGATCCAATCAGCATAATGTCATCAATGTAATGGACTAGTGTGATATCTTGTGAAAGCAAAAAGCAATCAAGATCTCTCCAAATAAGATTATGATGCAAAGCTGGAAATTTGATAGCCCCTGAGGTAGGACAGTAAAGGTATATTGCTGGCCTTGCCAGTTGAAGTCAAATTGCTTCTTGTGGGCCTTATGGATAGAGATGGAGAAAAAGGCACTGGCCAAGCCAGTGGCTGCATACCAGGTACCAGGAAATGTGTTAATTTGCTCAAGCAATGAAATCACATCTGGTACAACAGCTGCAATTGGAGTCACCACTTGGTTAAGCTTACAATAATCCACTGTCATTCTCCAAGATCCATCTGTCTTCTGCACAGGCTCAATGGGAGAGTTGAACAGAGATGTGGTGGGAATCACTACCCCTGTGTCTTTCAAACCCTTTATGGTGGTACTAATCTCTGCAATCCCTCCAGGGATGCGATATTGTTTTTGATTTACTATTTTTCTAGGTAGAGGCAGCTCTAATGACTTCCATTTGGCTTTTCCCACCATAATAGCCCTCACTCTATCAGTCAGGGAGCCAGTGTGGGGGTTCTGTCAGCTGCTAAGTATGTCTATGGCAATTATGCATTCTGGCACTGGGGAAATTACCACAGGATGAATCCAGGGACCCACTCCTGACCTAAAACTCCATCAATTACCTGACCTCTATAAGCCCCTTTTTTAATTGGAGGACCACAGTGACATTTTGGGTCCCCTGGAATCAACGCCAGCTCAGAGCCAGTGTCCAGTAGTCCCCAAAGTGTCTGATCACTTCCCTTTTCCCAAGGCACAGTTACCCTGGTAAAAGGCCAGAGGTCTCCTTGGGGAAGAATGGGAGTAAGATTCACCACATAAATTGTTGGTAATGCAGTGGGGTCCTTCCTCAAGGGGTCCTGGTCTCCCCTTCATTCAAGGGGTTCTGGGTCAGTAAACTGGCTCAAGTTGGAAATTAATTGAGGGGCCGTGATTCTCTATTTTTGTAATTCAAATTAGTCTTTTGTCCATTCAACCTAGAAGTTTTCTGTTTGTGTAATTTAAGTAGGAATGCAGTAGTCTTCCTATCAATTTCACTTCTAGAAACTAGTTATCCAGTGCCAGAGCTCTACATGAGTCAGACTATTCTGATTGCCACTTTGCCTCTGCTGTCCATTATGGTAGCTACTCTCACCTTGCCTTTGATTGTTGAGTGCTGCCACTTGGCCCCTGCCACCTCAGGATCCAACTGTTGCCATTGTATTTAAATTTTGTAGTTGAGTCACTGAGGATCCCACTGTTAGATCTGACATATGGAGAAGAGAAATTACAGGGCTCTTCAGATTCAGGTGCTGCCCTAACAAATCTATTTTGCAACTGGTATACCTGGTCAAGGGTATATCTTCTGGGCCCTCCCAGCTGGGATTAGTAGGTCTAACATGACTAGTCCATGCCACCATCCCAATCTCCCTAAATCTTTGGATTTCTTCCTCTACATTAAACCAAGCGAGATGAGACATTTCCAGCTCACTCACAGTGGGCCATCTTTTAATCCATATTTTAGTGAACCAAGCAAATAAATGATTAGAACCTTTTTTAACTCCCCAAGCTGCAACACTAAAAGCAGAGTCCTTACTTAGTGGGCCCAAATCAATAAATTCAGCCTGATCCAACTCTATGTTCCTTCCACCATTAACCCACATCCTTTATATCCATTCCCATGCCTGTTCTCCATATTGCTATTTATATAAATCAGAGAACTCAAACAGTTCTTTTTGAGTATAGCGCACCTCCTAACGGGTCATACTCTCAACCTCACCTCTAGGGGTCCACTGGAACTCTAGTCTAGTTATAGGCCTAGAAGCAAACAGAGGTGTTGGGGGTGGCTCCTGAGGAGAATCAACATTATCTTGCCTGGCAACTGCCTAATAGGAGGCCATCACTGTTGCCTCAGGCAGCACAGGGTTTATCTCTTCAGACAAAGGTGGATAGGCTGATGGCAACATGGATCATAGAGAGGATGTTGCCACTACTGGGGAAGGGGAAGCTGTTTCTTCTGGCAAAAAAACTTCATCAGAGTTTACAAACTCAGTGTCCTCAGCTTCATCAGGGTCCTCCAACACATCCCCATTCCAAGTTTCAGGGCCCCATGCTTTTCCAATCAATGCCTTCATTTAACAACACATCCCCATTCCAAGTTTCAGGGGCCTATTCTTTTCCAATCAATACCTTCATTTAACAATAGACACCTGGCGAGGCTGTGCATGCATCTTCTGTTGCAGGTCAGCCACTAGCATGACAAGAGCTTGCGTCTGTTTGTTCACAATTTCAGTTCTCTTTCTACAGGAGATAAGACTCTTAGTCAGGGCAATCCTAGCAGATTTGAGGTTCAATATCTGCTTCTGAAGCCGGGAGACAGAATCCTTGAGTTCATAATTTTCTTTCATCACTTTGTCCACTGAATTTAGGGGCAACCAACCAGCTTCATTATGTTCCTTGGTTCTCCACATATGGTCAAAGGTATTATGTATAGAGTCACTAAACTCCTTGCCTCTCATGAGCAGTGAATCAAGAGTGTCAAATGCATTTATTTTGCATAACTCCCTAAACAGCTCATGCCAAGGACTATCAGTGTTCTCCATACTATTAAAAGTAGAGTACTTAGCATTTTTGAGTCTAATCATGAAGCAGCCAACTCCAGAAACCCCAAAACCAGTGAAAGAACTCCATTGTTAATATTCTGTTCCTCTAGAACCACTTCTGGTACCAAAATCTGTATTAGTCAGGGTTCTCTTAGAGGGACAGAACTAATAGGAGATAGATAGATAGATAGATAGATAGATAGATAGATAGATAGATAGACAGACAGACAGATAGATAGATAGATAGATAGATAGATAGATAGATAGATATGGAAGGTTACTAAGATTGAGTTTCACATGATCACAAGGTCCCACAATAGGCTGTCTGCAAGCTGAGAAGCAAGGAAAGCCAACGGGAGTCCCAAAACTGAAGAAGTTGGAGTATGATGTTTGAGGGCAGGAAGCATCCAGCACAGGAGAAAGATGTAGGCTGGAAGCCTAGGTCCTTCCCTCCATTTCACATTTTTCTGCCTGCTTTATATTCACTGGAAGCTGATTAGATTGTGCCCACCAGATTAAGGGTGGATCTGCCTTCCCTAGACTACTGACTCAAATGTTAATCTCTTTTGGCAAAACCCACACAGACACACCCAGGATTAATACTTTGTATTATTTAATCCCATCAAATTGACAGTCAGTATTAACCATCACACCCATCATGTTTCTGAGTTTATCAGAGACATTTTAATACTGGTGCAAAACAAACATTATAAATCTGTGAGGTATATCTATATATACTCATATACAGCACAAATATGCATGCATGTATGTATGTGCATAGAGAGAGAGAAGAGAACCAAGGGAATGAAGAATATAGAAACCATACCATGTTCATTCCACTCTCTGATATTCCAGTCACCTTCATCTTACTCATCTTGCCAGGGTCTCCTTATAGCCTCTCTCCTCACCCTGTTTCTCCCTATCTTAAATGTTAGGGACTCTACAAGTCTTTTCCTGACCACTGGTCTTTTGCAATCTTCTTCTTCTCCATGCTCTTCTAGTACATGTCTTAATACACCACATGACTCAGCATTTAACTACACGCTTTTATTGCTCTCTGAATATTCCATGTGGCAGTTTCATCTTCCCAACTAGATGACTCAAAGGCAAGGACTTCGTGTTATCATTATGCATTACCATATCCTCTCCTGCTTTGCCATGTCATGGATGCTAAATAAATAAATATTAATAGATGGAAATAACCAAGTTTCCAATTAGCTTGTCATTTTGATTACAAAATTGTAATTGGGGACTAAAATTTTTAGAATGTTGCTGTGCATTCCAGGCATTCACGTCCTCTGTTTGAAATATAACATAGCTTAGCATTTAAAGCCACATTGTCTTGAATCCCAGCTCTCCAATTTACTGGTTGTATGATCTTGAGCAAGTAACCTAAATGTCCTCTGCTTAGATTTACTTTCAATAAAGTAAGAATAGTTATAGCATCTAACTCACAGAATACTACGAAAATTAAATAAATTAATTCATGAACAGCATATACAAGACCTTGTATTTAGAAAGCACTGTACAAATAATGACTATTTTGCTATGACTGAATGAAAATTGTAGCTTAGATTTCTAAATTGGCCACTTACACAAAAAGTTGGCTGGTATTGGCTTGAAGAAACCAAAGGCATTTTAAGCTCAGATTCTAGATGACAAATAATCTGTTTAAGAAGATATGGATGGTGAGGTCTGAATTAAATGATGGGAGGTTTATTTCAAACACAAGACAAAAATGATCAAGGTTAGCCTGTACCAAAAGCCTGAACTATTATCCCTCCCCAATCTTAATCATTTTTTAGATCCTCACCTAACAGTTTAGGTCAAATTGAAAAGAGAAAGTTGACATTAGGAGCAAACCTAATATAATAACCTGGTGTTCTGAGGTTCATTTGCCTCCACAGCCTAAGAAAGTATGTGGCTAAGTTGACAGAAATGATGTTGATCTTGGGAGAAATATATGTAAACTAGATCTGTGTGTGTGTGTGTGTGTGTGTGTGTGTGTGTGTGTGTGTAATATGTATATATAGTATGTATAGAAAATTTCATATATATAAAATAAATGCAAAATTTCCTGAATTTATGAGGTATAAAATATATATACAAATATATTTTACATTTATCTCACATTTCAAATACATATATATGTGTATATATGTATGTATATACGTATGTATGTATGTATATATGTATGTGTGTGTGTGTGTATATATATATGTATTTGAAATGTGAGATAAAATAATTAAAATCAAAACTAGACCAAGAAGGCAGCTAGGTAATAACATTAGTTCCAAATAACTGTGCAAATATTATTTCCCTTGACACCCTCTGCCTATGTTTTCTCCCATGTCAGTGCAATATAACTAATTTGCCTTGTAGAAATGAAGTTAGCAATAACAAAAAAAGACAGTGAAGTGTAATATAAATAATATGACTTTAGAAGTCAAAATAAATTGGTGAGAATCCTACTTTCTAATAAAATACTTGCAGAAATGTAGAATGCTAGTTCTAAGTTTGTTCAATTATTAAGAGCCTTAGGAATCAGTCAGGCCTGCTTTTGAATCTGAGTTCTGCCACTCCAAAAGTCTCCAGGAAGTTCTTCAGGCCTCAATTTTCTCATAAAATAGGGACAAGAAAACTTCCTGGAGCCCTCAAAGAAAAGTCAGAGAGTATTTAATTTATCCACCCCTCCGCCATCACTCCTGTTTACACCCTCAACTAACATGTTTGGTTAGAGACCAAGTAATTTATTGAGCCATTTTTACTAGTGGTAGGTCACTGTGCACAAGAAAGTTGGATGCATGGGCTGGGTGCCATAGCTCATGCCTGTAAGCCCAGCACTTTGGGAGGCTGAGGTAGGAGGATTGCTTGCACCCAGGAGTTCAAGACCAGCCTGAGGAACACAGTAGGACTTCGTCTCTACAAAAAAAAAAAAAAAAAAAAAAGCCAGGTGAGGTGGTGTGCACCTGTGGTTCCAGCTGCTATGGAGACTAAGGCGGGTCACATGAGCCCAGCCTGGGAGGTCAAGGTTATAGTGAGCTGTGATCATGCGACTGCACTCCAGCCTAAGTGACAGAATGAGACTCTGTCTCATAAAAAGAAAGAAAATGCATATGAGTGTGTCTGTCTTTGGCATGTCTCCTTTAAACTGCTGGGTGGTGAGCTGAGTCATGGTCTCCCAAGGAGGAATGAAAAGGCTCATGCATTTCAGCCTTTTTATTAGAGGCTTAAGTTGGGATTCAAGACAGAACCCAGAAAATGTAAAGGGTACCACACTTGCTATTTTTCATGTCCCTTATGTATCTGTCTACTTCATAAGAGCTTCATTAGGAAGCAAGTTGTCTAAGATAAGTTAAAAATAGGTGCCTTGATTGTATTATCATCTAATAATATCCTATCTCAGCATAACCCCTAAAATATATTGTACAATGTTTTTTACAAAAATGAAATGAAATAATGGTCTTAAAGCACTTAACAAAGTGTCTGGCATATAGGAGAATAATCAAGTAGTATGTATTAGAGTCTATTATTTTGTTATTACAATTAGAAAACAAAGATTTAGAAAGATGGAGTCATTTCTCTAAAGTTATCTAGTTAGCTAATGGCAGAATGAAATTCAAACTTGAAACACCCCTTTTTTACCATAACTTTCTTCTCGTGCTTCCATTTTTCTCCTGCCTTATGTGCCTTCCTAATCCTGGGTAGACTCCAGCTCAATAATCCTTCACTCAGGCACTGCCAGAACTGGCTCTCCTCCCAGCCTTCGACTGTGACCCTTTCTCCTTCACCAAATTGCCTTCTTCCTTGAACCCTCCACTTTCAGGGTTGCTCAAGGCTTTCTTCTCTCTCCTTACCTCTGCACTTGTAACCACATTGAATATCACCATTTCTGATGTTCATGCTCTTAGAACCAGCTCCCAAGGCTCTATCTCCATTTTGAGTTCTGTCTTCCATGCTGAATAACCCTACCTTAATGGTTGCCTGCCACATATCCCCCAACAGGTGTTTTACTGGCCCTTTTAAGTCAAAATGATGGAATCATTACTTGCTCATCCTCCATCCCCACTCTCTTCCTCAATCATATGCATCTTCTGATATTTCCAGTTTTAATAAAGGAGGTACTCTTCTTCTCCCTTTAAACTCAATCCCTCATATTCTCCCTCCCCTTCTTCTAGTCCAATTCATACAATTTGTCATCATTCTAGAGCTGTGTAGAACAATATGGTAGCAACTAACCACATGTGTCTACTGAGCACTTACAATCTGGCTAGTCTAAATTGAGACCTGTAAGTGCAAAGTGCACACCAAGTTTTGAAAACTTGGTACAAAAAGCATGAATATAAAATATCTCACTAATATTTTTTAAAAATTGGTTACATGTTGAAATGACTGAGTTGAATAAAATACATTATTAGAATTAATTTCTCCCATGTATTTTTGTCTTGTTTTAATGTGGTCATCAGAAAGTTTAGATTACATATGTAGATTGCTTTATATTTCTACTGGACAGCATTGTTCTATATCATTCTAGTCTTCCTTCTCAACATTTAAAAAATTTCTTCCATTCTAGTCTTTCTATTATTATCTATTTCAAGCTTCTTATAATACATCCTAGCAGATTTCTCTGCCTATACAATCTCCCTACTCCAATTTGTCTCATCCAAACTGTATTCTGTCTCCAAATCAACCTTACTAATGAAAGATTCAAATAAAACCACTCTCTACTCAAAAATAAAAAAACAAAAACAATTACTCCTCCCTGTCCTTCAAATAAAGTCCAAACTGTTGCAGCCCGCTACTCCTTGCTCTTCATATAGGAGCTATGATGCTTTAGGACGGCAAAGAAATGCACAACAAGATGAAGCTCTGTTTAGCTGGAAGAACTTTACTTTTCGTGTGTGTGTGTGTGTGTGTGTGTGTGTGTGTGTGTGTGTGTGTGTGTGTGGTGAGGGTGTCTCATGGCACCTCCCAGTGACTTTGACTTGACTAAGCCTGGCTCAGAAAAAGATGTCCTTCACAAGGATTTTATAACCTGAAATAGTACATCTTCTTTCATGTATTTCCAAAACCACCAACTTGTTGACAAAAACCAGCAACCTATATAACAAACAGGCTAGAAAGAAAGGTTTCTGATGCCCCCAGAAGGCCTTAGCTCCTCCTCTGAGATGCCAAGATTGATATCATTGTTTCTTAAACATCCCAAATATCTAAATTTTACCCACCATTGGGACTGGTTTCTCTCTGAGAAGAGCAAGAAATCACCAAACTTTCCTGAAGCAATTAATTGGAGCAACTGGATATACAACAAGAAGAGCAACAAAACTTCATGCAAGTATCTGGCCATTCAGTACTATTTTCTGAGTGTCAGAAGATGGGTAAAGCAAACTAAAAGGTTTTGCTTTTCCAAACTACAATCGAAATACTGTTTTAATATTAGATCTTGTTATGATCATTAATATTTTTCCAGGTAATCTCACTTTGATATTCAGAACCAAAGCCTACTATTATTTTCTTCATCATGAGCCCTACATACCAGCTCATCATGATTACTGTTCATCCATTACCATTCATACTAAATCTATACCTTTGCTCGGTCATTCCCCTCGCTGGAAGTGCCATGTAGTCACAGAATGGTAGAACTGGAAAATAAGTTGGAGATCATCTAGTCCAATTCTTCATTTTATAAATGAGAAGCTTGAGGTCCTAGAGCTCCTGAAATCAATTTCTGACAGAAGCCAGAACCCAGATCTGCTACTTTCCAGTCCTGTACTTTTTCACCACATAATACATTTTTCTTCTTTTCTTCTGATTTTGCATGTTAGAATTCCTCCTGTTCTTCAGGATCTAAGATAAATGGCACTTCCTCCACAGTGTCCAACCAGCAGTGACCTACCGCTCAGCCTATTTGCCCACACTCAGTCTGTAACCAGCTAGATGTTTGTGATCCTTAGCTCTTGTCTTGGATCGTAAATAGGTTAAGTGAAGGTGATGATGCTATCTGAGCAGTGTGTGTCCACTGAGAAGATGCCTTCCACACAGGAAACTCTCTATGCCTTTTTGTCAAATAAATTATTAAACAAAGGAAAAAGATGTATCAATTTAGACCTTGGCTACTAAATCTATAATATTAGAAAATGGATGCATGAAAACGTGAAAACAAACATGCAATCCATTCTGATTCCCTTGAACAAAAAGCTTCCACACACATCTCGAAGTTTGCTATTGATTTTTTAAAAATAATTTCACTCCTCCTCTTTAAGCCTGTCTTTTAACAAGAAGAGAATTAGTGAATTATAGCAGAGACTGAGTATTAGGGATTTAAAATTAAGTTTGGAAATCCATGTATCTCCTTAAAACATGCAGAGTGCCATTTCAGCTGAGTGAAGAGAGGCTTCCAGCCAAAAAGACCCAGTCTAGTTAACTTGAAAAAGAGTTGGTTACTGTTTGCCAGTGGATGTTTAAACAAAATAATCTATCACCCAATTCTTCTGTTCCAGTATGTTTATTAAGTAAATGTTTATTATACTAAATGCTATTTCAAGCTGGATGAGGGAGAGGCAGCGACTTTTTAAAAGCAGTAATTTTATATACCTCATATATGGGATCATCTTTTAAAAAAATCAATACATTTCTATTTTTAAATATGTTGTTTACATAGGACTTGAGGGAGGGTTAGAAGGAAAAGCTCAGCCCCAAATGAAATTAGTCCTAAGGAAAATCCACACACAAAAACAAAATTCACTCACAGTGGGCCTACTAGTAATTTTTTTAATGAGACACAGAGGGTAGAAAGAAAAAGTCAGGAACAGGCCCTTGTGTTTTCAATATTAAGAGTCAAACCAAGAAAGTTTATCACAGCCAGTGGTTAGTAGTCATGGGGATAAGCAGATACTTAGACATTTGACTTAATTCAATTCACTTCAATGCTATGCAGCAAATAATTGTTGAATGTTTATTATATGCAAGGCAGTGTGTTGGCTAGGAAATATAAGGTCATTAAGGATGATTACAAATAATTTCTATCCTCAGAAGTTTTGGGCAGTATGGATACTGTTCATAGATCAATTGATCTGAATATCAACCTCTCTCCACATACAGACGTTAGCACTGATTCCTGGGAAAGAAGGTGTCTCAGTTACCCAGATAACTGTTTCTAGTCATAACTTAACATATTTAATTTGTCTTTCTATAACTTAAGATTCTTTATTTGACTTAAATCCAAGCATTTTCTCTAAATCTGCCTTAAACCCATTTTCAGAAATGAAACTTTGAGCAGTTCTAGAATCTGAAGAACTCATTCAAAACATTAACATATTTCAGTAACATTTACTCATATATCATATTTTACTAAATTCTATGAAATGCTTTAAAATCATATTCACTGAAAAATTAACGATAATTTTGTTTCTAGAAGGTAAAATGCAAACCAAACTTAAATGGCATCTCGAGCAAAATTTTATCAAAATGTTAGCTTCTTCAAAAGTTACTAAGGAGTCAATAAGTATTCATAGAAGCAGAACCTTTTCTGCTCCCCAACTAGAATGTACACTCCTTGAGAGTAGGTACTCTGTTTTTTCTCTTTGTAAAGCTAATGAGGATCTTATACAGTGCCTGATACACAATGGACACTCAATATTGCATGTTCAGAATGAATTAATTAATAAATAAAACATAAGGCCTGGCAGTATTCAGAAAACTTCACCTCTTAAATTCTAATTATCCACAAAGGTAAGCAAAGAATGATTCGGTAATACAGAACAAAATAATGATTCGGTAATATAGAACAATCCAAGAAACCAGGCAGGTCTTTTCTAGGGCCAAAGAGGAAAGTTACCCTAAGAAGAGGAGCTAGGGCAAGATGGCAGCTGACCACAGGGCCTACTCCACTTGACCTCCCAGAGATGTCCTGTAGGGTACATAAATTGTAGACATCTCCCCAGAGGTCTTGTTTCCATAGAAATATCATCACCAAAAGCTGTGCTCCATAACCTGATATCCTGTAAATCTGTCCAACATACTGAGCAGAGCTATCCAATTCCAAAGAGTCATTGGGATTTATTGCCAAAGATTTCTTTGCAAATGTTAGAGGACATATCATTCTCATATTTTGCCCTCCTTGGTGAGATATTTAAATAAACACACAGTTTCATTCCTGGACTCACTAGCTGGGTATTCTTTGAAACTTCAGTTACAGATCACTCTAAGGAACAGTGTGACCTCTGTGAAAGCTCAGGCTTGGAATTCTGTGAGGAGGGTAATCACAAGATTAATGTTTTCCCTATTTAAATCTAATTTCAAACTAAAAATAGCTGCAAAAGCCTCTACTTATCTTAGAGGGGGAGGCAGGCTGGCAAGGGGCAAGGATTACACTGCTACAGAACATCCACAATAAATCCTCCATGTTTCAGCATTGAATATGTTAACTGGGGACTAGGAAATAGCATTTGTCACATGTGCAATGTACCTTCCTTTATCAATAAAATATGTGATTATTTTGTTTTTGGAACACAAACAGAAATTCGTTATTTTCAAATAGTAATATTTTGGTATTGAATATTTTTGCAGGATTTTAAGCACTCCCAAATCATTGATTTATGTGCTGAATAGTCTCACTTATTATTTCCATGTTATGAAAAACATGAAAGAATTTAATTGACTTTCCCAAGGTCACCAGCAAAGCAATGATGAGAAACCTGAGAATGAATCCTTTCTTCTTCCAAATATTTTGAAAGTTGGCTCATATAAAGAAAAAAATATGTATGATGAAAGAGCACTTCTGGGAATGAAAAAGAGAAACTTGTTCTCTCAATGCCTAGAGGTCTGTGCTAGTTCCAAAGATAAAGCTTTTATTTCAAGCACAGAGCTCAAATTAATCTTCACTCTAACTAAACATTTTCTTTATTATATTCTGAATTTGGAAAAATAAATGAAACAATCATAAAGAAAAATTTTATAAAGTTTACACTTATTAGTCTAATATTTAATTCCAGAGTTTTGTGCTTTGGCACATATTTAAATAATTTAGGATTTCAGCAAGCTACCCATGTAAAAAATATCTCCTGCAATGTAATATTTATAGAGCCAATATTTATTACAAGCTTATTAGATACTATTCTAACCTTCCCATTTAGTTCTCGTAAAAACCTGTGTGGAGCAGATGCTATTCATACCATGTCCATTTCACAGATGAGGAAATGAGGTATAAAAAAATTAATTTTCCAAAGGTCACAGAAATTGTGAAAGTTGGAGGCTAAATGCAAACAGGATAAGTATCTATCCAAAACAAAACAAAGTTGTATACTGAACAACCTCACAGCCCTGTCAAAAGCTACTTTTTAGCTAATAAATCCTCTTTTCCTGGAGGTTTCATAAAAACGCCAATAATAACTTCAGCAGAATGTTAATGCAATTTAGTGTTTCCTGGAAAACCTTATTTCTATTTCTAGAATTTTCCTTATTCCTATAGTTTTTTCTATTTGCTTGAAGCCTGGTTCTATTTTGTAGATAGGAAGGCATTCATGGCAAACTGAATTCAAATTCCTACTTTGCTTCACATGGACCATGTGACCTGGGGTTTACTATCCAAGTTCTTCAAGCCTCTTTCATATTGGTATTCAGCAAATTGTTCCCAAAATTCCAGCTATAAGTGTTTATTAGGAAGCAAAACAGAATTTAGAGATTAGCCCAAACTTAATTTACAAATGAAAAAAAATGAGGCCCAGAGAAATTAAATGTTTTTCTTTGTTTGTTTGTTTGTTTGTTTGAGATGGAGTCTGTCCACCTCAGACTCCAGGCTAGGGGGCATTGGTGCTATCTTGGCTCACTGCAACTTCTGCCTCCCATGTTCAAGCATTTCTCTTGCCTCAGCCTCTCGAGTATCTGGGATTACACGGATCCACCACCATGCCCAGCTAATTTTTGTGTTTTCAGTAGAGACAGGTTTCACCATGTTGGCCAGACTGGTCTCGAGCTTCTGACCTCGGGTATCTGCTCGCCTCGGCTTCCCAAAGTGCTGGGATTACAGGCGTGAGCCACCGCACCTGGCCAAAATTAAGTGATTTTCAAAAGCCTCTAAGCTAACTCCCTATGGAAACAGTAATGAACCCAGGTTGCCAGAGTCCCAGGCATGCACTCTTTCACTACCCTGTGCTATCTCTAGCTGGTGAATAAATAACTGATAATCCCTTCCAGGAAAAGTTTTCCTCAGGCAAATAAGGCAAGATTATGTATAAACTGTTACCGTGCTGGGCAGAGACGTGGAGGTGTAGCCAAAAGTCTTTTCAGTGCCAGTGAATTTTAAGTCCTAGACAATGTGTTCAGAGTCCCTTGTCGCTACTCAGTGTTGACTTCCACTTGCCCATTTGAATCCATGACATTTTAGCTGAGCTCTGGAAGCTACACAAGTATCACTTTGGTGGTGGTTTCCTTTTGAAGCTTCACTGCATGACTTGTATAAGTCATCATGCTTCATAGCCTCGCCCTCCTTGAACATCTCCATGGAGCACCTCCATGGAGCTTTCCACGGGAGCAGTTGCTAACAAATACTGCTGCCAATTGACTTCTTATGTGCATTGAAATCTATGTGGCAAGGCCCAGGACTCTCTCTCTCTCTGGCTCAGATATGTTCAAAATTTTATCATTAATGTGGATAAATAAATAGAAGGCTTGCTGAGCCAATTTGCAGGTGATACAAAGATGGAGACTGCAATGAATATGATAATGAGGGAGTCAGGTATAAAATGTCATGTGGTTTTCAAAACAAAGCAAGTGATAATTTGATTCCCCTCATTTTAGTCAGACTACCTATGAACTATTATTTTCCTTTCTAGGGACCAAGGAGATGGTCAAACTGAAGAGCATCCAGAATTTTTGATAAGGATAAGAGATAATTCAAAGCACGTGAAAATTATATAGGGTGGTTGAAGTTGCTGGAATTGTTTATCCTGGGGGAATATGATAACCGTCAAGAACAATGAAGGATCTGAGATTTTACCCTACTTGTAGGATAACTAGTTTGCCACAGTTTCATGGATGCTGGCAGAAGACACAAGACCTCTGGGTCAGAGGCAAAGGACAGTTTATCATTTACAGCAATCACAACACTGAGTATCAGCATTTTCCTGTGCCAATTCCTTAAGCTCCAGTTCCCACAGGGCAACACAAAAAAAAGCCAGATGGTGCTTGCACACACAATGGGCTGCATTACAGGAGGGGAACTCTGAGCTTAGGAAAACCCAGTCTTTCATAATGGGCTGCAAGCAAACCTGCCCAGCCATTTTTTTAGGGAAAGGGAGATACTACCTCTAAACACATCTCTTTGAAAAAAACAAAATGTTGTCAGTGCCTCTGCTGGAAAGACATGCGGAAACAACAATGATCCATGGAGTGTGACTTTCAACAATAACTATAACTTGAGACTTGTCATGTTAACAAGTATTAGAAATCTCTGTCACTCCAGAAGACAAAACAAGATTCAACTGGCAAAAATTACAGAAAGACAAATTTGGGGTTGATAAAGAGATATTTTATAAACAACTGAACAAGCTAAAAATGGGATGGACACTTTAAGACATTAGACATGTTAAGGAAGAAACCAGGCAGCCACTTGTTGTTGACTATTGAGGAAAATATTAATATACCAGAGAAGCAGTGAATGTAGTGGTTATATTAAACTTCTTCCAGCACTCCAGTCATCAGAAAGTAGAGGGAAAAAAAGAAGTGAAGTAACCAGGAAAAAAGACAGGACAGAAAAGGATAAAGTGTACTTTCAAACTTGAAATACTTAATTGTATATTTTCTGAAGTCACATCTATGTCCCAAGAGGATCCAGATAATTCTTTGATAAGCCGTAGATAGAGCAGTATCCAGAGCCTTTATAAACTTATGTTGTAATCTCCCTTGTCGAGCTTCTTCAGCTAAGAAAAACAGCTCAAAAGTCTACTTGGAAATTAAAAAGAAAAACAAAAAAAGAAACTTTGATTCTTTATCCTAGATTGATTATCCTGTGTTTTGAGAAACAGAATCTTTGTTAAGGCATTCTCTACAATCTGACTGGAAATACTTCTCGTTGCCCGGACACTTAAACTGAAGCTTCAGAATATTCCAAAGGAAAATACATCATCCATAGGAATTTTTTCAGAAACAAAATATGTCTTCCCCACTCCCTGCCAAAAGAGACTATTTAATATTATTGTAACTTTCATGTCAATTAACAAATGGATATTTTTATTTATGGTTATATCAACTGGCCCTTCTGTTTGAACTCATCTGCACACCACATATGTAAGATGCTACAGCTACAACCAGTGGGTGGAGAAGTGGCTATGGTCATGCCATATGACCTCTCTGCTTCTCTGTTTCTTTATATGTAAAATGAGCAGGTTGAAATAGATGACAGCAATGTTTCTTTCCAGCTTTTCAAACTCCAAAGAACCCAGGAAGAGCCTCTTTCTTAAAAGCTGGCATAAGTTTGGTGCTCTAGGGCTGGTCATAGGGCCTAGAAGAGAATAAGGGTGGAAATCTCTTTGAAAAGATAGTTTAAAGGGAATTTCTCTTACTCTGAAGCACAGAAAGTAGAGAAACATCAATCAGGATATTGAGAAAGGCTATGGGATGGAGGGATCTAAGAGGATCTTGTGGTGCTTTAGAAAAAGACATGAGTATAGTTTATAGCAGGAAACTGAAGGCAAAATTTCCACTGTACTAAATGCAGCAGGGAACTTTATTATAAAAACATGACCTTGGAAAGGACTAAAGACTGGCTAAAGTATTGGGCTTGGTTCACCTGACCAGAGCAAGATGCCAGATGGGGAGGCCTCATGTCCTCAGAGTAGACCCCTCTCTGAAAATAATTCAGTTATTTTTGTTAGAAATGGGAAGTACAAACAAAGCTTAGAGGGTTCTCCTTTTTCATCTCAAAACAAAACAAAAAAATCTCTTCTGGCGTAGGCCAGTTGGAGCCTGGATTGCATACACACATATAGTCATTTGGGTACTTTCTGGAGATCATGGCTCAACTCTACAACTTTTGGATTAATCAATAACTGAGACACCCATCCTATATAATTTGTCTTGGTCGACACACATCTCACAAATCATATCTTAGGTTTTATTCAATGTTTTTGGGCTTATAAAATTTATTGAAAAAACCATGTTTCAATATATTTTACATGTCAATTCTGAAAGTTGACATCTTGAAACAATTAGGCTTTTTTAAAAAAATAATTTATGGTGAACAAGTGAAATTTCTCATTGTACCAAATTTATCAGTATGTTCACATTACAAAAAGCTTCAGGTCGGGCTTGGTGGCTCACGCCTGTAATCCCAGCACTTTGGGAGGCTGAGGTGGGTGGATCATGAGGTCAGGAAATCGAGACCATCCTGGCTAAAATGGTGAAACCTCGTCTCTACTAAAAATATAAAAAATTAGCCGGGCATGGTGGCGGGCTCCTGTAGTCCCAGCCACTCGGGAGGCTGAGGCAGGAGAATGGCGTGAACCTGGGAGGCGGAGCTTGCAGTGAGCCGAGATTCCGCCACTGCACTCCACCCTGGGTGACACAGCGACACTCCATCTCCAAATAAAAACTTCAGTGTTTCAGTAAAACACTGTTCAATGAATCCAATAAAAAAGGAACTTGAATACATATTTTTTCTGCATGCATAAACATCTGCTCTATCTAACTTTTGCCTCCTAAAATTGTTTATTTTGCCTCAGCCTTAACCCTTAAAAATAGCAAAAGAATTGCCTGTCTTGAAATGTTTATTAATTTAACAGCAGAGTCAAATTAGGCTCCTTCGCACCTAAGTTAAACTTGCTTTACACAGTGTTTAAAATATTTTAAAAGGTCTCTTGGAGGGAGAAATGTTTATCTAGAACTTGGGATCTCTGGGGGAATAAAACATAGGGTTGTGATTCCAAGCTCAGGCTAAGAATGAGGTTGCACATTTTTCTGAATCAAAAGGCAGGTCTATTCTACAGAGTGACCTTGGGAAAGTCCAGGGTTTCTTCCCCCCATCCTGGGATGCAGATATACTCCATAAAGGCCAGCTGCACTCATTGTAAATATCTTGTAAGATAGGCAAAGTGCTGCCCTGTAACTCCTTTAGCCAGAAAGCCGGGAAAGAGAGGGCTTATGTGACCTTTTGAGAATAAGTTGTTCACCCCAAGAAGCCCAGAGTAATTAAAACAGAGAGTTAGCACTTCTTACAGGGGGGATCAATTTACTGTGAATAGCCCAAAGTGTTCTTTCACTTGTTATGGTACTCTTGCTCTGGACAAGTGAGGAGGCAGGAGAGCCAGTGAGGGGAGGTTGAACAAGGAGCAGTAATCTGAGAAGGGAAAACAAAAATAGAGTGGGAAATAAAGGGAGGAGTGAAAGAAGGGCAGGCTTTGGGAGGCCCTGTGGCGCTTGTGGGCAATGCCCGTGCTCAAAGGCCTCTAAGGGGGCAGGTGGCTATTTCAGTGTGCTCCCACTACAGAAGCGGATCCTAGTGTTGCCCTGAGGAAGGGCGCGGAAGCTGGAACTGACACACCACTCCTTAGTTCATTTTTTTCCTCGTGAATCTACGGTGACTCCCACCCTTGATTTTTCCGTTTAGGATCCTCTGAGGTCCAGCTCTGCCTTTGTCCTTCACATAGGAGTTGCAGCTGCCCCTCCAACTCTCTACTCCAGCCAGGCTGCACTCCTGCCTTCGGGCCCCACACCCGTACCTCTGTTTCCTTATTCTATGGTTTTCCCTCTTCCTTTCCTTTACACATATCTAAACTACCTCCATCCTCTCAGGTCAAGATCTAATTTATTTCATAATAATAACTTACATTGCATTAAACTTTATGCCAAGCACTGAAACGTGCACAATTATACCTGAGCCATTGTCTCCTAGACATTTCCTTAATTATTTTGGCTACATTCATCTTTCCTCATGTTTTATGTCTTCGAGCATTTGTTTACTAACCCAACTCTACAGAATCAACCCGTAGGGACGAAAGGCTGTAATAATGTCCATTGTCAATAAACTACCCAGGAAAAATTGGAGTTAGGAGTTAGGGTGACCTAAGCTGGTAGAATTTTGACCAGTGCTGTTTATATTTTTCCATATTGTATAATAAATTTTTTACCATGATGATGTACAACTTTTATAATGAAAATTAGCTATTGTGCCACTGCACTCCAGTGGGTGAAAGAGCAAGACCCCATCTCTTAAAAAAAATAAAAAAAATAGAAAGTAAAAAAATAATAAAAATTAGCACACATATTAACCTCCCCAGTTGATTCTGATGATGTGGGAACCATCAGGTCCATGTTAGTCATTTGAACAATGATTCAGTTATAAGCCTTTTTAAATGTGTTCTCCATCCAACAAGGTAGAAAAGTATTCAACATTAAGAACTGGCCCTGTCTATTTTCTGTCTTTCTAGTGCTAGCAATTCCAGGCTCAAAGCAGGAGCTCCATAAATACATGAGTGGGTTTGAATAGACTCCAACAAAAATACAAAAAAATTAATGAGGACACACATGACACAGTACATTTGAAAGAAAAAGAAAATCTCATAATTAATAGGTTAAAGAAGTGTGCTTTTTTAATTAAAAAAGGTAATGGCTAGCTGAGGAGAAAACTAGAAGACATAGATTATAAATGCAGCCTAACAGGGTTGGTTTAGGCTGAGTTATCTGCAGGGTTGGTTTAGATACAAGCTTTTTCTTCCAACAAAAGTTGGAATAAGAGGTATTTACATCTCCCTTTTTGGTGGTCTTAAAAACTATCGGTTTTATCTGTGCAGGACAATTTATAGGAGCTCTTCTTGAAATGGGAGAGGGATGAATTAGATGAGCTTTCATGCTGTTAGCTCTTTTCTCCTCTCTTGGAAAAATGTTAAGCCTCAGCACTCAATACCAGGTAGCACCCTCAGTGCATTTGTTCTGGTGAAATAAGAGAGGAAGCATTTCTGTTTCTTGAAAAGTTTTATTTGGTGACTATATACAATCATAAATACACATTCCTCTGAAGACTATAAAAGTCTTCTCCTCTAAACAATTAACTTTTCATTAAAAAAAAAACTTGAAGCTGCACTTGCAACCTATTATTTAAATCATTTGTGTAACATGTAAATTCAAGTAATGTATAGCTACCTCTATACATGTTATTAATATGAATACATATAATGTAGTTGGCTTGGTAAATAGTTTTTAAAACTCTGTAGCCTTTGAATTAAGTTTTACTTGAAAAACAAAACGCTATTCTCATTCACATTCACCAAGGACAGAATCATCTCTTTTAAGCTTTCCCATTGCTTCCCAATGCTCCCTGCTTTAGGAGAAAACAAGGAACTACTTTGGGTCCATTCAGCACAATCTTCCTCATTCTGCTCAGGACCCAGATAGGTGTCCATGAAATAAAACAAATATAGACATAATTAGAGCAAGGAAATCTCTTCCTGGCCTTGTCACCAGATTCATATGAGATCCTTTCTAGTCTTTTATTCTTTAGTCAGATCAGGTGGTGTTTTGTTTGATAGCAAATCTATGTCAGTATTAATGCTCTTGGTTTCACAATCACACAATTTTAAGAGTACTCATTCATTGAGCAAACATAAAAATTTAAACCTTCTTATGTTGGATTAGTTATATAAATGTCCATTTCCATCATCCTCAAATGTCTTTAACTCAACTGCATATTTATGGAATAATGGATTATGGTCCTGGGACCAAATATTGTTTAAATTTGATTTGTTGAGAACACTAAATAAAGGGAATCCTCGCCAAGACACAAAGCACTTCATCTCCTCAGGAGGAGATCCCACGCCATCCCTCCTAAGCAAGGGCATGGTCGAACTGCCCTTTCTCCAGGCCTTCAAGTCCATCAGCCCAGGTAGAGGTTGGCATGCTTCGATATGGATCCAAAAGAATCCGGAAGCACCGGACAATGAGAATGCCCAAGAAAATAAACAACAAAATCACAAAAACGAATGTCGTTTTCTGCTCCAGGGACATGCTAGAATCTGCTGATACGTTCCCAAGCGGCACTAGGGATGAAGGGATGGGCTGTCCTCCATCCATGGTCCAGGGAAGCCAGAGCACAGGATATCCTGGTTTTCTTTTCTTCCATCATCAATCTGCGGAGGTCATGGTGGCTGCACTCTGGAGAGGCTGAGTTATCTGCAGGGAAAAAGAAAGGGAAAGGAATACCTATAAAATAGCAGCCTTATTTTTTTAGGTTCACAGTCATATTTTTCAGACAGAAAAAGAAATCTGTAAACCAGCTTTCTTTTTCACCAGAGATGCTCAATTCTGTATAATTATCGGGAAAGATATTTTACTCTTGCATGAAATTACCAGTTTGTTCTCAGAAGAGCCACCTGGGGCTAGGAGGGATGGACAGGGAATACAACTATAATACAGAAGATGAGAAATGTGCACAGTAATATTGACCTCAGGGTGTACTGTCAACTTGACATCTGAACCCAGCCTCCCCTGCCAAGTCTCCTCCAGCTCTGCTCCACTAATATTACTCTCACATTGTTCTTATGATAGCGCCATTGAGGGAGCCTCAGCTATGTGTCAGCACAGTGGCTAAACTTGAAACACGTTAGCCACTTTACTGCAAGCTTCATGAAAGCAGGGATCTCTTTAGCCCCAGTGCAAGGAAACTGAGGCTGGAAAAGGTGCTGAAAATAGAAACCTTCTCCAGGAGCATTGAGTTCTGGGCTCCGGGCTCCGCTCTACTGCAAAATAGGTGTGGGACCTTGGAGAGGTCACCAAGCTGTAAAAATGCAAGTAGCAATGCCTGCATCTTTCATGGTGCTGTAATAAGGATGAAGAGCTGTGAAAACCCTTTGAAAAGTATACAAAAAAGAAAAACAACAAAGCCAAGTGTTGCTTCACCTAAGACACAACTAAGGGAGCTATGCTGCGTCTCCTTTCCTTTCTACTGCCTGAGCCAAGGGAGAACGGAGGTATCTCAGTCTCCCAAACTATCAAGTTACTGCTGCTTTTACTTTTTTCCTCAGAAAACAAAGACCAGATTCAATACTTGACCCTGGGAAGCACCTAGAGAATTAAGCCAAGAGAAAGGAATTGATCGATGCATATTTTCAAAAGGACAGTTTTCCTTAGAGTGGCTTCCTACTATTTAAGACTATTCAGTAGAGAGGAAGAGAAGGAAAAGGACAAGCTAACACTATTTTAATTTTACTGGTGGAAAAACTTAGATATGTAGATATTACTGTATAAATATACAAGTGCATATTACCATATAAATATACAAGTATATACATGACAAGTATACACAGAGGTCATTAAAAGCTTCAGATACTGAACTAAATCTACTTAAATCACATTGTAAATAAAAGTATATACATTAGACACTACTATATAGAACATTAAATAATATTTATTATGAATTTATTTATAATAAAAATTACAGAGCACAGTAATTAGCTATGGAAATTAACATGGACACAAAATAAATTTTGCTCAATGAAAATAACCAAATAAAAATAGAATATGTGACCTAAAGCATCCATACAATGTTTCTTCAGTTAACCTATAATCATTGCCTTCAAGTACAGCATTAGTAATCATAGCATAACAGTTTGCATTATATTGACACTTCAAAGTTGATAAAATTACAGTTTAAAAAACAATTTATAAGGGGGATCACAGCCAGGATCTGGGGGGAAGGAGTTACCAGTTGGGTAATGCATCATTTTTGCAGCTCTATCACTTTGAATTTTTTTAAAGGCTATAAAAGTTGCAAAACTCATTTATAATTCATGTTTGTTTGGAAGTAAGATAGGGATAAAAATTTGACTGCATTTTTAATAAATAAGCTCTTTAGGAATTCAGAGGATATTAATGCACTGGGTTTTGTTTTGGTTTGCTTGTTTCTAAGCACCCTCCTAGCCTTGGGTATTAATTCCTTGTGGGCCAGGAAGGGAGGGGCAGGAAGGGAGGCCAGAGCCTCCAATGCAGGTCTCCTCAGCACATCAGACCAGGGCCACCTGTGTCCACCAAAAATATTCAAACTATACTTAATCATACGAAATATAAAATTCTCCAAGGGCTGGGCCAAAGGAAAGCCCACTGATGACAGAGGAGCAGATGCTGAGTCCATCCCTGACATACTCCTTGCTTTTTCATATCCTACTGAGGATCCTCTCACTTTGATTCCTGCTCTCCTTTAGGGATTATCAGAATCTCATTCTGTGTCCTTTTTCCATCCAGTCCAAATGAGGCCAGAGTCCTGTTCTTTGTCCATTCTCAACAGAGCTGAGACAGGTATGCATTTTCAGAAAGTTCTTTTTTTTATTTTGAGACGGAGTTTTGCTCTTGTTGCCCAAGGTGGAGGGCAATGGCGCGATCTCAGCTCACCGCAACCTCCGCTTCCCAGGTTCAAGTGATTCTCCTGCCTCAGCCTCCCTAGTAGCTGGGATTACAGGCATGCACCACCATGCCCAGCTAATTTTGTATTTTTTAGTAGAGACGGGGTTTCTCCATGTTGGTCAGGCTGGTCTTGAACTCCTGACCTCAGGTGATCCGCCCACCTCAGCCTCCCAAAGTGCTGGGATTACAGGCATGAGCCACCATGCCTGGCCATTTTCAGAAAGTTCTTTAGGAAAACACCACATAATCCAAAAAGGAAATGTAAGAACAGAAAAGACCATTAACTGTATAACTGACGTAAGGATTTCTGGATCTGTGAAATCCAAAAAATCAGGTAAGAACTAGATAGAGAACCTTTTGAGTCCTTGAGAATGACCTCCTCAGCACAAGAAGGCTGACTAGGACGGTGATATCTTGCTCAGTCCCTCCCATCCCACCGGGGGTCTCCACTTGATGAGCAACATTGTGACCCCAGGAGTAGTCTTCCCCAGCCTTCTCTTCCATACAGGGAAAATGTCAAATCCTTCTCTCCTGGATCAACTCTCATACTTTCTAGGCTTCACCCACAACCCAGGATTTAGAGCAAGCAAACCATTCATTTGGGGGCTGCAGTGGTAGGCAACCATTCCAGAAACTCCAGCAAATAACTTAGTCATCCTGATTCAGATTATCTGCCATATCTGCCTCTTCAATCACCCTAGGAATGACTCTGGGACTCAGATTCTGCACAAGGATGCCAAGTGTTAGAATGATTTTTAAAATCAGTTTTAATTTGAAGTTTTACCATCCTCTACTGATTAAAAGGCAAGGTACAAAGGAAAGGTTAGCCCTCTTTGCATTGAGAAGCCTCCTAAAATATAAATATGTGTATTCTCCAATGTCTTCATCACCAAACCTTTCCTGATATACCAAATTATGAGCAAATAGAGGTGAAAGAATTTTTAAAACTCTGTAGCACATTGGGAGTTGTAAACCTCTCCTCCCCCAGCACACTGTGGTGCCCAAGTTCCTATAAAAATAACTGCTTTTGGTCAAAGTGTCAACGTCTCCTATTAAATTGCAATATTTTACCTAGGAAAGTGGCACATTAATGTGCTAGCAGGAATTTGTGAGGACTGTTCCCACCTGAAGGAGGGGAAAGTGTGGTAAGTAGAAAGGTGATTGAAGGAAGACCTTGCTGGGAATGAGGGACTCCTGGACAGGACAGGAAGACAGGCATGGCGGTGTGAACAGGGGGCCCACTGGAGAGCCCTAGGGAAGGGATGAGGGATGGTGGGTAGAGACAATCAGGAAGTGGTTGCTAAAGGGATAAAGAGATCCAGAAACCAATGCTGACTAATTCACAATTTTGCCCAGGACTGATTGAAATCCCTGGAAGAGTCTGCTTGATTTTAAACCTGCAATCAGCTAATCAATAATTTACCAATTTAGAAAGCTCCAACAGCATGTATAAGTTGAAGGAAGCATCAGCTATTATAAGGTGGAGAAAAAGAAATAAATGTAATCATTTTGCTACCACAATACAAAAATATCTCAAGACATGTAAATTTTTTAAATGTCTGTCTCGCAGTAAAATGTCCCTTTTTGGTAAAAATGATTCTTAGAAAATGTGCAAGGTTGCTTTTAACTGAACAATGACATCTTTCTTTTAGATGACCAGGGAAATCTGTGCAAGTCTATTATTTCAAAGGATTTTGATACCACCATCAGAAGCCTTCATAATAACACATGGCAGCTATTTTAAGTATAAAGAAAGACCACAGTTACTCACAGCCATATTTTAATCCTGATAGGCTTTCCTCATCATGCAGTACATCTGTGTCTTCCCTTTGTCAGGTCCATTTGTGGGTGCTCCGGAGATAAAGTCTAATTTTAATACTGAAAAATTAAAGAAAACCTTAATTAAAAGATACCCTTTTCAAAAGTCATATAATACATTCCCTTGCTCGAGTCAAGCTCCCTTGCGATACTGACAAACACAGAAGATACCCATAATTACTTATGAAGCCCAGTGGGCGCAGTCATTGCAGCCAGGGTCATTCACACTCTTAGCCACTTGCTTTAGTTTTAGTAATTTTCAAAGTGGCGTACCTCATCCCTTGCCCATACTTCCTACACACTGCATCTCGATTCATCTTTTTAAGCCCAGATCTCACCACTCTTCCCCTCAGAAAACCTTTGCATCCCAGTGTCCACAGCCCATTAACCCCCTTGTGGGCCTGATGCCCAGATGTTTTCTGGACCACAGATTAGGACCTATGCTGACAATGGAATTTTTAAGATCTGAGTTTTATTTTTATAAGTTTAGAAAGGAGCCAACACCAAATCACATTTAGTTCTCAGTAAAATGGCCAACGTGTTGATCAGAATAAACTTCCACGTAACTGAATCTGTGGACACCCGTGGAGAATGTCCTCATTTTGTCTGTTTTTCAGCTTGATCCAATACCTGCTGTGCTCTAACGCCTCCAGGTTTCCTACCTCATAATACTTGCCTCCTCTCCTTCTTTCCATCTGTGGAGAGGAGAGGAGGCAAGCACTATGAGGCAAGCATCTTTCCTCTCCTTCTTTCCATCTCTCCCTCCCTTAGGGTTCACACCGAATACCCCCTTCTCGGTGGGGCCTTCTTTGTCTCCCTTCACCAAGGATGGGGTGTTTTTTACTCCATCTCCAGAGACATCACCTGTACTCTGTGGCAGCACTGATTACAGTGCAAGTCTTGACAGTGTTTATCTCCTCCTTATTATACAATAAGCTCCTTGAGGAATTATTTGCTGTTCTGGGATCATTGCCTCTTTAAATATAGGTTAAATCAAATCTTCAACCCCTTACAGTGCAGGGAACTGAATTCAAAATCCGAGGTGCCAGCTAACTGATGCAGAGAGGAAAAACAAAAGCAGAAGTCATCAAGCCGGACTGAGGTGCTGGATCATCACATTTGAAGTAAGTCTTGTTTGAAAGAACCACAGCTAGTTCAAGTCACAATGACACTTTAAAACCCACAGATCTTGTAATTTGAAGAGCCATAAGTTATTTGGCTCATTAAATTTTCCTTGGCCTCCGTGTTGATGGGTGGAATCTGAAATATAAAAATCAGCCAGAGATCGACAGTTACCCTTTTATTTAAGAGGTCAATTCTTTCTTACCTAATCTACTTTTTGGTGGGGAAGGGCAGCCATTTAAAATATCCTGAATCCAAATGTCTTACACGAAAACTATTAATGTCAACATGTACCCTTCTCAGGCTTGGATCCCTTGGACATTTTATTTCATTAGCATCTCATTATACAATTTCACAGTAAGGAAAAAATACTTTCTCTGAAGAAAATATATCTTAGAGCAATGACATGTTTCTTTTCTTTTTTTTTTTAAGTGACAGTGACAGAATTACTTAAGTGCATTGGACACCTTGTTCTGTGGAGCCACACACAGGGACTTGATTGTACAGGTCATCAACTCAAGAGCCCACCCTTTTGCAATAGGGTGCAATGATCATATTAATAGTTGCAGTACCTGTGTAGTCCTGCCTGGCACATAGTAGGGGTTTGATAAATAGGTGGGGATGAATGAGTGTTTTCTTTTTACACCATTTTTGTGCAAAATGATGTTTATTTTTCATTTCTATTATGTGATCAAGCACACTAAGGCATGAAAATTATAAATAAACTGCCCAGAATTACAAAAATCAGTTACCAAAAAGGTAGCACCACCCCCTACCACCCCACCGCCAAAGGATGTTAGATCCCAAGTTTTTCACTGGCATGTTGGAATGAATTGAAGGTGTTATCCCTCAGGTGTTAATGGCCTATAGGGCGCAGTGAAGCAATGCTGTCTGTATTTCAAATACTCCTAAACCGCATAATTGCAGTACCTAATTTTTAAAACTTCTGGATCAGAAACCTAGTTACGTGACTTGATGTGGTTTCAAAAGTAGGTGTCAAAATAGCCCATCCATTGAGCAAGGACACTCGTGGGCTTGTCCAGTTTCCATTCACGTGTGATAGACAGGACACTTTATCCTGCAAAGATATACTATGAACCTTATTTATATTTATCTGGCAGACTAGTGAGACCAATCTTTAGACTTTAACAGAACGGAATTGTCTAGCTAGGCAGGACTGAATTTGCAGAGACTGACAGAGACAAATTTACTCAAAATGCTGCATTATTCTGCAACAGTTCTGAAGTTAACTGTGGAAATGTTAACAAGGCTTTGAATGATTCAAGTAATACACATCCTGATACTGAGCCTAAATAGAATCCCTCTCTACTTTTAGCACTAAAGGAAGCCTGGGCTGCATTCCTGTTTGTATAACTGTAGTCTCTCAAAGTACATTTCATTCTCCAACCCACTCACCCACCCTAGATGTGTAAATCTCCCAAATGATCCTATTATCCATTCCCACCACAACTGTGAGCCATCTGTATAAGCCACCTCGTTATCTAAGCAACGGAATCACCACATAAGCAAATATTATTCCCCTACAAATCTTTTAGAAATTCTGTGTATTATTCTAGTGAACAGTAACTTGCATTCAGGATATACACACAAAGATACAAAATATTTCATATAAATTCAAAGAATTCATGGCCCTCTTGTTTACCAGCAAAGAACTTCGGGTAAAGAGTTCCTGGCTCTTTCTAGGTGTTTCACAGATGTTAAATCCTCCCACTCCCCTTGTTTTTGGCTCATATAAATACACGGCAACATCTATATATTTTTTTCCAAGTACAGCCCTCCTGTTCCAATACAATAGCCCTGATGCTTCAAAATTCAAAGGGGAGCTAAGGGTAAATATTATTTTATACTCTCAAAACATAGACTCAAGTCTACTAGAAAGCCTACGAACAATGATTTTATAAACATGACATCTTCAGCTACAGATGTCAACAGGCAGTTTCAGAACTGTTGCCAGCCCCCACTGCTGCACTGGGAAGTCTGTTCTCTGCTTGTTCCTGCAAAGTCAGCCTGCAGAAACGTCTGCTTGGGCTGGGAGTGGACCCTGTTATTCTCAACTCACTGCTGCTTGTAAGCTCTGGGTCAGCAGACCTTTCTCTTCAGCCTCAGCCCCAATCTCAGCTTTACTTCTTCCCCATCTTCATCTTCCTCCTAATATCTGCTTGAGGAATTTTTAAGGGACTGCAGGGCAAGGCTACTGCCTAGCTGCGAACATCAGAAAACACCATGAGGGTGCCTAGTCAGGAATCGGTGGTATCAGAAGGCACCCTTAGCAAACTGGAACTTTTTACTTCAAATAATAAGCCCTACTGTTCCACCTGGTTTTCTTTGTCTTTCTTTGTGTGTTTCATAGTGAAAACGGCTACTTGCTGATACCTCAAAAGGCTAGTGCTGCACACAGCTTATCAGCCAGGGACAGTCAACGCTGTCAATACGAGTGGTTGAGTTGTGATCCTTTGTAAACAAATCAGAACATCCTTGTTACATTTTGGAAGGTTGGACGTTTTAGGTGACTGAAAAAAAAATACGATAATGAGCAAACAGCTTTCAGATATAAATTACTGCAGCTTAGGGAAGAAAAAAAAGCCTGTTTTACTACTTCTTTATCCAGTATCAATAACATTATAAACTTAACCATGCTTTAAAAATAAAGGCATCATTACATTTTACCCCCTCTCTTCTTAACTTTATCTAGCAACTGTTTAATTAGACTTATCTAACAGCTAGATCTAAATTCAGAACTATGATCCGAAAGGCATGTATGCGATGATTGCTCATGCATCCATTGTAAAGTTAGAGAAAAGCATTTAATTAGCCCGTCAAAGATACAGGTTGGGTCAAGTACCTGGCTCTGGCTGAACAAACATTTGATCCGTATCCTGGTGGAACAGTTACAGGTAGTTACGAGCCTCTTTAGTTTCCATTCTTCCCGACCACGCTGTGTGAAAGCAGTAGACAGTGGTAGCTGCAAGGCAGCTGATGGCACACCCCAGGTCTAAAGCTGTTTTTTCAGGCTTAGAAACTTCCCATTAAAACCCCGAGTTAAAGGAGCACCGTCTTTCTGTGTGAGGCATCATTAACGGCCAATACTGCTGCTTCTTTGAGGTGAGCCATGATTTCAGTTCTGCCTCAGCAACTCTTCAGAGGATTCTGCTTCAGCGAGTAGAGGCAGTATCCTAGCAGTGTGTCTGAAATCATCTTCAAGAAAGCATTAACATTCAAAAGGAGTACGGGGTTGGGGGGGGTGGGGAAACATCACAGGGCATTCCTACACCTTTTCAAAATCAAAGCCATAAATCTACCAGTGCTCTGTCCTCTTTATTGATTGTTGACACTATTCCTCTTTGGGAGTGTCAATTAGCACCTTGCAGCAACTCTTCATATTGATTATAGTTGATGACCTTCAGGCCAACTCAATTAATAAGAAGACTTCTGGGGAAGGGCATCAACTTAGCATTCGGGAGAGGAAGAAAAGGCTCATTTTCCTAAAGAAAACTAAAGTGACCTTTCCAAAAAGCAGCATTTATGGGAAGGAAAGAACCATTTAAAAAGATCAAAATCATAGTTTCACCACCTGTCACCTGGTTGTAAATTAGCTGGGCAGTAGGTTGCCAGGTCCAGTGTCTCTCTGAGCAGCCTGCATAATCGTGGCATTGGCAAAGTCCCCACCCCACACAGGGCCCCAGAGACCACTTGATGAATAAAGAAGATTGATTTTTGTGAGAGAAAGTTGTTCTCATTCTGCAGATTCTAGTTACTTGCTACAATGCTTAAATTACTTTCGTTGGATAAGTAAATTTGGAAAATATTTTAGGATAAAATTCTTCATTAAAAAAACACTTCTCTAAAAAGAATTCAGCCTAATGCTTAAGATGGAGCATGCTTGTTTTTTGGCAACTCACCACTTTCTTTGTTGAAGTGGCAGCACAGTTAGCGACAACACACCTACCCACCAAATGATGGGGTGCGTGATATTTAAAGCTGCCTCTGACTGTGCCTGTCAGCTATGCTGTCTCCTCAGCTCTTGTGAGCAACCGGCCATTACCCAAAGGCTCTAGGAAACTGGAACCAAGCTCATTTTCTAAGAGGGAAACCCCATCTGCTCACAACAGACCGCAATCCTGGATAGGATAGGCCTCTGACCCAAAAGGAACCTTTCAAATCAAATGCTAAATGTTAGGATCGAATGCTTGATTTAGAGTCTAACCTCAAGACAATATGCAGGTTCTTTCCCCATTTGTTTTCCTAATTTTTAACTGAATTTTCTTTCCAATTCATTTTACTTACCCTGTTTTCAGACACACACATACCACACACCGTAAGACAACGGGACACATGAAATCCAACCGAGCACGATTATCCTGTACTAACTGGCATCCCTCTTGCATTTAGTCAATGCTGGCAGAGGGAGTGCCTGTTTTGGCAATGCCAACAGAGTGTGGTTGAGGAATCTTTCCGACCTCACCCTCCTTCCTATAATTATCATTCCATGCGGTGAGAAAATATCATAGTTAGACATGAGCCTGGGTGACTGTAGCTTGCCCTGCCAAAGAGGCCTTCTCGGATATTGTTTAGCCTACACACTGGTAGAGGTAGAAGGGAACCTGAAAAGGCCTGGGGCTGTCCGCTAGCTACTCTGCAGGCTGAAACCATCCCAGAGAGATGAGTGCCTGGCCTATTTTAAAAACTCTCCAGGGAAGTAGATTCCATAACTTTTTCTGTTTAAACGAACTCCTCTGCTGCTTACTTAGTCTAAATGGGTTGGCGCATTTCTTTTCATTCTGTCCTTGCTGCAAAAAGTCAGGCACTAACCACTCCAAAATTTTGTTAGAATGCCCTTTCCTTTCAGGGAGGCCGAACTAGATAAACCAAAGAGTATTTGATGAAGATCTGGTGTTATGCTTGGAGCCAAATTTAAACCTCTCTTCTTAAAGATAATTATAATTGAAATTATTAAAATCAGCCCTTCCCCTTATGCAGATATATTATGTGACTCATCGTGAATTCTAAAACAATGAATAAGGGTTTACCAAAGTTCCATTTGAACATTTTATAGTAGATCCTATTTCTTTCGTCTTTAATAATCTTTATATCTCTTCTCTGAATTCTTAAAATTTCTGCTCTCTGGTGCAACCTTAAATAGGAAGCCTAGACTACTACCCCGAGCTGTACACAGCTCAGATACACATGGAATTGTGATGAAACAGGATGATTTTATGATGTATAAATGCCTATATATGCAGTGCTTCTACTTATCCATTCTGATCCAGGGCCACTCTGGGTGTAATTTAGTCTTTCTCTTTAGTTACACAACATCATGAGTTAATATTAGTTAGAAATCTACTTTAAAAACTTCTTCTACATTTTTATTTCAAGCCGCACCTTTAATGTTCTTTAATTTGCAATTCTTTCCTGAATGTCCTATGATGCACTTTTCCATGAAGAAATAGATAATGAATCTGAAAAAAGGACTCTATAAGCCATCAGTCTTCACGCCAGTACAAGGCTGTATTATCATTATTACTGTGTTTCTTTCTAACTCTGCCTAATTCTCAAAATAAAATTGAACAAAAATTCTATATAACCTTCAAAATATAAACATGGTTCTTATCAATAGACTCTTCGTAAAAATCTTTTCTTCCCTCCTTTGTGTATGTTCTTTCTTTCACTTATCCAGGGATCATTCATTAGCTCTCAATGTCAGATATGTTCTGTGTTAGGTGTTGCAAAGAATAAACAACACGAATACTAGGTCCTGGCTTCTGTTTGTTCAGGTTGTGCACTGAACAACTCTAGGAGATTCCTTGGTAAACAGGGCCCTGAGGAGCTCCACTTCTAGCGATGGTTGCTGAGCTTCTTGACAGACTGGCCCACTTCCGCTAAATTCCAATTCCTAACCTTCCCAACCTCCCGCTTCATGGCTCACCCAGCAGACGTCTGAACTGTGTCCTCACCTTTCTACACGACCTGATTTCACAAGGTCACTAGTGGCTTCTGGTTGCCTTAAGCCAAAGAGTCCTTTTAGTGTTCATCTTCCTTGCTTTTTGGCAACATTGAACACAGCTGAACACTCACTGAAAGGAAGGTTCAGATAAAGAATACATGGATTAAAGTGAGTGGCAGGAACGTATATCTCAGCCCTTAGGCCCCTCTCCCTTGGTGCCTTCTCTCTTCATCGCCTCTCTTTTGCACTCTGGGGTTCAGGCCAAATAAAATTCATGCAACTACCAGCAAATGAGAAATGAAGGTGGAAAGACAAGCAGGCTAGGATACATGTTAATAACCCCGCCACTTTTTAATTCATTTTAAAAAAGTGCTAGTCAGTTTATGTGTGTTATCTTTATTTCTGTCTTCTTGTTTTAAAAAATAAATATATCAGGCAAAATAAAGCTTTGCTTTAAAAAAAAAAAGTCAAGATTAGCTCTATTTCTAAAATCTTTCTAATTTGCCAGGTCTAAGTTTATTTATCCATTCAGCTATCTTCACAGATCGGTGAACATTCAAAGCTTAAGGGAACAGTGGGAAAGGTTTAATGATATTCACATCAAGCCTATACATTGGGATCTATATTTAAGAGCTATTAAAAGCAAGCAGGTTAAAGTCCAACTGCAGATTGGCAGCCTCCTGGTTTGATCTTTTCTTGAATGCATTTCTGTATATATCACATCTGTTTTAATGCTAAATGCTCAATTAGTAGCTGATACATCTAGAATAGAGAAGCACTCAAAATGAAGATGAGAATGCTGCAACGAAGTGGAAATATATGTGCAAGAAAAAAAACACTGACAGAATTTAATACTTGTGAGGATTATAGATTGCCCTATAAAATTTTGTTCATCCTTTCCTGTATAAGTAAGAACAATAAAGCATATAGCCAGCAGATGAATCATGCTGCCAAAAAGCTGATCTCCAACCCTAAGAAGGAGCAGCTTCACAAAATACACAGCAGTAGTTCTATTTAGAAGCAATATTTGCAACATTTAAGTTATTAATTCTAATTACAGTATAAAAGTATAAGGACATCATTATGGATTATTCACTGTTCAAAAGAAATACTTTGGCTTTAACAGCCTGGTGGGTAAATTTATTCTTTTAAAGTGACTTGTACAATAATAACAATTTTCTTAATGGGTTTGAAATACTTAATGCCTTTAAAATGTCATACAAAGTGCCAATTAGAGTTTTATACAAATCATTCCTCTGTATTTTTATGCTGTCATTTTGGAACTGTTCTTTCTCTGTTCAACAGCTACATTTTAGAAAGGAAACTACTGCATGGACAGTTTGAGGATTGAGCAGCTTAGAACATTAGGATAATTGAGAAAATGAAATAGAAGGTACCTGGGAATAACTGACCTGTTAGCCCGACTTTAATACCTAACACAATTCTGGAACTGAAAATATTTCCACCGATAAATCAATTTTGAAAACACCCGGAGGAGAAAAATATCATATGAAGCAGTTAAAAAATGCTTGTTTAAAAAAAATCATGGAAACCCGATTTCCATTTCTGATATTTATACTTGTAGAGTGGTGGAAAGGAGTTTGAGGAAGTGGCAATAAACAGAAGTTGTGATATATGGGCATTGAATGCAAATTTCAGCCCCCTCGATGCTACATCTTATAGATGATGCTCTTAAATGCTGCTTGCAAAAATATTTAACTTTACAGATATTTCAAAATTTCAGTGGGAACAATCAAGAGTTTCAGTTGTGTAATATATTATTAAAATAGGCAGCTATTAAGGTTATATCTATCTCTTCCAAACTTTGATAGGAGGCCTATCATCTATAATTTTGCCTGTAAATAATATATATTACATATTTATGTATAGTAAGTATGTGAATATTATATATCACCTGTATTTCTGTTATCTATAATATTAAATTACCTTATGAGCTTGTTAAGCATGAATATTTAGCCTGGAGGCAGTGAGGAGGGCAGTTAGGCCCGGGTAATTTCTCAGTAAGGCCAAGAACCTGTATTTGGAATAAGAAACCTATGTGATTGATGATGTAGGGCATATGAAGTCCACGCTTTGAAAAATTATAAAGTAAATGATTTTTTCCCCTTTTTGATTATTTGGCTACTATAAGCAGTTTAACTGTGTGGGGAAAGAGCCTTTCGAATATCACAGACTTCCGTGAAAACTGATTTCATCCATGGACCCACCATTAGAAAAATATACATGCCCTGCATTAAGAACCTCTGCCTGGAATTCCCATTCAAAATACATATATCTTCTCTTCTTCCCTTCCTTTCTCCCTCTGTTTGTTTCCTTCCACTAAAGTGGTAGTAAAGAATGACTGGCATAAAGCACATAGGAGGAAGACAACAGAATAGAACAAGAGGCAGAGACAAGCTTAGTCTATTTCTGGGAAAGGGAAAGCGAATGGAGGAATGCTGAATGGAGACAGAGCTTAGAAAACATGCCGAGGCAGCTCCAGCTGAAGAGAGTGACTGCCCAGCTGGAAAGACTATAGTCAGGAAGGAGAAATGAGGCTAAATTAGGGAGAGGTGGAAGCTCCATGGACAAATGAATGACCCATCACATTCCAAGGCTGTGGAGGCAGCCAGTGGGTCAGGAGTCCTGATATAGCTGCTGGGACAGGTGGTGGCAAGATTGAGCTAAATTACCAGTTATGATTGTAAGAACGTCATGGAGATTGTCAGCATTGATAAGATAAGCAGGAATGATGTCAATATCTATTACTAAGAAAACAACAAGAGAATTAAAAAGAGCAACTGTTAAAATTCCTTCTCCCTGTGTTTAGACCTTCAAGATGAGGACAGTGCACAGGTTTGCTGCTTTTCATTACAAACCCTTTTATGCAATTTGATTGTTTAACCATGCACATGTTGGCTAACTATGTGCAATTTACTTTGCAAAAATTATCAATATAGTGTGGGCAAACCATTAAAAAATAAAACCTCGCCCTTAACCAAGGCAACAAATCTCATATAATAGCATCTTAGGTACCAACACCAAAGGAGGATGATTCTTTGAGGACAGGGGGCTTCTAGAACATTCAGAGTCTTCCCTCATTATGGTCTGCTTTGCATATAAGTAAAGCTAATCTTTCTTGGTTCTCCTCAAGCATATTATGTACACTTAAGATGCAATTTATTGTAATCACATGCAGTGCAATAAAATCTAAACTACTGCCCTGGTTTTTCCATAGCAGGTAGGCATGATCTGTTTTTATATGTGTTAGCTATTTATTCACTTATATAGCTAACTTCTATTTAATTATTTATTTTTTCATTTATTTATGTGATTTATGTGTGTATATATTTATACCCCATTACATTTCAGAAATGTTTGAAGAAAGCTATGTAGTAGATTATATGTCATTAGTTGTAGCAGAATATCACGTTTATTATGTTTATTATGTGATATTCTGTAATTATGTATTTATGTAAAAATCATGTAATTTTTTCATTGATAGTCTAATAAAAGGCTGGATGTACTTGTTTTCAAATTTTGAAAAATAAAATCCTTTTAGAATGATTGTTTGGCTGAAACACTACACATATTTAATCTAAAAAAACTGTGTCCCTTATTAATTTATTTTTGCAGCAATTGTACATAGACAAATGCAATAGCATATACTTCAATATGTTCAGTGTTATTTACTAACACAAAGGTGAAAAAGCTGGCTGGTAAATTAATAGCAACTGGATACAATTCAGGAACAATTTTCAAAGAGCTTGTGAAAAAAGCAACTCTTCATTTGAAATGCTCAAGAATAACACTTTTAAAATAACCTGACATAGAGCAGATATTAGCCAAGTCTTGCTTCCATTTTTTTTTTTTTCATTCTCATGAGAATGTCCTTCTGCACTGCTTTTAGGAAGGGTCCTTGCTTTTGTTTGCAACATTTTTCTTAATTCAAAAGTGGATGTTGGGTCAATTGAGAAAAATGAACATTAGGTATTGCCAATAGCCCTGAGATTCAAGCTGCATATTATGAATATTGTTGGGGATTGGATCAAATGCCAATATGATATTTAGTGAACTATGAATTACTAATGTGTAATCCAAGAAAAGTTGTTTGCAAATGGGAAAAGGATGAAGAAAAATCTCTCCATGGTTGCCCACACATGCCCACTCTCCCAGGTCAAGTCAGGATGGCAGACTGGGCCATTCATCATTAAATGGTCACCTTTTCCCTGGCCCTGCCTTCAAGAATTGGCCTCTATGCCCTGAGATGAGCTGTCTCTCTGACTTCTAGGGCTCTGTTTTGGTTTCCCTCCAGGGATGGAATCTACAACTTGTCTCTCTGTCTGGTATAGTTTCTTGCATCTCTTTTTTAACCTTCCTTATTCTGTAGTCCCATCACCCTCAAAACAATAAATTTCTCCAAGGCGTTTCCCTTCAAGTATTGACTATGTGGCTCAGGAAAGCAAATACAACAAAGAGTAGAACGTATTTTTGCAATTTCAGTCAACTCCTGTTTTTATGTCTTTCTGATATCTAACACTGCAAAAGCAACAGTAAACTAATATTAATATTAATATTAATACCACAATCACAATAACAAAACTCATCAACCTTGTACCTTTGGTATTCTTAGAAACTGAACTCTTATAATGGCAAGAATTGGGCACTCTGATAAGTGATGCTGAGCATTTTTTCATATGCCTATTAGCCATTTGTATATCCTCTTTTAAGAAATATCTGCTTAAATTTTTCCTATTTTTAAATCAGACTGTTTGGTTTTTTTGCAACTGAGTTGCTTGAGTTTCTTACATATTCTGGTTATTAATCCCTTGTTTGATGGGTAGTTTGCAAATATTTTCTCTCTTTCTGTGGGTCGTCTCTTCATTTTGTTGATTGTATCCTTTGCTGTGCAGAAGCTTTTTAGCTTGGTGTAATCCCAATTGTCTATTTTTCCTTTGATTGCCTGTGCTTTTGGGGCCTTATGCAAAAAAACTCTTAAAGAATTTCCTCAGTTTTTTTCATGTCTTTAATCTATTTCGATTTGATTTTTGTGTGTGGTGAGGGGTAGAGGTCAAGTTTCATTCTTATGCATATAATTATCCAGTTTTACCAGCACCATAAATTAAAAAGACTATCCTTTCTCCATTGTATGTTCTTGGCAGCTTTGTAGAAGATGAGTTGGTTGTAAATGTATGGATTTATATCTGGGTTCTCAATTCTGTTTCATTGGTCTATGAATCTCTTTTTATGCCAGTACCATGCTCTCTTAGTTACTATAGCTTTGTAGTAAATTTTTAAGTCAGGTAGTGTGATACCCTTGTTCTTTTTGCTCAGGATTATTTTGGTTATTTGGGTCTTCTCTGGTTCCATGTAAGTTTTGGAATTATTTTTACTTTTTCTGTGAAGAATGTCATTGGTATTTTGATAGGGATGGAATTTAATCTATAAATTGCTTCATGTAGTATTGCCATTTTGACAATATTAATTATTCCAATCCAGGAGAATGCAATATCTTTCCATTTTTTCGGTGTCCTCTCTTCTATTTCTTTCATCAGAGGTTTATAGTTTTCCAATTATAGATCTTTTACTTCTTTGGTTAGATTGATTCCTAGGTGTTTTATAATTTTTGTAGCTATTGTAAATGGGGTTGTTTTCTTGATTTCTTTTTCAAATGATTTGCTATTGGCATATATAAATGCTACTGAGTTTTGTGTGTTGATTTTGTATCCTGCAACTTTATTGGATTTGTTTATCAATTCTAACAGCTCTTCTGGTGGAGTCTTTAGGTTTTTCTAAGTATAAGATCATGTTTTCTGTAAACAACGCTAATTTTACTTCTCCCTTTCCAATTTGGATGCCCTGTATTTCTCTCTTGCTTAATTGTTCTGGCTAAGACTTTCATTATTATATTGAATAATAGCAGTGAAGGTGGGCATCCTTGTCTTGTTTGAGTCTGGCAATAACAGATGCTGGCTAGGATGTGGAGAAAGGGGAACCCTCATACACTGTTCATGGGAATGTGAATTAGTACAGCCGCATTGGAGAACTATGTAGAGGTTCCTCAACATACTAAAAATAGAACTATTGTGCAATCCAGCAATTCCGCTGCTGGATATATATTTAAAAGAAAGAAAATCAATATATCAAAGAGAGAATTGCATTTTGATGTTTATTGCAGCGCTATTCAAAATAGCCAAAATATGGAGTCAACCTAAGTGCTCATCAACAGATGAATGGATAAAGAAAATACTGTATATATACACGATGAAATATTATTGAACCATAAAAAAAGATGGAAATCCTATCATTTGCAGCAACTTGAATGGAACTAGAAGCCATTATGCTAAGTGAAATAAACCAAGCACAAAAAGTCAAATATCTCATGTTGTCACTCATATGTAGGAGTTAAAAACATGTATCTCATCAAGATAGAAAGTAGATTGGTGGTTACCAGAGGCCAAGAAAGAGAGAGGGGAGGGAAGAAGGAAAAAAATATATATAAATGAATTTTTACCGCTGAACAATATACCTAAAAATAGTAAGAGTGATAAGTTTTATGTATTTTATCTCAATAAAAAATGAATTTAGAAAAGAATTTGACCTTTTACAGGTTTTTATCCAGTGAAATGTGTGTGTGTGCCTGTGTGTAATTCTTTTGACTTCCAGTTAGGCTGTAAGATATATAAGCATAAAGGAAGCTGAGTTTTTTATTAATTTATTTTTCACTTGAGTGATTATGATTTTAGGAGAGGTAGCACATTTATCCACAGACTTCACTCTCTGATACAAATCATTGTAAACAATCAAAGCAATTGGAGTTCTTTCCAGTTGTTTTCTCTTGCAACATCGTTCCTATACTTTGCCTGTCATAGTAAAATAAGTGTAAACTGGCTTAACCATTAATTATTAGCTTCCAACTAGCAATCTTCATTTGTGTCAGACAAGATAGGCTAAATAATGCTATGATTTAAAAAAAATATTTTTCAGTGGCAAAAAATAACAAAAGTTTATTTTTTGAGACAGAGTCTCACTCTGTCACCCAGGCTGGAGTGCAGTGGCACAATCTTGGCTCACTGCAAACTTCACCTCCATGGTTCAAGCAATTCTCATGCCTAAGCCTCCCCAGTAGCTGGGATTATAGGTGTGTGCTGCCTCACTCAGCTAATTTTTGTATTTTTGGTAGAAACGGGGTTTTACCATGTTGGCCAGGCTCATCTCAAACTCTCAACCTCAGGTGATCTGCCCGCCTTGGCTTCCCAAAGTGCTGGGATTACAGGTGTGAGCCACCACACCTAGCCACAAAAGTTTATTTCCTGCTACTTATTCATGAAAGATCATTCAGGGACTCTGCTCCTATGTCACCATCATCTTTATTCCAAGACCCAGATAGAGAGGTTGGATTCTACCAGATGAGGAGGCAGAGAGAAAAGAGGGCATGGCAAAGCATGTACTGGCTCTTAAGGACTCTACCAGTGGCTCAAATTGCACTGGACAAAGCAAATCTCATGACCACTTCTGTATTTAAAAGGCTAAGTAGTATAATCTTTCCCTAGGAAGGAACATGGAATACTGTCAAGCAATGACACAGTCTACAACTACATTTAACTAGAGTGTTACCCTTTACAGAATGACTCTTCATAGATTATGTCCCCAAGATAACCTTTCTTTAGCATAACTGTTCCCCATCTCAGCATACATGAGCTTCATCCTACACCAACAATATCTTCCAGTCTTTGCTCCATTTCCACCCACACTTGCTTGAACCTCCTGCTTCAGCCTCCTTGCCTTCTCTTTGCTTCTAGCCTCATGTTGGCTTGTGGTGCCTTAATTTACCTAGTTTCATTAGCCTCTGGTATACTGCATCCTGTTTCAGGTTACATCTTGTCTCCTTTCTAGCTCAGCACAATACAGCTGTCTATTTAGCGTGTTGCTCTTCTCATGCCACTCCAGAACTCTAGATCTTTCCTAATGGGCAGGGGCACAGTCTGACACTTCCAGATGCACTCCCGTGTCCTGGCTCCATCCCTAATGGATCAGTTACTACAGCCAGTACCTCACAGGAGCCATACCATCCCAGGACACATAATATTATCACTGTAATTTTATAGCCACAGAGACAAGATGTGAGGAGGTTAAATTATTTACTCAAGAAGACAAAGATAACATTGAAAACATTTTTGCCCACTTCTCGCTCTTCTGCAGTGTCTAAAATAAAGAACCAGCGGCGCATGTCCTTAGGACCTCTGGAGGCTGTGTCATGGAAAAAAACAAAAAATGAAAGAACCATGGTGGGTCTCAATGTAACTCAAAGTTTGATAGGGGCCTCTGGAAGAGCAATGACATTCTTTTCTCAGTGAGTGGAGATGGTGGATGTCTCTTTCAATGGAGACATTGAAAGAGACTGCATCAGATTTGGAGTCTGAGAATTGTCTCTCTGGTCTGCAGAAATGTTCCTGTAGATGAAGAGGAAGTGTGGCCTAGGTGAGTATGAAAGGTGGGTGGCAGGGAGGGAGCTTGATCTCCATAATCAGGCAACTATTCTTTGGGTCTGAGATCCTTAGAGAAAACTTATTTAGGTGGCTCTTCTTCATGCTTCTGACCTACTTCAATATTCAAGAATAGATTGCTAATCAGAGACTGTTTTTGTGTGTCTTTTCTGTTTCTCGTGTGCCATCTTTTATTGTTTCATTGCTTTCTTCTGACCGGATAGTGTGTCTGAAATGTTTCTTTTACCCACTCTGATCTTCACCAACCCCTTTGCTGGACGCATGTAGAATCAAGACTTTTAAAAAGCAGCAACATTTCTAATGAGGTGTAAGTGTTAGACTACTGGGACCCCACAAGGTGTAAACATTGCTTAATGTTTCTGCTTCTTCATTCTTCTCTGAGGACAACACAAGCCTGGTGCCTTCCTGAGAGCAGACAGAGAAAGCTCCTCACAAAAAACAATACACAAACAAACTAATCAAAAAACCCAGACCTATAGTCAGTGTTCTCCAAAAAAATTAGCCTGTTCACATTCTTGCATGGATTTAAAGAGTTTTCAGGCTAACATGAGTCTCAAAGTGGCCACCGTGTAGCAAGAGCGCTAACTCAACAAGTGGGCAGCTGAGTCCCCTCAGTCCCTTGCTACCCACTCCCACCCCTTACACAGTTGAATTTTCTCTTGAGTTAAAATGTTGCATAACAGGTGGCTCCAAACTCAGCATAGCACTGGGTCAGAGACTGGTTGGAGGTTAGGATAAATTGTCTCACTTAAAAGTCCAAAAATCATTACCACTTGATTTAAAGAAGAAATTTTCATCAATATTTTCCATGTTTGTGTTTTCCATTATAAAATCATGTCTCAAAACTGTATTCTAATTAGTGTGGAACCAAGAGACAGCTCCATACTCCCTCTCAGTGATGTTGCACTGCAGGAGGCAACAACAAATAAGGCAATCAATGCTTTGCTACTTTAAGGATATTGAGTTCCTTTATTTTAGGAAGACTATTTCTGAGTTTCAAGCTACATTACAACCAGAATGCAAACGCGCTGCAATTTGCAAAAAATTTTATACAATTTTGGAAATAAATGGTTCAAGGCAGTGCAATCTCCTACTGAGAAAAGAGGATTGAGAGTTGCTTGAAGACTCCTGGGCCCTTTGGTTGTGACCTATGGGAGGCAAAGTGGTATAAGGATCCTAGAGATCTGCATTCTTACACTGGCCATGGGGCAAAGTTACCCTAAGCAAGTCATCTCATGGGTCCCACTTTCTCCACTTGTTAAAATAAGAGCACCCTAAATAGACTGAAAGTTGTATGATTCCATCTATAAAATGTCCACAGGAAAACATTATCACTCTCTTACCGTGCATGGCTGAGCTTTCCAAAATACTCAGCATGTCCTTCAGGATAATGGGAGCAAGTTCAAGCCCTTTAAGAACCCCACCTTGCCAGCAAAGAATAGGTCACCAGCATGTCAAGAGGAACATCAGGAGGGAATATTCATCTGGAAGATGCAACTGATTTCTTGGGTTCCCATGGACATTTTTTAGGAAAATATCTTGCAGTATTGCCTTACAGTCTACTTCTGTCAAAGACAGAAGGAAATGGGGGTAGCTCTACGTTCCTATTTGCCTCAAGTCTTCACCGGCAGAGTTAGAAGTCAGCTGTTGAAATCTGAGGGGTGAAGGCTCTGAAACATGGTGTGAATGGGAGAGGCATATTTTCATTTTGCAGGAACTTCTACTCAGCTCTAATATTTGTTCGGTACTCTCTGGAGGGTCGGGGTGGGGGTGGGAGGTAGAAGAGATAATCACGTCTGTTGTGAATAAAGCACAATATCAACTTTTATGCACAATCCTACCATTTAAATTGAAAATATCAAATATCCAGAAATATTTTCTACATTCATTTGCGTATCAAAATAGCTTAATGTTGTCTGTTGGCCAATCATAGGGAATTATACTGTTACTCTAAAATACTTGAGCTTTCTTCTTACTGATAAATAATGGGAAAGAAAACTTCAATTCTACAAGCATGTTTTCATAAACACAAAGAGAACTAATTCAAATCCACCATGATTTGAGTAATTGGTACAATTCAAACATAGTGGCTGGTGATAGCACTGGCTATTTTCCTTTCAAAGGTTGCTATTTACATAATGAAAACAAATCTGATGCATTGCAAGCAGAAGCATATTCTGTGAAGATCTAAATAAAAAATCATTTCACGGTGTAATTAGAAATTGTGAAGCCTTCATCATTGTTTCCAGTGGAGTTTCTTGTGATGCTTTGCTAGGTGAGTTTTTGCTACTAGGATTTCATCTTAAATGATTGACTAAGTACCTATGTATTCAAGTGTCTTTACCATTTTGTATTTGGTCATATTCAACCATAATGTAATTTCAAAAGTACTTATATTGCTAGCAATTGTCATTTGCGCTGGCTTGTCCAGTTTGCTGACACATCTCTTAATGATCTCCAGAAACCACTCATCCACTGAGGTCTATTCCTCAATCAGCACGGCCCTGTCTCAAAATGACCCTCCCTGGAATACACAATCAGCAAAATCTTAATATAAATAACTCATAGAAGAAATTTTGCTTAAAAAATTAAACAACTAGATTATAGACATAGAAAAGAATGAGATTTTAATGGTAGCCTGAGAGTTCATAGTTAACAGCAACATAAGACATAAAGCAATTCAAATCATTGCATTGTTCTTCTCATCTTACCTATACTCTTGTATATGTAAAATGAGGATAATAATAGTACCTACCTATCCCCAGAGTTGTAGAGATTAAGTACATTAAATTTATGTAAAAGAGCTTGAAACTGTTTCTGGTACATGCAAATCTAGGCTATCATATAGGCTATTATGTAAGATAAATATTACTTTTATCTTTTTTCTTTGGATTGTGCGGATTACACACATCGTCCCATGATAAATTATAATTTTTCATTTCAGCATAACTCCAGCAAATTTAAACACAAATATAATGTTAAAAACTATTCCCTATGCTCAAACTGGAACTGGAACACTGCACAAATATTGAGCTATCTTCTAGATCATGCATGTATGTTGTTGTTAATTTTTATTGGATTTTCTTTTATATGCCAAACACCTTTAAGGTGCTTTACATGCTATGATTTATTTAATCCTCATAAATATATTAGATATTGCTTCTTATAACTTTGCAGCTAAGGAAACTTAGATAAAGACTGATTATATAAATTGTCCAATATCACACAGGTAGAAAATTATCAGCAGAGGATTCAGATGGAAGCAGCTAGATTCTAGAGACCACTTGTTTAACCTCTATTATTTCTTGTTATAACAGAAATCTCCTCATTTCAGTTCCTGAGCTAACAGTTACCATTGTGCAATAATAAACAAGTCACTATTAAATTATTGTCAACTGTATGTCAGCAGAATTGTCCAAGTTTAGATTCTTCACAGAGGCACAACTTTGTTTAGTGAGCAACATTTTACATATGTCCTAGATCCCTAGTTTAACATCAGTGAGGAGCCTTATACTCACCTAGAAGTCCAGTATGGTTAGGGCATGTAGCAGGCCTTCCAGGCCTTCCATAAATATTTGGACCTATGTGATACTATTGGATTGTGAGCCCTCAGAATTCATTTGGAATGAGGTGATTTTTCTATTCTAATCGAGGATTCGTTTTCCCTGCTGGTACCTCTCCCTATACCTTACATTTGGGCAAGTCTGTACTGAGTTAGCTGGAAAAGTGAAGAATCAGGATCATCATTCTTAAAAGCAAGTTCTTTCTTCCCTTCTTTTTTTCTGTTTTTGAGACATTAGCCAGTAGACAGGACATTCAGAAACTTTACAGAGAAGTAGACCATGGAAAATCCCCATCCAAAATTCTGTACTCCAGAGCCAGGCTCAGTGGCTCACACCTCTAATCCCAGCTCTTTGGGAGGCTGAGGTGTGTGGATCACTTGAGGGCAGGAGTTTGAGACTAGCCTGGCCAACGTGGTGAAACCCTGTCTCTACTGAAAATACAAAAATTAGCCGGGCATGATGGCGTTCACCTGTAGTCCCAGCTACTTGGGAGGCTGAGGCAGAAGAATCACTGGAACCTGGGAGACAGAGGTTGCAGTGAGCCACTGCCCCCTAGCTTGGGCAACAAAGTAAGTCTCTGTCTCAAAATAAATAAATAATAAAATTTAAAAAATACAAAATTCTGTACTCCCACCAAATGATGATCAGATCTCGTGAATAAAAACAACATGCATTGGGATTAAGCATTGAAAGTCTCCTTAGCCTCAAAGATAAGAACCCAAAATGCCTAAGCAGGCAAAGGAGAAGACACTGACAATTTGGGAGTGTTATGTGGGGGAATCTTGGGAAGCATTTCCTCCCTGCCCATCATTATTTTATATTTGAAAGGCAAGACGCAGCCTCTTATTCAGCCAGAAATCTGCCAAGCCCCCACCAGGGACTGTAGAAAATGCTCTAATTCTATTAGCAATGCATATATGTTGATTGAAACTAAGTGGAAGACTTTAGGTATAAAGCAATCTTTTCCTCTTCTATGAATTCCATTTTCTTCTTAAGCCTCATTCACTATGGGAAAAGCCATTTCCTTCTGACTCACTGTAATTGTGGAGTCATCTTAGCTTGCATTAGTTGTTATAATTAAATACTATTGATGGAAAAGAATTCCACAAGTATGAGATGTCTTCAAAATATTAAGCACTATTAATTGATTGTGGAAAAGGTAACTGCAGTTAATTAGGGCAACACTGTCTTCACATTGACACTTAAACTTTTACCGTTTTATATTCTAATTCAAGAGCCAGCAAATTTTTCCTGTAAAGCGCTTTGCAGGCCAGTTGGTCTTGGTACTTACCACTTAACTGTGTTGCAGTATGAAAACAGCCATAGATTAGGCATGAACAAGTGAGTGTGACTGTGTTCCAATAAAAATTTATTTCTGGACACTGAAATTTGTATTTCATTTAATTTTCCTGTGTCATAAAATATTATTCTTCTTTTTGATTTTTTCCTCCAACATTTAAAAATGTAAAACCATCCAGAGCTTATAAGCCATAGAAAAACAGATGATGACTCTATATATTCTTTGGGGACATCAATCATATTTTCCTCATCTAAATGAGTGGTAATCAGGTGCTTGAAATATCAGTAATTTATATGAATGCTAAGGGGTCACAGGAACTTGCAAACCAATACAAGGAAGGAGAAAGAATAGGGAAATAAATAACTGAAATGTCATATCCTTAAGGGTCGCTATACTGCACATATACTATATAAGGGTTGTATACTATACAACCCTTAAGAGTTGTACTATACTACTTGTAAAAACATTTCTTGATAAGCTATTTGGAAACATTGCCTTTATTTTTTACTTTTAAAATTCAGGTCACAGTTGAACATGGATTGCTCAGCAGTGCTTCAAGAGGCTGCTGGGGCTTTGCTGTGATTAGCATCGGAGCTGAAAAGACGGGATATAAGCCATGATTGTTAATGGAACTAACTGCTTCTCCTATTATCATTCTGCATGGAAAAGAGAGAGAAAATAAATCCAAACAGAAAGAAAAGATCTCATGCTTGTTTGTGGATTTTGATGCTAGCCCTAGTGTTAAGCTTTTTCAGAGTAACTCAAATATAGCTACATCTTTCTGAACCTAGGAAAAACCTTGAGAAAAAGAGATTCCTTCAGAGTTGCAGAGTGCTGCTGGGCCCCAGTTGGATAATTTTAACCACACTGAACTCTACTGATAACTTGTACTGAGTTTCTCTGGTACCCAGGAGAGATATAGGCTCACTGCCAGTTCAGAAAGTTTCCTACTTGCTACTATCCTCATCACCACGAACACATCATTTCTAAATGGATAGTGAGATCCCTAGTAGAGCTCCAAGGTATAAAACCAAATAATTTCACTTTCAGATTTACATACTTAAAAAAAAATCACATCATAGGAACTAGAATTTGTTAACACAGTGAGTACTTAGCCACAAGTCTCAACGTCTCCAAAACTTGGGCAATGCCAAAGAGATATAAACTCTATACTAGTTATGTCCCAGTAGAAAAAAATCTTAGTATCACCAGGTTGGAATAAATTTTGAGTATCATCCAACATTCCCCAAAATGTATCAGAACAACGCTTAGCTCATTTCAGACAGAGGAGTTTGTAAAAAATGTGTTGAGTTTTTTCCTCCGTTTGCACTGGTGATTAACAAAAGCATAGAGGAAATGTGCTATAGGAAAGGCAAGAAATGGAGATGATTCATAAAAAGCCAATCAATGAAAAAGCTTGGTCCTGGAACTCTCCTCTAATCTACAAATTGGAGTGAAAAATAAATGTAGTATGTTTCATATCATTCAAGAGCAGTTTTGCACCTGTGGCTTTTTGTTTGGCACAATATAAGCTCATTTCCTGCCCTCTCAACAAGGTGAGCTCTTCTTTCCCCTTCCCTAAGCCAAACCCTTCTATTTTCTCTCTGTAAACAGCTCCTCCAACAGCACATCTACCCGAAAGACTTACGCACTAGCCCTGAAAAAATGTGGGGATTTCTCTTCAAATCCGTCTGCTCTAAGTACGTATTCTTATTATTGTTAGTGTACTTACTACAGATATCTACCAAGTATGCACTTTATCTATCTATCTATCTATCTATCTATCTATCTATCTGATCTATAGATACCAGATGTGTACTATAGATACCTACCAGAGTAGACTGTATCCCCTTCAATGATATAACATGAATGCTTATTAATTCAACTTAACTGTTAAATGTGTAACATGTCAACCAGTATACAACTTTTATGTCTTAAATAGAAATTTAGTAGAGCAGGGACTGAATTTAAGTTATTTTGTGTCTCAGAGTTGTCCTTAGACATTGTCTTCAGGGCTGAGCCTTTGTATTGTTAGCTCACATGCTAACTTCTAAAAGAGCCTTTTGTATTTCCCTGCATTAAAACTTACCAACTTATATCCTATTCCCCAGGATTCTTCTCTCAACTGCTAAGAAAGGGTTGTGATAAGTACGATGATGTTAATGGGCATTAGTGACAACATATCACTTTCTCTGAAATACTGTACTTTAGTCAGGATTTTATTGAAGAAAATCAGAATGTGAGAAATGAATTTATATCAGAGCTGAAATTTCAGGCCAAAGAGGGAGAAATTTTTCCACTTTGGAGCTTCATCAAGGCTCTCATACACAACCACCTAGGCATTCTTCTCCTCACCAAACCTAAATAGCCCAGTTTAGAGAAGTACTCAATACGGGTTGAGCACTGCTAATCTGAAAATCCAGAATCTAAATGGCTCCAAAATTCAAAAGTTTTTGAGTACTGACATGACACCATGAAAATTTTACACCTGTCCTCATGTGACAGGTCACAGTCAAAAAGCAGTTGCACAACACACAGCTTATTCAGTGACCCCAAGGGAAAAATAAAATGACCTTCAGACTGTGTATAAAATGTATATAAAACATAAACGAATTTCGTGTCTAGACTTTGGTCCCATTCCCAAGACATCTCATTATGTATATGCAAATATTCCAAAATCTGAAAAAAAATCCCAAATTCTGGTCCCACACATTTTAGATAAGGGATATGCAACCTGTATATAATAGCCTTGATAGTAATGACTATCCATACAGATTGTAAATGAAAAATGTTCATGGAAAATAATATATGCATCAAAATTTTAAGGTTATGATTATCAAGGGCCTCCACATAATAATTATACATGAGAAATCTCTGGTCTGTATTTACATAATAATACTATATGTCTGAATTTCCTCAAGTTGGACATATGCTTGATCTATATACATGGATTTGTGAGCACAATTCGTCAATTTGTGAATTTTAACCCACTTATACTTCCAATATCAAAACTTAAATTTAAAATTTTTTCTTGTATCAACAGCTTACCATTAATAGGTCATTAGTTGCAAAAGTGCATTTCAATTGGCTCATACTACAACTAGTCTTAGTATATGTTTCTGCATGTTGTCTTTAATAAAGGCATAAACAAATGTTTCTTAAATATGTGCTCCAGCTGAAGACAAAACAATGGACAATGACCATATTAAGCAAAAGTAGTCAGCAAATTCATAAATCAATGTTTAATCTATATTCCTCTGGTTAAAAGAGCAATTTTCAGGTTAAGCAAAGCCATTTTTCTTTATTACAGGTATAAATATTTCAGAGTATTAACTGAACTTTGATCATTGTATTAAATTCCTCTAAGCATTCAAAATTTTAATGAAGGCAAAACATTTTTCATTAAATAAACAAATGATTAGCAGTAAAAATAGACATTTAAATGAATCCTAACTCATAAATGTATTTTGTTTTCCCCAGATGCAAGTAATAAGAATTCCTCTTTTTTTGCCAGTGGCATAAACAGTATTTATGTAGATCTAAGCTTTAAGGAAAGATTTAGAAATGCCTTCAGAAAAAGTGATATCATTACCACGAGAATATTTCATAAATACATATCCACAATATTTTAAAGGGATGGTTCCTCACATTTTTAATTATATTCACTGACTTTTCTGATTAGAGAAGCTGTTTCCACTGGAATTCACTATTTATGGCTTACAATGTCTTCATTTATTTTTGCAGATTCATTTAGAAGGCAATTACTTTAGCAATCACTTTATAGCTGAAGGTACTAAAACCAAAGGACTTATAAGTCTCTCTCTCTCTCTCTCTCTAAGTAAAGACACAAAACAATTTATTAGTTGCAGAGCAACTAAGAACATTGAGACTTTCTGCACAATGATGCAATGCTGAAATCTGCCCAGGAATAAACTTTTGCTTTGTGCCTAATTCTTAGGAGACTTTTTATTTTTATTTTTTTATTTTTTATTTTTAGTATATGTGCTGCTGAAGTGGGTACTTTTTTTTTTTTTGAGATGGATTCTTCCTCTGTCACCAGGGCTGGAGTGCAGTGGCATGATCTCGGCTCACTGCAACCTCTGCCTCCAGGGTTTCAAGGAATTCTTTTGCCTCAGCCTCCCAAGTAGCTGGGACTACAGGCGCCCGCCACCACGCCTGGCTAATTTTTTGTATATTTAGTAGAGATGGGGTTTCACCATGTTAGCTAGGATGGTCTTAATCTCCTGACCTCGTGATCTGCCCGCCTCAGCCTCCCAAAGTGCTGAGATTACAGGCATGAGCCACTGCACCCAACCATTCTTAGGATACCTTTATCTGTTCAGTCTTGTTCTCTGTCAGTGGTTGCATTTGTGGATCAACAGACAAGTTCATGGATATCCAAAAGAAAAAGAGTGAAAGCTTTAACACAGCCACTTTCATTCCTAGGTCCCTCACCAGACTGAGGGGGCAGTGGCTATAGGATAGGGGCATCCTTTATTCAGGCTTAGCTCACATTTTCCTGGGGTAGAGGAGCCCAGCCTCCTTACATACAATTCTGTCAGTTACTTCTTATAGAAGCCCTGTTAACTAGTTTGTATTATTACTTTCAATGTGCTATCAAGATTGAAGTGACTCGGTTCACAAGATTGAAGTGATCGTTAAACTGCAAAATACACATTTTTTTAGTAACAAATCAACTTTTAGTTTTTTAAGATGGGGCTAGAAAAAGTCTCTTTTACATAGAGCACTAGTGATGTATATTTTCACATTAGGAAAGCAAAATTGTCATTTGGAAAATGACTTATGTTATTTCTAAAGTGTTTAGAGTCCAACAAGATGGGAAGGGGAGATTCTCTGTCACCATACGGCATCCTTGCAGGCCTGCTGTCTCCCTGATTTTGATCGTTAGAAGGCCCATAAGGGCAGAAAAGTGTTAATAGTGTTCCCTTTCTCCCTTGTGTAAAATCTGAGAAGGAACCCTCAGAACCTGAGGTGTTGGACCACGGGATAGAGTGTGTCACCTCTTGACACTGGAACTCTGGGCTTAGACTAGAAGATGAGGCGACAGCTCCTCAGGGAATTTTCCACTGCAGCTGACTGCACACTGGCAATGTGGTTGAGTTATTCAGGGTTTTCTTGTCCTTTGTTTCTCTTTCTTCATTGGCACTCACTCTAAAGTACAGAAAATCACAAAGATGTACTCGTGTATGTGTACATTAATACTCAATGAGCTGAGGTAAGCCTGAGGAGAGGTGGGTTCACAGGGGCAGAGGAGGGCCCAAAGCAATGCTATGTACGTTCCTGCTTCTATCAGAACCACCTCTGACGGGAGTGGGTGCAGGTGTTCAGACATGCATGAGAAGTGGGAAGTGTATCACACTTCAGTTATGGATTTCATGCACTGTGATTAGGATGTGAAAATAGTATTTGCAGAAATCTCACAAAAGTTTTTTCTAGACAAATTGTATTCCAAAAACATAGTTCACCTAAATATCTTTGATAAGAGTTAAAATGTTAGAACGGATATAATTAGTGGCTTTTGTGTGTGCGTGATATATGCACACACATATATAATCTTACAAAATTTCTAACATATTTAGAGATACAAAGAAAAACAACATGAGTTCAAATAATAGAGATATAATGTGTATTGATATGCAAATATATATATGGCCTGATTATGTAAACCATCTTATCTTGAAATTGATAAGGACATTCAGCTTCCCTACATAACTCACCCAAAATTTCCTTACTAAAGAGTAATCAAGAACTTGAAATCTCCTTAACCACCTGACTTCTTGAGATTTTTTTTATTAGATTCACAATTTGTATTCCAAAATATAGCATTTCATCAACTCATTCTTTAAAATCCCGTCCCAGGGGGCACTGCTAACACCAGAGTCATGCAGTAAGCAGGGATGCTTTGCTGCCTGGGTATGCACACACAGACAGACACACAGACACTCGCACACACACAGAAACACATCTCACACAGACACACACCTCACACACACAGACACACACCACAAACACAGACACACAGACACACACCCCACTCACACAGACACACATCTCACACACACAGACACACAGACACACACCACACTCAGACACACAGACACACAGACACACACCACACTCACACAGACACACACCACACTCACACAGATACACACTCCACTCACACATACAGACACACAGACACACACCCCACTCACACAGACACACACCCCACTCACACAGACACACATGCCACTCACACATACAGACACACAGGCACACACGCCACTCAGAGAAATGCTCCTGTGCCTTTCCGGATCGGGACTGAGTGTATCTGCTCTTCTCAGTCCCACCACTGAACACTGCTCAACCCTGGGGGAGAAAGAGAAGAAAAAGACAAAGAAAAACCCTAGGTTTTACTGAGAATGTACCCAAAACAGACTGAAGATAAATCTATAAGTAACACAGATTACTTACAAGTAAATAGGTAATTTTCTATTAGGCAGAATGGAAACAGAAGCCATTCTATTCCAAGTTTAGAAGTGAAAAATTTTTTAAGTTGTGTTTACTTTGTACACCTCAGGTTTATGACTACTCGTGACATAACTAACCATGTGATTTTTAAAAATTTCTTTTACAATATAAGACTCAAAACTAATATTCAGAAACTCTGGGAATACAAAATGATGTTAAAATTACTGAGTTGCACATAAAGGAGGAGTTTTGTTGAGTGAATGTAAAGCAGGCTGCATTAATAACTCTTACCCCTTTAAAACCAAAGTGAGATATATATTTTAATTCACATGCTTGTAAAGCTCCTGTCTGATAGCTGTTGACATCATAATAGTCTCGTCCACGTTGTTTATTTTCAAGTAAATAAAGGTTTAGGGGATATGTTTTCTAGACAAACCAAATAGATGATACAGAATCATCCGTGACAAATGTTTTCTTCAGGATAAACCACAAAAGATATCAGCTAAGAAATGTATCTTTTAAATCTCATATTAGGATTTGGGACATAAAAATAAAATGGGTATTACTCTGTTATAGGGAAAATGCAAGTTTTCTACAAAAGCAATCAATTCAGATAAAATGTAACTGAAATATTTCTGATCTTTCTCAGTCATCTGAAAATAAATATGAAACAATTTTCTAATAAAGCAAAAATTGCCTTTAAACTTCATTAGTAACTTTTATAAACATAAGTAAAGGAAATTATTTTCATTGCAATAATTTCCATTAGTTATCGTTATTTTATTCATCTAATCCCAATACAAAAACGAAAACTAAGAACAGAATACTTTAATAAATTGAAAATACTAAATTTGGCAGTAAGGTTTAAGTTGTCTTGAGAGCATGTATTAACATTAACTGAGAAGAAAATATACCCACTTCTGATGAGATGGAGGCATGTTCCACTTACTGAGAGTCAGTGCCCCTGATGGGGCTACCACTTGTCCTCCTGACATGCTAGCACAGGAAGAAATAACAATATCTTGTCTATGATATTCTCAAAGACATTAATCAATACTAATATCATTCCAGATACTTACATATTCTAAACAACTGCCCTTAGTTAAACTAAGTCGCATTAACTGATATTTTAAAAAATCTAAAACAATCTAATAACTGCATATTTCTATGACAAAATTGCTAAATTCTAGGTCTTAAGAAGATTTCTATATGTAGGGGCATGCTCTTAGAGTAGCCCATGTGGGGAATGGCTCCATTAGGCAATCTCCAGGGATCGAACTGAGAATCATAAATTCATATAGAAATCGCTTAGTTGCTGCAGCGTGAAAACAAAAGTTCTGTGTCCTTCAACACCATTCTCTTATACAAGAGCAAGGGATTTCTTCAAGGAAAACTGAGCAACAGATCTTGTCTTATATCATAAGAAGCCTGTTTTGCCCACTAAGGAAAGCTGAGCAGACCTTGTCTCTACATAACAAGGACCCTGTTCTTGCCCACTACTCCATCTGGATATCTGGAAGGGATCCCAGCCTTCCAGATACCCCGCTGAAAGATGCATAATTATTGTGACTCTTAAAAAAAGTAGTGACCAACTCATTGCCAGAAGGATACCCAAACCTCAGTAATACAAAATAGAGAAATAGAAATACAGAAACCATACTTTAAATATCTCATCATTCATTCTCAGTCATACACCATTATATGGATCTCATCAATAAATGCAGTGGTTTCTTTGACTTCTACTATACCTGTCTCTTCACTATGAGGCGAAGGCTGGCAAGAGAGAAAGGACCCTGCACTGTTCTTGGCTGCAAATTTTCCAGCTAACACTGTGCACAATCTGCCCTTTATGGTTGCAGCAGAGCAGTCTTATTGAAATCCCTCCTTGCTATTATCCTAGGGGTTTTCTTTTTCCTCTCTTCTGTGTTTGACTTCCTGTTTCCTGTGTCCCATGTTTTTCTCCTTCTTGATTTGTTCTCTCAGTTTCGGTGGATCACATCTTCCAATAGTGCTCTGGAAAAGAATGCCTTACATGTTTGATAATAGTATCTGTGTTCTATCCTCCCATTTGGTTGATCTTTTACCTCTATATTGAATTCTACATAGGAAATAATATTATTCCTGAACTTTAAAGGAATTCTCAATTCCACTAGCTTGCAGAGTTCATTTGATTTTTAGTGCTTTGTATGTGACTTGATTTTCCATCTGGAAGCTTTGAGAATCTTCCCTTTGTACCCAGTTTTGAAATTTCAGAATGATGTGCCATAGATAGGCCTATTTCCATTCATTGTCGAGGCCTCCTGTGGACCCTTTCAATCTGGAAATTCATGACCTTTACTCTTGGGAAAATGCCTTCAATTATCTTCTTGATGATTTCCTATCTTCAATTTTCTGTGTTCTTGCTCTTTTTGAACTTCTACTGTTATATATTAGATTTTCTGTACTGTTTTCTAAATTTCTTATCTCCTTAGACCTGTTTTCTGTCTTTTTCTTCTATTTTCTTCTTTTTTGTTTTCTGCATGCCTTTTTTTCTTAGCATCTTGTTCTCAGTTCAGGGATGCAGTATCTTCCAAAACTCCCTGGGATATTCATAATAGGTGTTGGAAGATTTCTTCTTCGTCAGTGGCTTTTATTTTCTTGCCAAGTTGTTTTTTTCCTGTCTGTTCTGGTTTTTATCTTCCATCTTGGGGTCTTCCCTGATGAGAAACTCTAAATATGTATATTTAGAGGCTGATTGACTTTAAGCTTCACTGTAATGTAATCTGGGTATCCCATTTACTAGAAAATTGTGATGTCATTGACTTTAGGTCTTTTTTCTTAGGCTGTTCAGACTCTTCAAAGTAGAATCTTCCTGTCTTCTACATGAGTGGTAGAAGGCTATTGGAGTATCTAAGGCCTCAGGAATCAATACGCATGAATTCACCTAAGCCTGTTGTTTGTTGTCAGTATGGTTAGCATATCTTTCATCTGGGGTCGGGTGGTCTCAACTCTCATCACTGCCCCTTCCCTGGCCTCCTCATTGTGTTGTGGAATACATTTGAAAAGTGCTGCCTTAAAGTACTAAGTACGAATGGCTCACTTCTATCTCATTGGCCAGATATAATCATTGACTTATTAACTGCTCAGATATGATGGAAGGACATATATTATTTCTGCTATATACTGATGGAAAAGCTGAATCTCATCCATGGCAGAGAGTCTTCTAAGCAGTAAGTTCCCTTATTTACCTGGGAACCCTGATGATCAACTTATTGCTCAATGAGTTGCCCTTTTCAGGTTCCAATATCCAGGTAGTAGAGTCAGCAAACTGAAATTAAGTCAGTGCTTGTAAACAGTAACTATTTAAGATTCATGGCAAATATTTAAGGTACCTACAACCTAAACGTTAATTTCCTTTTAGTATTGTTAATTAAAAATAGCCCTCTTTTTCTTAAATAAATTAGCTAAGGGAGACAAGATGAAATATACATGCTGGTGATAGTCATTAGGAATTCTCATAAGCTCTTATCCTTGAGTCATTTATGCACTAATTTTTCACAGCAAACAAATGCTCATTTTCCATATGGCTTGCCTTATTTTCCGTATTTTCATATACTATGCCTTTTCTCTTCTATTTGTCATTTTCTATTAGTGTTCTTTATTTTTCTTTATTTGCTGCTTCTCCAACTCATTTTCTACAAGCTTCTTTTTCCTGTTTGCTCAGTAAATTCAAGATCAGTAACATTTCTCACCAACTGAGCTTTACAATCACCAGTAAATCAACAAATAAATGATTTTTAAAGTATACTGTGTATGTGTGATGGAAGAATGAACAAGCCCAGGAGATAAAGCATGAGAAATATAGAAGCTACCTTCATGAATATTCTATGGTTGCAAGATTTTTCCATGCAAAACAGTTATGTCAAATGTACATAAAATGTAACATAAAAATGCAGAAGATGTGTCCTTGGTTAAATTTCCTCCACCTGGTGCTTCGCCCTGACACTGACATTGTTAGGGATGATTAGCATTCCACAACATCCAAGTTCACAGTGTCAGTGGGTTGTCTGTGAGCTTGTCTGGATGAATAGAAAGTCATTCTAATCCTGTTAATATCATTAACAAAAAAATAACATGCTGGCAAGACTTGGGTTTGAACTTCTGTCTTTTATCTGCCAAATTTCCATTTTAAATTTAATCAGAACAGACATACTTCTAATGCTGAAAGCAGCTCATTAATAGCTGACATTTATTGAACATTCACTACAAGCCATGCAGTGTACAAAGAACATGCATTATCATACTTCATCCTTTCAAATCCCTGTGAGATACTTGTGATTACTCTGCATATTTTACAAATGAGGAAACCAGGTCTCAGATTAATAATGTGCCCAAGGTCACATAGCTGGGAGATTGTAGAATCTAGGCTTCATGGCTCCAGTTTCTATGCTCTTAAATGTGATGCTTCAGTGTTCCCAGTATTGGATAGAATACACTCGTGAAATAAAAATAAAATCCTAAACTCTCCAAGCAACTGAACAAACCCCCTTGGCCAAGGAGACCCCAGAAAAACTTACAACTAAGTTTCCTAAGCATGAAGGGATGGGAGGTTGGTCAAGCCTCATTACACACCCCCTTCCTTGATAACTACCATTAGACGTTTTTTCCCTCAAAGTTAAACAGAAAGCAGCCCTAGAAAACAAAGAATGGAAGACTCGCTCCTCCTCTAAGTTCAACCAACCAGCTGGCACTGCTACTGAACTCCTTTCGCCTTTCATGGTTTGGACACAGCCACTGACCAGCATTCCTTTCTGATAAGGGACCACCAACCACAGACTGGTTCTGGCCAACCCACAGAGGCCACTTACAGGGCACATCTGTGCCCTCTATTTCACTTTTTGATGTATAGAGCCTAATTTTACATTTTAATGTTGTCTCCACCCCAAAGTGAACACGGAATGTATGTAACATACATGTTTGTTTACCATGCATGTGCAACAATCCTCTCACGTACACTACTGGCCCCTCCTATAGCCTGTTAAATATGTATGTCTAGCTGATCTGCCAAGCATAACACTTCTGTGACACTTTCTCTCCCTCAAAGTGACTGCTTCTGGTTTCTGCAAGAGGATGTGCCTGTCAGGCTGCAGGTTGCAACCCTTTATATGAAATAAAGTTCTTTCTTTCAAATTTATAGATTTCATGATTTCAAGTTGATATACTTTAAAATATGAATCCATTAGAAACTCAAGATAATAGTTATCTGAGTTTCTCAATGTTGTTTTATTAAGAAAAGATAATAGAAGAAATAAGTCATCCAACACTATAAATCTCAAAGCATTATTCACATCACAAAACGTTGTAAGCGTTAGAATCACTGCTTAATTAAGAATTCATTAACTATTCATTGTTGCATAACAAGTTACCCCAAAACTTGGTCACTGGAAACAATCCTAATCATTTTCCTTCACAGTTTCTGTGAATCAGGTAGAAATGCTTTGGCTGGATAGTCATGGCTCTGGGTCTCTAATGAGTTGCTCACCAATGTCAGTCAGGATTATAGTTGTCTGAAGCTTAACCGGAACTGGAGGATCTGCTTCAAGATAGCTCAGCCACATGGTAGCAATGTGTGTGGCAGTGGCAGCTGTTGTCAGGAGGCCTCGGTTTCTCTCTATATGGGCCTCTCCACAAAGCTGCTTGAGCATCCTCAAAGCATGACTTCCCTACAAAGTGAGCAATCCAAAAGACCAAGGTGGACGCTGCAATGTCTTCCATGATCTATTTTCAGATGTCATGTGCTGTCACTTCTATCATATTCTCTTGGTCATAGAAGTTGGCTGTGACTCACTGTAGGTGAAGAATCCACAAGAGAGTGAATACCAGCAGGCAAGAATCACTGGGGGCTGATCTTGAGGATGGCTACACAAAGGGAAAAAACTTTTTTGTTTGATGAATACTTGGAAAGCCACAGTGTGTGGAAGGTGAGGCCCCCAAGGTGTTTTCTGGGTCATCCTAGTCAGTGCTAGAGCAGCTTTCCAAGGGAGTGGGAGTCTACTGTTTATAGGCCTCTGGTTTCACAGAGTAGAATACGCTAACTGAACATGAGAGAAATATTATTTCAGAAAATAGAGAGCAATGAAGGTAAAGGAAACCAAAAATATTTTTCTCCAAAATATACTTCTTTGACATATTTTGAAATGGCTATTCAGAGGGCCTGCACATAGGAATACACCCTTGCAAATCTTTTTGTGGAGGAGATTTGCATCTGTAGGAAAATCTGCACTGGTGAAATAAACAGTCAGGCTTTCTCTGGGTCCTACACCTTGTCCTGATCTAGGAAGGGTTGGCTCATGGGAGAGGGAGACTAAGAGTCTGACACCTTTGGGGGTCTCACAGAAACTTCTTATTTTTGAGAGATGCCACCTGTGAGGTTTCACCTGCATAACAACAGCACCTTTGCAAGCCAGGCCTATCCTCTCTCTTTCTCCCACAACCAGTCTTGCCAGGCTCCAAGCCTCCGTTCTTTCTCTAACCTCAGGATGGTATAAAACTTTACCCATCTGGCCCTTTCTTTGAGCTTTCATATTTTATCTGACTCCCATGCACACATGTGCACATTAATAAATTTTGTATGCCTTTTCTCCTATTAGTCAATTGATTTTCAGAGAACTTTCGGAAGGTGAAGGGGAGGTTTTCTCTTTGCCCCTACAAGGAGGAGGGGAAAAAAAGAGTAAAAGATGAGGCAGCCAGGGAGAAAATTTTGGCAAAGTTCTGAAATATTTAATGAAGAATTTTATTTCATTAAGTTTGCGTGTGTGTGTGTGTGTATGTGTGTGTGTGTGTGGTGGGTGATATGGTTTGGCTATGCCCTTCCCCCGCCGCCACAAATCTCATCTTGAGTTGTAGCTCCCATAATTCCCACATGCTGTGGGAGGGGCCTGGTGGGAGATACATGAATCATGGGGGTGGTTTCCCCTATACTGTTCTCATGGTAGTGAATAAGTCTCACGAGATATGATGGTTTTAGAAGGGGTTTCCCCTTTTGCTTGACTCTCATTCTCTCTTGCCTGCCACCAAGTAAGATGTGCCTTTTGCCTTCCACAATGATTGTGAGCCCTCCCCAGACACGTGGAACTGTGGGTCCATTAAATATCTTTTTCTTTGTAAATTACTCAGTCTCGGGTATGTCATGATCAGCAGCGTGAAAACAGACTAATGCAGTGGGCAACACTAATTCATTTCTGTGTATTCTTACTAAGTTTTTGCTAACACCTACAATAATTGTAAAGTACTGTGGAACTGCATTTGTTCTTTGATATGCAAGAAGTGCTGAATTATGGTTCAAAGTGAGCATAGACTGAAAAGGGACAGTCCACTAAGACCCCATCACATCTAGGGAATACAACTCTATCATTGTCCTGTCAAAGCTGGACAGAGTGCCTCTCTCTAGAGAAACTATCTCACAATTTATTTTAAAACAATGATGTATTCATTGTTTTCACAGTGTAATCAAGGATACTTTAATGAAGTATTAAGGGAAAAAAAGTCAGGTCAATGGGATACTTGAATGGCTGATTTTGAAGGCCACAGAACCTCTCTCATTGGAACTTTCTAGCAATTAGCTAGAAAAAAAAAAAGATACAAACAAGTGTTCATTCTTGCATTACCCCACCCCCATTATCAACTCTCTTCATTAAAACTATAATTTGAATTTACTTTGTACTTTGAGAGGAGCTGAATCAGGTCACCTTGAAATTTCTGTTGGCTATACATTCTTATACTTTTCTAGGTAATAATTGATAGAGAAATGCCTAAAATAGCATGCAGAAACATGTTATGAATATAATAAAAATTTTTCTTTCTGGGCGTGACATATGCAATTTTAAATTCCCATATGTAGATGTTGACTAGAACCAGAGGCTTTTCTTCTATTACTGTCTGTCTTGTTTCATGTTTCCTTATGGTGTATGTTTTACATCACATTTAGAAATGATTTTCAAGTTTTTCGTGAAGTTTTTGTCCTTTAAAAATAAGAATGTCCTCTTTCTGAGATTGTGCATTTACCATGCTCAATTGTTTCCTTATGTTTGAAAACCACAGGTGAAGTCTGAGACTCCATCACGGCAGTCTTGACAATGAATTTGTCTGAAATTCCCTGGTGTATTTACCTCCAAATGCCTATAGATTCTTGGTGTTTTAGATTGGTTTTGCATCTTTTAATTATCGAACCATTCATTACAAATTAAGATTACCAACATGACTCTGCAGGATAATATATTAGTGTTACAAAAATTGTCCCTGGGCCGGGCGCAGTGGCTCACACCTGTAATCCTAGCACTTTGGGAGGCTGAGGTGGGCAGACTGCTTGAGCCCAGGAATTCAAGACCAGCCTGGGCAACCTGGTGAGACACCATCTCTACAAAAGTGATGGTGTGTGCCTGTAGTCCCAGCTACTTTGGAGGCTGAGCGGGGAGGATCACCTGAGCCCAGGAAGGGCAAGGCTGCAGTGAGCTGTGACTGTGCCACTCCACTCCAGCCTGGGCAACAGAGAAAGAAAAAATAATTAAAAATTTTAAAATAATAGTGAAATTGTCTTCTGAAATAGATTTGAAAAAAGAAAAAAAGCCTTAAGTTTAATAGAAAGTATAGCTTCAAGTTTTATTCATGGTATAGGCCCTCTTCCTGCCTTGCTATATTTTCATCTAAGACCCTTTACCAGGGAAAAGAAAAAAACATTGTTGGATAAAGTCACTTAAAAGGTTTTGCCACCAGAGGTTTTCAGAATCAGAATGAAATTTACAGTGAATTCTCCATGCACAAAGAACCGATTTCTCAGTTACCCAAACAAAATTCTCCCTTTTGATAAGCACCTATTGGCCAATTCCTCCACCTATTTCTATCTTACAAAGAAATTATAAGAAAGAAAATAAAACTAAATATCTAACAAGAAAAAAAATCTGCTATTTAGGAAAGAAAGATTAAACTTTACATTAGCAAAATTGTTGCTAAGGGATAAGTTTGCCAGATAAAAAGCAGAATATTCTGTTAAATTTGCATTTCAGATACATAATGGATACTTTTTTAGCATAAGTATGTCCCAAATATTTTACTGAGTGTCCTATATTTTCACTTGCTAAATCTGGTAACCCTGCTAAGGAGTTTTGAGAATCCTTCATTTTCCTCCTCCTAGTTCTAATGATCATGAAGTTACCTAAAGAAGAGTTAGGACAGCATATTGCTCTGGAGGATGACATGTTTGGCAGAGAGATAAAATGTCTGTTTTCTAACCATTTAGTATGGTTAGAAAGAAATGGCCAAGTAAATAGTACCAGGAATGATTTGTTAGCATGTGGTCAATCTCACACAAAGCCTGACAATGATTTTAAAAGACTGGGAGCTCTGACTTGCAGCAAAGCCCTGACCCTGCTGCTCCTGGCTTAGTAACTGCAGGCATGAAATTTCATTGAAATTGCAGTTTTGTCATCTCGAAATGGGTATCTTCATACTTACAATGCATGTTAGTCATGAAGATAAATTAAAACACTTGGCAAGTGGCAGTCACCCACTAAATGTAGACTTGCCTTCTTTCTCTTAGAAATAGATGGAAGAGGCTGAGACTCCAAGACTCTGAAGGAAAAAAATGCTACTTGGTATCAAACTCTTTAAATTACCTGGCCTGGTCTAAGTTATAGGGATGAGAAGGGACAACTTGTTTGAAAGGTCAACCTGTTTTAAAAACAAGGTAACTGAGGAAGGGCTAATCACAACAGAGCCATGGTGAGTTGTATTTAACCTATGGTTTTCTTCTGTTTTTGTTTTTGTGTGTTTTCAGAATGTGACAGTCACCATCCTCACTGACCAAGAGCAGCCATAATCAGGCGAATTAAAAACATCTGGAGACAGAAGTTTCTCCCTCAAAACGCAGTGATGAGGACAAGGAGCACAGCAAGGCCTTACAAGTCAGGGCCTCAGGAGAGGGCGACTCAGGCCAGGGGAATCCAGGCACCTCCCAGAACCATTTTGTTTGGGGAATGCCATGCATAAATAGAGCAATGAGCCCATAACACTGGCTGCTGTGTTTTATTGGTGGCATTTTAAAATAATCAGTATCCACAAAGAATCTCAGAAGGCTACAGAGTCCCAGGCTACTTTTGTTTATTGAAAAGGAAGAAATGCCAAAACAGAAATGAAGTGTTAGGTAAACATTTTAAATGTTCAGTCCTGACTGCGTACCTCTGCAACTGCTTGGATATGAAATTTGGAGGTAATTTAGTGAAAGGAAGCTTTTGGCCACAGCAGAGAAGAGGGCTGTAGTCCGTTCTCACACTGCTATAAAGATACTACTTGAGACTAGGTAATAGATGAAGGATAGAGATTTAAGTGACTCACAATTCCACATGGCCGGAGAGGCCTCAGGAAAGTTACAATCATGGCGGAAGGTGAAGGGGAGGCAAGGTATGTCTTACATGGTGGCAGGAGAGAGAGAGCACACAGGGGAAATGCCAGACACTTAACAAACAACCAGATCTTGTGAGAACTCCCTCACTATCACAAGAACAGCATGGGGGAAACCGCCCCAATGATTCAATCACCACCCACCAGGTTCCTCCCTCCACATGTGAGGATTACGATTCCAGATGAGATTTGGGTGGGGACACAGAGCCAAACCATATCAAGGTCCAGTGATTCTCAAGGATGAGGGTCTACCCAATTAAGAGCAGGGCAGGAGATGCAATTCTATTTAGGAGTAATTTCTTTTCAACGTGTTGCTGTAACTTGGATAGATTTTCTTTATTTTTATTTTTTGAGATAGGGTCTCCCTCTTTCACCCAGGCTGAAGTGCAGAGGTGCAATCATAGCTCACTGCAGCCTCGAAATCCAGGTGCATGTAATCCTCCCACTTCAACCTCCCAAGTAGCTGGAACTATAGGTCCATGCCACACTGCCTGGATGGTTTTTGTTTTTGTGTTTGTTTGTTTGTTGAGATGAGGGCTCCCTGTGTTGACCAGCCTGGTTTCAAACGCCTGACCTCACGCATTCCACCCACCTCGTCCTCCCAAAGTTCTGGGATTACTAGTGTGAGCCACCACACCCAGCCAGATTTTCTTGTTTTCAAGGATAAATTAACCTTACTTAACTGATGGGGTACTGAAGAAATCAACATTGACATTTTTATGATTTTTGTTTGTTTAGTTTTGCAGTCTCTATGCTTTTTTCAATCCATTATCTACAACCGACATCAGTTTTGTCAAATATATGTATATATATATTATATATAAATATATATATATATAATATATATAAAATTATACTTTAAGTTCTAGGGTACATGTGCACAACATGCAGGTTCGTTACATATGTATACATGTGCCATGTTGGTGTGCTGCACCCATTAACTGGTCATTTACATTTGGTATATCTCCTAATGCTATCCCTCCCCCGTCCCCCTACCCCACAACAGGCCCCGGTGTGTGATGTTCCTCTTCCTGTGTCCAAGTGTTCTCATTGTTTAATTCCCACCTATGAGTGAAAACAACAACCAACATCAGTTTCTAAGCTGCCCTTATTCAGACACCCTGGTGCCACCTTGCTAAGCAACCAAGGCAACCAAAATGTTTCATCAGAGTTCCCCCTCCAATCTTACACTTTTAAAAATCTATCAAAACATCAGAGCCGAAATCCAAACTGCTTCAACCTGTATTCCAGCTTACTCTATTCGAGCAAATTTTACTTAGTTCAGATAATTTGTTCTGAGAAGTAGAAATGTTAGATAACATATTCTCATTCTGAAAAATTGTCTCAGGAATCAGTGACAAAAGTTGTTAGGAAATGACATAAATTCTTGGAAGACAAACTCAAAGTAATTTGTTTCCCATAGAATCTTGATGAGTTTCAGTTAGTAATTTATGGAGATGTTTTCCTGCACCAATACACTGTAGTTTAGTGAATAATAACCAAGTAGCAAAAATATTGAAAAAAGATTACAAAATAGTGCCAAGTAGAACTTTTAGAATCTTTCCAAGTAAAGGTGACTTAGAGAAGTTATGGCATCATTCTTAGAATGATGAATGAAGCTCAGAGAGTTTAATTATTGTTTAATGTACTTACAAATATACAAGTATTTAATGAATTAATTACAATAATCTATAAGTTGACTTGCTTTTCTTATATAACTAAAGACTATATGAAAAGGAGAAATTTTCTTGAAGTTGCTTACTTCTAACAAAAAACATATTGATAAAGTTTGGGATTTTTTTTTTTTACTTGACGGGTATTTCTTATTTATTTTAATCCACACTTCTTAGTGGTCAAAGAATGATTTCTCCAACATAAACACTGACACACATTTTAAAAAAATGTTCACCCTTTTTTCCTCCAGCCCAGACAAGGCTCAAATGCATTGCTGTAACTCCTGTGACATGGGTCCTTCCTGTCCCTTGTTTCCCAAGGAAAAACAAGCCTTTGTTTCCTGGACACAGATCTGAGGATTGTGGCTTCTTATTCAATATCATTTATTTTTATGCCACACATATAAATAGCCTTCAAATAAAGGAGAAATGCTAACCAATAGGCATCAAAGTATCATCATTTTCTTTTTTCTTTTCTTTTTGAGACAGAGTCTCGTTCTATCACTTAGGCTGGAGTGCAGTGGCACAATCTCAGCTCACTGCAACCTCTGCATCCTGGGTTCAAGCAATTCTCCTACCTCAGCCTCTTGAGTAGCTGGGATTACAGGTGTGCGCCAACACACCAAGCTAATTTTTGTGCTTTCAGTAGAGATGAGTTTTCACCATGTTGGCAAGGCAGGTCTCAAACTCCTGGCCTCAAGTGATCTACCTGCCTCAGCCTCCCAAAATGCTGTGATTACTAGCATGAGCCACCACTGCACCCAGCCCAAAGTAATCATCATTTTAATTCCTTCATGAAACATATGATCTTTCAGGCCCTAAATTCTCTTTTCCTCTGTATGATGGTAAATAGTAAGTGTCAACTTGACTGGCTTGAGGGATGCCTAGATGACTGGTGAGGTATTGTTTCTGGGTGTGTCTGTGAGGAAGTTTCCAGAGGAGATTGACATGTGAGTCAATGGAATGCTGTCAATGTAGACAGGCACCATCCAACTGGCTGCTGGTGCCATTAGGACAAAGCTGGTAGGACGAGTGAGATATTCACTTTGCAGAGCTTCCTCTATCTCCCTTCCAGGGCAGCCATTTTTCTCCTCCTGCCCTTGGATGTCAGACTTCGGGTTCTTCAGTCTTTGGACTTTGAGACTTGTACCAGCAACTTCCTGGGGCTTTAGGGCCTTTGGCCTCAGACTGCACTGTCAGCTTCCCTGGTTTTGAGGCTTGGACTGAGTCACTACCAGCTTCTCTCTTTCCCCAGCTTGCAGATGGCCTACTGTGGGACTTCACCTTTGTAATTGTGTGGACCAATTCTTCCTAATCAACTCACATATTGGTTCTGTCCCTATGGAGAACTCTGACTACTACATCTCAAACACATAGCAAGTTGTTGTCACAAAAACAGAATATTACATGCCGAATTGTGTCCTTCTGGAATTCATATGTTGAAGGCCTAACCCCTCGTACCTCAGAATGTGACTGTACTTGGAAATAAGGTCTTTATGGGTTAATTAAGCTACAATTAGATCATTAGGGTAGACCTGAATCCAATAGGACTGATGTTCCTTAAGAAAAGGGGATTAGGACACTTACAGGTAGCAGAGGGAAGACCATGTGAATACCGGGGAGGAAAGGACTGCTGCCTAAAAGCCAAGGAGAGAGGCCTCAGGAGAAACCAGCCCTGCTGATGTCTTGATCCTGGCCTTCAGAATTGAGAGAAGATAAATTCTGCTCTTTAAGCTAGCCTGTCTAGGGTACTTTGTTTCATCAGACATAGAAAACGAGTACAGAGAATAAGAACTAGATTCATGGCCCAGCTCTGCAATTTACTTGGACAAGTGACTTAAACCCTCAAAACTGTAGGATGTATATCTCCCAAATGGAAATAATGCTTTCATTTAAAACTCTTAATAGGCTCATTGTTTTAAATTCTGTCTGCACACGACTGACTCTAAATGTCTTTCTCCTGCCTTTCCCCTAAATCTATGCTTATAGCGCATACCCCTTCACATCTCCACTAGGACATTTAAAGGTTATTGCAGATTGAATATGGCCAACCCAGAATTCCTGGTATTTCCCAACAAAAACTCAATTCTCCTCAGTAGGTGGCTACTCCAACATTCTGGTTACTTAGGTCAACAATCATAGAGTCATACCTGACTCCTCTTTTTTTCTCACACCTCACATCAAATTCATCACCAACACCTGTTAACTCTACCTTCAAAACATATCCAGGCTTATGAATTGACAGACAGATCAATATAATTGAACAGAAAGCACAGAAATTGACCTATTTTATATATAAATCTAGTATTTGACAAAAGTATTATCTCAAATCACTGAGGCAAACATAGTCTTTTTAAAAAAAAAAAATGGTGTTGGGACATCTGGATAGCCATTTGGCAAAAATGAAATTAAATTCATTACTCACACCGTACATGAGAATAAACTCCAAATGGACCCAAGTCTCAATGTAAAAAAATAAAGTAATAGAATACTAAATGAAAGCGTGGGTAACTGCCTCTTTAACCTCCATGTAAGGAAAGGCTTTCTAAGTGGGACTTGAAATTTTGAGCAATAAGCACTATTCACAATAGCAAAGAAATAGAATCAACCTGAATGCCCAACAATGGTAGACTGGATAAAGAAAATTTGGTACATATGCACCATTGAATACTATGCAGCCGTAAAAAAAGAATGAGATCATGTCCTTTGCAGGGACATAGATGGAGCTGGAGATGATTATCCTTAGCAAACTACTGCAGGAACCAAAAACCAAATACTGCATGTTCTCATTTTTAAGTGGGAGCGAAATGATGAGAACACATGGACACCTAGAGGGGAACAACAGACACCGGGGTTTTTTGGAGGGTGGAGGTTGGGAGGAGGAGAGAGGATCAGGAAAAACAACTAATGGGTACTAGGCTTAATACCTGGGTGATGAAATAATCTGTACAACAAACCCTTATGACACAAGTTTACCCATGTAACAAACCTGCACTTGTACCCCTGAACTTAATACAAAAGTTAAAAAAAAATCCAAGCAATAAATGAAATTATAAATAAATATAACTACAAGAAAATAAATATTTTGCATAGCAAAAACATAGTAAATAAAATCAAAAGACAAATGACAAACTGTGAGACAATATTTGCAACATATGTATATTAGGTAAATCCCTAATATACAATGAATTGTTTTAATTGAGAGAGAAAGAAATCTATAGAAAAATAGACAAAAGACACAAACAGATGATTCACAATAAAAGAATCTAAAATTTATTTTAAATTATGAAAAAATGTTCTATCTCATAATAAGTGGAATGCAAATCAAAACTACACTGAAGTACCATTTCTCACTCGTCAGATTGGCAAAAATTCAAAAGCCTGATAATACAGCCTCTTGGTAAGGCTTAGGAACAACAGGTACTTTCATATATTTCTGCTGGGAATGTAAAGTGATATTGCTCCTTTGAAGGCAAAGTTAGTAATATTTAACAAAATTACTTGCTGATTTACTATTGTCCCAGTTGTCCCACTGCTAGGAATTTATTCTGAAAATACCATCAATCATTACAAAAATACGTATGCACAAAGTTATTATTTGCAGCATTACTTGTAAATATAAAACATTGAAAACTTCCTATATGGTCAAGCATAAGAGACTGGTTGGAAAAATTACTGTTCTACACACAATGGAATGCTATACAGCTCTAACAAAAATACTAAGAAAGGCCTGGCCACAGTGACTCAGGCCTGTAATCCCAGCACATTGAGAGGCAGAGGCAGAGGATTTCTTGAAGCCAGCCGGGGAAACATACATAAAATTTGTCTCTTGTCTCTACACAAAATTTAAAAATTAGCTGGGCATGGTTGGCATATGCCTGTAGTCCCAGTTACTTGGGAGGCTGAGGTGGGAAGATTGCTTGAGACCCAGAATTTGAGGCTGCAGTGAGCCATGATCGTGCCACTGCACTCCAGCTATGGTGACAGAGTGAGACCCTGTCTCTAAAAAAAAAAAAAAAAAAACCGATTGAGAAAGAACTCTATGAACTGATGTGGAATAATTTTCAGGAGATATTTAGAATGGCAAAATTTGCATAATAAGAGAGAATAAGAAAGTACGCATTTGGGTATATACCCAAAGGACTATAAATCATGCTGCTATAAAGACACATGCACACGTATGTTTATTGCGGCATTATTCACAATAGCAAAGACTTGGAACCAACCCAAATGTCCATCAATGATAGAATGGATTAAGAAAATGTGGCACATATACACCATGGAATACTATGCAGCCATAAAAAATGATGAGTTCATGTCCTTTGTAGGGACATGGATGAAATTGGAAATCATCATTCTCAGTAAACTATCGCAAGAACAAAAAACCAAACACCGCATATTCTCACTCATAGGTGGGAATTGAACAATGAGAACACATGGACACAGGAAGGGGAACCTCACACTGTGGGGACTGTTGTGGGGTGGGGGGAGGGGGGAGGGATAGCATTGGGAGATATACCTAATGCTAGATGACGAGTTAGTGGGTGCAGTGCACCAGCATGGCACATGTATACATATGTAACTTCTAAAAGCATGATAATATCCTACACATTCAAAAATAAAATTACATCAATGAAGACAAAGGGCGAAAAGCAAAACAAAGCAAACCAAAACAAGCGAACCTGACTATGTCATGTAAATACCACAGCCACACAGAAAAAAAAGAAGAGAGGAAGGAAAGGAGGAACAGGGTTGTCAGATACAGCGAGAATTTTTTTTAAAAAGACAAAAAACAATACACTTAGTTAAATTTTAATTTTAAATAAGTAACAAAAAATTTTAAGTATAAGTATGTCACCTGCAATATGTTGCCACCCAACACCCCATCTCCTCCCTATTTGTGTGGCCTCATCTGGTATTTCTCACTCAGCTCCCACCACATGGACTTCCCTGTTTCCTGGAGGTGCCAAGCAGTCCTCACCTCAGGGGCTTTGCAAAAGCTGATAAGCCTCTTCCTCTTCACGTCTTTAGGATTCTGGTCAGAGGTCACAATAATTGAGAGATCTTGCCTGCCTACCACACTCCTTTTTTCTCTTACTCTGCTATATTGTTGTTTCCACCAAAACCTACTAGAAATGTATAGATACATCTATGTATCATATGTGTGTGTGTTAGCATACCACATAGTTAGTACTCAATCCCCATTTGATGAAGGAAGAAATGATATTTGTGCCAGCTGAATGAGTGCAGATGCAAAGCTCCTGACACTCTGCAAGTGTTGTTTCTCATCCCTCACCCACTCTTCTTTGCATAAAGGGCCTAGAAGCTGAAAACCAGTCAAGAAATTCAGCAAAATAGTGCAAAGGGAGGTGCTTTGCCTCTAGCTCTCTGTAACTAATCAGCTCTGCTTCAAGGGCCTTGAGGAGCTATTTTTCTTCCAGCCACAGCTCTTCCATTTAAAATGGTAATCCCAGGTCTCATTTTGTATTTTCTCCTGTGCAAGGATATGAAGGTCACCCACTTAGCCAACTCTTCAGTTCATGCGAAAATGCATTTAGAAGCAGCAACTAAGGCAATATAAAAATGAAGATGAATTGAAGTTATTTATATTCAGTAAAAATCTTTTGTAGGAGTAAGGTAAGAAAAATGTGTCTCCACAGCAGGAATGCTTTATACACGGTTAAGGAAAACCCATGAGCCACAAACCACTAACCAAGATTACAAACTCACTTCGTTCCAGAAGCTGCTGAGACAGGTAAGGGGCGGATGAAGGATGGTAAGGATGTGCCTAAGGTGCTTTCAAAGCAGAAGCACCAAAGTGACTGAGGAAAAAACTTGAAACAAGTATATAGGTACACTACCTCAAAGTGATAACCAATGGGAAAAGAAGAATTTGATGAGCTCATGTTTATGCTTACTCTACAGATTAGTTTTGGTTTAAATTTGAATCACAGAATAAAGAAGCACCTTACTCTACAGATCAGTTTTGGTTTAAATTTGAATCACAGAATAAAGAAGCATCTTAATCTTTTCTGGACTGACACTTCGAAAGGTGGTCATTTGGCCCTTTGTTAGATCACATTCTGCTCACCTGCAAACGTACACTTCACCTTTCTTTGGTCAAAACTTCACCTTTCTCAGTAATGTGTCTTTTCCTGTGACCCAGTAAACTACCTTTAGAACTTCATGAAGCTACCACCAGCTGGATGTAATCTTGATATTACTCCAAAACAAAAACTTTAATCCTTGTAACTTTTTTTTCTTCTGAGTCACAAATGATAGAAAAAGTATTACTATTTTACTTCCTTGGATACCTGCACTTAGTTTATGTTGACACCCTTGATGTAATTCTCTATGTGCTAAAATTTAACCCCTGGTGTTTATAAGCAATACAATGGGTTACAGTGAAATTGTGACAGTGTAGGGCCTTAGCATCTTTTTAAAAGTATTATTTTTATTGATAGCTGGATTACCCAATATCATTATTCCAAAAGTTATTATACATCTACCAATAATAAGTTTTACAAAAATTTGAACCATGTTCTTCATGATTCAAGGATTGAACTTTTAATCCCTTTATAATTGAAGATGTTCAGGCAATTAACTTGGATTGTACTTGTGTTTTTCTGACTCAAAATAGAATGGGTTTTTGTGTCACTTAATAACACAGTATGTTTCACACTTCTGGTCATGAAATCAATTTAGTGGGTCATAACAAGCATTTTCTTAATGAAATAGAATAAAATAGAAAATATTAGAGTACAGCTATAGGAAGGACATTATTTTTCATAAAACTTTTGTTTCAAAAGTATGTAAATATGTATCTATAATATGTATATGTGTTAGGATGCACTATGAAATGTACTTCTTAATATGATAACAGTAAAAAAAGTATAAAAGTCACTGATTTAATATTTGTACTTTCATAAGCAATTAGCAGGTACCCATTGTAACAGACAAAATCCAATTCTTAGATTAACTAAAAAAGGAACATCACTATACATGTGAACTAATTTCAAGATACGTGTTCAAAAATGTTTATGTTTATTAAGAAAAATATGTACTTGACTACAAAGAAAATTCTTCTGACTTCTTGAAATCAGATCCCTAACTCACTTGAAAAGCTGAGGAGTAAAACCAAACAAAGACATACACAAAAACTCTTAGTTACCTTAAATAAACTTTTAAACTAGGATTTAAGATGACTGTGCTTTGGTGGCATTTGGATGACTAATTTGAAAGTTTCTTGTTGAAATGTAGACATATTTATTAGGATTTTAAAATCTTAAAAGAGGCCTTTTCAGGGCTTATTTCATTACGACAACAACCTTGTTGAGCCACCAGTGAGGGGAATGACATCTCTGGCATCTTAACGGGTGACGTCAATGATGGGTACTTGATGGAGGCTGTCCTGGTCTCAACCCTTGTTCTGGAACCTTCAGTGGCTGCCTGGGTGAAAATTCTGCAGAGTCAGACTGTGGAGGGAGAGCAGCACAGAAATTCTGTGGAAGTCCACACCAGCAGAGTGAGATTCTAGCACGGGGGCTGCTTTAGGACTGAATGGAAAATCTAAGAAGTTGCATATGCAGATTTGCCCTTAGGTACTCCATGGGCAGTGATGGCCAAGAGTGCTCCTTGAGACCCCCTGAGATGACCCCAGGCTTCTGAAACAAACTTGTATATGGGGGGTCATCACTTGTGCCAGTCTGTGATGGTGAGTGGCCTGACTGCAACCAGTCAGCCTGTTTTGCCCTCTGCTAATTAGTGTACCATTAAATGTTCTCTGCTGGAGTTTTAAGAATCCATTTGTCCTTATCTCACTCCCAAGAACTTCTTTGTTGAATGCCCCTCCTTTTTTTTTTATATAGAGGATCAGCACAGAATGTGGCATCTGAGTAAGAACTGAACAGTTGACAAAAGCATCTGCATCTTGATTTAATGCTTTTGAAAAAGTTGTGCTGTAAAAATTAATCTAGTCCATCCATAAGAATATTTGAAATTCATTGACCAGCCTCTAGAAAGCTTTACAAGTCATTTTAAAAAGGCGCAGACTATAAATGGAAAATGTTTTTGCTGGGAAGAAATCCAAAAAAGTAAAGCACTTCTAAAATTTATATCACACCATCTAGATCTTTCTGCCCTCGTTTTCTCTTGCAAACAGTGGTATAAGTTTAAAAGCTAAGTTCCTAAGTCCAAACCCCATGAATAAACCTTTACCAGAGACCCCTACGAGACAAGGTGGTATAAATATTAGAATTGTACCAGTATTTCCAGCTTAAACTTTTACACTATCCTTTCATGCCTCTTTCCTCATATGTGAAAATAGTCTGATAATTCTAGGGCATCCTGTTGATTTGTTGTTGAAAAGAAAGTCCAACAGGAAGAGTTTTAAGAACTACAGAGTATTTGCTTACTACGGTATACAGATCAATACTCCCCCAAAGATATGCATACATGCTAAACTCCAGAACCTGTGAATATGTTACCTCACAGAGCAAAAAGAATTTGCAGATGTCATTAAGGACCTTGAGATGGGGAGATTATCCTAAATTACCCGGCAGACCAAGTAATCACCATGGTCCTTACAGGAGGGTTGCAGGAGTTGAAGTCAGAAAGAGAAGATGTAAAGGTCAAAGCCGGGGTCAGAGAGGACAGAAGATGTTACACTGCTGGTGCTGAAGATGATGGAATGGAACATGAGCCGTGGAGTAAGGAATGTAGCAGCCATCAGAGGCTGGGAAAGGCAGGAAATGGATTCTCTTTTTAGAGGCTTCAGCAGGAAATGACCTGGCCAGCACCTTGAGGTCAGCCCATTGAGACTGATTTCCAATTTCCCATCTTTCGAATAGCAAGAGAATAAATTTGTGTTGTTTTAGCCCTTATGTTTGTAGTAATTTATTACAGCATCAAAAGGAAATGAATACACTTATTAAACTCTTTTTAAAAGAGGAAAATAAGGGATGAAGCCCTTTGTCTCACTTTTACTCTGAGGCGAGTGTGTTTGATTCTTAGAATAGCCTCAGGGTCTCATCCTCATCCAACCTAAAACTGGCCTTAGCCTGAGCACTTAATAGTGAAAAATGGGAGTCAACAAATTCCCATACTCTCCCAAATAACATGAAAAATTCTATGATGGAAAAATTCTCTGACATAACACCTCAGAACACACTGTTAAAGAGGTAAGAATCAGAATGTATAACTAGCTAAATAAATACAGATAGTATGCTTACTAAAACATATGTAAAATATGGAAGCTTTCTAAATAAATCAGACTTCTATGAATGCTATCTTAATTTCCAGAACTCCTCATACTCATTTTCACTTACCTTGGTTTGTGCAGAAGTTTCTAAAACAGAAAAAAATAAGAGAGAGATGGATTTATTTTGCTTATCTCTTTTCCTATTTTTACCACTATTTTATTACCAGGTAATTTTTCACATTGGATATATGTTTTACCATTTAGTTTGGACTAGATCAGGTGACTTAATTGAAGTTCAAATCAATCTTATTTCAGCAATAAGGTAATTTAGTTATTTTATTTTAAATTGAAACTTGGTAAAATATTTTCTCCATCATTAAAACTTCAAGAACAAATCTGTGCAGTCAAACAAAATTTATTCTCCAAACTTTCTTTTTTTTCTTATTTTAGAACTTGTCAGTAAATAAAGGACCCCTTCTTAGAATCTCATCCACTCATGTCAGTAATCCTTCAAGCTAGGAAGAGTAAAATAGAGGATCCTTTTGATCCTCTATTAACATTGTACTTTCATGTAACAACAACAAAAAAAAACTATTAAGAAGGAAAGTAAAAGTCAAATTCTGTGCAGTTTGACTTTCTGCAATAATCTATGAAGCAGGTATATTTCTTCAGGTTCCGTGAAAGTGCTTACAAAACATAAGGAGAGCTCCTGAAAAGTCAAATTTGCATAAGACTTGAAATGGGAAAATTTGAATCCTAGAATTCAAGAGCTTGCAGGGAAAAGCTAGGATGTTATTACTTCATCTTATCTTGGCTGTAAGTTACTCTTTTACAAGTGAGACTGAGCCCCAGAGTAAAATACAGCCTGAGGTACAAAGAGTTCACACAAGAAAGTGCTCACCCTAAAAACTTGCAAATAAAAAAGGGCCACACAGCAAGCTGGCGTAAAATGAGAAACAACCTCTCAGGGAAAGGTCAAGAGAGGAAGTGGAGTGAAAAATCTTTAGGGAACTGTCACTGTCTGAAAAGGAAAGTGACAAAAGTGACAAATTTCAGAGAGTCAGAGGAGAACAAAGGATGGGAGTTGAAAAACGACTAGAACCACCTGCCTTCTTTTTTTGAGAGACCACTCAAGGTCATTTCCCAGGAATCCTTAGGAATTCTCCCCTAGATAAAAAAGGGGAAATGTTGGTCTCAGATTGTTGCTAACTGGGAAGAGGTGCCTCCAGAAATAAGGTGGAGCTGGGAGGACAGAGATCTGGGTTGTCTGAGTTGGCAGCCCATGGCCCTAACTTCATCACTCAAGCTCCTTGAGGGTTTTTTTTTTCTTCAGGATTAAAAATAGAAATGCATACGAGTGTCGTGCCAACCAGTCTCATAATGATCTCCCGTGTGATAATGACCAAACTTAAATTCACACGCTCCAGGCATGGATATAGGCACACACACACACAAACACACACACACACACACAGAGTTCTTAAGCCACTTCCCAATTGGTGTCAATTTGACACGTATGTATAGAGACTTTTAGTTCTTCCTGAGCCTGGGGATCATGGGGACGTTTACCCCTGGGACACAGGGGTGCCCACACAGCCTGTGGAGCTGAGACTCTACTTCAGCACTGATGATAGATCATGCAAGGCCTATAGTTCATTTTAAATTTTTGAGAAGGTACATTGAGCAGTAGGTGAAATTAATAGTAAGAATACATCTTATTTAACCCAACAGATCAAAAAAAATCATTTCAACATGTAATTCTCAAAATGTGATGTATATTGTATAGACACTTGCACCACATCTCAATTCAGCTAGTCACATTTCAAATGCCCAGTAACCACGTGGGGCTAATGGCTCCTTTAGGGTCAGCACAGCTCTAAGGAGTGAAGGTTTGGGGGAGCAGGGATAGGCTCAATTGTTACTCCAGATGAGCACCCTGGTGGCCTTCAGTAGTGATTGCAGAGCAAGAGTGGATGCAGGAAGCTCAAGGAGAGGCTGTTGTCAGAGTCCACGTATGAGATGTCGAGGATGTGAGCTGCAGCAATGGCAGTGAGGACAGACTTGAGAAATGTTCAAGAAATGGCAACATTAGGACTTGGTGATTAGATGGGGATAGGGTAAGATGGAATACTTTAGGATGATTCCCAGATTTCTAGTTACAATGACAAAGTCAATAGTATTGCAATTTGTTGAGACAAGGAATCCTGAAGATAACATGTCAGGGACAAGATGAGGTGGGCAGCAGGGATAATTTATTTCTGGATGTGTTGAATTTGAGTTGCCTGTGTGGCACTAGCGGAGATGTCCAGCAAACTTTCAGCTACGGGGTTCTGAACTTCAGGGAAAATGTTGGGTCTAGAGATTTAGGTATACAGGTTTAGAAGTTTTCCATAGATATCATGTGTTCTTATAAGATCCCCCAGAAGAGCCATGAGCCAAGCAACGGATGGAGGAAGAACAGTGCTTGGAGGGATTTACACTTTGGTGATAACCAGGGATGCTGGGATCAGTTGGGTGTGAGTTTGTAATGGAACTGGGTATCATTGGACATCACTGGTAGAGATCCCTTTCTCTCCTCTTTCTTTCTTTCTTACTCCTTCATTTTGTCCCTTTCCATTTTCCCTCCTAATCTTGGCTTTAAAGGTACTAGGGGGAGTATCTAAAACACATATTAGCACTGCTGATAATATTCAGTGATTTAAAAGGTTCCCAAGACTTACCCATTACTGTTTTAAGCATTGTGAGAAACAATGCAACTCTAGTCAGAGAGCCCCAAACTTGTGGTCATATGGAGGCTGAACTGAGAATAGTTCTGAAGGTGCTCAAATAAATATGCAAACCTATCTTCCGACTAGTTCCTCTAGCCTCAATGAGATAAAGAGTTGAAAAGCTTCTCTTTAGAGATTAAAATATGCAATATTTGTTCAACAATGAAAATGCTTTTGATATCTCCAAACGTGGCACATAGTTTAAAATATACAGATATTCATCATTTACTTTAAGATAATTTTACATCTTTGAGGTTTTAATCACTTCTTTTAAAAGTTATTTTTAAAGATGTTCACTTTTGATGAAAGCACATTACAATGTCATTCTGTAACAGCAGTTTTCCATCAAATGCTTTTTTCTTTAAGTTGTGAAAACAACATTGATTATACTGCCAAGCACTGCTAAAAAATGTTCTGCATCATAAAAGCATTTGGAGTCCCATTTATTATCATCTAAATTCTATATTGTACACTCCATAGCAACATATCGTAAACTAAACAGCCTTTCCTATTTAAACCAAGAGATATTGTAATAAAACAATCCAGAAGCCTTTTTGGAAAGCATAATTTGATGGATTTCAAACGTAAAACTAATCTTCTTGTTTCCTCCAAGCAAATGCTAATGGTGTGCTTGCCTTCATAGTTTCGTCCACCAGTTTGGTAATGTTGGTCACTTAGCACGGCATTGAGAGAGATTAGGCTGAATGACAAGGATGCTAAAAGTGGAGCAAATCCCTGAGGAATCATGGCTGGTTTTTGTTTCCCACATTTCATTACACAGAGGTAGTTGTGTTTTCCTCCTGGGAGCCGTCAAATAAACTTCAGAAAGACAAACCTATTAGCATTGACCAAATGAATCCAGAGCTAACATAATTTTTTGCCAGTTTTGAAACTGAACTTAAGGTACAAAATTCCCAAGGTGGTGACCATATTTCTTCAGGTAAGTAAGAGTAGGGAAGCCAGTAGTATTTCTGTGGCCTAAAATTGAGGTTCAGAGCATCCTTTCCCAGCACTGCTGCAGAAAAGGGATTTACTATTGGGCACTGTGCATTATGATATGAAAAATATAGCTGAGAATGAACCAACACTAGTGTAGAATTCATTCAACTGACTTTTGTAACAGGAATAACTTTTGTTTACCTAGTGTCTCTTATACCCTCATATAGCATACTTATTAGAAGCTAGTAATGCTGCGTTTGGTATCTAGGTCTAGTTTCTTACAATTGATGAAATAGTCTGAGCTGAACTTAAGCATTGAGTGTGTGTGTTTGTGTGTGTGTGTATGTGTGTGTGTGTATGTGTGTGTGTATTTGTATGTGTGTGTATATGGTACACTGTATATTATACATGGTATACTTATATATGGCACACATATATACATATATATGGTACACATATATACAATGGTATAACTAAAAAGAATCAAATGACTTTAGTTATACCATTGTTTTTTTAGTTCTTTTTCATGGGATTTATCACTATCAGAAAATATAAGCTTTATAGCCTTTATATTGTCAAAAATGCCCATGTTCTTACAGACCTTGTCACTTCTCATCAAGAAGTGGAATCTGTCTCTTCCCCTTGAAACTGGGTGGCCCCTGACACAAATAGAATGTGGAAGATGTAATGCCACATGACTTCTGAAGCTAGATTAGAAAATGCCATGCAGTTTCTTCCAGTCTCTCTTGGGACCCTCACCAGTAGAGCCCTAAGCCTCCGTGTAAGAAGTGCCAGGCTGCCATACTGTGAGAAAGACCAAACTAGGCCACACAAGGAGACCAAACGGAGAGGCCCCAAGACTGCATGAGAAGAGAGAGCTGCCTGGCCAGTCCCCAGATGCTTCAGCCACCAGCTGACTGCACTCACACAAGGTAGTACAAACAGAAGCTTCTCGCCAAGCCATTTATGAATTTCTGACCCACAGAAACCAGTGGGTCAGTAATTATTTTTGTTGTTTTAAGCCACTATGTTTTAAGGTGAGATGTTACACAATATTAGATAACAGTAACAAACTTTCACCGTCTACCTTAATTAAGGGGCCTCTTTAATAAGGGGACTTGCTGTAGATCTTTAGTGTACTGCCTTAATGCCCCCTCCACCTCTCTCCATTCCAGTCAGAACCACGGAACTCATTTTGCCAGGTGAGAGGAATGTGGGCTGTTAAGGGCTCACAGCTGTGTCCCTTTCCAGGGATTGCCTTCAGCCAAAGGAGCTGCCTTGCCAAGGTACAACCCTCCCTTAGGAGAGACCTCTTCCAATGACTGGTTAATAGAGGAGGCAAAGACCTGGCCTCCTTGCCTTACTGCAGGCAACACAGAAAGGTCATCACAGCTCCAGAGCTCCTTGTGGGATAAGCTCAAACCTCAACTGCAACTGTGTCACACACAATTTCTTCCTCTACTTAGTCTTGCTTCACTTGCTCCCTTACAGGTGTTATTCTTGAGGGTGGGCCTCAATAACCTCCCGCACACAAATCTCCATTTTAAAGGCAATTTCCAGATAACCGGGACTAAGGCCAAGATCCAAAGTTAACTGCCAATAGAAAAAATCATAAAGTCAGGCTAAGAGATTCTCTAAGTCTCTGGTTTTCCAGTAAGCAGCAATAATACTGAAAGATACATTGATGCTATGAACAAAGCTTCCAACCAACTGATTAGCATCTGTAGACTAAGATGGTTTCCTTAACAGTCTTTACAGCATTTTTTTTTTTTTTTGCTTATTCTTACACTTGCTGGACATGATCTAATTTGCCTGACCAAATCCTATTTTGGCCTTGAGAAGGCCTGACTATGCGATGTTTCAAAAGAGAGTATGTTAAAAATAAAGCCATTTTTTTAAATGGATCTGCATCAGCAATCAAACACTTAAAGCAAGACTACAACCCATTTCTAGATCTTGGTCTGGATATGTGGCAGAATTTAAGAAGATATCTGTTGTAATTATCTAAAGAAGAAAACTTTTAGAACAAAGCTCATGAGACTTGACAGTGCCTAGTTCCATTTTTCCTGGAAGTGAATGTTTTATTTCTTATTTTATCCACCAGTCATCTTCCAGAAGGATTCATTATTTCACAAGGACTGAAAAGAAAGGGTTCAGAGATCACTACTAGAGGCTGATGGTATGGAGACAGCTCAGTGATTTAAACCACATGACATTCTTATTTTTCAAACCAAGTCCTATCTTCTACTTCAGGCACTTTATAATTAATTCATGAAGACAAGTTTCATACTTTTTTCTCTCACTTGTTTATCCTGTGTTTGCAAGCTCTTCCATATCTTCACATGACCACAGCTACCAGCAGAAACTACTGATTTCTCAAAATTTTGAAACTCCTATCGAGACACTAAAGACATCACTAAAGACAATTGGAAAGTGAATAGGAACACACATTTACTGGCGTCTCAGTGTATAATAGAATTGTTATTATAGTATAACATAGAATTGTTCTGTCCTTCTTTACCAGCTTGGGAAGCAAAATAAGGTACCATTTTTTAAAATATTCAAATTAAATGAAGGTATCAGTACACCCATGGAGGAAAGTGTTTCTTCCATTCCTGCACAGTGTAATATAGAATTGTTCTGTCCTTCTTTACCAGCTTGGGAAGCAAAATAAGGTACCATTTTTTAAAATATTCAAATTAAATGAGGGTATCAGTACACCCATGGAGGAAAGTGTTTCTTCCATTCCTGGGGCCTTCCTTCCCAAAAGAAGTTCTAAGACCCAGAGGTATTTACTTAGTCAAAGGGGTAAGTTTTGATAGGCAGCCCTTTCAGGAGAGAAAGTGGGACATCTTCCATGATCAGTCAAGTAGTTTATGCTCATCAGTGGTAGTGGCTGTTATCACTGCTGTGTTAAGGTAGCCCTCCCTGCTGAGCAGACCACAGCAGTCCACCAGTGCTAACCTGACAGGAGTTGCTGCCCACTCAGGGGAGAGCAGCATTGGTATTTTGTTCATCTAAGATTGCTCTCAGCCATACAGCTCTCTAGAGACATAGCTCCCCACCCTACACACAAACTCAGTCACCATCCCAGACTACTTGTGATGCTAAAGTGGCTAGGTCAGAGGTGTCCAAGCATCCAACACATGTTTTGCCCAGAATGTCATCCCTCTGCCGAAACACCACTTACTGCCATGGCTAAATTAGGGCACTCTCCTTGGAAAATGAATCCCCAGACTACTCCACTAGTGTCAAGGGGATAGGCCAGATCTAGAGAATCAGTGGTGCTGCTGACAGCCTGGCCTAGCTGTCAGTAAGAAGAGATCCAAAGTGGCTATTGACCTTTCTTCTTTCTGTTGACTGAATCTCTCCAACTTCCTTTCCCAGCAGGAAGTTGAAGAGAGATACAGTGTGGCTATTGACTTTCACTTGGCTTTGAGGGAAAGTCAATAACCACACTGGATCTCTTCAACTTCCAGCCTCAGGGCCCCTTGATTTCCTGACCCAGCATGGTTCTCAGTGAGCACTCTGCCTGTCTCATCTCATAGCTTGCCATCAACAATCAAAGCAGAGACCCACCCTCCAAACACATGTGCTTGATTCCCTATAGCATGTAGGGGTAGCAACCAGGGGTAGCAGAAGTTTTAACATAACATCATTACACAGAATTTCTCTCATTCAGCCTCCACTGAGTCAGGAGGAACTCTAGCACACCTCTCCCTTGGGAATACAGCTTGTTAATAATGGGAATTCTCGGAGAAGTCCTGACCATGTTTTGCGAAGCCCTTCTCTCTGTTTACAGCTATTAGTGCTGCTCACTGTAGAGTTGTCTCTTGTCACAGTGATCTTCAAAGGCAATTGTAACCCATTGTCAGCCATCATTGACAATGTTCACTAGAGGCACAGCACTGTGGGCACACACCAGAATGCTGCCCCTGCAGCTCCTACCTGGGCAGGGCACTAACATATGACAAGGCCACAGGCAGTTCCCAGCAAAGTCAAATCAAGGCAGGTACTGTCCACACTGAAGGAGTGGCCGTCCATCCAAACCATCTCCAGAAGCCTGGATCGCTGGCACTTCATCTTCAGGAGCTCTTAAGCTTCATCCACCATCTCACTTCGGCCCCCTCCCTTGGACACAACCCAACACCCCTGGGGGCAATTATGGATCCACACAGTGCTTCCTCAGAACTCACTTTGTGCAATCCATGCAGCATAACTGACTCTGCTTTTAGAGCATCTTCTTGCCTAGCAGATGCCCTAGTCATCATGGAAACTGCACCTGGCAGGCTCACCTACTTGTCTCACAGGCGTGCTCATACAAGCCTGTATCTTGGGCAAGTGCAGCCCAGCCCCCTGCTGCGACCTCTGCTGCCAGCATTAAGCCCCATTTACTTTATGGATTAAGAGATGGCTGATGGCTGTGGGCTCAGACCTCTGGAGAGAGGTTGAGATCAGGCGGGTGCTATTCAAGTGGGTGCTGAGATTTCTTCGGCAGGACTAAATCATGCATTAAATTTCAGTGGGGTGAGATGCGAAGCCACCAGGAAGTTTTTTGAGGAAGAGGAGGAGGAGTGTTTAGGGATCACAGCTCAATTATAACATTTCTATTTTTCTCCAGTTTTATCACCAAATACCCCTTTGCTTATCTCTTAGGACCTACATTTTCCTGCAAGGATGGATAACATCGTGTTTGTTGTCTGACGAGAAAGACTCTCTAAGAAATCAAGTCATCTGTTTTATGATAGCCTTCTCCACAGGCAGGGGGATTTAGAGAACAATCAAGTTCTTGGAGGAAAATATTTCAACTTTCTAAAATCCGTGAAAGGGAAACTGTCAGCTCTATTCCTAAGGACTCAATTAATTAAAGTTAAGTCTCCACAAACTCTGCCAAATGCCAGCTCCAGATTAAAGGGCGTGAATGCGCATTTCTGTTTGACCTCATGTTACCAGTTGAGTACCTGGCAGATTTGTGAAAAGTAGCTTTGTGTGCTGATCTAACAGAAATGAGTATTAACTAGCAAGGAAGGAAGATAGAGTTCAAGGACAATCTCAAGCATTTAAAGTTGGTGACTTTTCCTTTCATCTTTTACCCATCACTGCTCCTCTTTTCAAAGTGTTCATCTTTTACTTTTTCATCTTTTACTTTTCTCCCACATGTGTGTTTCTTGAACATCTTCAATGCTCTCTTCTCATAGGGGTGCGTCTGGGATGATCAACTGCTTTGAAGTTTGCCTGGTTTGGGTCTCTCAGCTAACAATACCTTTCCTTTCAAGATGTTACAAAGACACAATGCGATTCTGTTGTAAAGCTCCCAGAGCAGGTGGCCGGTCAAGGTGGCAGATGTCAGCTCACTGTCTGCTCACCGGCTGTCAGAGTTGGATGCCCACGTTGGAGAAAAGGTAGTTTTGTCTTCTGTGAAGACCCAGCCTAGTGCAGGTGCTTAACGTGGCTCTGTAGCCCTGGACCTTTCCCAGGTCAACACAGTGGGGATATTCAGGGTCTGAGATTTCTCCTCTGCTTTCCAGCTTCCAAATTCCTCTGTTAAAAGGGAATCTTCAGTCTAAGCAATTATCATTTATTTATATCTTATTAGAAACTGGTTTAATAGATTACTTTCCCAAGTAAGTAAAGCAAACAGGGCACAGAACAGGGAAGTTTAAGAATGCTAGGCTCCCACAGAGGGGTTTTACGAACTAAAAGAAAAGAAACACTGCCAGGTAAGATGGGAAGAAAGAAGTAAATGAACTGGATTTCCATTATGTAGTACAAGAAGCCAATTAAGTAGGTATTAAACCTCCACAATAGGTACATATTATTTTTGGATTTTTAAATTGGATTTCTAAATCTCCATTGATTGTGGAGACAACATTCAAAGTCAGGATGGCCTGACCTGTCTGCCATGGTACCTTCCTGAAGTCCCACCGGTCACTTACATCGAGTTTTCCCAAGGAAGCCACAGCTCGTAGAGAGGCCCATCACCTCTTAGCCCGGGGAGGGATGGTCTCAGGGCTCACTCTACAGAGGCCTGGAACTGGATGAGAACTGCTGAGGGTCTAACTGGATATGTTTTAAATCAGATGGCTTGCAATAATAATTAAAGATAACGAGCATAATAACACTATTATTTATCGAGGGCTTCTGCTATACCAGACTCTGTGCAAAGCACTTCACAGACATTGTCTCAGAGAGAATACAAGTTAAACAGAAACCATCATTGGTCACTGGTATTCAACCTCTTCCTTGGAACCCAAAAGCCACACAATTTAAACGTGTGTTCAGGTCACAGAACCAGCTTATCAATTGACCTAGAAACCAATTTTTTATTTTTTATTTTTCTCTATTAAACGCTCTCAATTCATCTTAAGGAGTTCTGTGGTTTCTTTTTTCTTTTCTTTTTTTTTTTCTTTTTTTGAGATGGAGTTTCAGTCTTTTTGCCCAGGCTGGAGTGCAATGGAATGATCTTGGCTCAACACAACCTCTGCCTCCCGGATTCAAGTGATCCTCCTGCCTCAGCCTCCCGAGTAGCTGGGATTACAGGCATGCACCACCATGCTCAGCTAATTTTGTATTTTTAGTAGAGACGGGGTTTACTCCATGTTGGTCAGGCTGGTGTGGAACTCCCGACCTCAGGTGATCCACCCGCCTCGGCCTCCCAAAGTGCTGGGATTACAGGCGTGAGCCACCGTGCCTGGCCTAAGAGTTCTGTGGTTACTAATCATGCATAGATAACAAAAGCTGTAGTCACCTTCAAACAGTATTGAGCTCAGTTTGGTCAGAAGTTACAGAGTTTGTCTGTTCTGCTAGAGAAACAAAACTTCAAATTCATTCAAAGTCAAAACAAGCGTCTTTCCCCTGCTATCTTGTTGCCTTCCAGGGAAATGCTCTCTCCCTTTGCTCTGTCAATTCAAGGCTGATTTAGTCACAGTTTCTAGGCTAGGATGGGGTGTGCGGGCAAAAGGTCATGCTGTCTGAGTGGTTCCTTGAAGCTCCTCTCACTTGGCTCATGGGGTAACAGTCTCCACTACCCCACAGCAAGACATGGAGTGAGGGAAACAGGGAGAAGAGAAACACCACAGCATTCCAAACTGCCTCCAAAGAAAATGTCTAAAAACTCTTCATCAGTTTCACAGAACTAGTGCCATCTCCTTAGCCTGCCCTGCAGATTGGGGTCTAACATCTTTGGCACCTTGTCTTTTACTCTTGGGGTTGGGCTCAAGCGAGACAGCAGAAAGTCTTTCGAGTTCCTATTACACTTCAGTGAGGATACACACTCACACTGCCACCCTTTTAGTCCGCCATTCATACCTTCTGAGAAATGCGGTGTTTTCTGAGAATCAAAGTTTCTTGTGTTGTCTGGCTCTTTTGTAGCAAACATCACACCCTACTCTAGCTCTCAGAGATCATGACTGTGCGCAAATCCGTGCTCCCTGGACAAAGACTCGGCCGCACAGATTTTCACACTTTTGAGGCTATGAAACTTTTTTAGGTTTTTAATAGTTATCCCATCTCCCTTCCACCTTAACAATTTCTGGAACGCTATGCAGTGGGACTGGAAACAATTTTATAATTGTTTTAAAGTCCTTTGAAAAAGTCTTGAAGAACCCAGGATCTCCATTAAACCTGTTTTTAAAAAATCCTCTGTCCTTGTCCAGCTGTCTTCTCCAAACTGTAACTATAACTATCTAAGACTTTTTTTTTCTCTCTTCAGAGATAATGTGGGCCAGGCATGGTGGCTCACGCCTGTAATCCCAGCACTTTGGGAGGCTGAGGTGGATAGATCACGTGAGGTCAGGAGTTTGAGACCAGCCTGGCCAACATTATGAAACCACATCTCTACTAAAAATAGAAAAATTAGCTCGGTGTGGTGGCAGGTGCCTGTAGTTCCAGCTACTCGGGAGGCTGAGGCATGAGAATCACTTGAGCCCAGGAGATAGAGGTTGCAGTGAGCTGAGATCACACCACTGCACTCCAGCCTGGGCAACAGAGTGAGATTCCGTCTCAAAAATAAAATAAAATATATAAAAAATAAAAGATAATGTGAAGCCCATATAATCTGGGATGAATTTTCTATGAGAACAGATATGAAGATAATATTTTCAACATGTGTTTTTCCATTATCAACAATAAATATGTATTGATCCATCTTACAATGGCTCTTGAAATGATGACAGGATAAAGAATAATGATCAAGTTGTAGCTTGAATTCTTGTCATTCAGTCTTAACTAAATTTAGCTAAATTTTATTTTCTTTTGTTATTTTTTTTTGAGACAGAGTTTCATTCTTGTTGCCCAGGCTGGAGTGCAATCACACAATCTCGGCTCACCGCAACCTCTGCCTCCCGGGTTCAAGTGGTCCTCCTGTCTCAGCCTCCCAAGTAGCTGGGATTACAGGCATGCACCACCACGCCCAGCTAATTTTGTATTTTTAGTAGAAATGGGGTTTCTCCATGCTGGTCAGGCTGGTCTCGAACTCCCAACCTCAGGTAATCCACCAGTCTCTGCCTCCCAAAGTGCAGGGATTACAGGCGTGAGCTACTGCGCCTGGCTAAATTTTATTTTTAAAAGAAAAAAAATGCTTTGCATGTTGCCAATTGCTTGATGAAATTTCACTGACTCTTCTCATTCATCTCTACTATTAGGAATTAATATCAGCCTGAGAGTCAATATTGTGAATATACACATAAACTTTTTTTTTAACTGTGTAATATAATATAAACACCATTATTTGTGGTAGAAAAGTTATAAAGCCAAAGCCCTGGATATACATGTCTACAAGCTCTTTCTAGAAGAGAACAGGCTCTTGACTAGAATCTTGTTTAAGTCAAATTAGCTGCCTCCCTTACTTCTACTGGTATAGATCACAGAGCAATTGTGAAGGTTGAGGAGGTTGCCTTCCTGAGGAAGAAGCTGTGCATAAAGTTGTGAGTTCATCAAGGGCAGGGCTGCATGCTACATAAACTTCCTTTTAACAGGCCCTAGAATAGTATGCTATTCCAGTTTTTGATACGTGATGCATATTCCAGCTTTTGATACATGATTCTCCTTTGCAAAATATCACCAATATGTGCATATTACAGTTTTTGATACATGATGCCTATTTGCAAAATATCACTACTATGTGTTCATTTCTTTCTGAAATGCCAGGAAGATGGTAGAACCTCCACGAAACTGATGAAGATTTTCTCTGGAGTTTTCTCTGGAGGCAGTTTGGAGTGCTATGGTTGGCCACACACATTCCTTATACCAGCTTTGCAGGACTGGTACTTCTCACCACCAAGGTCTCAGTGGCAAGGTCTTCTCTTCAGAACCCCCACTGCACCTCTCAATCATGTTCCCCTCTTCACAGCCACCAAGGGATTCATCACTGTTTGAAAAGATCTTGTTCATCTGTTCTTTGTTCACTTGTTTACTGTCTGCCTCCCCAACAGACGTTTAAACTCCAAGAAAACAGGGATCTTGATATCATTTGTGGCTGCATATCACGACCTAGACTAAGGTCTGGCACACAGTAGGCACTCAGTAAATGAAGTTCTGGCCAGTAACCAGAGGAAATTTAAATAACTTGCTCCACCTAGGCCTTGGGTCTTCATCCACAGAATCAAGGCACTTCTAGGTCATTGTTAAAGTCCCTTCTGACTGTTAAAAATCATACTCTTCAAAGTATTCATATCCTTAAACTAATATTAAATATTAATGTTTGCATATTTTGCCTTTGTCACAAATTTAATATATTTATATTTTATAGATTTAATATACTTAAATGTATTAAAGTGTTTATATATTTTATATTTTATAAATAATATGAATACAATCAATATTATGATATTAAATATATTTAATGTTTTAATTTACCTTAATAAATTAAAATTATTGATGAAAGTAGGAATGGGGCATAATTATTGATCTCCATTATGGACCAATTATAATTGGTCCCCATTATAGTTACTGGTCCCCATTGAAGTAGCATATAGTTTTTGGTTCCCATTATGGTCCCCATTATGCAATTGGTCCCCAGTAGCAATATATATTCTTAGCCTAGTCTCCTTGTTATATGGAAATAATTTTAATATCCAATTAATCTCTTCCCATTAGCTGGTTATTTTTTCCTTAAATATTTTACCACAAGCTGTTAAATCCCTTCTGCAGAGTTACATTGCCAGATTTTACAGTCCATCTTTCTATGGCAGAAAAGCAGTGCTGTATTATGTGCTCAAGGAATCCCTGAAGAAACTGTAGAGATGAGGTTAGGCAAAGCTAACAATAGAAGACACCAGTGCATTTAGCCAGGATTATATACAACTACTGGAGGGACAGAGACACGGAAAGGCATAAATGAGATCAGATCCACAGACCCAAGCAGCAGTAGGAGAGAAAGACATTCGTACCAATGCCTGGAGACTCAAAGAAAGACCCATAGACATTATTAATAGTGAAACTCACTTTTAATTGTCATAACATTAGCCCTCTTTAATTGTCATAATATTAGCACAGGGACCTAGACAGTGCACCAGATATAGTAAGTACTTTGGGACTGATAATAATAACTAAGAAAACATGAGGCTGGAATTCATTTCAGCTCTGAGATAACATCCAGAAGCTTCTGAAACGTCTTATATAAAAGTGCAGCCAAGTGAAGAAATGCAGTTCCGTTCAACATTCGGTCTTTTCAGCTTGTCAATCAGCATGTGCAAACGTTTGCTTTGAAGTGGCAGGAAACATCAACAAAGGAGCTCATTTAAAGTAAGAGTTTTATTTGGGCACCTACTATGGTTTAGAGCCCATTTATTTACTAGCAATAATCAGCTTTCTGCTTTCCAGAGATCATTTTTGCCTAGAGTTAATCTGTAGATAATCTGGATTAAGGAGTTCCAGCCTCTTAATAAGGCTTACCCCCACTTGTTTGTGTGGCAGGTGCAATATTAGAAAAACAGAGTGATTGTCTATCTTCTCCCCTCCCCAGCTTTTTAAGAAAGATTGGAAGTCTAGCTGAACTGCTAGATTCCTCAGCCCTTGTCTCATGGATGAAGTAGTGGGTAGAGTGAAGAAGCTGAAAAAACTTGGAGATACTGTACTTATTTACATAAGAAAAGGCTTGAGTTCTCCAAAAAGGAAAACTCCCAAAGCAACAGCAAGGAGAGGAAAAAGCAAGCCAGAGAATCAGGAGTGTCTAAGAGAAAGCCAGGGGGTCCTGGAGCATTTAAGAGAAAGCCAGTGGGGTCCTGGGAGGAACTGGAGGAGCCAGAGCCGGTGCTAGCAGTGCGGGGCTTCAAGGAGCTGAATCGCAGAGGGGTTTCCAGGCTGTTCCATTGTATGTTATATGATGTAACCCCCTTCAAACGACTTCGGTAAAGACTCACGTTACGTTTCAAGGCTTGTGGAACAAAGCAGAAGTGTTCTTTTCTTATGTGTTATTGTCTTGGCCTGATTCATAAAGCAGGAGTATGATAGCGCAAATTATTGGAGTGGTGTGCAGAAAGGTCACATACGGCGGTGCTGGCATTTAAGGCTCTGCTCTCTTGCATGAAAAGTGACTGAAATGGCACAAAACCTGGCAAGTGCATTTAACCCTAACCCACATGTGCTTACAAGCATGACTGATGGACTCCCACCTAAGTGCCACTCAAGCCTGCTCCCGCTCCTCAGTGCCTCAAGTGGATGCTGAGGCTCCAGCCAGGCATCACTGCAGTGACCAGTGACCACAGAGCACTGCCAGGTCTGTCGCCTACCTCTCCACGGCTTCACCACCTCACACAGACCCCACCATACTGCTCCCGGGAAGAAATACCCCCAAAAATGTATGACTGTCTCTGAAATTGTGCATGATTCATTTTCTTCCTTAGGTTTTTTCTGTATTTGCCAAATATGCTGTGTTAAGTAAATCATATATGATTTTGGTACAATTTTTAAAAACTGGTTTTTCTCCCCAGTTCCTTGCACAGAACACCTAAAACCCTTGGAATTTATTGAGACACAGCAGTATCTTTTGTTATTAATGCTGATCCCCTTTGGATCACCCCAGAGTTTGTGCTAATGAAGTAACTTTGGGTGGGGCCCCTAGATAGTCTCCCTTGGGTCTGGTCACCAGAAAGAGCAAGTGATTGTAGAGCTGGAATTTTCATCCCCACTCACAGACCTCCAGGATGTTGGGGAATTGGGGATGGCTAGAGATTAAGCTCTATAAAAACTCTTGAACAAAGAGATTTGATAAGCTTCTGGGTGGCTGAGCATGTGAAGGTGCTGGGAGGAGGCACTCTGAAAGGGCTGGAAGCTCCGAGTCCCACCTCCATATCTTGCCCAATGCATCTCTTGACTTAGTTTTCCTAAGTTGTATTCTTTGTTATAAACCAGTAAACATAAGTAAAGTGTTTCCCTCAGTTCTGTGAGATATTGTAGCAAATTATTGAACATGAGGAGGGGGTCCTGGGTACCTCGGATTTATAGTTGGTCAATCAGAAATAATAGAGGCCTGGACTTGTGATTGGCAAGTGGGGGCGGTCTTGTGAGATTGAGCTGACTCCAGATAGTGTCAGAAACTAATTAAATTGCGCAATACCCAACTGGTGTTTGGAGAGTTGAAGAATTGCCTGGTTTGGAAAACCCCCACACATCTGGTGTCAGAAGTGTTGTGTGAGGATGTAGAAAAAGAGAGTGTGTTTTCCCAATGGTTACAGTCCCTTAACATATACATGCGTTACTTTAAAAGAAAGCAAGCAAACCGTCTTCTTAATTATAACAGTGGTTAAACAACAGGGTGGGCCGCTTACAGTTGCTTATACAGTCAATCTCTCTGGACATTTCTTAGAAAACTCAATGACTTTGACTTTGGTAATTTGGAAGTCAGCCTTCTTGGTAGCACGAAATTGTAAATAGTCTATACATTTCTCTTCCTTCTCTTCTCATCCTGGAGGTCTGTGAGTGGGGATGAAAATTCCAACTCTGTAATCACTTGGTCTTCCTGGTGCTTCTGGTATTCCCTGTAATAAAGGAATTCTATTTACCCTTCTAGATTTCTCCCTCCTGAGCCATTTTCATACTGCCGTTCTCCAGATCTATATCAAACAACACACACTTTGACCATGCTCACAAACCTGCAATATTTCCTTGTTATCAGCTGAATTAAAACCACACCCCTCAGCCAGATTATCAGGGTGGTCCATAAACTAGCCCACTTCACCTCTCAGACCTCACCAACCACACCCTCCGCCTAATCCAGGCCCAATGTTACCCCCGGCCCTACCACAGAGACTGCTCTCAGCCCTGTGCACATTCAGGCCCCATCTGTTCCTGCTGGTCTGAAACCCTCCACCCTACCCCCCGCAACTTCTCTCCACTGCCCACATCCGCTAGACCTCATAAGGTCCAGCTCAGGCATCTCCTCCTCCCGTGCACCCTTTCCTGTTGGCAATAGTCCATACCATGCCCATAACTGCAATCTTTAAGTTCCTGTGAATTTATTGCTTACACTATTTGCAGCTATTTACCTGTGCTCTGATACACTCCATAGCTGTTCCACACAATTTAGTCCTTTAGCATATCAGTATGACAATACTATTTGGATGCTGCCATTGTAGTGGGTAAACTTAGGTGGCAGGTCCTCCCAGAAGGGGGCCTTGCCAGCACCCTTTGGCAAGGAAGCTCACCTGGTTCAAATGGTCAGTCCATCTGGCTTCCAGAGATCCATCTGCTTCAGAATCCCAGTTTAATTACCTTGGAAGGGCTCTTCTTAAGATTTTAAAAAGACAACAACAACAAAAAAGCAAAAAGACAACCAAAAAAGATAACTTAAGAAGCAATGGTTTCACACTACGGGCTATGAACTAAATTATACTACTAGGCATTCAAATGACTCATTTAAATTATACAATAAAATGCATGGAAATTTTGTTCTTTGAGACATTTATAGATGTCATACACATTCACAAAGAATGTTCAGTGGTCTTATAAATTCAGTAAGTACTAGATAAAGCAAACCAGTTTCTCTAGTCTAGCATTTCTCAGAGTCTCTGACATTTGCTCTGGGAATACCCCTGAGTGAGTTAGTGTGTGCACTGTTTCTCCACTAAGCTGACCACAGGACCAATTTTCTGTACAGAAATTTCCAGTACTCATGTTCTAAGGAGCTCATTCTGGCTGACACTGGTAAAGGTAAGGTGTTATCTTCCAGCACCCTCCTCATCAGGGTCTTGCTCCAGTCCTTTAGCAAGGGGCAGCTGGAGGGAAGGTTTATTTTCTTTCTATTTATTTGCTAATTTTTTTTTTTTTTTTAAATACACTTGTTTGTTACGTGCATATATTGTATACTGGTGGAGTTTGGATTTCTAGTGTACCTGCTACCCAAATAGTGAACATTGTACCCAATAGGCAATTTTTCAACCCTTCCCACACTCTTTTGGAGTCCCCAGTGTCTATTAACAAATGTTTATTTTCTGCTTCTGATTTGATCTGTGTCTTGTCTCCTGGCTGTGTGAAAGTCCTCTGCTCTTTCATTGCATGTCTCACATTTTTTCATCTTCAGTATTGAGTCAGATCACAAACTGCAGATAATTCTTAGCCTCTTTTTTGCATTTGCTCAGGTAACCTCTTGTTACTGATTAACAGTGTGGATGCTGGAGTCCCACAATCTGGCTTTCAATTACAGATGCTCCACTTACCAGCTCTGTAAGAAGAAATTTCTTAAGCTCTTGGTGCCTCATCTATAAGGTAGGAATAATCACAGAACACCCCTCACATGATTTTGTGAGAGACTACTAGATATAAAGTGCTTGCAGAATCTGGCTCCTAGTGTGTGCTGTTTGTATGAATTTGCACTACAGTACTCCATTCTATTTCCTTAGCTATAGCTAACTATTAGCCATTTAGAAGACCCATGTAAATCCTAAAACATCGGAAGCCTGACTCTTGACTTTTAAAAACTGCTTGCTGTAATTGCCTAAGAAAAATCTTTCTGTGCTTTGGCGGAAAAAAGAAAAAAGAGCCATAGCATGAATTAACTGCTTTTGGTGAGAAGACAATGGCTTCTGGGCTGAGTGCTACCTCAAAGAGTTATTCTTTATTAATCTACTACAGAGTTCAGCAAACTTTTTCTGTCAAGGGCCAGATAGTAAATATTTTAGGCTTTGCGTGATGTAAGGTTCGCATTATAACTACTCAAATTTGCTATTCTAGTGCAAAAGCAACCATAAGCAATATGCAAATGCATGGACACAAGTCTGGTCCAATAAAACTTTATTTACAAAAACAGGAAGCTTGCTGGATTTCACCTGCAGGCCCTGTTTTGCAGACTTCTGCTCTATTATTGTCAATCCTGACTTTCCTAGCCACATGATGATTAGAAGAGCAGTTCCAGGGTGGCCCTGTTTGTCAAATGTGAGCAAGCTGACCCCTCTGGGAGCCAGAAGAAGTGAGAGAAACCAGTTCAAGAAAAAAGACAACAAACTTCAGAGAATAGGGGTGAGAGAACTGCAGAAAACATTTGAATTGTATTGTAAGCATTTGAATCAAATTTGTTGATGAATTCTAAACATCTGAATCAACTTTGCAGAAACCCACCCTCTCTTGGGGTTTTATGGTTATGTAAGCCAGTAAATTCCCATTCTTGTTTAAGCCAGGTTGTGTCAGGGGTTTTTGTCATGTGTAAACTGCAGTCTTCTACTGATATATCATGATTACAACTATATTAAATACATCAATGAACACTTTATGGTGAATGCTCTTGGTGTTCAATTTGTATTTTATATCTAGCTAAAACTTTTTCTGGGTTATTTAGAAAAGAAAATTTAACAACTAAAGCCCATTCCAAAATGAATTTAGAGCCATTCATCTAAAAATTTCTACAATACTTTAGACATTTCTAAAGTGCTTGGGGACATTATCTTTCAAGTATCTATTACTCCTATTTTGTTTATAAAGCTCTCTTTCATTTTGGTTATATTGCTCCTGGCTCTTCTGTTATTTTACATAATGAACACAAGCAAATTCACCCATCAATCTATAACCCCTCAAAGGTCTGAATCTAGATGAGAAGTTCTCTAAATAAAAACAAAAGATGCATTTGCACTGCCTTCCTAAATCAATTTCTTCTGGGAAGATTTATTTAATGTCTGAGAGTCAGTTTTAAACATAAAACTCCAGAATGCTGCGGCCACTGTTTTATCTCATGTCTAGAACAGACAGGTTAGTACAGGGTTCTTAGGCAACGTATTCAGAAATGTCTTCCAAGTCCACGTAAAGATTCTCAATCTTGAACACTAGAAATGCGAGAGCGAGCATGGTGGCTTATACCTGTTGTCCTAGCTACTTGGGAGGTTGAAGCGGGAGGATTGCTTGAGCTCAGGAGTTTAAGGCTGCAGTTAGCTGTGATTATACCACTGCACTCTAGCCTAGGTGAGAGAGAGAGACCCCGTCTCTAAAAAAACAAAAAATAAAAATTAAAAAACAGTAGAAATGATAAAGGTCTTACCTCTTAGCATTTAAGCCAAGAATAGGAACAGTGCCTGTGAGGTCTCTGAGTGTATGGCAGAAACTCTTTACACAACAGACACAATCCCTCATCACACATACTCACACATACCCTGAGACACTCACTGTGCTCACAGACTTGTTCATCACCACTGGAGAAATTTATGAAAAAATAGTCCTTGTGTTACATATGAGTTCCCATACTCATCAGACCTGAGATCCCACAGGGAACATTAGCAATGGGATTTTGTTTATGATATGAATGAGTTTTCTACTGCTGCTGTAACAAATCATCACAAATTTATTACAGGAAAAGCAGGAAAAGAATGCTGTGTTGTGTTGTTTTGCTTAAACAACATAAATGTATCTTCTTACAGTTATGTAAAGAGGTCTGACACAGGACTCACTGGGCTAAAATTAAGGTGTCAGTTGGGCTGTGTTTCTTTTGGAGGCTCTAGGGAAGAATCTGTTTCATGTTTTTCAGCTTTTAGAGGCGGCCCACAGCCTTTGGCTCATGGTTCCCTTCCATCTCCAAAGCCAGCAATGGGAAGTTGAGTTATTCTCACATGGAATCACTCTACTGTATTTTCTGCTTTCTCTCTACTTTTCAGGTCCCTTGTGATTATACTGGGCCTACCACATAATCCAGTATAATCTCCCCATCTCAAGGTCAGCTGATTAACAACCTTAATTCCCCTCTGCCATGTATAACATAGTCACCAATGCCAGACATTAGGGCATGAATGTCTTTAGGGGCCACTATGCTGCCTTCCACAAGGGAAATAGATAAGGAAAAAATAAGTAAAATATAATGAATGACAGGTGGTGATAAGAGCAATGAAGAAGTAAAGCAAGCCAGGGTATAGGGCGTGACAGGACATACTATGTGTGGTTTTATATGGGTCAGTCAGAGAAGGCCTCATGATTAAGGGACATCAGAGTAAAGATCTCTAAGAGGTAAGGGAACTAGCCATGAAATTTTCTTCATGGGGAGCTTTCCAGGGAAAAGGAACAGTAACTTTCAAGAGCCCAGAACAAATCATGCCAGGAGTAATGAAAGAACAGGAAGGAGACAGGTAGCCAAAGTCATCTGCAGGAGGGAAGGAATGAGAGAAGACAAGGGCAGAGAGGGAATGGTGAGCATCACATCAGGCTTAGAAGGCAATTAAGAATGACTTTGGATTTTACTCAGCATTAGATTGAGGGGTTTATCTTCTCAGTATTTTTAGAAACATTTTACTTTAAAGTGATTTTAGAAGAGTTGCAATGATAACCTAGAGTTCCCATATCCCTTTCACCCAGCTTCTTCTAATGCTGATGTCTTATGTAACTATAGCGCATTTATCAAAAGTAAGAAATAAACAGTGGTACAAAACTATACAGACTTTATTCAGGTGTCACTGGTTTTTCGACTGATGTCCTGTCACTGTCTCAGGATCCAATCCAGGAGATCATGCTGCACTTAGTTGTCATGTCTCTTTACTCTCCGCCAATCTGCGACAGTTCCTCATTCTTTTCCTGCTTTTCATGACGTTGACAATTTTGAAGAGGACTGAGCAAGTATTTGTAGAATGTCCCTTAATGTGAATGTGGTTGATGTTTTCTCATAGTTACACTGAGGAAGTGCCCTTCTCATTACATCTTGTCATGGGGTACACGATATCCCATGGCTTACCACTGGTGATGTTGGCTTTCACCACTAGGTTAAGATGACATCTTGCCAGGTTTCTCCACAGTATTTACTATTTTTTCTTCTCCATGCTGTATATATAGAAGTAGGCCTCACTTCTAGGAATCCAGCTCACACTCAAAAGGAAGAGAATTAAGCTTTATCCTCTAGAGAAAGGAGTATCAAATAATTTGTGAACATAGGTTAAAATTGCCACAGTAATTAATGAGTACTTTTAGAAGAGATACGTTGAGGCTATGAAAATGTCCTGCTTCCTCTTAAAATTTTGCCCAGTAATTTTAGTATCCATCAAAGGATCTCAACTGTAGCCAGTGGTATTATAATGATTTTTTATTTCCTTCATTCCTTCTATGTTTAATATTTCTAAGGAAGATTTACCCCTTCCCCCTTATTTGCTTATTTATGTCAGTATAGACTCATAGATAATTATTCTTTGAGTTACACTCTAATATTACCATTACTTGTTTTTTTCCCCATTTGTTCTGGTTTTGGACATTGGGAATTGCTTCAGATTGGCTCCATTTGTGATGAACGTTTTGTTAAATCTTGTTTTTAATGTATGCTCCATCTCCTGGTACTATAAGATGCCCCAGGCTCATCTTCTGTGTTCCCTGCCCTCACCTTGGATTCAGCCATTTCTCCAGGGAGCCCTGGTTCAATTTATTGGAACATGCTATCAGGGAACCAAGATCTGGAGGCCTGGTGTGGTGGCTCACACCTGTAATCCTAGCACTTTGGGAGGCTGAGGTGAGCAGACTGCTTGAGCCCAGGAGTTTGAGACCAGCCAGGGCAACATAGCAAAATCATGTCTCTACCAAAAAAAAAAAATATATATATATATATATTAGCTGGGCATGGTGCTGTGCACCCATAGTCTCAGCTACTAGGGAGTTCCAGCTACTCAGGAGGCTAAGGTAAGGGGATCACTTGAGCCTGGGGAGGTCGAGGGTACAGTAAGCTCTGATCACACCACTGTACTCCAGCCTGCGTGACAGAGTGAGACCTTGTCCCAAAAAGAAAGAAAAAAAAAAAGAAAAGAAAAGAAGAAAGAAGAAAAGAGAGGGGAAGAAAAGAAAAGAAAAAAAGAGAAAGGAAGGGAAGGGAAGGAGATCTGGGTGCAGGTCATTGAAGAGATTTGAGCAAAAGAGAAAAACACTCTGACTTGGGTTTTTGAGATTTTTTTTTATGCATTGCAGATTCATTGAGGTATATTTTCATACCACAAAATTCATTCATTTGAAGTGTAATTCAATGGTTTCTAGTATATTCACAGAGTTGTGCAAACATCACCATAATCAATTTAGAAAATTTTCGTCACCCATGATAAATCTGTACCACATTTATCAGTTAATGGACATTTGAGTTGTTTCCACTTATTTTGTTTGTTTGACTTTTTTTGATTTTGTACTCTTTGAGATGAAATTCAATCCTATCCAATTCACTCTTTTACTATCCAATTCACTCTTTTAGAGTGTGCAGACCAATGGTTTTCTTGTAAATTCCAGAACATATTCATCACCCCAAAAAGAAATTAGCAATCATTCTTAATTTATCTTTCCTTACATCTTGGCAATTACTGATCTGCACTCTATTTTTATGGCTTTGTTTAATTCTGGACATTATATATAAATGGAATTATATAGTACATAATTTGATTGGCTTTTTTCATTTAACATATTGTTTTCAGGGTTTATCTATATTATTATAGTATGAATCAGTACTTCATTCCTTTTTCCCCCAACTTTATTGAGGTATAATTGACAAATAAAATTGCATATATTTAAGGTGTGCAACATGATATTTTATGTTAATTACCACAATGAAACTAATTAACATATACATCACCTCACATAGTTACCTTTTTTCTTTGTGATAAGATTTAAGATCTACTCTCTTAGCAAATTTCAAGTATATATTATATTAACTACAGACACCATAGTATACACGATACTGAACTTATTCACCTTATAACTGAAAGTTTGTACCCTTTCACCATCTCCTCATTTCCCCACCCTCTCATCTCTGGTAACCATCTTTCTATTCTCTGTTTCTATGAGTTTATCTAAGATTCCAATTGTAAATGAGATCATGCAATATTTGTCTTTGTGTGTCTGGCTTAGATCTTTTAGCATAATGTCCTCCAGGTACATTATTCATGTTGTCACCAGTGGCATGATTTATTTGTTGTTTAAGGCTGAATAATATTCCTCTGTGTGTGCATGTCACATTTTCTTTATCCATTTATCTGTTAACAGATGCTTAGGTTGATTCCTTATCTTGGCTATTGTGAAGAATACTGCAATGAACATGAGAGTGCAGACATCTCTTCTAGACAGTAACTTAGTTTTGTTTCACTATATATCTAGAAAAGGAATTACTGAATCATATGGTACTCCTATTTTTAATTTTTTAAGGAAATTCCATACTGTTTTTCATAACAGCTATACCAACTTACAGTCCTACCAACAATGTATAAGACTTCCTTTTTCTTTATGTCCTCACCAATCCTCATCATCTTTTGACTTTTTGATAATAGCCATCCTAACAGGTGTGAGTTGATACCTCACTGTGATCTCGATTTGCATTTCTCTGATGATTAGTGATGTTGAGCACCTTTTCACATACCTGTTGGCCATTCATGTAATCTCTTTGGAAAAACGTCTATTCATGCCCTTGCCCATTTTTAAAACTGGGTTATTTGGTTTTCTGCTATTGAGTTGCATGAGTTCTTTATATATTTTGTATATTAACTTTTTACCAGATATATGGTTTGGAAATATTTTGTTTCATTCCATAAGTTGTCTTTTCATTTTGTTGATTGTTTCCTCTGTGCTGCAGAAAGTTTTTAGTTTGATGTAGTCTCTCTTGTTTATTTGTGATTGCCTGTGCTCTTGGTGTCACATCCAAAAAATCATTGCCAAACCAATGTCATGGAGCTTTTCCTTTATGTTTTCTTCAATGAACATTTAAGTTTTTAATCCATTTTGAACTTATTTTTATATATGGTATGAGATAAAATATAATTTCGTTCTTCCACATGTGGATATCCAGTTTTACCAAGATGATTTATTTAAGAGACTATCCTTTCCCCATTGCATATTATTGGCAGCTTTATCAATGATTAATTGACCGTATATGTGTAGGTTTCTTTTGGAACTTTTTGTTCTGTTCCATTACTATATGTGCCTGTTTTTATGCCAGTACCATATAGTTTATAGCTGTTGTGTTTTTAAGAGACAGGGTCTCACTCTGTCATCCAGTGTAATGGTACAATCCTAGCTCACTCACTGCAACTTCAAACTCCTGGGCTCAAGCAACCTTCTCACCTCAGCCTCCCAGGTAGCTGGAGACTACAGGCACACACCACCCCAGCTAGCTTAGTTTTTTAGGTTTTGAGTTTTTTTGTTTGTTTTGCTTTTTTTTTTTTTTTTTTTTGGAGAGACGAGGACTCACTATGCTGCACAGGCTGCTCTCCGACTCCTGGCCTCAAGCACTATATGGTTTTGATTACTATACCTTTGTATATAATTTGAAATCAAGAAGTGTGATGCTTCCAGCTTTGTTGTTACTCAAGATGCCTTTGGCTATTCGGGGACTTTTGTCGCTCAATATGAATTTCAGGATAGTTTTTTACATTCTGTGAAAAGTGCCAGTGGAATTTTGATACGAATTGCATTGAATCTGCAGAACACTTTGGTATGGACAATTGACAATATTGATTATTTAGTTCATGAATACAGAACAGCTTTCTGTTTCTTTGTGTCTTCTTTCATTTCTTTTGTCAATGTTTTATAGTTTTTATCACAGATGTCTTTCACTTCCTTATTACATTTATTCCTAAGTATTCTATTCTTTTTGATGCTATTATAAATGAGATTGTTTTCTTTCTTTTTTCAGATAGTTTATTGTTAGTTTATAGAGAAACAAGCACTTTTTGTATGTTGATTCTGTATCTTGCAACTTTACTGAATTCATCATTAGTTTTTTTGTTTGTTTGTTTTGTTTTTGTTTTTGTTTTTTTTGACAGAGTCTCACTCTGTCACCCAGGCTGGAGTGCAGTGATGTGATCTTGGCTCACTGCAACCTCTGCTTCGCTTCCCAGGTTCAAGTGATCCTCCCACCTCATCTTCCAGAGTAGCTGAAACTCCAGGTATGCACAACAATGCCCCAGCTAATTTTTGTATTTTTAGTAGAGAGAGGGTTTCCCCATGTTGGCCAGGCTGATCTCGAGGCCTCCCAAAGTGCTGGGATTATGGGCATGAGCCACTGTGGCCTGCCCAATTCATCATTAGTTCTAACAGTTTTTGGTGGAGTGTTTAGGATTTTCTATGTATAAGATCATATCATCTGTCAAGAGAGGAAATTTTACTTCTTCTTTCACGTCTGGATACCTTTTATTTCTATTTCTTGCCTAATTACTATAGAACTTTCATTATTATGTTGAAGAGAAGTGGCGAGAGTGAGCAAACTTGTCTTGTTCCAGATCTTAAAAAAGGCCTTCATCTTTTCACCATTGAGTATAATGTTACTTAGAGGCTTGTCATATATGGCCTTTATTGCGTTGAGGTACATTCCTTCTGTACCACATTTGTTGAGATTTTTTTTATCATATCATGAAAGGGTGTTTAATTTTGGTGAATGCCTTTTCTGCATATATTGAGATTATCATATGGTTTTTGTCCTTCACTCTGTTAATGTAATGTATAACATTTATTGATTGACATATGTTGAACTATCCTTGCATCCCAGGAATAAATCCTACATGATCATGGTGCATTATCCTTTTAACACTTAATTCAGTTTGCTAGTATTTTATTTTGGATTTGTGCATCTATGTTTATCAGTGATATTGGCCTATAGTTTTCTCTTCTTATAGTGTTCTTGTTTGAATTTGGTATCAGGGTAAACCTGGCCTTACAAAATGAATTTGGAAATGTTCCCTCCTTTTCAATTTTTTTCAAGGATTGAGAATTGGTATTAGTTCTTCTGTAAAGGTTGGATAGAATTCACCAGGGAAGCTATAAGGATGTGGGCTGTTTGATGGGAGATTTTTGATTGCTAATTCAGTCTCCTTAGCTGTTATTATTCTGCTTAGATTTTTTTCATGATTTAGTCTTGATAGGTTGTACGTTTCTACAAATATATGTTTCCTCTAGATCATCCAGTTTGATGGCTTATAATTTTTCATAGCAGTTTAATAATCCTTTGTATTTCTGTGGTATTAGATGTAAGGTTTCTTTCATTTCTGATTTTCTTTCATTTTTAGATGAGTCATCTCTCTTTTCCTCTCAGTCTAGCTGAAAGTTTGTCAATTTTACTTATCTTTAAAAAAAAAATCAGCTCTTCATTTCATAGTTCTTTGCTTTGTTTTTCTAGCCTCTATTCTATTTGTTTTATTCCTGATTTTTATTATTTCCTTCCTCCTACTAACTTTAGGTTTAGTTTTTCTTCCTTTCCAGTTACTTGAAGTGTAAGATTAGATGGTTTATTTGAGATCTTCCTTTTTCATGTAGGTATTTTCATTACTCTAAACTTTCCTCTTAGAGTTGCTTCTGCTGCACCCCATAAGTTTTGGTCTGTTGTGTTTCTATTTTCGTTTGTCTCAAGATATTTTTTAACTTCTCTTTTGATTTCTTCTTTGACTCATTCATTGTTCAAGAACATATTGTTTGATTTCCACATATTTGTGAATTTTCCAGTTTTTCTTCTGTTGTTAATTTCCAGTTTCATACTATTTTGTTTAGAAAAGTTGTGTGACATGATTTCAGTCATGTTAAATTTCTTAAGACTTATTTTGTGGCCTAACATATGACCCATCTTGGAAAATGTTCTGTGTATACTTGAGAAAAATGTATATTCAGCTACTGTTGGATGGAATATTCTCTATATGTCTGTTTGACCCATTTGGCCTAAATCCCAGTTTAACTCTAATGTTTCCTTATTGATTTTCTGTCTGGATTATCTATCCATTGTAAAAAGTGGGGTATTGAAATCCCCTACTATTAGATTGCTATCTATTTCTCCATTCAGTTCTGTTAATACTTGCTTTATATGTTTAGTTTCTCCAATATTTAGTGCATATATATCTATAATTGTTATCTCCTCCTGATGAATTGTCATTATATAATGATCTGCTTTGTATCTTGTTACAGTTTTTGACTTAAAGTCTCTTTTGTCTGACATAAGTAAAACTACTGCTCCCTTTTAGTTTCCACTTGCACGGATACCTTTTTCCATTCCTTCACTTTCTGTGTGTGTCCTTAAAGCTAAAGTGAGTTTCTTGTACATGGCATACAGTTGGGTCATGCCTTTTTACACATTTAGTCATTCTATGTTTTTTGATTGGAGAATATAATGCATTTATATTAAAGTAATTATTGCTAGGTGAGGACTTACTATTGCCATCTTGTTAATTGTCTGCCGGCTGTTTTGTAAATCCTTTGTTCCTTTCTTCTCCTCTTGCTGTCTTTGTTTGTGATTCGATTATTTTCTGCAGTGGTGTGTTTTGATTTTGCCTCATTATCTTCTGTGTACCTACATAGGGTTTTGCTTTGTGGCTACCATAAAACATCTTATAGTTATAACAGTCTGTTTTAAGCTGATAACATCTTAACTTCAATTTCATACAAAAACTCTACACTTTTACCCCATCCCTACAATTTGTTTTTGATATCCCAGTTATATCTTTTAAAATTGTGTATTCAGCAACAAATTATTGTAGTTGTAGTTTTTGGTTTTTTGTTTGTTTGTTTGTTTTTTTGAGACAGAGTCTCGCACTGTTGCCCAGGCTGGAGTGCAGCGGCGCAATCTCGGCTCACTACAAGCTCTGCCTCCCGGGTTCATGCCATTCTCCTGCCTCAGCCTCCGGAGTAGCTGGGACTACAGGCGCTTGCCACCACGCCTGGTTAATTTTTTTGTATTTTTAGTAGAGACAGGGTTTCACCATATTAGCCAGGATGGTCTCAATCTCCTGATCTCGTGATCCGCCCGCCTCGGCCTCCCAAAGTGCTGGGATTACAGGTGTGAGCCACCGCACCCTGCCAGTTGTAGTTATTTTCAATATTTTGTCTTTTAATCTTTAGACTAGAGTTGTAAGTGATTTACACTATTATAATTTTACTCTAAATATGACTATGTACTTAGCTTTACCAATGAGTTTTATACTTTCATGTACTTAGCTTTACCAATGAGTTTTATACTTTCATATGTTTTCATGTTACTAATTAGCATGCTTTTATTTCAGCTTGAATAACTCCCTTAAGCATTTCTTATAAGACAAGTCTAGTAGTGATGAACTCCCTCAGCTTTTGTTTGTCTGGGAAACTCTTTCTCTTTCATTTATGAAAGCAACTTTTTCAGGTTTACATATTCTTGGCTTTTTTTTAATCTTTTCTTCTCAGCACTTTGAATATATCCTTTTACTCTCTCCTACCCTATAAGGTTTCAGCGGAGAAATCTTCTGATAGCCTGATAAGAAATCTGATAGCCTTACGTGGGTTACCTTGTATGAGATAAGCCTCTTTTCTGCTGCGTTTAAAACTCCTTGATTTTGACTTTTGACAATGTATCTGTACTGTCAAAATTGTAGTGTATTTGTATCTTGTGTGTACAAGATTGTAGTGTATCTTGGTGATCTCTTTTTCAGGTTAAAGCTTATCAGAGATGTTTAAATGCCACATACCTAGATGTCTGTATGTTTCCCCAGATTTGGGGAGTTTTCAGCTATTTTTAAAAAACAATCTTTCTGCCTCTTTCTCTTTTCACCTTCTTAAATTCCTATAATGCAACTGTTAGCACTCTTAACTGTGTCACATAAATTTTGCAGGCTTTCATCATTCCTCTTCATTCATTTTATGTTTTTTCTCTGACTGGATATTTTCAGATGACCTGTCTTTTGTATTTACAGGTTCTTCTGCTTGACTGAGTCTGCTGCTGATGCTCTTTATTGCATTTTTCATTTCATTCACTGTATTCTTCAGCTTCATAATGTATGTTTAGTTCTTTATGATTTGTATCTCTTTTAAAATAAATTTTTTTAAGATATAGGGTCTTGCTATGTTGCCCAGGCTTGTCTCGAGCTCCTCAGCCTCCTGTGTAGCTAGGACTACAGGAATGTGCCACCATACCCAACTTTATTTCTGTGTCTTTATTGAACTTCTAATTTTGTTCATGTATTGTTTTTCTGATTTCACAGAATTGTCTATCTTGTAGCTCACTGAGCTTCCTTAAAATAATCATTTTTGGCTGGATGCAGTGCTTCATGTCTGTAATTCTAGCATTTTGAGAGGTTGAGATAAGAGAATTGCTTGAGGCCAGGAGTTCAAGACCAGCCTGGGCAATATAGTGAGATGCTATCCTTACAATTTTTTAAAATTATCTGTGTAGGGTGGGATGTGCCTATAGTCCTAGCTGCTCAGGATGCTGAGGCAAGAGGATCTCTGGAGCCCAGTAGTCCAAGGATGTGGTGAATTATGATCATGCCACTGCACTCAAACCTGGGTGACAGAGCAAGATCCCGTCTCTGAAAAATAAATAAATAAATAAATATAATTTCAATTTTTTTGTCAGGCAATCTATAGATCTCTAATTTTTCTGAGTTGGTTAGTGGAATATTTTATTCCTTTGGTGGTGTCATGTTTTCAAGATTTTTCATGTTCCTTAAAGTTTTGCATCATTGTGTGTGCACTTGAAGAAGTAATCATTTCCTCCCATATTTACTGATTGGCTTCAAGAGAAAAATGCTTTAACTAAACAGTCCAGCTAGGGATTCTGAGGCTCTCTCAGACCTTTTCTATCAATGTGCCCACTCTGCCCCTCTTATTTCCTCTTGGTGGGGGGAGAATTCTTAAGATTGTATGGCTTATCATGACCCCATAAAGCCGAAGTGGGTGCTAAGAGCCTCCTGTTTGTTTTTGCTATGATGGCACCTTGAATTGCTTGAATTTGTATGCCTTCTCCCAATCCTGCAGAGTCAAGCCAGCTGTCCACATGAGATTTTTGTGCTTGCTATTGCTGTCAGCAGGCATGCATTCAGAGAGCCAGCCTTGTGGTGGTGAGAAGGTGAAGCATATAGAAAATATGAAGTGCCCATGGGGCAGTGGGTATGGGGTCCACAGCTGAGGTGCCTCAAGTGGTTTGTGGGTCTGCTTCCTGATGGAGTAGGCAGACCTTAGTAAGGTCCATGGCAGCCTTTCTTCCCTGCTCCCAGCATCTTCCAACCACTCATTTATTCCAATCGCCCCAGTATTCCAGGTGGGTTAAGAAAGAAGCAGGCCTCTTGGGCAGCATCTGATGTGGCTGGGGGAGCCAGGTACCCCCTTACTACACTTTCATTTTTCCTCATGGGAGAAATCATGGGCCAATAACGTCTCTCTTGGCACTGAGCTATGCCACCTTGTGAAAGGGGTGAGGTAGATAATATGAAACTGTTCTTCCACACTCTTCAATGCACTTATTCTTGGATTTTTTCTTCAGTGGTGTGCTGGAACTTCTCAGCTGCACTCCTAGACTCCAACAAAGGTACTCTTAACTGTGGATATTTGTCAAAATTGATTTATCTGTAGGGGAATGATGGTGGAATGTTTTTATTCTACCGCCTTGTTGACATCATTTCTTACTTATATTTATAAAGGCTCCATATAGTGGATGGGTTGAAAACAGCTACATGGAGATGATTGTTATAGTAATTTAGACACCCTTGACTTTAATCTAGGAAAGCTGTTCAGTGATGTAATCACGATGCAGTGCCTCAAGTTGCCTGTTCATGAACCACCACACAGATCACAGCTATTCTTCAGTCATCAAACTTTTATTGAGTCCCACTGTGTCCCAGGCACATACTGCTCATATGGATATAAAGGGGTTTTTCTTCTCCCTTGGGTATCACAGTCTGGTGTAACAGGTGCAACAGTGTGATAAGCACCGGAGTAAAGACTTGTAAAAAAGGAAAACCATGAGCACAAGAGGGAATAGTTGTTTTTATTTAAAGACAGAAAGCAGGACACAATGTCAAGAGTATAATTCTACAGTCATATTTATAGGGTTGGAATCTTGTTCCACCACATATTAGCTAATGATTCCAAATCTTTGTGCCTCAATTCCCTCACCTGGAGGTGTTGAAAGCCCTTCCCACCCCCACCCCACCCACCATGGTAGAGGCAATGCTGCATACACCATGTAGTTTCATTTTCCTCCTGGACACAAGAGAAAAATACATTTCCTGGTTCCCTTGCAACTAGGAAGGACCATGTATCAGACTTAGGGTCAATAGAATGTGGGGGAGGTGGTGAGATGTCACTCAGAGATGGCCCCTAAAACATCCATGTGATCCTCCACACACTCTCTCCCCTCTCTGCAAAAGACTCCAGGATACTTTAGTCACATCATAAAAGGAGTGCCCAATTGCTTGGAGATGATCTGCCCAAGAGAGCTACCCAGCCAGGAGCATGCACATCAGACTCTGCATGAGAAAAAAATATTTGGTCTCATAGCAATACTGATACTACTTATTATAACAATTAGCCTGTCCTGATTAACGTACCACGTCTAAGATTGCTGAAACATTTAAAAGAGATAAAAAGCTCATGAAAAGCCCTCAATAACCTATAGCTGTTATTATTATTATAACTGCCATGACATACAGAGAGGAACTCACTATAGAGCAGGAACTGAGGGGATTTGCTGGGTGGATGGGAGGTGACAGAGGGAGTCAAAAGTTTTGAGCAGAGGGGAACAAAATGAAAAGTACAGAAAGAGTGAGAATGTGACAGTGTAAAAAAATTTGAAAAGCAAAAAAACACAAAAAACAAAAAAACTGAAGTGAGACAGTGGGAAGCAAGAGCTGTCCAAATAGAGCACAGGGCAGCTGCTCTGGAAATGTGTCCTCACACCCCTCCAGCGTCAAGTGTCTCTAATATTTCTCTCTTGTCTGTTCCAGATCTAGATTGAGAAACAAGAGGCCAGGCTTTTTCATCTGTTTTAACCTGATGGAAAACTTCTTCCTGGATGCTTGTTTTTACTACTTGAAATATGTTTCTTTTATTACCCTCCGGTCACAGGAACAGTCTTAATGGACTATAGGAAATGAAAGGGAACAGAAAGCTCTGCAAAGGAGAGGCCTTCCCAACAAAGGACAGAAGCATTCTTTGTCTCTTTGGGTTGTGAAGGAACAAAGGACAAATGTGTAGAATAGGGCTGGAAAAAGTGCAAAGGATGCTTTTTATTAATACCTCCTATGAGCAACACAGTCATTTCCTTAGACTTGGGGTTCAACCTGTGGCCATGCAATGAGTTTTCTCTGCTCGAAGCCAGCTGATGGGAACTGAAACAGCCTTGACCTCCTTACCACTATCATCAAACTGGCTGAGGGGCCTCCTCGAGGAGGAGAGTCCTAGAGCTTGAAAGGGTACTACCTGTTTATCCTTATTAAACTTATTAAAGTTGCCTTAACCAAAAAGTTATTCTTCTGGGGCCCCTGTAAATGTCGTTGAGCTTTGGAAATGGCTAAGTTATAGCTTTTGTTTATGATTAAAAGGAATCACCTACACAACTAGAAAATTGACACGAAGCTGACCGGACCAAATCAACCTTATTTATTACAGAAATCCTATTCAACAGAAAACCACATCAGAAAAAAATATAGTAGTTAGTGTTTCTAGGCAAAAGGATCACCAGTGCCTGAAACACAGGAAACAGCTAAAACAAAAATAAAAACAAAATATGGAAAAATAAGGGGATACATGTGAAATTTATTAAATCTTTACAGTGAGATGTTTCAGCTCTGAAAATTCTCCTGTCCTGGTCTTCCCCTGTCACCTGCTGGCCTTGATATTTTCCCAGATTTACTGTCTACCAGCAAACATTTGGGAGCAATGCATCCTGCTGAAAGACTGACTTTAACTAGCCCTTACTACAATGCAAGCTTCTAAAACAGCCTCATGTGTATAAATTAAACTGCATTAGCTCCTTGTGCCCTTTTCCTGGGAAGGAAATCACATCTATTTACATGTATCTGTAAATCAAAACCTACTTGCCTATGATGTTCTTGTGGACATGACAAAACAAAACCCAGGCTGGCTTGGCCTGGATGAGGGCTGAGCACACAAAGAGATCATCTATTCACATCTTTGGACTTCAAGAGAATCATACTGTGTCCGGAATTGGTGGGTTCTTGGTCTCACTGACTTCAAGAATGAAGTCGCGGACCCTCGCAGTGAGTGTTACAGTTCTTAAAGGCGGCGTGTCCAGAGTTTGTTCCTTCTGATGGTCTCGCTGGCTCAGGAGTGAAGCTGCAGACCTTGGCGGTGAGTGTTACAGCTCAAAAAGGCAGTGTGGACCCAAAGATTGAGCAGTAGCAAGATTTATTGCAAAGAGCGAAAGAACAAAGCCTCCATAGTGCAGAAGGGGACCCAGCCGGTTGCCACTGCTGACTCGGGCAGCCTGCTTTTATTCTCTTATCTGGCCCCACCCACATCCTGCTGATTGGCCCATTTTACAGAGAGCCGATTAGTCCATTTAACAGAGAGCTGATTGGTCCGTTTTGACAGGGTGCTGATTGATGTGTTTACAATCCCTGAGCTAGACACAAAAGTTCTTCACGTCCCCACTAGATTAGCTAGATACAGAGTGTGGACACAAAGGTTCTCCAAGTCCCCCCAGAGTAGCTAGATACAGAGTGTCGATTGGTGCATTCACAAACCCTGAGCTAGACACAAAGGTTCTCCATGTCCCCACTAGATTAGCTAGATACAGAATGTTGACACAAAGGTTCTCCAAGTCCCTGCAGAGTAGCTAGATACAGAGTGGCCATTCGTGCATTCACAAACCCTGAGCTAGACACAGGGTGCTGACTGGTGTGTTTACAATCCCTTAGCTAGACACAAAGGTTCTCCAAGTCCCCACCAGAGTAGCTGGATACAGAGTGTCCATTGATGCATTCACAAACCCTGAGCTAGACACAGGGTGCTGATTGGTGTGTTTACAAACCTTGAGCTAGATACAGAGTGCGGATTGGTATATTTACAATCCCTTAGCTGGACCTAAAGTTTCTCCAAGTCCCCACCAGAGTCAGGAGCCCAGCTGGCTTCACCCAGTGGATCCGGCACCAGGGCCACAGGTGGAGCTGCCTGCAAGTCCCGCGCCGTGCACCTGCACTCCTCAGCCCTTGGGTGGTCCATGGGACTCGGCGCTGTGGAGCAGGGGGCGCCGCTCGTCGGGGAGGCTCGGGCCGCACAGGAGCCCACGGAGGCTGGGGGGAGGCTCAGGCATGGTGGGCTGCAGGTCCTGAGCCCTGCCCCGTGGGAAGGCAGCTAAGGGCCGGCGAGAAATTGAGCACAGCAGCTGCTGGCCCAGGTGCTAAGCCCCTCACTGCTCCCACCGGCGAGGCCGGCCGGCCGTTCCCAGTGCGGGGCCCGCCGAGCCCACGCCCACCCGGAACTCGTGCTGGCCCACAAGCACCGCGGGCAGCCCCGGTTCCCGCCCACACCTCTCCCTCCACACCTCCCCACAAGCTGAGGGAGCTGGCTCTGGCCTTGGCCAGCCCAGAAAGGGGCTCCCACAGTGCAGCGGCAGGCTGAAGGGCTCCTGAAGTGCCGCCAAAGTGGGAGCCCAGGCAGAGGGGGCGCCGAGAGCGAGCAAGGGTTGTGAGGACTGCCAGCACGCTGTCACCTCTCAATATGGTCCAACCAAGGTCAACTAGTTGATCGCAGCCCGATTTCACAGGTTAGTTTTTAAAAGTACATTGCATAACTATTGTCAAAAGTGTTATTCTCTCCTTTAAAATCAACCCTAGAGATACAAAACAAGCATAAGAGAAAATGTCAAATCTGATTGGTGGTAGTATCTCTTTAAGATACATAATTTGTATTATCTAGTGAATTGGCTGTTACATCTAATCAAAAAAAAGCCTCTTATACTATGGGATTTTTCTCACTCATAAGATGTTGTATGGAGAACTTGCAATGTCCACAAATATCATCAATATTTAAATTGACAAACTTCTCTCGTGTCTTAGCTGGCATAAAGTCTTTTGGGGGAAATTTTCGTCCTTCTTTTTTTTAACTTCTTTCCTTTTGACTTTCTTCCTTTCCCTCATTTTTTTCTCCCTCCTGTATAACTTTGGTTTTTTTTTTTTTCCTTCCTTTTTTTATGAAAGAAGGGGAAAGAAAGAGCAACTAACATCTATTGATCACCCACTTTGGTGGTAAGTGGTTTCCAAGTATTTTATTATCAGTGCAGCAACGATAGGATTCCTTCCATTGGCTTAATCTGAAATATTCTGTCATGCTTCCAATCAATCCATTTTCAATTGAGATTTGTTTTTTTTAAAGTAGCAAAGGCAGTTGATTAAGTGTATTGTTTCAAGATGTCCAAGTCCTTAACTTACTCAATATCTAGACAGCTGCCCTACCTGTGTGATCTAGACAGCATACAATTTGTCTTTAAGATAAAAACACACAAATATGCACATACAAAATATCTACTTTTTCTTTTGGTTCTGTGATGTGTATGCAAGGTTTTATTGGTTGTCCTGTGTCTCTCCTCCTCCTCCTTCCCCTCTTCTTCCACTTTCTCTTTCTCTTATGTCATACCCATCCATGATGACACCCCTGCCCTTCATTGCCTCATGCCCAAGGGCAGCTTATGGTCTTCCAACGGATGAGATCTGATGTGGCTACACAGACTTACTGATCCAAAGCGGAGGGAGAGGTCTGCATTCTCTTCCAGAGATTTTACTCACTCTTCTCCATATGTTTTTTCATACCTGTCAATCCCTTTCTCTGTTGCTTTATCATAGTTTCTTCCACTTTTTTAAATCATATTGAGAAGATTAAGCTTCAAATATGCTTTTGGCCAAATAAATTTTAAAGTGAAGACAGTTTTACTCTTTGCCAAAATAGCTTCTAAGATGCAGTTGGGGAAATTAACATTCGGTTGGGAGGCTTTACACCCTCATGCTCAACAGGTGTTCTCCACTGGCTTTTTAATGGTAATAACAATCCACAACTATGGAGTTATTTGCCCCTTAATCTTCACAAAAAATAAGAGGAAGGTACTATTTATCCTCATTTTATGATAAGGAAGCAGAGAGAAGTTATATAACTCTTTAAGGTTGCACTGATGGTAAACAGTGGAGCTAGAGCATGGCCCATATCTATCTGATCAAAAATCCATATCTTTCCTCTAAGCCACACTTTTCACATGTGCCAAGGGGACTCTGAAAGGTTGCTCTGTCAATAAACATCTGCACACACGTGCCCCACATCCTTGAATTCAGCCCCACAAGGGCTCTGTGGTGCCTTGTTTACAGGTGGTGATGATAGTAATAATAATAATTGCTGTCGGGGATGTGACGGCTGGCTGGTGGTGTTCTTAATGAAAGTTCACCTTCCTGCCACCTCCCCTACAGCCCAGAAGATCATGGTTATCACGGTCTCAGGCCATTTTTCTTTGGGCTCCTTTACCAAGACAGTCATAGGTAAAGAAAGGCAGACTTATTAGAGGAAGTATGAAGATATGTTGCAAGGATGCAACAAGCAGCACAGCAGAGAAGGGGCTATCTGCAAAGATGCAGGGGCTGGAGGGAAGTTTTGTAAGGTCATGCTGGAGAGAGCTGTGTACAAGTAAGCTTGTGCTATGCTATATGCTAAGACTATGTTGGGGTAATTTTTAACTGTCAGCCCTTTCCTCTCCAGGTGCCCAAGGGAAATGCTTTGCTGTTCTTAGCCATTTTGCAACCCATATGCCTTCCATTTCTGGAGTTGCAAGATATTGGCTGTGGTTTTTCACACAAAAGGGTTGCAAATGGGGTTAGATCCCTGGGTTAGGTCCAGTCCCTGTTCCACCAGCCTGGCTCCTTCCGGTTCCTTTTAACTTATTGATTTATTAGGGTCCCACAGTTACTGCTTATGCTGAATTTAACTGTCATACACTATTCTAAATGCTTTTACATACATAAACTCATTTTACAGATGAAAATGGGGCTCAAAGTCAAATACCTACAACACAGGTGTTTCATGCTGTGAGGGTAGAGAGAAATCTTCCTCTTTACCCACTGAGGGATTACTGAAAATGAATGGATGAAAGGCAGATTAGTACAAGAAAAAGGCATACAAAATGTATTTAAAGTGTCCAGGGGAAATCACAGTAGAGTGATTACCCAATAACCCAATGAGGCCCAGAGGCTTTCATACCCTTCTTCATAGGGGAGGGGGAGATGGTGATGAAGGAGTAACTGATTTTCCGTAGAAATGAATGAGCCCAAAGAAAAGTGATCTGAGACCATGTTCCTCTGGGCTCTGGGATTTAGGGGAGGTGGCAGGAAGGTGGACCTTCATTACGAACAAAGCTCGTCTTATACAGATAGAGCCTCACCGGTAATCTTAGTAGCTGCCTTCAGAAGAATAGATGGAAAGTTTGTCTGTCTGGGTGTGGTGACAACTCCCAGTCTCTTCTCCTGTGGTTAATCTTTCCTAGTTATTTGATGAGATTGCTAAGAACAGAGTCTTAAGACAATTGCATTTCTTTTGGAAAAAAAAAGCTTCCTTAGCCAGATAAGGAAATTTGGGACAGAGTCCCTTCTGGTGCTTGGGAAAAGAGAGGATAAGAGAAACAGGTGCGAGGGGGAAGGTTCTGAGCCTTATTTCTGAGACCTTTCCATTTTCTTTCCTTCAAAGCATTCAGCATGCCAACTTACCATATTTTGTGGTGCTGTTTTCTGTGCCTCAACAGTGCAAATTAAAGGGGTTAAGAAAGTTTCTTCTGTATTCCAGGGTTTCTCAGAGCCTTTTCCTATAAATTTTCTAGATGTGTTTGATGAAGGGGTCCTTTGTTTGGGTAGAGGTGGAGGGTTATTGTTCTGCCATGCATCCTCTGGGAGATGCTGGTCTTGGCAGTCACAATTTTTCCAGGGTATGCAATTGAATTAGTTTATCAGGCTTTTTTTCCTATTCTAGAAGGAAGCAGCAGATCTGGGGACACCGTGTGGCAGGGAAGAGTTGTCACCAAAGGGTGGTGACAATGCTGAGAGAGGGGAGGGGAGGATGGTGGGACACTTGGGTAGGTGATTTAACCTCTCCCAGCCTCAGGCTTCTCATCTACAAAGTGGGTATGGTGATGCCTCCCTTGTGGTGTTGCATGAGAGATAATGATGGTGCTTGGGACAGGGTATGTGCACAGTCAGCAGTGACTGATATTTGCCATCCTGTTACCTCTTATAGTAAGCAGCATAGCCTTGGGAAAATTTTAAAATCTAGAATAGCCCTCATTTCTTCCACTATAGGACAGAAATAAGGGTTCTTCTTCATCAGATTGTTGAGATGATGGGGCCAAGCATGTAGGGGCTTTTCAATATGTGATGCTGAATTGTTTTCCTCCAGCCAGCCCCACCTCGCACGGGGAGTGCCCCTCCGACTCACTTGCCTCAGTTCTGGAGAAGACACACAGATTCCAAGAGCAATTGGAATTTATACTTCTTCATCCTCCTTTGACCTTCCATTTGGGCCGATTCCTTTCGTCTGGGGTCAGGAAGCTCATCCATCAGGACTCACACAGTTTGTAAGGAGACATTGGGTTCATTTCCATTTTTAGGGTGTACATTGCAAAGCCCACTATGACTGAAGATCTTACTGGACACCACACAGCAACTGCCGCCGCACAGTCAGGAATGTGCCTTTTTCCCAAGGCCAAAACGTTGTGACCTCTCATCATGCACAAATTATAGCTGACCTGATATTGGGTATGTCTGAGGTGGACAGAGTCTCTAATTCTATTCAGAACATAGCACCTGTCAGCAGTCAACAGAATCAAATGGTCCTGGGGTGAATGTTCACTTCCTTTTTTTTTCCTTTGCCAAAACATAACTATGGGTTGAGGGGAAGTATCACAGAGGAGAAACAATGAGCCCGGTCTTCCCGGTGTAAACCCAAGCAAGGGCTGGCACAGTGGGTCAGTCCCCCGAAGCAAAGCCAGTAGAAACCAGACTGTTGACAACTTCCTTACAACACTTTGTGCAATCCCATGAAGAGAAGAGTAACATAAACTAAATGCCCGAGCAGTTTTTCTTTGTAAAATTTCAACAGAAAAACTCAACTTGTAGGCTTTCTAGAGACATACCTATACTCTATATTGAATAGTATATTTTAGCTTACAGGGGCGGCTTCTGGTTGATAACAACCATTTTCCTTTGTTGCAGGATCTGAAATACAACCAGGTGAAAAGATTCCTATAAGGTTTTACATGTTACCCAGCACACAGCAAGAGCCAGATACATGGTAGCAAAATTGCCATCATGTAATCTTGCAAAAAACATTTATTCTTCATATCTGCAACTTTAATTAGAGTTTTGAATTAAATGAAAATTCTGAAAGCAGTAGAAAGTCAAATTTAGAATGCTCCTTTCACCAGCAGAAATGGGGCGAATAAGAACAGGGACACTGGGGGAACCACCTTATTACAAGCCATTTCCATTTGACATTTTGCTGTATTTGAAGAATGTTTGTGGGCATTGACGCCTACATATTAGACATTTGATGTGCAACTGGTGCCCTCTAGTGACAGGGTGAACAGTCTTCAGTCACTAAAGCTAAAGAAATCCAATCTTCCTAACTTAACCAACCCCAGATTTATGAGAAGGGAAGAGAAAGGGGAGAAGCTGGGAGGCCAGAAGGTGTCTGTCTCTCTGTAATTCAGTAGGCAAATCTCAGCAGGCATCCTTTGGTCTCTAAGATAAGGGTTCTTAAATGCTTTTGAAATTTCACTTTTCTTTTGGAGAAAGGACACTTTCTACCTTGTATCTCTTAGAACTTCCCTAGCATGGGAGCTGAGTTTTTAAAGGCCACCTCAGGTAATACAGCTATACTCCAAAAATCACACAATTCCTCTGACCTCTGGAAGACCATGGAATAATGAGGCAGTGGATTTTGGTTCCATGGGGAATCCTGGAACCCATCTCCCACAAATACTAAGGGACAACTGTAAACATATGTATACAGTATGGCAGATACAATATGATAGATTCCTGTAGGAACCATGGAAACATAATCCAGTTCATTTCTCTGATCTCATATTGAATGTATCTCTCCTTTCTGCCATGATTTCACGCACATTTTCACTGGCATATGGTATAAACTGATTTTTTTAACTAATGTGAGCCTATTCAGGGATCAATTATTACTTCATGGAAATATTTGTCGACCATTCCTTACTTTCCTACTTAGAAGCAGGGGGGAAGTGTGTTTTTACTACTAGGTAATTTAATCATTTTTTCCCCTCTCACCTCCTATATATCTACTGGGGCCAAGTCAGCTGAAAAAATAAAATCATATAAGCAAACTGCCACTTCATCATCTTGTCTCAGAAACTCCTGCTGGCAGCACACATTTCATATACCCAAATGGGGTGTTCTGAAACAGACAGGCGAATTCCAGCTTCCCCTAATTTACTGCCCTCCTTTCCATAGCATCAGATTCATAAAATATTGCCTGGGTGGCTGGCTGTCTCACTGTCTTGAGGCTGAAGCAAGGCACAGGGGACCAGGAAGGAGACATTAGTTGCCAAGTCTCTGCTGACAAGAATACTTGCCTCCACCCTTTTAGAGCATTTAACTTAAGCAAAAGACACAGGGGGAAAAGACTTGGCTTGCCAGCAAACCATTACGCAAATCTAAAGATGTGGTATTAAGTTTTGCTCCTGTAAGTGTTCTTTCCATGACTAGCCCTATTAATTGGTGCTTCAGCTTCAAAACTATTTCAGTTTCTGTGTCACAGAAGAGACTTGAGAATCCAATTAGCTACGTTTATTAGAAACACTTGAACATTTTTCTACACATTGTTTTCATGTTAAATAACATAGTGATAAGGGGAAAAGTTAGAGGAAGTTTGAAGCGATTGCATTAGGCTTTAAGTTTCCACCAAGTGTTTGCATGTATCCTGGACAAACCAACTCTGCAAACGCAAAAGGAAACTAGTTTTTTCACTCTTTGGGAGAAAGCACAAATGAAACAGCCCAATTATAGGGAAATAACAAAGAATGGTGGGTAACCTACTTGACAGACAACTGAATTTAACTTTATTTTCAATATCTAGAATACACATTAAGTAGCCTCCCACGCAATCCCAGCCCTTGAGGCCATGCCACGTACAACCATCAAAATGCTCATATTTTAAAGCTCCCTGGGGACTTAACAGGTATTAATAGGTTTGTACAGTCTGTTATTTTCCTAAGGTCCCAACTGGGAGCCCAAAGTGAATCCCAACCCCCTGTCCTATCTTCTTTGGTCAGAGTTTTAAGAATTGGGCAATTTTACCTAAAAACCCAGATATCTGAATTCTCTGGGGGAAAATCAAGTGATCTGGCCATACCCAAGTCCTCCATCCCACATGGCAACAGTTGGCTGAAACGGAGCATGCCTGTCCCCTGTAGATGGGATATGCCTCTTCAGAGAAGTCCGTGTCTTCCTGCTCACTCACTTCTATTGCTTGCCTGACCCCTACAGGCCTTTGACTTTTCCATGGTGGTTTACAAAGGGCTTCTATGTATGGTGGTAATTAGTTTCTAATGGTTATGAGTAAGATAAATAGCAAGTTCAGTCTGCTTTGCTACAGCTCATGTTTCTGTAACAATTAGCTTAAATAAAATTGGTAAATGGGTGAATGTTGTTTGTATAACCTAGAAGTCTTTTTGGTTCATGTAACTAAGTAGCAGCACCTAAATGCAAAATCACAAACACTCAATGCCCATCAGCCCACGTTCTTCTTTCTGGCTTAGATGAGCCTCCAGTTTTGTCTGGAAGTGCTCATTGCACAGTTCTCCCTGATCCTTCTGTGTTTTGCTCTTTCTCTATAGCTCAGCATGCTCAATCCTTTATCACTGCCTTCCCTGTCCATCAATCTACCTTCACCTTTTTTTGTTCATTAAGGCAAAGGCCTCTTATTTTGGTGTATTTATTAGGAACATAAAATGTAAAATTTGTGCTAATATTCTAATTGAGGTCATTACCAGTTTTGTTAGTGCCTGGTTTCAAAGTTATATACGTTTTTATTGATCTGTCCCTAATCCCATCTTTTCCCAAAACTTCTGTTATCTCTAGCACAAAATTCTACCGGAAGCAGGGGTTTTCAGAAATACGTCTGTCAAATTATAATATGTTCGAAAGTACTATTGAAAAACTAAGACCTTCACTCCATAAGAAGGACCTGGAGTAAAGGTTGGCATGTCTCATGGTAAGCCCAAAAGTTAATTCTCCAGCATTAAAACAGGCAATTGTAAGCAGTTGGCTAGAATTTAGGGGCTACATTTCATGAAAAATCCGTTTTTAAACATCACAAGGATGCTCAGTGTGGGGAGATGTTCATAATAAATAGACTCACAGGAACTAAGTATATATATATTGCTTCATTTATTTCTAACAACATTCTTGTGCCTGTGGTATCAACACCTCTGTTTTACTGATGAAGAAACTGAGGCTGAAAGGGATGAAACACTTGCTTGAAATATCATTCCTGCCAAGTGGTGAGCACAAGTTTAAAATCCAAGGTTTCTAAACCTTTAGCTCTTCCATCCTTCAGCAGTTTCCTGACAGAAGTGGAGCAGGTCTATTGGGCTGTCTTCTTTAGATCAATTTCAACCCCTTTCTACAATATTATGCAATTCAAAGTCCTTTAAAGTCGGACTTACATGTGGTATTTTTTAAGTGTTTTTATTAAAAAAATTAAAACATTTATTAACAATTACACTGCATAGTATATGAAGAATATGGCCTATGGGGTCAAACAGACTTGAGTTCATTTAAAAATATTAATTTTTAATTTATTAATATTTATCATTGTGCGAGGCATTGAGGTGTAGTGGTAGACATGACCACATGGTGCCGGTGCTCAGCGGGCTTATATTCTAGTGGTACAATCTTTTGTTAAATGTGTGAAACAAAAATACTATTACCTATTTTAAAGGACTACAAAAATAAATTTGGAACTACATATATGGTAAGGCGTCACACATAGAAACCATTTGACTGTTAGCAGTTGTTACTGAATTGATACAATAATACTAATTACACAGAAGCAGAAGAGGCAAAGAGATTTTAGGATAAGTAGCTGCTCCAGCACAAAAGCCACCATTAGCAGTCAACAATTATTCATGCACCTGTGACTCCCTTGTCCCCAGTGAAAGCCTCAGAGGTGTGCAGGTATACAGGCTAAGGTGTGACCTGGCTGTATACAAAAGCTAATTCCTCTACAGTCCCACTTGTTCTGACACATTACATTGTAAATGAACTTACTTGGAATGTAACAGATTTCTACAAAGAACTATTCATTTCAAAAGTTCTATTAAATCATAAACCCTATACCTCCCGCTCCCCCAGCCCCTTGGTATGCTTAAAGGCCCAACAGCCACCCTTTAAAAGACAAAGAAAGTTTCATTTCTAGCAAGGGCCAACTAGGCTTTTTTGATCCAACTCTCCCACCAGAAACAAACAAAAAAGCCAGATCAGTATCATATAAAAAACGTCTGTTTAAAATCATCAAAAAGCTACCAAATAAATGAGAATTTGTGGGACCAACGTCCAGGAGAAGAGAGACAATGAAGGGCATAAGCCTGGCACCACTTTGCCCCCTAGGAATATTGTGAGATACGAAAACAGTGGCTGAGATGGTAAGGAATTGAGAAGAGATTTTGACAGATTTCATAGGACTATGGAGATAAAACTAGAGTGCAGGGCCTGCCCCAGGTTTCAGGGTTTCAGGTACAAACCAAGAGTAAGAGTACACCAAAAACAGAGTAGTCCAGTCCTCAAAAAGACTAAAAACACCTTAAATTATTTTGATGTCTAATGAGATTAAACTGATATACCCCTAACCTAGTTGATTGCCAGAGGCAAAAATGCATGCTCACTGAAGAAAGATAATGTCAGAGCCTCAAATTACCTCAACAGCTGTTCATATACAATGTCTGGCCCTCAATAAAAAATAACCAGTCCAGCCTGGGCAACATAGGGAGACCCTGTCTCTACAAAAAAAATTTTAAAAATTAGCTGGCATGGTAGTATGCATCTGGAGTCCTAGCTACTCGGGAGGCTGAGGCGGGAGGATCGCTTGGGCCCAGGAGTTTTAGGCTGCAGTGAGCCACGATTGTGCCACTGCATTCGAGCCTGGGTGGGCAATAGAGTGAGATTCTGTCTCTAAAAACAAACAAAAAAACCCCCAAAATCCTCAGCCATTACCATTACAGGAAGACAAGTTTTCACCAGAAACCAAGAGATGAGAACAGGTAATAGAAACTGGGCCACAGGAGATTCGGAAGATACAGTTATCAAACATGGGCTTTACAATAACTAGAATTAATATTTTCAAGGAATTAAGAAACAAAAATGGACAATTTCATCAAATCGTGGAAACTATTAAAAAATCCAATGGAAATAAATTCTAGAACTGAAAAACAGACCAAGAACTCAACAGATGAGTTTAATAGGAAAGTAGACACAGGTGAAGCAAGAATTTGTGAAGCAGAAGAGAAACCCAAAGAAAATACTCAGACTGAAGTTCAGAATCAAAAGGATCGAAACAGAAAAGAGGCATATGGGAAAAGGGAAAATGTCTAGCATATGTATAATTACAGTCTCAAAAGAGAGGTGACACAGAATTTGGCAGTTGAACATTCTTATCACATCACAGCACTACTGATGAAATCCAAAGGCATAGACAGAAAACCTGAAAAGCAGCCAGAGAAAAAGGATGTATCACCTTCGAAGCAACAATAAGACTGATCATTGGTTCATGAAGAGAAACAATAGATATTGATAGGTGGCCAGGCGCGGTGGCTCGCACCTGTAATCTCAAGAACTTTGGGAGGCCAAGGCAGGCAGATCACTTGAGGTCAGGAGTTCAAGATCAGCTTAGCCAACATGGTGAAACCCTGTCTCTACTAAAAATACAAAAAATTAGCCAGGCATGGTGGCGGGCACCTGTAATTCCAGCTACTTGGGAGGCTGAGGCAGTAGAATCACCTGAACCCGGGAGGCGGAAATTGCAGTGACTGAGATCCCACCACTGCACTCCACCCTGGGCAACAAGAGCAAAACTCCATCTCAAAAACAAAAACAGATATTGATAGGCTATAATGAACTAGAATTCTATATCCAGTGAAAATATCATTCAAAAATGAATATGAAATAATAACATTTTCAAACGTTGTAAACAAGAAAGCGAGGATGTTCATCACCATAAGATCTACAGTAAAGGACATTATAAAGGGGTTTTCTTCAGGGTAAAGGGCAAGTAATCACAGAAGGAAGCTGAGAAATACAGGAGGGAATAGAGAGCAATGGGAAGGGTAGAATGTAGGGAAATATAAATCAATGTTGACTCTATAAACAAAACCAATAATATATACTGAGACCTTTAAATACATTTATAATTGTTTAGAGAAGGGTGAGGAGGGAACACACATGGTAGAAGACTGTCAACTCAGTTAAAGTGCCCAATAAATCTAAGGATGGTCCTTTCAATAAATGATGTCAAGACAACAGGATATCCACTTTGGAGGGGAACACCTTTAATTTAACCCTTATTTCACACCACTCACAGGCATACAAAATAATTCCAGGAGACTTTCCCATCTCACCTGTGAAAACTAAAACATAATAAAAATTTTTATAAGTCAACATAGAATGTCTTTAAGAACTTGGGGTAAGAAAAGGTGTTTTTAAAACAGGACAAATTGCACTAACCATAAAAAAAGAGAGCGATACCACCTGTATATTATGATTTTAAACTTTTGCTCACTGAAAGATACCACTACAGAAATAAAAAGTGGAGATATCTGCAACTCATAGTACCTAGAGTATACAAAGAACTTCTAAAAATCCGTTAAGAAATAGAGAAAACTCAAGGGAAAAACGGGTAGGAAACTTGATGCCTCACAAAGGACATCCAAATGGCAAATGTATGAAAAGTTGCTCAACTTTCTCCTTAATGTCAGAGAAAAGCAAATTAAAACCACAATATAATTAATTTTAAGAGACTTTGAGTCTTTTGACAAGGATATACAGCAAGTAGAAATAACATCATAGTAATGATGGGAGGGTAAATTTAGGCATAGTTAGAAAATATTTTGGCCATACCTACTAAAATTGACATATGCATACTATGTGCCCCAGCAATTCATCTTATCTATATTTCCAACACAAATGTCACATATGTGGATCAAAAGAATTGTACAAGATAACCAGGGCTGTATTCATTACAACCAAAAAACCTGGAAACAACCCAATTGTTCAGCAACAAAAACACATTGTGGTATATTCAGACAACAGAACACTATAACTTGCATAACACTATGCAAGACAAACAAGCAAATACCGCTATATACAACACAAATGATTTATGCAAACGTAATGTTGAAGAAAAGAAGTCACGGGTAAAAGAATATATCTTAGGATTCCATTTATATTGAATTCGACAACCAGCAAGACTATCTCTGTTAGAATTTAAGGTATTGGTTATCTTAGGGAAGATTTCAGGAGGCGTAATGGTGCTCTGGGAGGCTGGTCTATTTTTTTTTTTTATCAGAGCAGTGGTTACCTGAGTGTATCCATGTTGTGATAATTCATTTGTGATTTATGTAGTTTCCTACATGTACATGTCAATAACAAAAGTAATTTTTAAATATTTTAAAAGGCACGTGGTCAGTACCTTGCCTGAAGACTAGTTTAACAATAAATTTTCTTCAAATATCTTCCTGATGTCACTAGAAAACATTTGTGGCTTTTATCCTAAAAATGACACTCAAACCTAGTTAATGGTTTCTCAAATTGGGGAGGATATCCAAATGTCAAGAACATAGTTTCATACCAGCAGGAAAGCCCAAAACAGCCCTTTCAAACTCAAAAGAAAAATATGGAGTAAAAATAGTTTTCACTAAACATAATAGTGTAAGATTAAAAGTATACTAAGGAAAAGTCCTCTTGCCATTATTTGAATTCACTTACGTTCAACAAATATTTATAGGATTAATTATGTACCCATAACTTCCTGAAGTAAATATTCAGGATGGTGGGGAAGAGACTGGTTCAGCAAGTCACATACTGTTTGAATTCTCTGTGATTCATCTGTTTTGTGATACTGGGCAAGCAGTTTAATCTAAGTTTCAGTTACCTTATCTATAAAAATAGGAGTAATAAAATCTGTGGGCTCAATAACATAATGTTGGTTTAAGTTTCTACTCCAGTGTCTAATAGAAACTTATATGTTTGTTCCTCACTCCTTACAGCTTTAAGAAAAATTTTTTGAAAATTTATTTAAAAACTGTTATCACTATTCTTAAGAAAATGTGAGCTTTTTCTTAAAATAAGCTCACTTTAGTATAATTTATAAGATTTCCTTCCTCTGTAAATTTTTAAACCTCCTTGATATCGTTTTGCCAATTTTGTTTCTATTGCCAACATATTTTTTTCTCCTCCAGTTAATTCTGAAATTAAATACAAAGAAACAGGGCCTTTCCCAGGTCCTGAACTGGTATTTTTCTGGTCTCTTTAAAACAGTATTATTGTCTTCTAACAACCAACCAAGAAATCCCACCCAGCAGCCCCTTCCCCCAGTCAATATTCTGTTGTTTTCTGGTATCTCCTCCTCCCCTGCCCCAAATCTGGCCAAATCAAGACAAAAATCTCTTGTCCTGAGATCATAAACTCAAAATAACAAATATAGTACAAAATAAACCATGAAGAAAAAAAAGAATACAGCCACTATACAAGACAGTTTGGTGGCTTCTTACAAAACTAAGCATTCTCTTATCATACATCCAGGAATGGCACTCCTTGGTATTCACTAACCAAATGAGCTAAAAATAGTCCATACAAACACCTGCACACAGACGTTTATAGCAGCTTTACTCAAAACTATCAGAACTTGACACAACCAAGATGTCCCTTCAGTAGGCAAACAGATAAGTAATCTGTGGAACATCCAGATGATAGAATATTATTCAGCACTAAAAAGAAATAAATTGCCAAGCCATGAAAAGACATAGAAGAATCTTAAATATGTATTACTAAATGAAAGAAGCCAATCTGAAAAGGCTACATACTGTATTATTCAGACTATATAACATTCTGGAAAAGGCAACACTATAGAGACAGTTAAAAGATTAGTGGTTGCCAGAGGTTGGAGGGATAGAAAAACATGGAGAGTTTTCAGGACAGTGAAAATCTCCTACAATATTATAATGATGGATACATGTCATTATACATTTGCCTAAACCCATAAGAATGTACAACACTAAGAGTAACTAAGGTAAACTATGGGCTATGGGAGATGGTAGGTCAATGCAGGTTCATTGATTGTTATTCATTGATTATGGACCACTTATTGTTCACTGATTATAGACCACTCTGGTGGGGAGTGTTGATACAGAGGGAAGAAGCTATGTATATGCAGGGGAAGGGGATATATGGGAAATCTCTGTACTTTCCCTCCTTTTAATTAATTCTGCTGTGAACCGAAACTACTCTAAGAAATAAAACTACTCGAAAACCCAATACTCAGAAGTGTCCTCATGACTATAGGCCTTAAATTCCTACCTATTACCTTTATCTCCAATGTATCCATCCTCTCCTCTAAATATTTTGAGTTCTTGCACCCTGAAGTTAGCAACTCTGGTATATGTGAATGTTATAGTTCCACTAGAAAGATGGTGGTTAAGTCGCTGTTGTACAAGAATTCTTGGCAGTCAGTAACAAATTTACGTAAAAAGAAATATGCGTCCTTTCAATATAAACTAGCATTTAAAAAAAAATCACTATACAACTTTGGAAATAAGTCAAAGCATTGTTTATTTATGACATATTTACATACTTACAAAACTGATTTTACCCAATACATCATCCTGCATAATATCATAAAATGAACACCATATCCTGGGAATAAAAATCCATATTTCTTAATAATTTATGTATAGCCCAACTTTTAGAACACAGAATATTATCAATTTGGCTTCCCAAACTACAAAGTCCTGTTTATAATTTTTTCTAGCCAAGGAACAGAGTAGATTCAACAGCATATTAAAGTAATTTAGTTAACCCTGAGTAATGACTAACTTGCATAATTTTGAATGGATGTATATAACACACTTTCATCTGCACTCTTAGATACTTATACTATCACACTATCTTTTTGTCTGTATTTATCCACCTCAATTTTCAACTTCATGAATCTTCAGAAGAAAGAGGAACAAAGAATGAGAAAGTAATAACAACAGAATCGTTAAGAGGAAATTACTAGCACTGCCAGAAGTCTGTGACACAGTTTAGGTCTAGGGCTGTCTCAAAAACCTAACAAAAGGAGGATCCCGAATTGAATAATCTGAACACCTTGTCAACTGAGATTGATATTAAATTTTTTTCCTGCATTCTTTGTTTCCTGTCACACTAATTAAATATTATGTGTACAAGCTTATAAAATTCAATAATTTGGATTAAAATACAAAATTCAATAACAACCAGGAGTTCTTCGGAAGAAAAAAAAAATCACAAAACAACCCCAGCAGTGGTGAAGAACTGTATTAAAGATGGCTTTTCCTAAGACAGAGGGAGAACAAAAGCAAATAGTACTCTCCCTCCGCCAAGGCTAGAGCAGGAGGTTCAAGGAAATGGGCAGGAAGAGAACAGAACACTCAAGCTGGATGATTAGTGAAGGAAACTGTGGTCTGAGACTGATGATCAGCATATCTTATGCCTAAACACCACCACTAAGACTACCTGGCTAAGCTGCCATGGTGTGTTAGAGACGATGAGTTACTTTTCTTGCCCCTTTTACAACAGGGAAATCTAACGACAACAAAATAAACAAAAGGCTGAGAAAGCTGAGCATGTGAAGTCAGTCATGCTCTGCTGCTTTTCAAAAACTCTGGGCCAAAAACCGAAACAGAGAGGCCAGACCAGTTCATGTATTTCTCTCTTCCATCTGACCGTCTCTCAACTTCCTCACCCACTCACACTGTTCCGAGCAGAAGGCTTACCAGGTCACCAGGGGCAGGAAAATTTCTAGCTTCAACCAAGCCACGGAATAACTCTGCCACTGCTCTTTGGGGATTCTAGGAAAATAATCATCTAATGAAATGTCAATATTTATGATTCTATGAGAACAATTCTCAAAACATCAAAAAGACATTTGTGACTTGGTAAAATAAAAATCAAAGAAAAATTAAGATATTTTTAGAATCTGTAAAAATTTCCTTATAATAGGGAAAGTAGCAGAACTATTTTAAGTAAGGATATGCTTCCCTTCAGTCTGTAATGAAAGACTGTTTTTGTCATCATGCCATTGCCGTGATAAAATACTACTAGAAAAGGACAGCTTTTAAAATAAAGTGTAGAAGCAAATGGTAGAGAAAGCCTTCTTGTACTTGAAGGAAGGAAAGTATTCTGTCCCTGTTACTCCTGGACAAAAGTACACCAAGGCAACCTGTAACCTCTCTGTGCTGTCTCTCATGACTTTTAATGACACGGAAGTCTGATATTCACTGAACAGTCATTATACAGTGCTTGGAAAGTAACATATATTTAATATTCAAATTTAATATTCATTCTTCTTATCCTCAGGTAAAAAAAGAGCAGAAACCAAATAATGACTTGAAGTGGCATTAACACAAAGCAAACCTGATACCTATGATACCTAAAGACAGTGCAGGACAAGAGCTTCAACAGCTTTTATAAAACTGCCAGAGATTGTGCTAACTCTTTTACATCTAAAGAACTGTATAGAAGAGTAAAAAAATTAAATTACATTTTTATAAGAAACTATCTTCGAAAAAGTTATTTGAACTTGTATATACAAAGTTCAACAGTATTAAGAAAAAAATTTATTTAATTATGATTTATCTAAGTCCAAAAATGATAAAATATATTATTTGAGGGGAAAAGGCTTCCACTAAATAGAAATACAATAGACTAAATAAACTAGATTGAATATAAAATAGTTTCTTTGAAAACATCCATAAAAAGTAAAGAACAAATGGCGCAAAGTTAAAAAAGTAATGCTTAAGGCAAACCAAATAAGTAACCTTAATTGAAGAGACATACTATATCCCACAAGCAATAAAGTCACCACCTCTCAAAAATTTCTCTATTACAATGTGTAGAGAATATGAGTGGAAGCAGAAACAATGGCTGTTGTCAGAGCTTATTCTTGGAAGTACTGAACAGTATTATACAAAAATAACTTGAATACTTCTGATTTAAAATATACTTGAATCATGTGCCCCTTAGCTGTCATATAGCAATGAAAAAATAAAATGTATTACCCCAATGTTCATAGTATAAATCTGGGAAATGCCAAAAGTTATGCTTAAAATTGAAAAAGGTATGATTTTCCAGATTATATGTGTACGTGATGGCCAAAAAAGAAAATGATCAATTCCATTATTTTGGCCCATATTACTGAAAACATGCACAGAAATGTGGAACATCTCCCGACAAGTAGGTGTCTTATACTGACTGTTGAGCAGGCTGCTCAGCACCAGCCCTGAGATTGTGTGCACGTACAAAAGTAGTCAAAGACTGACAGAAAAGAGATGAAGCCAAAGCAAATCATGCTTTTATAAACATTCAACGAACATGTTCTTTAATAATGTCTTCTTTAAAGAACAAAATAATCAAGTACATGGCATTAAGTTAAATGTCTCTGCACATGAATTTCCACCTTATAAATCTGGTATATTAAATTGTGCTATAAATAGATTTGTATATTTTCTTTTTTGAGTACTATGATAGGTGAAATGGTATGACTATAAAAAGGATTTGTTTCTTTTTGTCTCCTGGAATGACACAATGCCTTTCTAGAAAAAGAAAAATTGCAGCCTACAGGAAAATGATAAAAACTACTGGATTCATTTAGACTATTTGATTTAGGAAGGTACAACCACTTCTTTAACATCAAGCTAAAAGTGGAGGAAAGTCTCAGTCTCCTAGGTAAGTCTCCTCTCACACTGTCCTGGGTGGCAGGCGCTGTTTATACATGCCTGCTATTGCTCTGGCTGCACTGTAGATCATCTGCCGACGAGACATCCCAGTAAATGTCATGTGCCAATCAGTCCGGCTGACATTCAGTAAACTCTTTTCCAGGACTTCACCCACTGTCACCAAAAGGCCTGACCACCTCAGATTGTAGTCCTGGGGAGTTAGACTTTGAGCCTATGGAAAAATGAAATTGATATTACTCATAATACATTTAAAAATATCATTGGAACTAGCTATAAGTGACATTTCAAAGTGTTTCATGTTATTTTAAATATAGATTATGACAAACTCTGAGAAATACAGCTAGGCTGCCAACTATATCAAGTTACAAGGCTAGAACACAATCAATATAACATTACACACACATCTACTTTTTAAAAAATATCCCCATTAATGAGGCTAACAGTCGGAAGGTTTGAGTTCTAGTTCTAAAGTAAGTGTCACTTCAGGTTAATAGTAAGATTGGTATAAAATCAGTGCTAAAGTTATCTTTTACAGTAGTAAAATTTCAACCAGAAAGAGGAAAACTGAAAATTAAGGCCTAAATCCATTCAGAAAAGAGTTGCTCAATTATGGAAATTATCTCTGGAAATGTGATTCACATGTTAGTATGTATCAAGTAATATCCAGTCCTGGACAACATCAACCACTGATGCAACATTCCTAATTGACCCAACTCATATTTGCTCCTATTCACATCATTTATTCATCTACAAAGGAATGAGAGAAGAATAAACTCATTGCTTGATATCCAAGAATGATGTGGTTTTTCTGTTTTAGGGTGTTAGGTATAGTCCAGAGGAGTATAGCCACATCTAGAATGGATCTGTACAGTTATACATGACTACCAAATGTGCCATGTATTACAATCACCTGAGGAGCTCTTCTTTCTTCTTTTTTTTTTTTTTTTTTTCAACAATATCCAGTTTCTCACGTGCCACTAAGATAACTGAGACACCAAGATAACTGAATTGGAAACTCCACAGCTGGTTCCAAGAGAAACAGTACAGTATTACACACGTAAAATAGCTTCCAAATAAATCTGATGCAAACAGTCCAGCACTTGGGAACCCCTGCTCTAAGTACTCTCTTCCAATGTGTATACTACAGTATCAGTATTTCACTATATTTCAAAGATGAGAAACAGCAGATATACTACTAAGGTCCTCGGAGACACCAGTAACACTGTGCTTCTCAAATTATGGCATGCCTATGAATCCCCTGAATATCTTGTTAAAATGCAGCTCCTGATTCACTAGTCCTGTGTTAGGACCCGAGAATCTGCATTTTAACAAATTCCTAGGTGCTGCTTATGATGTTAGGCCAAGGACCACACTTTTTAGAAACAAGGTATTCTATATTATTGGCAAAAATCCAGAACAGCTGGGGTTTTTTGTGGGGGTAGGGAATCATTTATATTTAAGTTTAACAAGTATAAATTGTATGAAATTTATTTCCAGATTTTTACTAATATATACTGATAATTCTAATTACCTAAAGGGCTGACTTCTATTCCCTTAAATTAAAAAATTCCAACAATAAAAAAGCATAAAACATTTCAGAATGAATAAAAAGAAACAGGGAGGAGAGCTGAATAGCTGAGGATAAAAAGAAGACATTTCAATGCACACAGTTTTGTATGTTCTAAATTTTAAAACCAAATGACACAAAATAAAACAAACAGAATAAAAAGCAAAGTAAAAAGCAAGTAACACCCTTTAAATACCATTATTCAGAATTAACCACTATTAACAGTTTGCTGTGTATCTTTCCAGGCCTTTTTCCCTATTCTTATTAAAATTTTAAAGCACACACATACACGTGCCTGCTAGTAAATGGGATCATACTAGATGTGTTGTTTTTGACTTTTACTCAGCAATATGTAATAGCTATCTTTTGGTACTGGTACACACGAGTCCACTTCATTCTTTCATGTCTACTTCTTTCCAATATATATTCCTAAAAACAACATAAAAATTGTCCTTTGCAATGGTCAGACATCTAACACAGGGGTCAGCAAACTTTTTCTGAAAAGAGCTTTGTGGGCCAGACATTCTCTGTTGCAACTACTCAGTTCTGCTGCTATAGTACAAAAGCAGCTATAAACAGTAAGTAAGCAAAGTGGCATGTGTGTGTTCCAATAAACTTAATTACAAAAAGATGACAGGCCAGATTTGGCTGTGAGCCACTGTTTGCTGACCCCAGATCTACAGCAATGTTAACAGTGGCAGTGACAGGAGCATCCTCATAATTATAACGTTTTCAGTGTTTTATTTATTAGATCTGACGTTTGCTTTGATTTTGTAGTACACACATACCCGTCTAATACTAAGAGCTATTACTATGATTATTTTTAGCAAATACCTTCAACTCTTATCAAAATCTTTTTTCTCCTTTCAATGCAGATGTTCATGCACTGAATTACATAAATTTACTATTGTTGAACCATTCTGCTGTTCTTGGGACAAATCTTTCATGGTCAGGATACAATGTTCTTCTAATACATTTCTGAATTTTATTTATTAATTTTACCAATGGTTTTGACATTTAGTTCTTTGGACTATAATTTCATTTAAAGTTAAAAGAGGCTAGTCTCACAGAATGAACTGGAAAATTCTCTACCTCTATTTTTGATACCTCATACAGCAAGAGTCATCTCTGAACATTTTGTAGAAATCACTTATAACACCATTGGTACTCAGTGATTTTTTTTTTTTTTAGTTACATAAAGTTCTTCCATTTTAATGCTTCAATTAAGCTGAATCATATGAAACTGACAATATATAACTATTCTGACTATCAAAGGCAACAACATCATTTGGTTCAACCTAATACGCTTAACTATGGCAAAACTTCTATTTTCCTAGAAAATCCACTCTTTCATCTAATTTTTCTAATTTATTGGCATAACAGTATGCATAGTATTCACTTACAGTCTTTTAATCACCTTCATATTGAAATGAGTGTAATGTTAACACCTATAAAAAGGTTTTCTTGAACTTATGAAAAGAAATTATGGTATAAATAAAAGTTTCAGTAAAATTTCAAATTCCAAGCATCAATTCTTAGCCCCCTTTCTAAACTGTAATAAGTAGGCCAGAGGTTACTTTTAGGGATTTTGTGAACACATATGCCAAAGTTCTATGAAAGTACACATACACACATTTTTCTTGGGAGAGAGCCCAATAGTTTTCTTAGATTCTCAAATGCCTTCAGGTCCCAAATAAGTTTGAAAGGCAGTTTTGAAATGATATTTAACAATGTACAAAGTACAACTGTAACAAAAATTGACAGAAAAAAGTCAATAGAATACCACATAAGAGCACAGAGACTCCAATGCAAGTATATATTTATATTCCATTTTGTTCATGAAAGGATTAGAGAAAACATACCAAAAAAAAAAAAGAATAAGGATTATCATTTATACTTACATTCTCCTGGAAACTGTGTGGATAGGTACACTATTAGGTCCATTTTTCAGCCAAAAACCTAAAGACACGTGCCTATAAGGTTTCTAATGTTGACCTCACTAAGATGAAGAGGAGGACAATCAAATCAAGGAAAAGGGAAATGGAGATAACAGTGGAAATGAAATGTGAGATAAAAGGGAAAGCAAACGAAAGGTGGACATAAAACAACTAGAAAAGGTAAATCTTTTCCGGAACTCAGAGTAAAAACAAAGAAAAAAATGAGAGAAATAATGATTAACCATGCAATGTATTACCTTTCAAAGACACCTGGAAAACAAAAGGAGGAAGGTACTAAAACAACATGGATCAGGAAATTAAAAAGCAAAGAAAAATACTAAAAGAAAAATGACTGAAACAAAATCAAGAACATATTTCTAACAAAAAATCGAACACAAATTTTTATTCTGAAAACAATATTGTAAGTTTCTCTGGAGCATAATGAAAAAGCAAAGGAGAAAACCAACCTGCTGTACAAATTCCAAAGGCACTGGTGTGGCTTGTGTAAATGTTTCTAGATGAATGCCATGGACAGGATCTTCAACCACCAAACAACCAATGTCAAACCATCTGCAACAGAATTACGAGTTTCAAATGCTTTATATGCCAAATAAAACTTATCATGAACAGACAAAAAGAAAAAACAAGTACTATTATTCAGATAGAACAGATTTCAAAACAGAAATCTTTTTCTTACCAACTTGCAAAAGGGCAATTCATAAAAACAACAGATAAAATTACTCTGTATTAATTCTAAGAGGAAAAAACAGACAATAACCACAAAGAAAAAATAATTTAAAAATACTTACCATGGAAAGCTTCCTTTCCATGGGAAGGGAGAATAATCAAAGTAAGGGTACTCAAATATGCAACAGGTAAATTTACATACATTGAATATGCAAACAGCTTATAATGAGAAATATTTTTCAATTGTCACTTGCTAAAATATGGGAAATTTTATAATACAAACTCTATCATAAATATGTACTCAACTAAGTTACTACTAAAAAATAAGCTCACTCAGAGGAAACAATAACAATACTCTCTTCATTAATAATAAATCCTTCTAATCACAATTTCTGAATTATTCACAATGAGTCAGTCTTTGAAAACAGCCTCATGAAACCCAGGAAACTTCTCTTCATTTAAAGAGACTGATATATTATACAAAATGATAAATTTTAAAAATGACTTTAGTGAAAACAACTGTAGTACCACCCAAATTTTAGCTAACCCAAATCATCAAACAACCAGATACCCTCAAAACATGAATTTAAACAATAAAAGGATATGAAGCAGGAAAATGTTTAATGCCTATTTTTTAATGTAAATCTAATAAAATGCAATGAAATATAAAATGGATTAGGAGACTTTTATTTACACATTCAAAAAAACAACAAAGTAAAATATACAGTAACATAAGTAACTTTGCTGAATACTAAAATGGCACTTCATAATGTCTATAGTGTTCATATCCTAAAACTGTTTAAAATTAAAAACATTAAATAATGACATTTATTTTATTTGGCAGACTAACAGACATTTTATATTTTACTACAACAACTTTCTCAATCAAGATAATGTATTTGTGAAGCCTCCATAAGTCAAGCTTAGCCAGATTTTATTTTGCTTTATTTTGCATAATTTGCAGACAATAATGTCTATGGTGAATAACATACTAACCAAGCTTTCAGGTGTGGACATCCTAAAAAGTGTTACTGAAGGTATGAGGAAAGTTTTTTCTATGATGCCAGTGAATATACTTTAGAACACCGACCTAGCCTTGACTCAGCTCAGACTGTGACTGAAGTACACTACATTACCCTCCCCTTCCTCACACCCCTACAATTGTGTTTATTATTACAGAGGAAAGGATGAACCTTCTCAAAATCACTTAAAGACTCTAGAGTTTTGTTTTCTGAACAATGGTTTTCAAAGATTACTATGCATTCAGAGAGACAGCGCCATATATTCAAACCAAAAGGAAAAAGGAGACTAACACAGACCACAAGTGACCCTGATATTGGAATCAGTAGATGAGGATTTAAAAGTAACTATGGTTCATATATTCAAGAAAAGAGAGGTAAAGATAGTTCAACCACATTTTAAGATACAGGCATTCAAAAGAGATAAATTGAACCTATATTTTAAAAGGTAAGAACTCTGTGTAAGAGTTTAACAACAGGCTGGACACAGCAGAAGGCAGGATTAGTGAACCTGAAGACAGGTGAATAGAAAATGTCAAAACTAAAGAACAGAGAGGAAAACAAGAGTGGGGGAAAAAACCTGACAATGTGAGACACTGTCAAAGGTGAATGGGCATGTTATTAAGGTCCTACAAAGAGAAGGGAGAGAAATGGGCCAGACGCAAGTTTTGAAGACATAAATTGTAAAGAATTTCCAAAACTGAAGATATTAATCCACAGAATCAAGAAGCTCAGCGAATCCACAAAAAATAATTATGAGAGCAAGCAAGCAAGCAAATACATATAATCATACCATACTAAAACTGCAAAAAATAAAACGACACAGAAAATCCTAAAAGCAGCCAGAGAAAACAACATATTATCTTCACAGAGACAATACACAAGATGGAGAGATGACTTTTTAACAGAAATGACAGAAGCCAGAAAACAGTACCATGACATTTTTAAAGTGCTGAAAGAAAAGAAACTGCCAACTTAGACTTCTACATCCAGCAAAAATAAAGGTGAATTAAAGCACTTTCAGATAAACAAAAGCTGAGAGAATTGGTAGTGAACAGCTCTGAACTACAATGTATTATCAAAGGAAGTACTTTAGGCTTCCTTTTGAAGAAAAATGACCCCAGACAGAAAAACAGAAATGCAGGAAAGAATTCAGAGAATAAACAAACAAATACTGACTGCAAAGAACATTACTAGTTATGTCTTAAGAGCTTAAAATATATGCAGAATTAAAATACTTAACAATGATACCGCAAAAGGTGAAAAGGGAGTGAATAGTATTAAAAGTAGTACTAGTATTATCACAAGTTATAATTTTTATTATATCAAAAAGGCATATTGTAATTTCTAATGTTAATTATTAAATGAACAGTAACAGGTTAATAGAAAAAAATGACACAACAATCACTGGATGGTTTCTCAATGCTTACATAGAAAGTTGAAACTTATCAACCTAGAATTCAGAGCTCTTCACAATTTGTCCCCATGTCACCTCTTGATTTCCCATCCAACAAACCTTCAGCCAAGTTGATATAATCACTGACCCAAGAATACATTTCAATTACCTTCAAACTTTTTCTCCACCCAGAACATCCTATCTCCTTTGTTCCATTTGGCCAAGTTTCACCTCTTCTTCAAAATCCAGTTCAAGCCCTAATTATTCGTGAATTTCACCTGACACTATCTCCACAGAGTTACCTCCACTGAAATTTTATATATTTTCTGTCAGCAAAAAATTATGTTTCCTTTTATACAATTACTTAAAACTGCTCATCTGTGTACTATATATATATCTTCTCTCCCACTGGCCTATAATATGCCTCAAAGTTGGAGGATATATTTTGCATATTAGAAGCCACAAAATGCTATGCCCATTGTTATTCAACACCGAACAAACGAATAAAAAATAAAAACAATAAAACCATAATGCAATTACAAAAGAAGGTAGATTTCAACAAAGGGAAGTTATTTTAATATAAATCAATTAAGCAAATTAAAAATTTTTCCCATAAAAAGCCACCTGAAAAACAATGATAAACTATGCTGTCTGGAGGTTTTTCTAAACTATTATGAGTACAAGAGAGATACTGCTCACTAGAAACTCAAACCTGGAGAATGCCATCAGGCCTTCTTGCCCATACATTCCACGACTTTGAATAACTATGTGAATAATTGTGTTTGCTACTCATGGTCAGTTATATCCACACCAAATCTATCATCTTACACTTAGTGCCATTTTATTAATTATTAGCATGATCTCAGAAAGCAGGCATGATCATCTCCATTTTATAATTAAAAGAGACACAAGGATAGAAATGCCAGCTAAGCCATGCAGGACACACAGCTAGTTAAGTGATATAGCCAGCATCAAAATATACTTTTCTCTCTGGTTATAAAACAGGAGACACTTTTTGCTAAGTATTCAGTGTCAACTCCCAGACCCAATTATATTTTGCTTCCAAGAGAAACATAATACACTTCTTACTTGTCAGGCAGCAATTCTGCAATGAAGTTTTCTACTGACACAGCTGTCTGTTTTTCATGGATCACCCCGGTTCGACGCAAGCTATCTATCCGTTCCTGAGCACCCTAAAAAACAATGGCAGAGGTTAGAAACCATTTCAAATTATTAAATATTAAATATACTAATTTATGATTACACAATACATGCATACATTTATATGCAAACACATATATATACTCACTGTAAACGTTCAAACAATACAAAAATAGAGAGTAAAAAATGACAAAATACAATTACATTTCCTTAGTATCAACAGTTTGGGGTACACCTTCCAAATTATTCCATATGCATTATGATGTTGGTTGCTATTGTGCATTCTTTTTATATTACATTTTCTCATTGATTGTTACTGTTAAATAATTTAAGAAAACTGTATTTTTTAATGTTGATCTGGCAAGAGACCATCTTACTACATACAAAGTTTTTATCAGTTCTGGCAGTTTTGCAGTTAATTCTCTCTTGAATTTTTTAGGTAGGCAATCATATCAATAATAAATACATTTTTCTCTTTCTTCTGATTCCTTTTAAATATACATGCACCAAAATGACTAGTTACTTAAAATAAAAAGTTGCAAATGTATACATTACACCACAGCTTATTCAACAAAATAATTACCATTAAAGACATGAACTGCTTATATGTAATAGAAAACTAAAAGCTGGATTACTGAGGGAAAAGGTTTCTGTTTATTGCTTTTATCTGAATCCTTTCATAAAAGGTGACCATGAACAATGTGACGAACATGTGTTCAAAACGCAAGATAAAAAGCCTGAACAAAAATAGCCATGGATAATTTTTATAAGGATAGTAGAGGTAAACAGAGAATATCAGATTAAATGGTAAATTCTTATGCAAATGAAAATTAAGAAGGCTAGGACACATCTCGAGAAAACTCAATTTTTTTCAGACAACCGAAATAAAAAAGAAAGTGACAACTGTATGAGAACGTGTAAGACAATTTAAGATACTAGCTTGTAAAGATGAAGATGATAGGATTTAAAGTACAATAAAACCAAGATTGTATATTTTTGCTCACTCTTCCATCTCTAGTTTCCAGCACAGTGCCTAACTTAATAGGTGTTCAATAAGAACTTACCACATAAAAAACTGAACAAAGAAAAAAATAAAGGCTTCTGAAGGCCTATGTGGTCAATGTTAAGAATACAAATAGTGTAAATATGGCATCACCAAATCTAATAACACTTAAAGAGGCAGCTGTTGATTTTGAAAGCAATGTTAACAGATAAGATGAACTTAATTATTTATACCGGATGTTACAAATTTGCCTAATTCACTCCTCCCAGGAGGCAGTTATGGCTAAAGTTTGATTTTAAAAAAGCTTAAGTAAACATTAATTCCATAAAAACTATTAAGGGATTAGTAAGATGTATAGAGATTCATCCCCTAACTCTTTGAAGGTGATATCTCAGCTATGCACTACAACAAAATATTCCTAGATTTTATGCTTCCAGGGAACAGAGACTAAGTTTGTTCATTTTTCACTATCCTACAGCACAGAGCTTTATACTTCACAGGATTCACAAAATCTTTAATTAAAATTAATTAGTTCCTGCCAGAAATAGGATAATAAGCTAGGTAGACACATTTCTTTTTTGTTTATAAAATCCATAAGAAAATGAAAATGGGGTTATATCTGGCCTTTCTTTTTCCTCTGACCACTACATTAATTAAATGTGGCCTCTTTTGGAGTTACAAATACAGACATTTTAATATTAGTCCCTACCAATGTTTTGAGAAGGAGATTTTTTTTAGCAATATAAGAGATCAAGAATTAGGTAGTTTAGAGACCATATTAAAATATTCATTTCAGAACTGAAGAACAATACTGTACTCTAAGAGCTTATACTAAGCACCTTCGTTCAGTGAATAGTTAAAATTTTATGTATTTTCATAAATGCTTATAGATATTATATTTTTTGAATATAAAACTATATAAAACAGTAGTCATAACTAAAACTGGCTTTTCAATAAAGTTAATACTTGGCATAAAAGTTCTAGAAGCTTCCTAACTTTAATTTTGGCTGAACTGATTTACTTCCTTAAATAATTTCCTATTTTTAAAAGGCAACGTAAGTTTAGTTCAGAAAACCCATTTACTTCAAATAAAATCTGATTGGGGAGAACAAAAACAGGTTACCATTTTATACTCTAAGATTCTACATTATTTTTCTTCTCATTAGCTCCCTCTACTGTTTCTGAAAAAAGATAAAAAGCAGACAAATTTACAAATCACTTTCTTATATATTAGTTTCAATGAATTTTAGTTTTGAGCTTGTACTGAAAATTGTGGAAAAAGAATTCACATGTGTAAATTTGAAAGATAAAAATCAGCAGCAAAAATAATCTGTCAAATGCTATTATAAAAAGATAAATGCAACTACAATAATTTCCATCAAATAAGGTTGCCAACTTCCATATCACATTTATACAATACTTCACAATTTACAGACAACCCTTGTTTTAGTCTCTAATGTCAGTGAAATATACTCACCATTTTGTCTAATAATCTGTTTCTACTTAGGATTTTCTTCAGTTTACTCTCTGCAACTAAATCTTGAAAAAGTCTTCCTTCTCAGACCTATAAACTCTTTCCAACTTGCAAAACCTCTTGGGAAATCTTCAAATACATTCTCAATCTAAGTACGTGACTTGTTCCAGTCTTTCAAGTAAAAATCGCCCATATGAATGCTTACGGTTTATCTTATATATATATATATAACTAGTTTAATGTACAATTATCATGTATACATACTTATTTTACCCATTTGCTGTATTTTTTTTTTCATTTCTAGATTAAATTCAAACCCTACAGCCGTTAGTCAGCTTTGCTAAATTTTATTAAGCCCAAACACCTACCACCAAAGAAACTCTTATTGGCCACGTACACTAGGGCTCAAATTCAAGAGAAACCTACTAGAGAAAAGAAGCATTTCAAAGCGCATGTGCTTTTGGCAGCTCTGCTCTGTGTGTAAGGACAGACCACTGTGAAAAGTGAAAAGGCAGAAAACATGTAATTTAATTCATATTATATATAATGCGTTACATTTAGATAGGGTATAACTACTGCCTAATAGCCCCTAATATAGAAAAGTGGTTTTGTGGTATGTGAGTATGTATATGTGTAAAAGAAAAGGGCTTCATATTCTATTTAAATAAAGTACTAAATACAACTCAAAGAACACCTCAAACTTATGTAGCACTACCTAGTAGAATTAAAAATAATCTAGTGTCAGTGTGGGTTTCTGTTTAGTGACTAATTATAATTAATGCAACGGACTTTTTCCCCAATGAAATATGCTATGTCAATTACCTCATTCTAATGCTTTACACACATCAAATGAATACAGGTAAAGGGTCTATGTGCATGGCTCAGGGGATGTTCTCAATAAATGCAGGCTATTATAAGCTCCTTTAAATGAAACAACAGAATGTCATATATGAAAATGCATTTCTCCTTAAACATAAATACAGCTGATCCTATTATTTTTGTGGATTCCACGTAATTGTGCATTTGACTATACATGAAATTTATTTATAATCTCAAAATCGAACATGCACAGAGCTATGAGAAATTTGAGTTGCCTGATGCATACACTCCTAGCTGAGGTTGAACAAGGCAGTGCCCTGTCTTCTTCTTTCAGCTGACATAATGTAAACAGGTATCCTTTTTGGGGTCTATTTAGCACCTCTGTTTTGCATCTTTGTGTTTGTTGATGTTAACTGCTGTTTTCAAATGGCCCCCAAGTGTAGTGCTGGAGCGCTGTAGTGTTCCTAAGCACAAGAAGACTATGATGCACCTTACTGAGAAAACGAGTGTGTTAAATAAGCTGCATTCAAGCATGAGTTATAGTACTGTTGACTGTGAGAGTTCAATATTAATGAATCAAAAATATGTGCACGTATGTGTATAAAAATGTATTTAAACAGAAAGAGGCATAAAACAAAGTTATGTATTGACAGGTTGGCAAAAATGTGACCAGAGGCCCACAGGAACCTAACCATCATATCTCCCCTGGGAGCAATGGCTCAGTACTCATGAATTCAGTCTGTAGCAACCTTATAGAACATAATTATGTTGAAAAACAAGAACTGTCTGTCTTACAAATAAGATTTCTTGATGGATTAGAAGTGGGTAATGAGAGAAGTCAGGGCTGACTCCAAGGTTTCTTGCCTGAGAAAACGGAAGGATAGAACTGCCACCAATTAAGGTGAAGAAGGCTACAGGGAGCAAGTGTGGAGGAAAGAAGTTTAGTTCTAGACATATTAAGTTTGAGATATTCAAGTAAACTTGTCAAAAAGGCAACTTACATATAAATCAAGAGTCTACACGAAGGTCTCAGGTGGAGATATAAATTTGGAACTGTCAGCACAGAGATGGTATTTAAAGCCATGGGATAGTCTGAGAGTGAATTGATAAGGAGAAGGTGACCGTCAGAAGACTGGAGAGAAGAGGAATCAGCAAAGGAAGTACAGAAGGAGTGAGCAATAAATGAAGGAGGGAAAAACTAAAGTGTGGTATCCTGAAAGTCAAGTGAAAAGAGCATTAAAGAGAAGTGCATGATCAACTGTCTCAAAAGCCTCTGATAAGTCAAATAAGATGGAGAACATTAGCATGGGCCTGAAAGCACTATCAGTAGAGTGCTGGACATGAAAGCCTAACTGAAGTAGACTGAAATGTGAAAAGGATACGAGAAAAGTGCTGGCAACTCTTTGGGGTTTAGCTGCAAAAAGAAGCAAAATAGGTCATTAAGTTATAGAGGAAGGGAGGTAAAAGAATTTATTGGAGTTTCCTTTGGTTTTTTCTCTTTTTTTCAAGGTGAGAAAGATGTTTGTATGCCAATGAACTGTTAATTTGTTCTTGCATGACTGTACACTGGTAATAACACAAAGAGAGGAAAATAAAGTATGAAAGAGAGGACGGAATTCCTGGAACTTACACATTTTTAAGCATTATCAATAGGGATAATAAAAAGCTTATGGGACTCAAGGGATATTATCATCTCAGTAATTGATTTGAATGTTAATGCTGGATTAAGAAGATCTCTTCTAGGACTAACTATTCTTTTTGTGCTCTCTCAATGTTTCTTTCCCTCCCACAATAATCAAAACCTATCTTAAATTTCTTTGAATTAAAACTCCACTATATCTTCATAATACGATAGGACTGTCTACTAAAAGCAAAGTTCATTGTTATTTCAGTATGTAAAAGCCTATTAGCTCCATAGAGACAACAGATTATCAGAATTGTGAAAAAATTAAATGCCAGTTTCCATGTCCTGAAAATGGTGTTCTGTTACTCACTTTTAATCCAGCTGCATAGCCCACTGGTTGTGGGGCAATATTGGACTGTCCAGCTTCCCCTACAACCACAGCTAAGCCAAAGACCTCCTGGAAGGCATCTCGGACAGCAGCAACTTTTACTTCTTTATTTGAGGTCACTACAATATCCAATTCACCTCCAGATTCTAAAAAGACCAGAGGAAATTTAAATTTCAAATGAAAATAATGAAATTCTCATAATTACTACCATACTGGGTGCTAACATCTAATTTACATAATTATTACCAGTTTCATAAAACCATGCAAGATATAGATCATTATCTTTTTTATATGCTTGAGAAAACTGAGGCCAACAAAGTTTTGCCCAAGGTAACATATCTACTTAGCACTAATGTCAGGACTCGAAACTGACATTACATATCACAAGCCAGAAATTACATACCTGGCTTGTGAAGTGTAAGTTACATATTTAGTATACTCTATGGAAAATTAAAATAAAGACTTACTGATAGTAAGTGATTTGTCAATGAGTTGCAGAGAAGTCATGTACTAAACAAGCACTACCATGAAATATACTTTTTAACCTAGAAAATAGTTTAAATATGGAGTCATCAAGCTTTTTATTAAATATCCCCACAATGTTCTGAGCATATACCACAAATAGATATTTATCAATTATATATGTACTACTGCCCTAATACAAATATTCAAGCATATATGAAATTGAAATAACATATAAAACTTGAAATTTAAAATATTAAGAGTAATATGAAATAAAAATATTTTCAAATATTTTTAATTTTTCAATTACTTAAAAAACCTAAGTACTACTATTTCTAGACAGAACAATTTGACCCAATGTTTCATTATTTTTAAAAATCTTAACCTAACATTTCTGTGATATAATGAATTCAAAGCCCTGGTTCTAAACACAGCACATTCTGATATTTGGCATTAATAGATATCATTGGCAAAAGAGATTTTTCATGAAAATTGTTTATAATGTAAAACATTTTGCCCTAGAAACAAGGTTGTTTTCCCTAATAAATATCATGTGGAACAGTGAAAGATATTTTCAAATATTTGGGTTTTAAAAATAAAGGATCCCTTTTTCCTGACCGACATAATGTCTCACAGATCACATCTGTACTGGATACTTCAGAAGTTACTAGAACATAAAAGAGAAGAATATACTTTTTTTTTCACTTTTTTCCTCCACATGGGACACATCTCTTGATCTTAGCTAAGTACTGCTCCATTAAGCTTCAGCTCAAAATGGCTTTTCAGCTTGTGATGAGTAGTCCCGCCATTTCTAATACTTTTTGAGTTTCTTGACACATACGAAATTGTGACATCCAATTATTTCTAGAATATTTGTGTAAAAATACCTTAAGATGGCTGGGCACGGTGGTTCACGCCTGTAATCCCAGCACTTTGGGAGGCCAAGGCGGGAGGATCACAAAGTCAAGAGATTGAGATCATCCTGGCCAACATGGTGAAACCCCGTCTCTACTAAAAATACAAAAATTAGCTGGGTATGGTGGCGTGCACCTGTAGTTCCAGCTACTCGGGAGGCTGAGGCAGGAGAATCGCTTGAACCCGGGAGGCAGAGATTGCAGTGAGCTGAGATTGTGCCACTGCACTCCAGCCTGGCGATAGAGTGAGACTCCATCTCAAAAAAAACCAAAACAAAACAAAAAAAAAAACCTTAAGATTACTTTGTTTTGTTAGATCACAATGGTGATGGCTTTGCTGTCAGTAAAGATGTCAGCTTTCTTGAATTCAATTTTATTACTTTTTAAAGCTGATAAAGTTATGACACTTGCTAATAATAGAAATTTTATTTCTGTACCTTTCTTTTTTCCCCTTCAGTGTTACACATTTTTCTTGATGTCATGAAGACTAGTGGCCTGAGAAACTTCCTTGGGTATGAGCTCCGCCTTTATCATTTACTAGCTTCTTTACCTTGTGGAAGTCACTGAGCTTGTTTCTTTGTAGAAAAATGCCTGCTATCCAGCCTGGCCAACATGGAGAAACCCCATCTCTACCAAAAATTAGCTGGGCGTGGTGGCACATGGCTGTAGTCCCAGCTACTCAGAAGACTGAGACATGAGAATAACTTGAACCCAGGAGGCAGAGGTTGTAGTGAGCCGAGATCATGCCACTGCACTCCAGTCTGAGTGACAGAGTGAGACTCTGTCTCAAAAAAAAAAAAAAAGGAAGAAGAAAAACACCTGGCACCTCATAGGGTTTGCTCTAAGGATTAAATAAGGTAACCGCTCTCACAGTCTAACATAGTACAGCCATTAAAACAGCAAAAGCTCCAAAAATATTAATTCCTTTTTTTCCTTCATTCAAAATGTGTACTTGCAAAGAAAAGAACATATATGGCAGACTCCAATTTTGAATTCTTTGGACAGTTAGAAACACAAAGAACAACTCAGTTCATTTAATGCTTGATTCAATTTTCTACTACAAGGGAAGCAAAGCGGCTAAAGTGTAAAAAAATTGAGCATGAGTTCAATACAGCTCCACCAAGTTGTGTGATCTAGGGTGATAACTTACATCCCTCCAAACCTAGGTTCCTCATCCAAAACTTGAGGAAAATACCTACCTTGCAGAGCTCTTATGAGAAAGTGCCTGGCAGAAGCATTTAATAAAGACACTTAACAACTGCTAGGCCTTCTCTTTTGATATTTACTAGACAGTAAACTACCAACATAGTCAAGACTTGTGAAAGCTATTGGCTTTTTACTGCCACTGATCTGTTCAGGTACCTGCTGCACAATTTTGACTTAAAAGTTATCTTTTACAGAATTACTAATAATTGGTCACTGAGCCTTGTAAGTGATATTTTTTCACATATTGGATATGTACATAAAAATTAAATAGCAGACAGTATCTATCAACTGTCTGGAAGATTCTGGATGATTAGTGTTCAGAGGTGGTTAAAAATAGCTTTCCCAATATACCCAGTCATTAGATATTATTAACTAGATTTGCTTCCGCCAAAAATATTATCCCACAATTACACACAAACATTTAATTAAAATAGATAACAGGAGAAATGTAAAAAAAAAAAAAAGTATGAAACAAACATCACTTCAAATGTCAGTAGTGAATAAAGTAAAATTCATATAAAGCAATGCTAACCTATATTTAAAATTAAAATCAGCAAGTATACCAATAATTCATGGTTTTTACTCCTTCTAGGATCATTCTGTGGGATTTTCAAAATTTATTTAATGATGACTTTTAAAAAAGATGAATTAGTAACACCAAAAAATAAGACTGACAATTAAATTAATGCAAGAATATAACAGGAATTTCCACTGATTACACAATCAGTGGGAACGAACAGAGAATTACAACTAGTGGCTGACATGGACATACACTTTAAAAAAAAAATGGCAGATACTGGTCTAACTTATGTACATACTGATATAGGGAGCCATGCCAGGGTCCAGCGTTGTAATCATGCTTTCTACTGAATGTTTTGTCTTATCAAGCACAGACTTCACCATAGGATTCCCAGCCACACCCTGCATGAAACAAATCAATATATAAGTATTCACTCTAAGTGAGGAACACCAAGATCTTCATGATTGTGAAGAAAACTTTTTTACAAGTTTCCAATGCATCCTAAACCAGTACTTTTGTAAGATATATAAGGTCATGACAATATCAAATTGCTATTAAGTTTCTAAATGATACTCTCACTTTTTCTTCCTGACTCATAGCAGTGTGTAGACCAGCAGCAATCTATAGACCACGCTTTGACTAGCATGGGTATGGAAAGGATGCTATACTATATATATATATATATGTATGTGTATATACATATATTTATTACATATATATAATTTCACTTCTACTTATTTATATAAAAGATTGGGCAAAACTTGTCCCTTAGGGTCCCAAATAAAGGTCCCAATCAGGTGTCTACGTAAGTCCATACTTGTTCCCTAATAAAAAAAATAAAAAGAGTAAAAACACCTCTCGTCTGGGGACAGAACAGTTACTTATTACCTTAACGTACAACATTTTGCTATCTTCTACTAGTTTCTTCTTTTTCCTACTTCTTGTTTCTTGTTTTGTACATTCCCAAACTCTCCATTTATAGTCAGATGTATTCCTCTGGATTCTTAGAGCCGTTACTACTAGAAGGAACCAAGTCTTGAGTATTCCTTCTTGTGCGATACTTCACAAAGGGTAAAAGACACTCCAGGGAGCAGTGCCTCCTGAGATGGCATCTGACTAACCCGCCATGATTCCCCGTCTTCCAATCTGCCATTAAACTAAGGTGACTCAGGAAAAGATGAGTTCATAAAATTGAAATTTAAGACTGCCAACCAACCATGTGCTGAAACATCATGACTTACTACTATTTACAAGACCTACAGAGTTGAACTGGGTATTACAACTCATGACAAACACACTGACACATGCTCTTAACGAGGGACAAAATGTTGTAGTCTATATGCAAAAAAAACTTTTTTAAACTACAGAGGGGTATTAGAAAATAAACAAGCTTAGAAAAATGCCACATTCCTGAAACATGAAGCTCAAATACTACAAATCAGCCAATCATCTACTAATTTTAAATCTTTAATATAATAATAAATTATAATTACAATAATAAAATTGCAAACAAACCCTTAGCAGAATATTGGAACTTGGCAAAATGATTTCAAAATTCATTGGAAAAAAATTGGGAAAGATGAGTAAAGAAAAATTTAGAAGAAAAATCAGCCAGCTTATACAACTTACACAACTAAATACTGATATACATTTATAAATGCAGACTTGAACTGTCCTTTCTATCTTACTTATCACTGAATGCTCCACATCCCCACCTCAGTACATATTAGTACAATGAACACAAAGTAAAAGTAATTAAAACAGTGTGCTCTACTACAAGAACAGGGAAATAGCAGTGGACTAGAATACAGAGGCCAGAAGCTGATTTTAACACACAATTTCCTAAGGAAGATAATATAGGGATCATACCAAATCAACGGGGATATGATATTGAAAGACTCCATTGAGTAGCTGGAAAAAAATTAAGTTTGATCTCTACCTCATATAGTAAAGAAATATCAACTATATTAAACGCTAAGTGTCTAAAAAATTAAACATCAAGGGAACTAGAAAGGGATCACAGAAGAACATTTATCATAGCATCATAGTGGGAAAAGGTCTTTTTTTAGCATTAAAAAAAAATGTAAAGAAAAAGAGAGGCCGCCTGCAGTGGCTCACGCCTGTAATCCCAGCACTTTGGGAGGCGAGGTGGGCAGATCGCCTGAGGTCAGGAGTTCGAGACCAGCCTGGCCAACATGGTGAACCCCCGTCTCTACTAAAAATACAAAAAAATTAGCCAGGCATGGTGGCAGGTGCCTGTAATCCCAGCTACTTGGGAGGCTGAGGCAGGAGAATTGCTTGAACCCAGGAGGCAGAGGTTGCAGTAAGCCAAGATCGCACCATTGCACTCCAGCCTGGGCAACAAGAGTGAGACTTTGTCTCAAAAAAGAGAAAAGAAAAGACAAGAAAAGAAAAAAGAAAAGAAAAGAGATTGACAGAACTGACTCCTGAAATTGAACTTTTCTGTCAAAAAGGGTATTACAATTAAAATGTAAACTAAAAATTGAGAAAACTGCAACATATGAGAGCATATAGAAAAGGATTCTTACGGTATTAGGAGCTCTTAAAAATTCATAAGAAAAGAAAATCATCCCAATTTAAAACTAGGCAAAGAACATAACCGATATTTCACAAAAGAAAAATACAAATGGCTAAAAAATCATATGAGAAAATGTTTAAATTCAGTAGCAAAGGAAAGCAAACTAAAATGTGGTATTATTTTTTGCCTGTCAAATCAGAAAATATCCTAGTCCAAATTAATAACTACTGCTGGCAAGTGAAAAATGCTATACCAGTGTATTTTGGTATAAACTTCCTAAAGTGGAATATGTATCAATTTTTTCAAATGTTCACTCAAATGTTCATCAGGAATTAATTCGGAGGAAAAAAAGATGTCCATAAAGATTTACATACAACAGTGCTCATCATAGTTTTTTGGTTTTTTTTTTTGAGACAGTGTCTCACTCTGTCACTTAGACTGGAATGCAGTATCATGATCACAACTCATGATACTTAGACTGGACCTCCTGGGCTCAAACAATCCTACCACCTTAGCCTCTGAGTAGATGGGACCACAGGCACACGCTACCAATGCCTGGCTAATTTTTTTTAAGTTTTTGGTAGAGACTGGGTCTCATTATGTTGCTCAGGCTGGTCTCATACAGAACTCCTCGACTCAAGCAATCCCCCTGCCTGGGCTTCCCAAAGTGTTAAGATTACAGGCATGAGTCACCATGCCAGACCTAATCATGATGATGATTTATGGATAAGAATTACAATTAGAAGAGATCTCTTGTACAACAGGGTGACTATAGTTAGGAACAATATATTATATTCTTGAAATATAAGGTTTTATATTTCAAAATTTTAAGTTTTCTCACCACAAAAAAATGGTAAATAGGTGAGGTACTGCATATGTTAATCAGCTCAATTTAGCCATTCCAGAATATATACACACTTCATGTATACATCATGTTGTACATAATAAACACATACAATTTTTGTCAATTAAAATAAATTAACTAATTTAAAAAAATAATTACAATTAGAAAATGCCAATAGGCAGATCAGCAAAATAAAACATGGGCAATAAATGCAACAGCATGTATGGTGAAGCAGCCATAAGAGAAACCAAAATACATTTCTGAAAAGAATATTTTATAACCAGGAAGATGTCCATGATAGACCAGAAAACATGAAATAGTATCCATCTGACCTGTCACTACTTCAATTTGATTTTAATTCAAAGGAACGTTTACACAGATATGCACAGGCAAGAGACTGACAGCAGCTACAGAAAACTGCTAATAAAAAAGAATTTTATTTTTCCTTGTGCCATCCTGTATTTTCAAAATTTTCTCCAATGAATATCTATTAGTTTTATAATTAGAAAATTAAACATAATTTTTAAATACCTCTTACCTTAATAAAACCCCAGATTCCACCAGCAGATGCTTCATCCTGACCTCTATTAATTCTAGGGTCTTCTTGCTCCTCTGGGAAAGTAATGGCTGATGTGGTTCCAGTTCCCTGTGCCAGAGATGTCAAACTGGCTTGCTGAGTAATAGGAGTTGGCAAAAGACCTAGTCAATGGCAAAAATTTTCATATGTATAATTTATTCCATAAACTTTTTCCTATAAAAAGGAGTGGCTCAAACAACTTTAATATTAATATTCAGGCATTTGAAGACTGAGTTACACACTCAAAGATTAACACAAACCTTTATAAAATGCAAATTGAACAGAATTTCAAAAGAAATTTATTTCCCTTTATATAGTCTTAAACCAAGTATCCTGAAAATGGACAAAAAGCATATATCCAAAAGTTCTTCAGGTCTGTCCTATTCAGCACTTGGATATGAACAGCTGTAGTTCAGGTCTCTTTAATCCATAAAATTAATTGAGCACTGAAGTTCACCACAAAAAAGCACACAATTATTACACATACTCTATATACTTCATGTTAACTCAAAAAGAAAATTCACATATACATAGACATGAATATAGTACTTGTACTCTGCAATAATTTTCATTTGTAAAGGTAGACAGGGAAAGATAGATAATAAAAATCACAGCAAAGTTGCTTCTTTTCCCTAAAATGAGAAACAACAGGCAGAGGATGACAAGGACAAAGTTTTGATAACTCGTTTGCAACAATTATTCCAAAGAAACAAAACAAGTAGATGTGACTGACCTAGGAAAGGAAATGACCCAGTATCACAAACGTTTGGCATACATGAGGTTTTATTTGTTTCTGAATTTTTACCTGGCTAAAAAAACACTACTCCCTGGAACAGTAGTCCTGATAGTTTTTTCAGTAAAACTTAAAAAAACTCAGACTTCACCTTTAAATTTCTCTATAAATGCACAAATATTAGGACAAAATTTTGGAATTTTCTGATATCCCATATAGTAATCATCTACTGAGTTGTATATCACATAAAAAAACATATACTAAATTATACCAACCTTATTTTAATAATTTAAATGGCAAAAACATGAGATAGGTAACTCTGGAAACCAAAGAAATGAATAAAGAGAAGAACATGAATGCAGAGAAAGTGGGACCCTGCCCACTGCTAATAAGAAGGTAAAATGGTACACCTGCTTTAGAAAATAGTTTGGTGTAGAATTACCATGTAAATCAGCAATTCCATGCCTAGGTAGACACCCAAGAAAAATAAAAACATGTCCGTATAAAAACCTGTAAACAAATATTTATAGCAGCATTATCTAAATAGTCAAAAAGTGGAAAACAACCCAACATTAACTGATTAATTGAATAAATGAAATGTGGTATACATATTCATAAACTGGAATATTACTCAGCCATGAAAAGGAATGAAGTACTGACAAATGCTACAACATGGATGAACCTTGAAAATATTTAAGTGAAATATTTAAGTGAAAATATTTAAGTGAAAGTTGCCAGTCACAAAAGACCACATATTATATGATTCCATCTATATGAAATGACCAGGATAAGCAAATCCATACACATAGAAAGTAAATTAGTAGTTGCCTAGAGCTGTGAGGATTTGGGGGACAGTAGGGGCTGACTGCTAAAAGGTATATGGTTTCTTTCTTAAAGTGATGAAAAGGTTATAAAATTGTGACAAGGGATGCACAATTCTGTATGTATACTAACTATGGAACTGTATGCTTTGAATTGGGTGAATTGTAGAGTACATAAATTATATCTCAACAAAGCTATTGTTTTAAAAAAGAATAAAACATTAATAGCCATGTATTTCAAAGTATTAGTAAGAAAGAATTACCTGTTCCTGAAGGTGCAGAAAATGATGGCATCAGGGGTGTCTGGGGAGCTCTCCCTGCATGTCCCCTTGTAATGTCATAAGTTGAACCAACAGAAAATCCTGATATAGGAGGACCCGAAGGGGGTGCAGGTAAGAGAGTGTTTGGGGCAGAAGTTGAAGGTGGGAAGTGAGATACAGGAGGATTACCAAAGGTAGCAGCAGTTGATGGAGAAACAGGAGGTGGCATAGAAGTAACAAGTTGTGGGACAGAAGGAACTGCAGGAGGAGGCACAAAAGGTAATGGCGCTGAAGGCCTCACAGGAGGAAGGGGCGACTGAGGAGTAGAGTATGCGAGTGGTGGGAAGGACTCCATGGAGGATACGTTTGGAGAAGAAAAAGAACTGGTTGCCGCTAGAAAAAAGTGGAGAGGATAAAAGCACAGAATTAGAAATGTTTTTTATTTAGTTTTCAAACTAATTACTTTCCTCTTGCAAAATTTTTAAACTTACCAAAGCATATCCCAAGAATTATTTTAAAATGTGTAATTTAAAATATACAACAAATATAATTGAGTGTAAATGACTTTCAACTCCCATAAGTAAAAGCAGCAGCTGTATGAACCTATGGCGTTGTTCATTTTTGCTTTTTGGTTTGTTTTGGTGTATTTTTAGTAAAATAAAGCGATTTTTCATCCCTAGTTTGAGCATAAAAACCTATGCCCTGAAGGCTCAGAAAGGTTAATTACCACAAAGTCATAGAGCAGTAGGCCGAGCGCAGTGGCTCACGCCTGTAACCCCAGGACTTTGGGAGGCTGAGGCAGGTGGATCACCTGAGGTCAGGAGTGAGCCCAGCCTGGCCAAAATTGTGAAATCCTGTTTCTACTAAAAATACAAAAATTAGCTGAGCATGGTGGTGAGCGCCTGTAATCACAGCTACTCTGGAGGCTGAGGCAGAAGAAATCACTTGAACCCAGGAGGCAGAGGTTGCAGGGAGATGAGATCGCACCACTGCGCTCCAGCCTGGGCGACAAGTGAAAGTCTGTCTCAAAAAAAAGAAAAAGAACAGTAGACAAAGCTAACACATGCTTTTTAGGATATTTCTGTCGTAATATAAATGATGGTAAAATTATGAACATAAAGAACAAAAGTCTACCTAAAGCAAAACACTGATGTTTTCTTACTTTAAATACAAAAGACTTTCTATTCTTTAAATTAAAAAGGCTATTTCCTTTCATCCTGAAAAATAATAGAGAAGTTTTAATATATGCATTCTTTTCTTAATTGACTCTGAGAAAAGATGATAGTATCTTCACTATTCTCAAAACACATGAGATGTCAGACAACTACGTGTACCTAATGGAACAGGGGTAGAAGACATAGCAGTAGCAGCCAGCCCTGCAGGATTTGGTGGAGGAGTCCCAGGTGGTGTTGTCTCTATTCCACTCTCTTCCATCATTTTTCTTCAATTATGGTATACTATAAAAACATAAAAATGTAACAAATATTACACAGTAACCAAAAGTATATTTTTAAAGCTTGAACAGAGAACGACTAAAAAAAAATCATCAAGAGATAGACGTCCACCTTTACTATTTATAATGCAACTTATTTCCAGATGAAGAGTTTGTCCAAATTTCTAAGAAAGCAATCTATGAGAATATTCAGTATCAAACAATCTGTAACATTCCCATGTAGATACTTTATAAGTGGGAAATAATTTCATGTTATAATAACAATATAACTAATTATCTACTACATTTCAAATAGTAAATTACTAATTTGATTTCTGCCACATGAATGCATGTTAGAGATAGTTATGTGTGGGCCAGGTGTGGTGTCTCATGCCTATAATCCCAGCACTCTGGGAGGCCAAGACAGGAGGCACTTGAGGCTAGGCAACATAGCAAGATCTCATTTCTAAAAAATAAAAACAAGTAAATAAATATAAATTTCAGTCATTATTAAATTTAAAATAAAAATGAGGCTGGGCACAGTGGCTCACGCCTGAAATCCCAGGACTTTGGGAGGCTGTGGTGGGAAGATGGCTTGAACCCAGGAGTTCAAGGCTGCAGTGAGCTATGACTGCACCACTGCACTCCAGCCTGCGTGACAGAGCAAGATCTCATCTCTAAAAATAAACTAATAAAATATTTAATGTATTTTTGAAGCCCTTCCTCTTCTCTCATAAAGTACTGTGTATAAGATACCCACATTAACATAAAAAAAAATGAAGCCAGGCACCGTGGCTGACCACTGTAACCCTACACTTTGGGAGGTAGAGGTGGGAGGATCCCTTGAGACCAGGAGTTTGAGACCAGCCTGGGCACCATAGGAAGACTCTATCTCTACAAAAAAATTAAAAAGTTAGCCAAGCAGGGTGACATGTGCCTATGGGCCCAGCAACTCAGGATGCTGAGGTGAGAGGATCACCTGATCCCAGGAGGTAGAGGCTGCAGGGAGCAGTGAGAATGCCACTGCACTCCAGCCTGGGCAACAAAGCAGGACCTTGTCTCAATAAAATAAAATAAAATGTGCTTCACTTGATAAAAGCATTAATTCACAATTTTCCTAGTTCACATTTTAAAGCATATCCAGTAACAGATAAATTGTATATCTGAGGTTTTAGAAAAGTTAACTATAGCGAAAATGCCATTAGATAGCAGGATCCTAATAGACAGCAATGGATTATAAAATATGAGAAAACTTTCTTTAAAATTACAAATCCTGAAGTGTATCTCAAGTACAGAACCAACTTCTAAATATGCTATATTTGTTTTTAATATTTTTATTCATTTAATAAGTTTTTAGCGAAGATCAACTGCTTGATGAGCACTATACTGATGCCTTTGGAAATGACAATGATTAGCAAAAACAAATAGGATACTTACAGTCTAGTATAGGAAACAATCAAATAATAAACCAATTTATAATGAATAGTAGCTGAATTATGTACTCTGAGGGTAAGAACACAGTTTTGTTTGACAGGAATATGATTTTGACTTGGAGGTAAGGAACGGGTTCCCCAAATAAGTCACAGATAAACCAAGATTTGAAGGATAAGAACTTAATTAGGCAAGGGAAGAAAGGCAGAGTCCAGAAAAAGTGAATATATAGCAAATATATATACCAGCTGAGCTGGGAAGAACAAGATACATTCAAGAAAATCCATGTGAAGGGAGAGAAAGAAGAATCAGGACTAGAGGGACAGACAGAAGCCCAGAAGGTGTTCAGCCTCATAAACCAGGTTAAAAAACTTGGGTTTTTAAAGAACAGAGTGTCATTGTGTTAGAAATAAATTTTTGGTGCCACAAAAGAAACAGCTTTCAAACATAAATTTAATTTTCTCAGCAAGACAATTTTACTTCTATAGAAGGGTGTGTCTCACAGATGGAGCAATGTCAAGAGCACACCTGAACAAGTGAGGGGAAGGGGTTCTTATCCTAACGCAGCTAGTCCCTGCTGCTGTGTCTTTCCCCCATTGGCCAGGGTTGGACCACGCAGTCTAAGCTAATTCCAATTGGCTATTTTAAAGAGAGCAGGGGTATGAGCCAGAGCAGCAGGGTGAGTAGTTTGGCGGGAAGGACGGTTACAGAACAGGTGACCCAGGATGACTAAGAAGAGAGCAGGTGACCAAGGATTACTAAGGTCAGAGCAGGTGACCAAGGGTGACTAAGGTCAGAGCAGTTGATAGAGGCTAGAAGGGGATTGTTTACTGAAACTAGGGGCAAGGAGAAATAAAGAATTAGCAATTTAAACTTTAAAATGAAGAACAAAGAACAGGGGAGCTGGACATACTGATACATTGGTTCTTTGGAGAGGATCTCAGAACTCATTGTACTTAACAATTTACAGGCTAAAACCTATGAAGAGAAATTTATCATATCCTACAATTGTAAGGCATTCAAGCTGAGGGCAGCATAACTGTCTTTTGTTTTAACTGTTTTGAAGGAATTTTAAATTCAAAAAAAAAGATGTAAAAACAGCAGAGTTCTTGAGTACCCCAAACCCAGCCTCTCTCAATAACAGCATCTTACATAACTACACTACAATGATCAAAACCATGAAATTGACATTGGTACAATACTATTAACTATAGATCTTATTTGTATTTCACATGTTTTTACATTTACTGTGTGTGTGTATGTGCATAGTTCTATGAAGTTTCATCATATGCACAATCTCGTCTAACTACCACCTCGACCAGGTTATAGAACCATTCCATCACTAAAAAGAAACTTCCTCGTGTTGTTCCTTTATGTACCTTCCCATCAACCATAAGCCCTGGCAAACACTGCTCTGTTTTCTATCACTTTCTCATTCCATGAATGTTACATAAATCGAATCATACAGCATATAACCTTTTGAAGTTGGCTTTTTTTCACTCAGCATAATGTTCTTGAGATTCATCCAAGCTGCTGCATATATCAAGTTGGTTCCTTTTTATTGCTGAATAGTATTCCATTGTATAAATGTATCTGTTGAAGGACATTTAGGCTGATTCCAGTTATTAGCAATTCATATTTATTTTTTGAAAAGATCTGAACAAAGTATGCAGCCTGGGCCACTGGGCAGACAGAGCAGATGCAGACAGGCCATTAAGAAAGATATAGAAGTAGTTCCAACAGAAGTAACAACCTAGACTAATGATTTTCATAGTGGGAAGGGCTGATTATGCCCCCAAAGGGTCACTTGGCAATGTGCAAGACATTTTTTATTGTCACAACTAGAGGGCTACTACTGGCATATAGCAAGAAGAGGTTAGGAATACTACTAAAAATCCTCCAATGCACAGCCTACACAGAAGAATTAAGTGGCCCCAAATGTCAATAGTGCCAAAGTTGAAAAACTCTGACCTAGACTCAGGTGATGATAGTGGAGATGGAGAAAAGTAAATAAGTTCAAGACAAGATTAGGTGGCAAAATTCAGTGACTGGGTATGGAGGAAGGGAAAGGAGGCATGACTTGCACAACTAGATGGATGCTGGTGCTATGCACAAAGATAGGAAACACTGCAGAAGGCCAATGTGTTTGATGTTCTTTCTAGGGGAGTCGGATGGGGGAAATCATAAAATGTTTATAGTCTTTGACGTGCTGTTTAAGTTCCTTGCAACGAACATCTAAGTAGAGACACTGACTTGGTCTGGAGCTTAGCAACCACATAAATGTGGGTGTCATCAGTGTACTGATAGTCTAACATCATGTTTTGAGATGAGATTATGTAAGAGAATGCCAAGAGAAAAGAGAATATGATGTTACACCAATTATTGGTTTAGTAAGATGGAAGACAAGTTTGCAGAGAATAAGAGATGAGCTAAAAGAAAGGAAGAAAACCAGGAGACTGTGGTGTCCAAAAGCCAGTGTTTCGCAGTATGAATCGGCAACAGTATTAATGCTGCAGAGAAGCCAAATAGGATACTATCTGAGAAGTTCAATGGATCTGCCAAACTGGAGATGAATTTAGGGAGAGCGATTTTCATGTAAAGAGCGGAGAAAGATTCCAGTGTAAACTGAATCGAGCAGTGGCAGGCGAGACTAACACGCATAACACTTTCAAAAAGTTTGGCTGTGAACGTAGGAAAGATCTATGGCACCAAGCAGAGAACAGGGATCCAGGGAGGCTGAATCCTTTCATACATCGAAGGTAAATAACCTGAGATAGAAATGCCCCTTTGGAGATTTTATCACTCCTCAACCAAGGCTACCTCTTTTCTTCATTTAATTTTTTATTGGTCATTCACCCTTCTACTACAGATGCTCCCCAATCCTTACAATGACTAGTAGAAGTCCTATTGTAAGAGAATCCCTAACATTAACAAATGTGTCTGCAAAAGAAACTGTACAATGAATACAAAGTCATTAAGTGGAATAAATCATCAATTTCTTTGTCTTTAATGGCTTATTATATGAAAACTGGCGTAATGGCAATACTGAGGTAAATTTTACATGCATAAACACAGTGCCTTCTACTAAAAAAACCTATTAAAACAACACTGAAGTGTCAGAGTTGGTAACTGTTTTAGGGCTCAAGTCTTGTCACGAAAAGTACTATTCATGTATCAACACTAAAGAAAAAGTGAAGAAAATGGTTTGGAAAACTGAGTTCTCAGTCCGGCTAGACCCTGTTCTTCCAATTTGCTTGTGCCTTGGTTTTTCTGTTTAAAAAAAAAAAAAAAAAGTGGATGGCTATTTACAAGTTTACAAGAAATGGAATAGTGAAGCTTTGATAAACTTTAAAGCATTAAGAGCAATTATTGCTGACCTACTCGTGGCACAAGATTGTCTCTACTACCAGACAGTAACCGCTAGTTAGAGCCTAATCTGACCCCAAAATAAAATTTTATAAATTTTCACTGAATTAAACAGTGGCTGCACAGGAGAAAGACTGAATGCCAAGATGTGTCACGATCGCAGAAATGCACTTGTTGTCTCTCAAAATAACTACTTCGAATGACAAAAACACTATTGGCTATAAATTCTGTCAATCTAGGAAATGTGCTATCCTGCAAATTTGCCTGAAGCAGGTCCCAAGACCAAACAAAGAAACAAGAGAATGCAAAAACTCTTCCAAGCGGCGCTAAGCACCGATGGGGTAACCTCAGGGAAAATAAGCTTCTTTTCATTGCCGGTCCTGGTGTGATGACTATCGAGCCTCCTGGGCCTCTCCAGGGCCAGAGCGGGCGAAATCCTGTTTCAGGAGACAGCGGCTTCCCCTCAGGCTCTGCCACGTCTCCAGGCCAGACAGGGCCGGGCTAAGGTCCGCCGGCGCTCGCCGCCAGTCTCTCCTAAAGTCAGCGCACTGGAAGGTGGGGCCAGAGGGCCAGGGCGCTCCTGCCTTGGTCCTTGGACAGGAGCAAAGTGTCGCGGGGCGAGACCCGCGAACCGCGCCCACCGTGCCATCCCCAGCGGAAACTGCTCACCTTGCGATATGCACTCCTGCCTGCTGCACCCCGCACGCCGCCACAGCTGCGCCTGGACCAGGGGACTAGGGGGCTCGCAAACGACATCGGCGTCCAGTGGCGCCGGCCGGCCCGCCCACCTTCCAGGGACACGGTCCCTCGGGGTCTGGCTCTGGCGCCTGCAAACCATGCCATGCCATGCCACCCCCCTCATACACGCGCGTCGGAGCCACCTGGAGCTCACCTGGGGACCGGGAAAGTGCCTGCGTGGTCGCTGAAGAGTGTGGTATGACAGGGAGGTCGGGACGTAGAACTACAGCTTGGAGAAGACAGCGAAGACGCGCCCTGGAACTCACCTCGGCGCGTCCCCGCCTACAAGATGGCCACTGGCGGCGCATGCTCCTGCGGCTGCCACGTCGGCCGCGCGCCGCACCGCGCCGGACGTCGCAGCCCCGCCCCGCCCAGCCCCGCATCGCCTCGCCCCGCCCCGCCTCCGCATCGCCCCGCCCTGCCTGTCCCATGCGCTGTGAACCCGGCCGGGACGCTGCAAGTTAAAATTTGGTGCCAAGATCTTCCTAATCACCGAGACTTGGTTCTGCCCACACCCTCTAGAAACATTCTCCAAAGGGCTGGCCTCCTTTCTACTTCGCAGCCCCCTTACACGAGAGTGGCACTCTTGTTACCAGGCGTAGCTCACTCATCCTGTGCCACAGCGGCCCAAGGGATAAGGATCAGTTAGCCAAGGTCATCTGGTTGGTGGTCATCTAGCCAACGTCAGCTAGTCCAGTCAGCACCTCCAGGAAGGACCTCGAGGCAGATACAGGGGACTTAGCCTGTATAGTCAAAGATTTCCAGATAACAGTGATTATATCAGGAAAGAGGGATTAGGAGAAGAGGGAGAGGGGAGAAGAGTAGCAGTTACTGTACTGAATTTTTCCCCAAGTACATGTATTGCACATTCTTTTTTTTAATTGTAAAATAGCAGACAGATTATCAACTTTCTTATTATATGCTGCACCTAACACAGTACCTGAAATAGTTGGTATTCAATAATGTACATTAAATAAATTAATGGAGTGCGATAGAAGAAAATAAGGAACTTCAAATCAGAAGTCTTGATTTGAGTCTGAGACTACTCTAATGCCAGTTGTGCAGTTGCCTGCCCTTGTACAGGCCACTTAGTCTCCATAAGTCTCCATATTTCTACCTGCAAACTGAGAATAATACTATCCACCATCCCTAACTCAGGCAGGTGACAGACTCAAATAAAATAGAGCATATGAAAACTTTTTAAACTTTTTTTCTTTTTGAGACGGTGTCTTGCCCTGTCGCCCAGGCTGGAGTGCAATGGCGCCATCTCGGCTCACTGCAACCTCTGCCTCCCGGGTTCAAATGATTCTCCTGCCTCAGCCTCCCAAGTAGCTGGGATTACAGGCACACACCACCACGCCCAGCTAATTTTTGTACTTTTAGTAGAGACAGGGTTTCACCATTTTGGCCAAGCTGGTCTCGAGCTCCTGACCTTGGCCTGCCTCGGCCTCCCAAAGTGCTGGGATTACAGGCGTGAGCCACCGCACCTGTCCAAAAATATTTTTTAAATTGCTTAGCATTAAATATATAAAAAATTATTTTTGTTGTTCTCAATTTTTTTTCAGGAACTCATTTAGAGATTTAACATTAATCTATCTCTTGAGCTTCACAGTTGTAAGCATTCTAAAATACCTCACTGAAAAGTTAATACTATGTAGCAATACTCTGACTTCAGATCTCACTGTGCAACTACCATGGGTGGTTTTCTTTGGCGGTGACTCCTATCCTCTAAGAATGTGTGTAGGTGGAGATCTAGGTTACCGTCCGGATCGTGCTGTTTGGGGTGGTGCTCAAGACAGATACCATCTTCATCCTCTCTGATCAACACCCTTAATAGCTATAAGGTATGTTGGTTTCTCCATCCTTTCAGCAAATATTCATTAGTGGCTGCAATGTGCTGAGCATTGGTACTGGAAATGCAGTAATGAACAAGACAGACAAGGTCTTGATACCTAAGGAGCGTTCTTTATAATAGGAGAGAGGGTAGGAACAGGAAAATAAAGTAAGTACTGTTTGTGATGTGCAGTTTGAGGAGTCAACAAAGAGTAATGTAATATTGACAGTAATTGGAGTAGACCACTTCAGATAGGATGAATGGGCAAGGCTTCTCTGAATAGGTGAGATGTGAGCAGAGATGTGTAATGCAGCAGGCCTGTGCTTATCCGGACAGAAAGAAGAGCATGCAAAGACTTAAGGAGGGAGTGTGCTCGGCATATGTGCAGACAACAGGGAAGCAGGACTATGAGAGTGGTAAAGAAGAGAGGACAGGGAGTGGGGCCAGATCGTGTCTAGCCTTGTAGGTCATTTGATTACATTCTGAAAGCCTTTGATTACATTCTGAGAGAAATGAGAAGCACGTGGAGGGTTTTGAGCAGAGAACTGACAAGATTTGACATCAATTTCTGATCACACTCTGATTGCTGTGTGACTGCAGGCCATGTGAGGATGAATGCAGGATGACCAGTAATGAGATGATGATGGCTTAATGACCCTAATGGAGGTGGAGGTGGCACATGGTCTGGATGCATTTTGAAGATGGAGCTGTCATGATTTACTGATGGGTTGGGAGTAAGCTGCATTAGTTTCCTAAGATTATCATAACAAATTACTGCAACTAATGTTTTCGTTGGCTAAAACCAACAGAAATTGATTCCTTCACAGTTCTGGGGGCTAGAAGTCCAAAATCAAGGTGTTGGCAGGGCCTCTCCAAAGGCTCGAGTGGAGAATCCTTCCTTGCCCCTTCTGGCTTCTGGCGGCTCCAGGTGTTCTTTGGCCTGTGCCAGCATACCTCCAATCTCTGCCTCTCTGCCAGCACACCTCCAATCTCTGCCTCTGTCTCCACATGGCCTTCCCCCCCATGTCTCTGTGTCTCAAATCTCCTTCTGCCTTTCTCTTATAAGCATACTTCCTTATAAGTGCATACTCATTTCGCTTAGGGCCCACCCTAAATCCAGAATGATATCATCTCAATATATTTGTAGGTCTTATGAAGCTCGTGTTTCCAAATAAGTTCACAGTAACAAGTTCCAGGTGGGCATATCTTTTTTGGGGGGTGGGCGCTATTCAACCCACTACATGGACAATGAGGTAAGATGAGCTTTGAAGTTAACCTTGATTTACATTTACTATATTTTATGTTTTACTTACCACTTTTCATTTGAACTTCAAAAGAACTTTGTGTGGCAGGTATTATTATTCCAGTATTAGAAATGTGGAAACTAAGGCTATGAAAATGGTGCATAGAGCTGGAGTTGGAACCTAGAAGCCTTAGGCTGTACCTCAACTGCTTGCCTGCTTTGTGGGTGGTAAGGTAAGATTTCTTCTTAGGTGGCAGACAATGAAGGGAGTCAATGGAAAATTATGGGAGAACGAAGACCTGCTTAGTTTGTTATTTTTTCAGTCATTGCTAACAACTCATCAAATTCTTCCTTATAGGAATTCTCTAACATATGATAGAATTCATTTGTGAGCTATAATGAATGAGAAAGTGCTATGGTGGAATTTTGCTTTACTTGCTCACGAACATAGGCAAACAAAAAAACTCTTTCCTATTTGAGTTGAGGCTTTTCTTCTAGCCCAAATCAGGTTTATTAGGTCTATTCTTTAATATTCTTGGTTTTTTTGTTTTTGTTTTGTGTTTGAGATGGAGTCTTGCTCTGTCGCCAGGCTGGAGTGCAGTGGCACGATCTTGGCTCACTGCAACCTCCGCCTCCCGGGTTCAAGCGATTCTCCTGCCTCAGCCTCCAGAGTAACTGGGACTACAGGCTCCCGCCACCACACCCAGCTAATTTTTGTAGTTTTAATAGAGATGGGGTTTCACTATGTTGGCCAGGATGGTCTTGATCTCTTGACCTCGTGATCCGCCCGCCTCGGCCTCCCAAAGTGCTGGGATTACAGGCTAAGCCACCGTGCCCGGCCTATTCTTAAATATTCTTAAGATAGTCCTTAATGTTCATAATATTCATATGAATATGCAAAACATTCAAAAATATTCATATGAATATTTCCAGGCGGATAAGAGATGAGGCTGAGACTAGGTATCTGCAACATAACCAGGAGTAGAGGCGGAGCTGATTCTGGCTTGAGAAATGATGGACTCTGCTGGGAGACCAGGTTGTGAGAACAGGCTGTGAGTTATACAACCAAAAAGAACACTTCAGCAGATAATGCCAAGGGTACTGGCTGAGACATAGAGATCAGAAGCCCACACCCACACTCAGCACTCAACCATGCCGAGGATAAGTAAGCTCCTTTGGCAACCAGGAAGAAGGAGGAGCCTTGTCTCAAACGTTGCATAGGACATACTTGTTCTAAAAAAAAGAAATTATTGTTCATTTGAAATTCAAATTTAGGAGGCAAGTGAGCTGAAGCTTAGAGTGTGAGAGGCAACGTAGCATGGACTAGGACATCAGCTGGCACCAAAAATCCTGGATTGGAATCTTGGCTCTGCTGGGTCACCAGCTAACCTTGGACCTTTCACTTAAAACACAGTCTCTCCATTTCTTCACCTATAAAGTGGAGCAAATAGTCATATTAATACCTACCTCATAGTTTCTGTATGAAGATTAAATGACTTAATATGTGTGGAGTGCTTAGCACAGTGCCTAACTTACAGTGTTAGCTCTTATTCTTTGAGTTTAAAATTGCCTAAATATTCATCTTCATCTCATAATAACTATTTTAAACCAAAAGGACCTTTATTTGTTTGAGTCTGAATTGTAACTTCCAAATCAAGGTTTGTTTGCTTGTTCGCTTTCAACTAAAGGAAATGTAATAAGATATAGTGGGACCCTACCTCTCAATTTGTCTGGGACACTCCCGCTTTAGGGTTGTTGTCCCAGCATGACTTTTTAAAGTACCCACCTCTTATTCTAAAAAATGTTCCAATTTGGACAGTAGAATTTATGGGTTATCCTATTACAGAGATATCAAGAAGTCACTCATTTTTACAAGAGTTTAGTGTGAAAATTTCAATACCTGTCCTTTGCCCCCACACACATAATCATCACTAGAGTCTATTTTAATTTTCCTTAAAGAAGAGCAAACTCAGCCTGTGTCCCACTTGTTCACGGCCTGTAGCTGGGTGTGTCCCTTTAATACAAGTGGAAACTGAACAGCCAGAAGAAACCTTCCCTAACACTGAAACCAATGGTGAATTTGGTAAACATCCTGCAGAAGATATGGAAGAGGAACAAGCATTGAAAAGATCTAGAAACACTGGTGAGATGGTTGAATTACGTATTCTGCTTCAGAACAAGAATGCTGGGGCAGTGATTGGAGAAGGAGGCAAGAATATGAAGGCTCCCTGTATAGACTACAATGCCAGTGTTTCAGTCCCAGACAGCAGTGGCCCCGAGTGCATACTGAGTATCAGTGCTGATATTGAAACAATTGGAGAAATTCTAAAGAAAATCATCCCTACCTTGGAAGAGGGCCTCCAGTTGCCATTACTCACTGCAACCAGTCAGCTCCTGCTGGAATCTGATGCTGTGGAATGCTTAAATTACCAACACTATAAAGGAAGAGACTTTGGGTGCAAGTTGAAGCTATTGATTCATCAGAGTCTAGCAGGAGGAACATTGGGGTCAAAGGTGCTAAAATCAAAGAACTTTGAGAGAACACTCAAACAACCATCAAGCTTTTCTAGGAATGCTGTTCTCATCCCACTGACAGAGTTGTTCTTATTGGAGGAAAACCCAATAGGGTTGTAGAGTGCATAAAGATCATCCTTGATCTTATATCTGAGTCTCCCATCAAAGGACCTGCACAGCCTTATGATCCCAGTTTTTACAATGAAACCTATGATTATGGTGCTTTTACAATGATGTTTGATGACTGCCCTGGATGCCCAGTGGGATTTCTGATGTGGGGAAGAGGTGGTTTTGACAGAATGCCTCCTGGTTGGGGTGGGTGTCCCATGCCTCCATCTAGAAGAGATATGAGCCCTCATCAAGGACTACCTCCTCCTCCTACTGGACGAAGTGGCCGGGGTGGTAGCAGAGCTCGGAATCTTCCTCTTCCTCCACCACCACCACCTATAGGGGGAGATCTAATGACCTATGACAGAAGAGGGAGACCTGGAGACTGTTATGATGGCATGGTTGGTTTCAGTCCTGATGAAAGTGGAACTCTGTGATAGATACATGGAGCCCATCAGAATGGCAGATGTCTTGTGAACCACTGGGTGGCTCCGGATATGATTATTCCTATGCAGGGGTTGGTGGCTCATATGGTGATCTTGGTGGACCTATTATTACTGCACAAGTAACTATTCCCAAAGATTTGACTGGATCTGTTATTGGCAAAGGTGTCCAGCAGATTAAACAAATCGGTCATGAGTTGGGATCTCCAATCAAAATTGATGAGCCTTTAGAAGGATCTGAAGATCGGATCATTACCATTACAGGAACACAGGACCAGATACAGAATGCACAATATTTGCTGCAGAACAATGTGAAGCAGTATTCTGGAAAGTTTTTCTAAGACTAGTAAAGAAATGGAGGAGTCCTGCATCTTTTTTTTTTGCTTCTGTTTAAAAAGCCAACATTCCTCTTCTTCGTAGGTGTTCTGCATTTGAAGTGTAGTGAAATCTTTGCTGTTCACCAGATGTAATGTTTTAGTTCCTTACAAACAGGGTTGTGGGGGAAGGGCGTGCAAAAACTAACACTGAAATTTTGAAACAGCAGCAGAGTGAGTGGATTTTATTTTTTGTTATTGTTGGTGGTTTAAAAAAAATTCCCCCCACGTAATTATTGCGAACACCTTGCTTTGTGGTCACTGTAACATTTGGGGGGTGGGACAGGGAGGAAAAGTAACAATAGTCCACATGTCCCTGGCATCTGTTCAGAGCAGTGTGCAGAATGTAATGCTCTTTTTAAGAAACATTTTATGATTTTTAAAATAAATCATAAATTTATTGAACCTATTTTTTGTGGTCATTTTTTTTAAGACAGTCATTTTAAAATGGTGGCTGAATTTCTCCACCCCCAAACTAAACACTAAGTTTGATTTTCAGCTCCTCTGTTGGATATATAAGTACATCTCTTCTTGGACATAGGCAAAATAACTCAGCAAACTTAGTTCTGGTGATTTCTTGATGGTTTGAAAGCCTATTTCTGGGAAGAAATTCCATCATACATATTCATGCTTATAATAAGCTGGGGATTTTTTGTTTGTTTTTGCAAATGCTTGCCCCTGCTTTTCAACAATTTTCTATGTTAGTGGTTGTGAGGAACTAAAATGGGGAGCAGTACTACAAATTGAGTAATGGTATGAGTATATACCAGAATTCTGATTGGCAGCAAGTTTTATTAATCAGAATAACACTTGGTTATAGAAGTGACTGATGCTGAAAAAAATTGATTATTTTTATTAGATAATTTCTCACCTATAAACTGTCAACTTGCTCTAATGTCTTATTAAACTTTATAAAATATATATATATATACTTGTTTTTCCATTGTATGCAAATTGAAAGAAAAAGATGTACCATTTCTCTGTTGTATGTTGGATTATGTAGGAAATGTTTGTGTACAATTCAAAAAAAGATGAAAAAAGTTCCTGTGAATGTTTTGCGTAGTATATTGGCATCTGTAATGATAGTTAAAATTCACTTGCAAATAAATAAAACATCCATGATGCTAGATTTGATATGTGACCAATTTGAACAAGGGTTGATTGACACCTGTAAAATTTATTGAAACGTTCCTCTTACAAGGAAATACAGTAATCTTAACTTGTAAAAAAAAAAAGAAAAAAGAAGAGCAAACTCAATTATTTTTCTCAAATACATATTTATGAAAACATCTATGACTCCTTCTTGCTCACATGGTAAAATCTTAAAAACTCAACTTACTCTTGCTTTCTAGACTCTTCTCCTTTTCCTACATCCTGCTCCATATTTCTCAGGCACCCGCTGCAAGAATCTACCCTAACGAAGCCTGAAGCTGTGCACCTTTGCCCCTATCAATCCCTTTACCTGAAGCATGTTTTTCCCTTTCCACCTTCTACTAATAGGTATTCTTCACTTTTCAAGGACGTGCTCAAAGTTTTCTTCTACCGTAAAATCTTTTTACATTGTAGTATTGTTGGCTGTACATGCTTATATTCTCTATTCATTTATGAGCTCCTTGATGGTAGTAACTTGGGGTTTAGAATACCACTACATTCAAATTTTTACGTGAGTGAGTACTACGAACATGTTTTGAATTTAGTTGAATTTTCTATTAAGATTCATGTGCAGCACACACATTGCAAAACGTCCTCATAATCATCTTTTTTCTCCTCCAAATATGAGTTCACTAAAAATATTCTTGTAGGAGACAGAACAAATGTTTCTTTTGAAAAATTTGAAATTTTCCTTTGAATAAGAAACCATGCCACTAAAATTAGTTCTCTGGCCAAGGAATCCCTGTTAATATGCAATAACATATTGCAAAGTATTCTAATTGTTTTCTAGAATTTTGTGTTTTTACAAAGTTAAAAGTTTGCATAACTTCAAGCAATAGCGCTCAATGCATGATACCTCCTAAATATTTATATCTGTAGTAGTGTTTCTCAAGACTTTTAATTCACAGAACATTCCACTTTTCCCTTTTAATTTTTATGATAGTTTAGAAAAGGAAACATAACACAATTGTTCCTACAAGCACCTTCATTTTCAAGCAATATTTAAAGCTCAGGGCCATGTGCTTTTTCTTTTGTCAATTCAGCATTTATTTAATGCTTAGAAGTGAAATTTTGACAAGAGAGCCTGTGAGGTGAATGAGTCCAATTTATGTAACTCCCCAATCACACCAGCTGCATGGGAACAGCCATTTGGTGTCCTTCTGCTTCCTATCTCATAGAACTGCTTCTAAGCAGGTCAGCAGGGTTAGGTGAAAAATACACTAGATTAGGAATCTAGCACAGCTTCTGCCACTAATTAACAAACCAACTCTTGTCTGAGGGTTACCTTCTCTGAGCTTTAATTTCCTTCCCTGATGAGTGAGGGATAGTTAAATGATTTCTGTAGTGAGCGTTCATTATGGTTAGCTTCCTAACTAGACAAAAGAAAATAAGACATTCTTCCTTATCAACATAGATGAAAAGGCAGTGCCTCAGAGTTAGCCCTGCAAACAAACAAAAAAAAAAAAAAAGAAAAAAAAATTCTAGATGAAATGTTAGAAAATTGAATTGGGTGATAGTGATGACGATGATTGATGATATACATTGTGACTAAGTAACATTGTTTTCCCCCCAGGAATAGAAGAGTGGTCCTACTTCAGAAAAATTTATTGATGATTTAACAAATTTAAAAAGAAAAGGAATCTGATAATACCAGTAGATGCAGTTAAAACATTTGATAAAATTGAACTCTTATTCATAACTCTTGTTAAACTAGGAATAGAAGCAATCATTAACCTGATAAAGGACATGTACAAAATAACATAGCCAACACACTTAAGTAGTGAGATAGAAGCCTTTCATTTAAAGTAACAATGTAAAAAGAGATAAAAAAAATTTTTAACATGGAAAAAACACAACTATCCTTATTTGTAGTAAAAATTCCTGTTGAAATGATCCAGTAGGTAGTACTTGTACTTCTTTTCAAGCTCCCAGTGATCTTCACCAGTCCACAGCCTTAAACAACATCTGTATGCCAATGACTTCCATCTCTATATGTCCAACCATAACTTCTCTCCTAAACTCTACAACTGTTTAATAGCTTCACTTTGGTGTCTAAGCAGGAGACTAATTAAAACTCTCAGTGTTTCCCCAAAATATCCTGCCCCTCTTGTACTCTTCCTACTTGGTAAATGGCAACTGTGCTTTTCTAGTTGCTCTCATAAAAAGCACCTTGGGTCAAATCCAACATCACCAGTAAGTCACGTAGAGAGAATGTACTTCTGATATAAAGTAATGAAAATGACACTTTTCCTCGGTGGTCTTCCTCTTTCAAAACCATAATCCCAGTGTAATCATAAGAATAGAGAAATATTCTACAGTATATCTGGCCAGTATTCCTCAAAACTGTCATGGTCATTAAAAACAAGAGAAGCCTGAGAAACTGTCATAGCCAAGAGGAGCCTAAGGAGACAATGACAGCTGAAAGTACTGTGCTGTGGAAAGAAACAAAAAGAACCTAAATTAGAGCAAGAAAAGGCTATTTAGAGCTTACTATAGCAGAGGAGTAGCCACCATCACTTGCATTTGCTGGAAACTCAAAGGCAGAGACTCAGAGCAGTGGAAAAGCTTCAGAGTGGGAAAAAGAGAAGCTTCAGATTGGAAGCTTTTATCATGGGGAAGCTGTAGTTGGGCCAAAGAGAAGCAGGGTTAGGGGTGCAGTCATTCATTTAACAGAGATTGGTCGACCACTCAAGTGCCTCCTAAGTGCTTGGGACTTAAATGGCTTTCTTTAGTTTATCCTAAGTTGGAAGCTGCAGCAAAAATTACAGAAGCTGTTTGTCATTAGGTTCTGGCCATGTGGGGCCAATTGCTATAAGGCTTGTTGTTTAGCTTCCTGGACTGGTTGCTACAGGTTGTGGGTCAGAGCTCTGTTTTCATATATGGTCTGTCATTACCCACTGGGTATTCGGTCTCTCCATGGTATCCTGTATGAGATCCTGGAACAGAAAAAGGCATTAGGTAAAAACTAAGGAAACTGAATACAAGTATGGGCTTTAGTTAATAAAAATATAGCAATATTGGCTCATTACTTGTAACAAATGTGCCATACTTATGTAAGATGTTATTAATAATAAGCAAACTGGGTATGGGGTATATGGGAACGCTGTACTATCCTTTCAATTTTTCTGTGAATCTGAAGCTGTTCTAAAAATAAGTTTATTTTAAACACACACACACACACACACACACACACACACACACACACACACCTTGGAGACCTCCTTGACTCCTCACTTTCCCTCTCACTCCACATCCAGTCCTTTAGCAAATTCTGTCAGCTCCATAGAGGAAACAGTGAGTGTTTGACCACGCCCCCTCAACGCTCCTGCTCCCACCTGAGCCCCGACTTCACCCACTGTCACTTGGAAGTCTCACTAGCACCGTAACAGCCCCCTTGCTCAACATCTGCCTGTCTATGGTGCTTTTCCACAGAGCTTTACCATGGCCTGCAAGGCCCACGTGACCCAATCCCTGCCCCAGCCGCCTCCTGCCCTCACTTCCCACCGCCCTTTCCCTCACTCCCCCTGTTCCACCGCCCTGGCCTAGTGCTGTTTCCAGCCCCCTCACACCTTGGGCTCTTTGCAGCTGCTCCCTCTTGCTGAATGGAGTCCTGTTTCCTCATATCATCTGCCCCAGGGAGGCCTTCCCTGAACACCTTGCTTCATTTTTCTTCATAACACTGAGGACTTCCTGACATTACAATATAAATCTATTTGTTTACTGTCCATCTTCCATAAATATAAGCTTATGAACTCAAGGGCAAGTTGTCTGTTTCATTCACCACTGTATTCTCAACATTAACCCCAAGTACTTAGTAGGCAGTCAGCCAATCTTCGTTAAGTGAATAAATAAATGAATGCACCAAGGATCATAAAGTTTTATCAGTGCACTGCAGTTGCTGATGCTGCAGAGTGCTCTTATCATTCTTTTCCAAAAGGCTCATAATTTTGCTCCCATCATATCAAAAATATTATTCCAGAGATAATTTAGTTCTTCATTTCCTTCACATACATAAAATTCATTTTACTTAATGTGAGTCAATTAAACTTGGCCTCAGAATATGATCTAAGATGGGAGCTAAGATTCCTTTCATAATTTATATGCATAGGCATGTGGCATTGCCCACAGCTTAAATTTCTAGAAGCTATAATTCCTGGAAATATTTCAAAATATTCACATGACCAATATTTATTGAGTAAAGCACTATGCTAGAAGCCAAATACCAGAAATAACAGGAACTAATTCCTTCCCTAAAGGAGATTACAGGCAGCAGGAAATATATGTATCAAAGCACAAAAAATGCAAGAATAAAAAATGCCACATACTATAACAGAAGTACACAGAAAATGATGGGGAGAACACAAACTGTATGGCATAACTACACAGTGTTGTATGAAAAGAGAAGTGTAATTGGGAGAAGAGTCATTGCAGCTGACAGTCAGGAAACAGATCTGTGGTGGTTTTGTTATTCTCTATATTTGTTCATACACTAGTACTTTTTTTTTTTTTCTTGAGACAGAGTCTCACTCTGTCACTCAGGATGGAGTGCAGTGGCATGATCTTGGCTCACTGCAACCTCCACCTCCTGGGTTCAAGGGATTCTCCTGCCTCAGCCTCCAAAGTAGCTGGGATTACAGGTGCCCATCACCATGCCTGGCCAATTTTTTGTATTTTTAGTAGAGACAGGGTTTCACCATGTTGGCCAGGCTGGTCTCGAACTTCTGACCTCGGGTGATCCACTCACCTTGGCCTCCCAAAATGCTAGGATTACAGGGGTGAACCACTGCGCCTGGCCTGACTATTACTTTTATGGAAAAAAAAGGCCATTCCTTTTCAAGACTCTCTCTTTCTTTGGGTTCATGATGCTGCATTAATCTGTTCTCCAACTTCCTTTTAACTTCTGCTTATCTCTTCCAAATTTATTTTCTTTTAGGTCTCTCTACCTTCTTATTTGAGAAATACTTATTTCAAGTGAGTATCAGGCACTGGAATCATTTAACAAGGGCTGGCTCTGTCACATTTTATTTCTGCTGTCCCCAGACGCACACTTATGAGAGCTGACACCAGGGCTTAAATCATGTTCCTCCGCTCCAGTCGAGAATGGCAGGAACCAGTACACAGTCAACTAACTTTTAGCATTTGGCTTGCGAGAGATTTTCACCGGCCACTGCCCCACTGCCCCCATCTATCTCCCTTCACCCCACCACTACATTAGACAGAAAGGGTCTGTATTAGTCCATTTTCATGCTGCTGATAAAGACATACCTGAGACTGGGCAATTTACAAAATAAAGAGGTTTAATGGACTCACAGTTCCATGTGCCTGGGGAAGCCTCACAATCATGGCAGAAGGCAAAAGGCACATCTCACATGGTGGCAGACAAGAGAAGAGAATGAGAGCCAAGCAAAAACTGTTTCCTCTTGTAAAACCATTAGATCTCATGAGACTTTTTCACTACCATGAGAACAGTATGGGGGAAACTGCCCCCCATGATTCAATTATCTCCCACTGGGTCCCTCCCACAACACGAGGGAATTATGGGAGCTACAATTCAAGATGAGATTTAGGTGGGGACACAGACAAACCATATCAGGGTCAGACTCTTTGCATATCTCTTTACAAGATGGCAAACCCAATTGTACATTCCCTGCTTATACACAAGAGAAAGAATCTACATTCAAAGCCTTAACAGAAACACTTGATTCTACATCTCTCTCTCTAATCTTTCTCTAGAATGTCAGTTCCAGTTTCTAACTACATAGAAAGCTCACTATCTTCTCAAATGCAATCAGCTAAAAGATAAATTAATTACCTTATCTATGAAACTATTCTCAGATTTTGCCTTTTTAATTTTATTAATACTGTCATTATCATGCAGTAATTATAAATAATACTCCACAGCTCTCCCTCCTGCACCAACTATAGTCATCAAAATTCCGAAACCGTGAAGCTTTCTATGGCCTTTTGCATCAATGGCTTTACCATCCCCACAGCTCTGGTGCAAATCTAAGGCCTGTGCTGGAACTCTTGATCCCAACTCAGATTTCTGCATACCACCACCAGGCTGACCACATGATCCTTGCTTGAAAACCTTGATTTCCCTCGCTTGACTACAGGATAAAGTCCAAATCCTTTAGCTTAGATTTCAGATTGTACTAACATGGTCCCATTCAACTTTCAACTCTACTACCTCCTTACCTAAACCTTCCATGAATAGGGTAGATTGCCAATTATTTAACTTGTATTAATTCTGAATGTTTAGTTCATTTTAATCTTTTGCTAATCCCATCAATGCTATATTGATTCTACTTAGATATGTCTCATTTTACATACGTGCAAGTATTATCTGTAGAATCAGTTCTCAAAAGTAGAGTTGTTTGATCAAATGATATGTGTCTTTGGAATTTCAATGGATATCGCCAAATCGCTCTGCATTGATGTCATACCAGTTTATACTCTTCACCAGTGAAGTATGAGTGCCTGCTTCCCTACTTCTTCTCCGACTACAGTTTGTTATCAAATATTTGAATCTTTGCTAATTTACAGGTGTATTTATCATATTAAGAGTAAAATTATTTTATGTGTTTAAGGTTATTTGTGCTTCTTTTGCTGCGATCTCCATCTGATATTATCTTATTGATTTTTAAAAATTAGTTTATGGGAGATCTTCACACCATAAGAAAATTAGACCTATATATGCAGTGTATGTTGCAAATATTTTGCCTTCTTTGTGTTATGAATTCTGTCTTTGTGTGCATGCATGTTGCCATATATAATTTTTTTCTAGAGCAAAATTTATTATATCTTTAAAATCAGCTCATCTATATTAAAATAAAACTCAGATGGTATTTTTATGAGGATCCTATATTTTAAAATACAGATTAAAAAGATTCATTTTAATTTATATTGTCTTATAGATAGGGTCTCACTACATTGACTACGCTGGCTTGGAACTTTTGGGCTCAAGTCATCCTCCCACCTCAGCCCCCGAGTAGCTGGAACTACTGGCACATGCCATTGTGCCTGGCAAAAATATAGACAAACATTTTTCATAAGTTTTACTTAGGTATTTAATCTTTTTTTCTTGCCATTATTGATAGAGTCTTTTATTACATTTTCTAATTGATTATTGCTTGCATATAGGAAGGCTATTTATTTAATGTTAATTTTGTAACCAGTCACCTTACTGAACTGGCTTGTTTCCAATAGCTTACAAATTGATTTGCTTTTATTTACTCTTCCTTTACAATATTTTTACTTCTTATATTCATATTTTCATTTTCTAATTTTGAAAAATTGACTAAGGTTTTATTTGTGGTCTAAAATAAGGTCATTTTATTCCAGTGCTTTGTGGGTAAGTGAAAAGAATGTGAAGTCATGAAATTTAATTCCATGCAAAGCGATTAGTTAGCAAACTTAACTTATTACTTACATTATTTATGTGTTCCATTTACAAACTTATTTTTTATTCACTTGCCATGTCATGAACTGAGATATGGGCATTAAAACTGCCTGTATCTAATGTGTTTCTATTTCCTCTTGTGTTTCCTGTAATTTTTGCTTTAAATATGTTGATACAAGGTTATTTTATTCATGGATATACATGATGAGATCATTGAAGTGGATTGTATCCTTTATTATTTTCTTTACATTTGTCTGATAGGCCTTTACTCATTCTTTTGTTTTCATTTTTTTCTGAGTTATTTTATCTTAGATACATATCTTGAATTTGAAAATATAATTACATTTTGCTTTATGATTTAATTTGAGACTTTTTAAAATGAGGAGTTAATCAACACCTTTATATGGCATATATGTTTACTTTTTATTTGATATATTTCATATTGTGATTTCAGTTTTTTTCTTTTTATAATTTTTTGTTATATCACCTATAATATTTTGTATATGTGTGTATTGTCTGGTAATTTGGAGAGTTCATGTTTTTGTACTAATGGTTGTATTTATAACTACTACTTTATATTGTATATTTGACTTTATGTATTAGCATCTATTGATTCCCTACTATGAGAAAAGATGAAACCAGTATACACCCATGGTTCTCCTGACTGCTACCATCTCACTTCAGTTGATTATGTATTTTTGGTAGTATCTACCTTTTCTCTTTTTCAAAACAGGGTCTCACTCTGTCACCCAGGCTGGAGTGTGGTGTTGCGATCACAGCTCACTGCACTCTGAACCTCTCTGGGTTCAGGGGATCCTCCCACCTCAGGCTCCCAAGTAGCTGGGACTACAGGTGCATCCCATCACACGTGGTTAATTTCTTTATATTTTTTGTAGAGACGGGGGTTTCACTCTGTTGCCCATGCTGGTCTCGAAATCGTGGGCTCAAGCCATCTACCCACCTCATCCTTCCAATGTGCTGGGATTACAGGTGTGAGCTACCACTCTCGGTGGTAGTATTTACCTTTAAATTTTAAAATGAGACACTTGCGTTACTTGACTTATGGGCTTAATATGATTCCCAAGACCCTTCTTAGTCTTCTGGTCTGTATCTCCAATCTAAACTTCTTACATCTAATCTGAGAATCAAAATCAGAGTCTAGACAAGCTTAAAACTAAATCACTGTGGCAGAAAATCTGAGCAGGGCAATATAAAAATTAGCAGCTGTGGGCAAATCTGGGATCTATATTTTCAGAAATTTAGGCAAACAGAAGCAAGGAAGCATTATAGGAAGCAATAATTTTCAATTAAATTTGAAGGAGCAAAATAAAATGGACTTTGTAAGAATACTCTTGGAAATGAATATGAAGTTTGTGAAGTTGGAATCTGTGAAGGAGTCAGTGAAGTGAAGTTCATGTTCTGAATGTGGTATTTCTGCTGCCACTATCTAATAAAGACAGGTGCTTCTTGTTGTAAAGCTAACTATATGGCCCAGCGCGGTGGCTCACACCTGTAATCCCAGCACTTTGGGAGGCAGAGGCGGGCGGATCACCTGAGGTCAGGATTTCGAGACCAGCCTGGCCAACATGGTGAAATCCCGTCTCTACTAAAAACACAAGAATTAGCTGGGCATGGTTGCAAACACCTGTTATCCCAGCTACTCGGGAGGCTAAGACAAGAGAATCGCTTGAACCCTGGAGGCGGAGGTTGCAGTGAGCCAAGATTGCGCCATTGCACTCCAGCTTGGGGGACAAGAGCGAGACTTCGTCTCAAAAAAAAAAAAAAAAAAAAAAGAGATAACGTGGGCCTTCTTCATTTATGAATATCAGAACCCTTCTACCTGAGTATAGGCAAGGTAAAGCCCTATATAAGTAGAAACATCTATCAGAAAGAACAGTAGACGAGTGGTATGCTCACTGGAACGTATACAGATTAAACACGAATAAGGTGTTAGGACTGATTACCATTCCACTGCAGAGAGGAATAGTGCTTGTGAGAAGGAAAAAACAAATTTCTTGCATTACTGACCAACACTGGTTTTGGCTGGAAAAACAAATCAAGCAGCCAAAGATTTAAGAATATAAAACTACAATATTAAGGGTAATTGTTCTGGTTTTCAGACGTAAAAAGATCTTGGCAACTGTTTTAACTACTCCTGCCAGACACTCCAGCAGTCTGATTTTGTCATGAGATTTTATTTCTCCTTAAAGAAGCAACTAAAAATCAGTAAAAAATCCTAGTTGTACAAAATTCTAACATAAAACTTTGACTGGGTAAGCATTTTTAAAAGTCAAAACAAATTTAAAAAATGAAATTTTGCATCCATGTTATCTTTGGAAGAATAATGATCAAATCAAAACTTCAACTGTAATACCATGTTATTATGATAATCAAATCCAAATTTGACAGAACATTAAGCAATGTGAATTTAATTTCAGCAGTAGAAAATAGAAATTTTTTCCCTCAAAATGAAAAAATTATTGATTGTTTCATGAGACTCCATATGCATGTTCAATTCTTGTGTGCTTGTATTGTTGAGGGTGAGATTAGGTTGAACGTTAGTAGGAAATTAACAAGGTGGGATTGGGCTGGCCCAAGGAAACCTGGAAACTTTGTTATGAATACATGGTGTTGAGTTTTCTAGGAACCCCGGAAACAAAGCATAACCACTGCTGAAGCTACAATTTCGTAAATTGTTAGTGCCTGAAGTATTGCTCCCTCCACTTTGCTTTTTTTTTTTTTAATTACAGCTATAAGAGGTATAGTTGACCTACAACTCATCCATTTAAAGTATACAATCCAGTGGCTTTAGTATATTCACAGAGCTGTGCATCCATCGCTGTAATCAATTTTAGAACATTTTCGCCACCCCTGAAAGGAATCCCTATTCCCCTTAGTCATCACCTGCCCATACCCCTAGCAGACCTCACCCCTAGTCCTAGGCAACTATTATTCTGCTTTCCATTGCTACAGATTTGTCTTTCCAATTTACCTGTTTCAAATGAATGGAATCAGACAATATGGGGCCCTTTATGACTGGCGTCTTTCACTTAACATATTTTCAAAATTTATTCATGTATCAGTACTTTATTTCTTATTATTGATGAAAAATATCCTATTGTATGAATGACACACATTTTATTCATCGGTTCATCAATTGATGGGCATTTGGGTTGTTTCCACTTTTTGGTTATTATGAATAAGGGTGTTGTGAACATTCATGTACAAATTTTTATGTGGACATGTGTTTTCATTTCTTTTGTGTATACACTTCAGAGTCTAATTGCTGGATCATAGAGTAACTCAATGTTAAATCTTTTGAGCAACTGTCGGTCTGTTTTCACAAATGGCTACAACGTTTTATGTTTCCATCAGCAATATGAAAGTTCCAATTACTCCAAATCCTTGTTAACACTTGTTATTATCTGTTCATAGTATTCCTTCATAATCCTTTTTATTTATGTAAGGTAATGTCTTCTGTTTCATTTCTGATTTTAGTGAGTTAAGTGTCCTCTTTTTTACTTTGGTCAGTTTAGCTAAAGGTTTGTCAATTTTGTCTATTCTTTCAAAAAACAAAGTTCTGGTTTTGTTGATTTTCTTCATGGTTTTTCTAGGCCCTGTTTCATTAATTTCTGCTCTAATGCTAATTTTCTTCCTTGTTTACATTGCATTTAGTTTTCTTTTCTACTGTCTTAGGTGAAATGTTAAGTTGTTGATTTGAGGTCTTTCTTCTTTCTTAATATAGGTATTTACAGCTATACATTTCCTTTTAAGCACTAATTTAGCTACATCCTGTGCGTTTCATTATGTTGTATCTTCATTTTCATTCATGTCAAATTATTTTCTAATTTTCCTTGCTATGTGCTTATCATTTTTTTGAAGACTGTCTAAACTGTCCAATTTGACAGCCACCAGCCCCATATGACTACTTAAATTTAAATTGAAACATAATAAAATAAATTAAATTTGTTCTTCAGTCATACTAGCCACATTTCAAGTGCTAATTAGCTACATTTGGTGAATGCCTGCTATATTGGACAGCGGACAAAAACATTTCCACCATTTTACAACATTCCGTTGGGCAGCACTGCATAAGCATGCTCAGAGAGGGGAATATTCAAAGATGAAGTGTCAGTTCGCAAGATAGCTTACTGTTCATTTTCAAATGCCGCATAGTGTATAAATGTCAATCCAGTTCAGTGCCTCATTTGCTTAATATATTCTCTTATTCACAGTAGTCTCTCGACAGGAATGCGTTTTATGCTATGCAGCCTCAAAAGTTGATCTCCTTGTTAAATCATCTCTGGCATCTTCAATTACACTTTTGCTTCTGCTACTGCTCCTGGTGATTTCTTGCTCATCTTCTCCTACATTGTTTAGTAACTATCAAGTACTAACGTTCATAAAGAAAGGGAAAGCTAGAAGAGTTAATAAATGCTGAATGTCTACTATGTACCAGGCTCTCTCTGGAGCTTCTCATGTATTAGCTCACTCAAATCCAAAATAATTCTAGGAGGTGAATATTTTTATCTTTGTTTTCTGATGAGAAAAAAACATCAATTTCTAAAATGTAAGGGCAGAAGCCCACACAAATTATAAGTGAGAGAACCAGGATTTGAATCTTTGTTAGGCTCCAAAACCCTCTCTCTCTTGCTTATTTAATTAAACAACTTTATTTTTTAGAGCTGTTTTAGGTTTACAGAAAAAATAAACAGAAGATACAGAGGGTTTCTATTTATCACCCCAATCACAGTTTCTCATATTACTAAAATCATGCATTAGTGTAGTAAATTTGTTACAATTAATGAACTAATATTGATGCATTATTGTTAACTAAAATGCATAGTTTACATTAAGGTTCACTCTGTGTGTTGTGCAGTTCTATGAGTTTTTGCAAAGGTATGATTCATATATCCACCATTATAATATGGTACAAAATAGTTT